>NC_138185.1:128256573-129465868 GCF_964194105.1 Spermophilus citellus | reverse complement strand
TTTTGTATTTCATTTAGAGACAGGATCTGAGTTACTTAGCACCTCACTTTTGCTGAGGCTGGGTTTGAAATCGTGATCCTCCTGCCTCAATCTCCAGAGCTGCTGGTATTACAGGCGTGTGCCACTGCACCAGCTCTGATTGTCTTTTAAGAGACAGTGAAGGAAATAGGATCAAGGAACAGACCAAAGGGACCTAATTTTGTTCCTTAAAAGAATGAAGAAAAAAAGGCAAACAAATTTATTAAATTTGAGGATAGGTATATGGATGTTTTCATAATATTTTCTAGACCCTTCTGCATGGTTTGAAATTTTCATTAAAGTAAAACAGAAAACTAAATACTAAATTATTTCTAAAAGGAAAATAAACATATTTCATAATGTTTCAGTGTGTGATGCCAAATCTTGACATTAGGTAGAAGTTTTTGGAAAAAGAACTATTTCTGTGGCAGACTAAGAATTTTTTTTTTTTTTAAAGAGACTACACTTAATCTGGCACAGTGACACAAGCCTATTAACCCAGCAATTTAGGAGGCTGAGGCAGGAGGTTCACAAATAGGCCCTAAGCAATTTATCAAGAATCTGTCTCAAAATGAAAAATAAAAAATGGCTGGGGATGTGGCTCAGTGGTTAAGAGCTCCTGGGTTCAATCCATGGTACCAAAAAAAGAAAAATTAAAGACTACATTTTTGGGTACAGTGGTTCATGCCTATAATCCCAGCAACTACAAAGGCTAGGGCAATAGAATCAAAAGTTCAAGACCACCCTAAGCAACTTAGCAAGACTCTGTCTCAAAACATAAAAAGGCTGGGGGTGTGAATCAATAGTAAAAATTCCTGAGTTCTAACACCAAAGAAATTTAAAAATTTTTTAAAGACAAGACTGGCTGGGAGTGGTGGACCATACCTGTAATCCCAGTGGCTTGGGAGGCTGAGGCAGGAGGATTGGGATTCAAAGACAGCCTCAGGAAAAGTGAGGCACTAAGCAACTTAGTGAGACCCTGTCTCTAAATAAAATATAATATAGGACTGGGAATGTGGCTCAGTGGTCAAGTGCCCCTGAGTTCAATCCCCAGTACCCAGTAAATAAATAAATAATAAAGACAGCTATATTTCCACTTAAATGTGAACATCTTAATACTTATTTGCCTATAGAAAAATAATAAATCAATGTAATTTTAATCCTTAAAAACTTTAAAATTTATATGTATTTAGGTACTAGGGATTGAACCCAAGCATGCTTAACCACTGAGCCACATTCCCCAGCCTTTTTTCAAATTTTATTTTAAGACAGGGTCTCACTAAATTGTTTAGGGCCTCACTAAAGTTGCTGAGGCTGCCTTTGAACTTGCAATCCTCCTGCTTCAGTCTCCTGAGCCTTTGGTGTTACAGATGTGTATCACTAAACCCAGCTAAGAGAATCATGATGGGGATGCTAAGCCTAGAATAATCATAAAAAACAGTAATACAAAAATGAATGTTTGGCTGACTTTTTAACTGGTGCACAAAAATATATGAGAATATTATTTTTGTAGAAAATCAATATCCAAATAATCTGTGAAATTCAAAATTATAATCCATGTAATCAATCACCACTAAGAATGGAATTGTATTATATAGTACTATATATTTACATATTTTAGAAAATATATCAACTATACATATAAGATCATAACTATTCAAACAAAAAGCCAAGTACATAATTAAGAAGTATGGTAGACAGAACCTCAGAAACAAACCAGGTCAAAATTTTTCCAGAAAGTACATGGTAGTTATGGGGGAGTTATTTATCTAAAAATGAAGAGCCCATAGGCATTGTACCCAAATTTTATTCAATATTTGATTATCATTAAAGTGACATATTTTCAAAGAAATTTCAGGTGTGTAAATGATCAGAAGGCTATATATCTGAACATTTGGGGAAACAATTTTATGAAAGCAAAAATATTAATATCAAAAGTAGCTTGGGCTGGGCATGGTTGTGTATGTCTAGAATTCTAGCTACTTAGGATGCTGAGGCAGAAGGATTGCAATTTTGAGGCCAGCAGCAAAAGGGGTAGGGGTGTAACTCAATGGTTGAGCACCCCTGGATTCCATCCCCATTCTCTCTCTCTCTCTCTCTCTCTCTCTCTCTCTCTCTCTCTCTCTCACACACACACACACACACACACAAATTGATTTGGAACCAGAGGCATATTTCCAGTGGTGATACTATGTTTTCCACTGTAGTTTACACAAAATAATCTGGGAATGAATTTGAGAACTTACGTCAAACTGAATCCACTTGCATCAGGTGTTCTCATCTAACATAGAGAAAGCAAATAGCAAACATCGCTTAAAACTACAATAGACTAGTTATCTATAATGAAATCCAAGAACAGTAAATATTATTTAGTGAAATAACAAATCTACTAGTTAGTCCATTCCTAAGTTGATCTGACATGACGGAGAGGTTATTTATTCAATAGAAGCCAGTTGAAACAGAAAAAAAATACATTTTTTTTCTATTGCTATATAAGCCTAAGTACTAATGCCTTGGGAACCCATCCATATGGATATAAATGTTCCTAGTATTGCTTTGTGATTTTTATCTGAAAAAAAGTTCCCTCTTGCTGCATTTTTTTAAAGAGAGAGTGAGAGAGGAGAGAGAGAGAGAGAGAGAAAGAGAGAGAGAATTTTTAATATTTATTTTTTAGTTCTCGGCGGACACATCTCTTTGTTTGTATGTGGTGCTGAGGATCGAACCCAGGCCGCATGCATGCCAGGCGAGCGCGCTACCGCTTGAGCCACATCCCCAGCCCCCTCTTGCTGCATTTTTATTTCAAATCAATATTCAAGGTCTTCCAGGTATTAAAGTAACATCAAAGTAACTCATAGATTTTTATCAGAACAACTTGATTTTGAGTAATACAGGAAAAAAAAAGTCATATCAGAATTAAGCAGCCATAACTATTTCTATCAACATACCAATTTTCATTATGGGCAAAGAATTTCTTCAAATTTCTAATGAATAACATCACAAATGATCATATTGAAGATACAGATATTGGCAGAAAATTTCATTAGTAATATTTTGGATAAACACATTACAAAATAATCCTCATGACATGATTTTTCAAATTCTCTTTGCTTTTTAGTTTTGTTCTACTGAATGTCAAGGAGAAAGCTCTCCAACTCCCCAATATCTACTACCAGAAAGATAACAGAGCAATCTAGTGGCAGAGTAAAAAGCAAAGTAACTATTCTACTATTTGGATCTTGGGAGATTGATATAAGAAAACAATTCCTTAACAGCCAATGAAAACAAATGGCATGACAAATCTTTTTGGGAAATATTTAAGGTAAAATATTAATAAACAATTAATGAAAAATAGTTGAGAAGTGTGATTCCTGTAGACGAGGTTCCTCTTCAAATGAGGAATCTGAAAGCACCACAAATTCAACCTAGCATTTATAAATCTTAGGAGTCTAGCATCTACCCAGGAAAGTGTTTAAATTGAATCAAGTAATTCACAATCAAGACACCCAGTGAGTTCAATGTCCAGATAGTATAGAAAAATTACACAAATTCCAATACAAAAACTGAAAAAAGTAAACAACCCAAAGATATCTGAATACTTGTTAATATTAGATTTACTCCTCAACAGCACCAAGTATTTTTTTACCATCTATGCCAGTGATTGTTATTGGAGGTCAAAATGATGTCTTGCACAGGTAAAGTCTCAACAAAACAAGGCTGGTAGTCAAAAGAAGACATTAAATTAGCATTTAAAGGCTTTCTTCCAACACTGTTCTGAGGATTTTCAGGGTCAGTCTGGTTTGGGAGCAAAACTACAGTGGCAAACACATTAGACCTTCTCCATTCCAACTCTGTGTATGTCAGGGTATGGGAATGTAATACCAGCACCTTGCCTAACATAAATTAAAACACTAATCAAAAAAGACATTCTCCATTGACTTTTCAGACTACAGAAAAAGCTTCATGCTATTGAAAATATGTCCTGTCATTTTTAAAACTTAGTTTTATATAATTCAAAATATATGTCAAAAACAGACATAGTGGTGAACAACTGTGGTTCCAGCCATCTGGAGCCTGCGGTGGGAGGACTCCTTGAGTCCAGGAGTTAGAGACCAGCTTGGGCGATACAGCAAGACTTCATCTCAAAATAAATAAATAAATAAAACATAAGACAAATTCAGTGGGGAAAAAAAAAACTGAAAAAAAAAAGATTTTTCTCCCCCTTATAGAGTTATTTAATTTGCCCTTATAACCTTTTTTAAGAACTTCCCAATAGCAACTAAAATCAGGCTGATAGTCATCCCTTTTTATTAACAACTCATATGAGTAACTCCACCGAGAGAACTAAAATGCCCAAGAAGTTATCCCAGGGATTTTTAAGTCACCATGTGAAAAGTACAAAATATTTTCCTATGGCAGAATATGGCTCAAAAACACAGTATGATAAAATTTCTTTTTTTCTTTTTAGGTGCTGGAGGTGGAACCCAGGGCCTTATGAATGCTGAGCACACTTTGCTACTGAACTACATCTCCAACCCAGAATTTTTAATATAAAGAAAATACAGTCAAAATATAAGTCTACACTGAACATATGTGGAAAAGATATTTAATTGTAAAATAGAAAAGTAGGCCAGAGTACAGTTTTAAGGGCAATTGCTTCTTTATACAGTATAGGTAATCTAGAGGGTTATTAGGGTTAAACATTTTCATAAAGCAATAAAACATTAAAAAATAAAGCAAGAAAAAAGGGCTTGAAGTTATGTTTTACAAAAAAGAATGAACAGTCTTCAGAGTTTAAGGACCATACACTGTAGAATTCAAGAATATTGTGATGAGAGCAGGTTACAACATAGACATGGAGCTTTCACAGAGAAAAGTGTAAGTTACATCAGACATATCTATAGCATCACTGTAGTACAAAAAGTTCTTGTTCTACATACAAAAGCAATTTTTTTCCATAAGAATAATTTCCTGGGGGAAAATAAGTCCATGAAATATTTCAGAAACCCATGTACATTTGAGTTTTCAAAAAAACATTATCTTAAAATCCAGTGCCTTAAAGTGCTTTCATGTGGAAATCATGATGGAAGGCACAAATACAGTTTCACGTCCCCACAATGAAATTTTCAAAAAAGCATAGATTTTGCAGAGTTTGCAAATTATTCAAGTTATCTTGTAAGCTGCTCCTTCTAAGAACATTGTCATTCCAATAAAACCAACTGCTAGCTTACTTGGTTTCAATTACCTACAGAATAAAAGGTTTGTGTGTTGTTGTTGTTTTCTGGTAGCTTTCATCATCTTTGTGGGAAAAATATCTATGCAAGTGATGAATTTTGAAATTATAAAACATGCAGAATATGTACAAACAGAAAGTTTAAAAAATATTTGCTTCATATACATGTAAATCTACTTGGGTATAGCTGAAATTGAACAAATATAAAAATTTGCTTTCTAAAAAATGTTTTCAGAGAATCTGAGACAACTTAAAGCTGTACAAAAGATTTCCTGGGAGAAATCTTTTCTTCACATAGAAGTTTATACCTACAGGAGTAATTCCAGCATTAGTCCACCATAATTATTACACAACATTTGGTCTAATCAACAACGATCACCCTTAAAACTGTTCTGTCTCTGAGAAATTTAGGTTCATACTAAAAATCAAAAAGAAGCTCAATAACAGTGGCTTATTGTGTTTTTGGATCTCTTCAACAATCTTTTATCAACTCATGGAACTGTAAAAAAAAAAAACTATTTACAGAGTTCAGTTTTAAATACATTTCACAACTTCTAAAGTAAAGTTTATGATACAAGAATTCAGAGCTCATGGCTTAAGTCCAATTATTGATCTGCAGTCTCTTCTATTTCCTGTATTTCCATGACTGTACTCTTTTTGTATACAGTTCAAGATTGCATTCTTTCTTGACCAAAAGTAAAATCAAACTACATGTTCATTTTAACTAAACAGCTTCTTTATTAGTCTGAAGACGAGTCATAGCTTCTAATTTCTGTCTGTAAGCCTCGGCTTCCTGTTCTTTCTTAAGAAGCTGCTGTCGATATTTTTGTGCTTCTCGATTTGCTTCATCCAGCTGTTTCTGAAGAGCTTCTCTCTCCTAAATTAAAAAAAAATAATAAGTTTTTTTTTCAATTATTGGTCAAATACATTACTAACACATTCAAGCATGTTTCTTTCACATAGAAAATCTGCAGTAGCCATAAGTAGATTTCTATTGATATTTCCTAGACATCTTACCTTTTCAACCAATTCACTAGTAATTAAATCATAATTTTTTTGCTCCACATTATAAGATGTAAATTACTTTCTAATCTCAAATTTCTGAGTTAAAAATAAGACTAACCCAAATGGGTATTTGTACTTTCATATGTACTATAAAAACTTAGGAAGTTTTCAAAGAGCCAGGTGACAGTGCTGCACACATATAATCCCAACCACTTGGGAGGCTGAGGCAGGAGGATCACAACTTCAAGTTCAAAGTCAGCCTGACTAAAACAATGAGACTTTGTTTCAAACTAAAAATAAAACAAAACAAAAAAGCAGAGTTTTAAGAGAAAACTATACAACTATACCTTTTTATATCTATATTTGTGATGTTTTCATCTAAAGGTAATGATAGAGATCTCTATCATTATATGTATTAAATTCTTCAATAAATTTAGAGCTGAAAAACAAATCTGATCCAATGAATAATGGTATTGTTTTTCCTCCTCCTCACCCTGCCCCTATTAGTTACTTCATATATTATGTATTATATACATTATATATTATATATTATTATTAAATATGTAATATAATATATATTATATCATATTATATATTTTAGGGAAAACATTTCAAATATTCCTTTCCCATATCTCTTGTAAGCATGTAAACAAAAGAGGTAACCTGCATAGACCCAGACTCTAGGAAAGTTTCCATTATCTTAGGAATGAAGCAACCTAGACAGGTGTGGTGGTGCACACCTGTAATCCCAATGATTCTGGAACCTGAAGCAGGAGGATCACAAGTTGGACCTTGTCTTGAAGTAAAAAATAAAATACAAAATAAAAAGGGCTGAGAATGTAGCTCAACAATAAAGCACCCCTGGGTTAGAATCTCAGTATCAAACAAAAGGAATAAATCAACCCCATCACAGGATGCAGGACCCTCTTAGTGAGGTAGAATTATAAATCAAGAAAATTCGGGCTCACTTTGGGCAAGAAATTTGACTAGAGGAAACTGGAGGTGAGGAGTGGGCAGCCTGCTAGAAGGGCAGTACAAGGGTCTGTTCCTATATATCCACTGCCTCCTTGATACTTGCTCACTAAAGACACCAAAAGAGTCCCTTCTCTTTGTTTTTCATATGGTGCACAAGAAGGATCATATACAATCCACCTGCCTTCCTGTGATCCTGCCTCCTTTCCTACACTGAGAATGAAGTTAGATCCAACATTTATTTTTTCCATGGGCTGGCCAGAAATGGGAGTGACTGATTATATAAGTGGTCTCCAAATCTTCTAATTACACTAAGTGTTCAAGTATAATAAAAGATTGATTCTTACCACTAACCAGGCCCTACCCTGATGCTTCTTTATACCTTAGCCACCCTCTTCTTACCCCTTTCTAACCATAACTTTAGCAAAGATGAATGACAGCATAGGAACAAGCCAAATACCCAAGAGTCGAGCCTCAGGTAAATTATGAAAACTAGTACCCCAGCACATGATGAAGGATTTTGAGCATACCAATGGATAGGGGTAGAGGGTGAGACAGCTTGTGTACTGCTGCCTCTGGAGCTAGATATCACCTCTCTGGAAGGAACACTCTCAATCATGCAAAAGTATTTTAGAAATTTACATGTGTTCAGAGCACAGAAAGCAAGGAGTCTCAACTGCACCTCAGAGGACCTCATGTGCTATGCCTAAGTTTCTTTTTAAAACAAAACAACAACAACAAAAAAAACCTTTACGTATATTAAGCAAGAAAGTCCTTTCACAGCCAAAACTTAGAATATAGATAAAAATCTGCCCCAATTTAGTAGGAAATATTAAATCACATTAAACCTAAAGTATCTTCTATTATTATCTATTTATTAATATTTAGACTCAGCAAGAGAGTCACTATTATTGCAGAAGATGCAAATAAACTGAGTGAGGTAAAACAGTCCAAAAATGACAATACTTTAATCCTATTATAAATAGAATATGTATATTCACATTCATATTTGTTTTTGCATGTGAAGGCATATATACATATTTTATGTTTTCATGCTGGGGATCAACTTCAGGACCTCACACATGCTAGGCAAGTGCTTTACTACTAACCCCATCCCCAAAAAGTAGAATATATTTTAATATAAATAAAATGAAAGCTCCCTTCTGTCTACCAGGCCAAACAAAAGACTTCTTTTACACTGCATTTTTTTGACCAGATCTGTAAAATCTGAAAAACAATGCTCATTAACACTATTCTTTGAATATACTGAAAGTATGATTAACATTATAAATTTTTATGGTGTTTTCCCTTTTTACTTAGTTCCTAGGAAAAGAATCTTTCTGCCACCTCACTTTTCAAAGCAAGTAATAATCTCTGAAAAGTGGAAAACATCATTTTCTATTTTACAAAAAGAGTCTTTGCTTCCCTGCTAATTTGTCAAACATTTACTGAATATACATCACATGCAAGACAGTTCCTTAATGCAAACAGATGGTTGTTTGAAACATTAACAGTGGCAAGAGACTGACATTTGAGATTTATATTTAAATAGAAACACCAAACAAATGGCTTTAATCCTTTGCAATAAAACTACAATGAAAATGACTCTGACATTTTAAAGTAAACATAATTTAGTCTCCAAATATGTAATACTGAAGTGTTTTTCTAGGGATTGGGGTTACAACTCAGTGACAAATAATAACAATGCTTTATATGTGCCAGGACCTAGATTCAATCCCCAGCACAAAACAAAACCAAAAAAAAGATTTTTCTGTCAACATCTCAACATTGAAGAATTTGAAGGAAAAAAATCCTGATAATAATCAACATCTGGTGGCAATAAGGAATATATTTATCTAAGCCACAACTTCAAACCAAAGCAATAAGTTATTATTACATTTATTGCTAATGTAATAAATAAATAATTGAATGATGGGACAAGAAAAAAATTGAATGCCAGATGCACACCTGTAATCCCAGCAACTCAGGAGGCTGAGGCAGAAGGATTCCAGGTTCAAGACCAGCCTCAGCAACTTAGTGAGGCCCTAAGCAACTTAGTGAGATCATGTCTTAGAGTAAAAAATAAAAGGGGCTGGGGATAGAGCCCAGTGGTTAAGTGTCCTTGAGTTCAATCCCTAGTACCAAAAGAAAAAAAAAAAAAAGATTTGAGCTTGGTTTATTTTCAAACAGGATTCTTTAATTCTGCTTTAGTTAACAGCAATGATCTCAAATACTTTTTATCATTTTTAATATATAATTTTCTAATATTTTAATTTACATTTTGCTACTATAAAACCAAAAATATCACTATAGTGATTTGTCTTCTACCATACTTAAATATGAAAGATAATAATAGCAATTAACATTTAAGTAAGCATTTACTATATGCTCACTTTTGCAAGAGTCCTCCTTACAATAATCTTACATTGCAGGTCCTATTGTTTTTCCATTTTTAGTGATAGGAAAACCAAGCCTTAAAATGTTAAATAACTTGACCAAGATCATACAATCAAAAAAATTATAAAATAACCAGTGTAACTCTACATCACGTATAACCACAAAAATGGGAAGTTATATTCCATGTATGTATAACATATCAAAATACACTCTACTGTCATGTATATCTAAAAAGAACAAATCAAAAATAAATTACAGGGCTGGAGTTGTGGCTCAGTGGTAGAGCTCTTGCCTAGCATGCGCAAGGCCCTGGGTTCAATCCCCAGCACTACATAAAAATAAATAAAGGGGCTAGGGATGTGGCTCAAGCGATAGCGCGCTCGCCTGGCATGCATGCGGCCCGGGTTCGATCCTCAGCACCACATACAAACAAAGATGTTGTGCCCGCCGAAAATAAATATTAAAAAATAAATAAATAAATAAAATAAAAGCATTGTGTCCAACTACAACTAAAAAATAAATTTTAAAAAACGAATAAATAAATAAATAAATTACGAAGTAACTGGATATGGGGAAGCAGACCTGCAATCCCAGCAACTCAGTAGGTTGAAGCAGAAGGATCACAAGTTCAAGGCCAGCCTCAAAAAATTAGTGAGACCCTAAGCAACTCAGTGAGAACCTGTCTCAAAACCAAAAATAAAAAGGACTGAGGATGTAGCTCACTGGTAGAATATCCGTGGGTTCAATCTCCAATAAAAATATGTATATATATGCATATCTATCTATCTATCTATCTATCTATCTATATATATATATATATATAATTTAAAACTAAATAAAATCTAAACCTAAATTTAATTCCAGACCCTTATTTAAAAAAAAAATCCTAAACACTAGAAAAAAAATTTTTTTTTAAAGAAAAACTAGACCAGGTTTGTGCTATTTGCTTGTATATAAACTTCAATTTTCTTGCTGCCTTGGTTCAATTATAACAAATATTATCTTGTTTTTAATTAACAAACTATTCTTGACAAACATCCACACCTACTCATTTCCAAATTGTCCATGGCTGCTTTCTCACTATAATGGCAGAACTGAGCAGCTGTAACACAGACCGGCTCATAAAGTCAAAAAATTTCAATCTGGTCCTTTCACAAAAACACTTGGTCTTCTTTGGTCCTAGAGAAACAAACTATCAAGAAGAAACACAACTACAGAAAATTTAAAATTTTAACAGATCAAGAAAGATCTGTTAATAAAAGAAAAACAGATTGGAAAAAATTATAATAAACATTGACCTTAAATAGGTCAATTTTTAAAAGAGCATTAGGATCCTGATCCATCCCTGGTTAAAAGACACAAATATTTCATTAAAAATAACAGGGTTGGAGATGTAGTTCAGTGGTAGAGTGCTAACATGAAAAAAAGCCCTGGGTTAGCTGCCTAACACCATTTAAAAAAAAAAAAAGTCTACTAGAAGAAAAAAACATATGCCAACCTCAAAAATAAACAAACAAAATTCATTATTAAACTTACTTTTCTCTAATCTTTGTGACAAAGAAAGAGCAAAGGTCTTTCCTGAATTCACATAACTATGTAAGTAATAAGAGAAAACCTAATTCACTAATTAATTACATTAACTCCCTCCCATGTATACAAGAGTTAATTTCAGTTCAGATCAGGATATTGTTGCTTATTTATGGAAGAAATCTGTAAATAGTACACTTCCTTCAAAAATATCTTCAATAGAGTAATATTATCAAGAGGTAGTAACAGTTACATACACTATTGGAATTCATTCAATGTCTTCTATTTTCCCCTCCAAAATACAAACTCATTTCATTCCTTTATGTTTTTACAATGCAGATGTAAAAGTCAAAAAATTTAAATTAAAATTTCTACAATTTGAACTAATTTTCCCAGAGATTACTGGAGAAACCTTTTCATTGTTGGATGGAAAACTTGTAAACACAAAATTCTTGGCACCTTTGTTATAGACAGCCACTCTGGAAATTATGGACACGAGACATAAAACTCACACATCAGATTCTATATGTTAATCTTTTAATTCCTTTACAAGTTTTTAAATTTCATCATTATGAATATTTTTAGACCACATGAATCAAAATGCTGCCCTGTGCATTGCAAAGTGTCAAGCCAGTCTCTATCCACTAAATGCCAGTTGTATGCCACTAGTCATAACCAAAAATGTCTCCAGACACCACCAAATGTCCCCTGGAGTTAAAATTGCTCCAGTTGAGAATCATTGCTTAACAGAAACTCTTTGGATTACAACCAAGTTGTTACTTAAGAAATCAGTGTAAAAGTCTGCTAGAATATAAATTCAAAAGAATGACTTTATGTATTATAGAAAAATGATTACCTGTTTTGATATAAACACTGGAGGCCATCTCTTCATTCTTTAATTCTAGCTCACCTCTACTACCTATACTCACTGTATATGTCAAGGTCTCTGTGTAATAGCCCTTAAGAGGTCATGTAGCCTTGGCTTGAATATTTCCAGTGACAAAAAATAAGATTTCCGGGGCTGGGGATGTGGCTCAAGCGGTAGCGCACCCGCCTGGAATGCGTGTGGCCCAGGTTCGATCCTCCAGCACCACATACAAACAAAGATGTTGTGTCTGCCAATAACTAATAAATAAATAAATATTTAAAAAAAAAAAAAAATAATAAGATTTCCATTACCAGAAAGTTCTATTAAAAATAAAACAAAAAATACTCCTCTTTATTCAAGCGAAAACTCTATCACCGTAAGTTCTCTTTCCTTGGTCCTAGTATTAATACCTCTATTCCTACTTTCCTATTATTTGCAATCATTCTCCCTAATCTCTGAAAAATTATAAGAGAGGAATCAGGATGAACTTCTGAGGGAAACAGTAATGTTCGCTGGCTTGTACATAAAGGTACAGGCTGCACACTCATTGTTTTAAAACATAACTTATGGAATTGAATAAATTTTATCTAATAAAAATTCAAGTAACTTAAAAATACTTTATTAAACTTCATAACAAATATTTTTACCTTATATGCATTAAAAAGATGATCTGACAAATCAGGAAAGTATTAAATAATAAGTATACTGATATGTTCAATGGAATAAATTGTTAGCTTGTGAATAAGACATTCAATATGCATAGCACTTTGAATTTTGAAGAAATAAAACCACCCACACTTAACAATTAAAATCATCAAATGCTTTTTAACTCAATCATATATTATTTGTAATTAAGGTCAAAGATGTACAGCCTGATATTTAAATGAATATGAGACCAGGAGTAGTGGCATACACCTGTATCCCCAGCTACTTAGGAAGCTGAGACAGCAAGATTTTAAGTTTAGTAACTTAAATCCTGTCTAAAAATAAAAAATAAAAAGGAGCTGGAAATGTAGAGCACCCCTGGGTTCAATTCCTAGTACCATAAAAAATATAACAACAATAAAAGACATATATGAGAAATATATTTTTAAAAATCTCCTTTTTCTGATAACAAGAATATTTTAAAAGAATTACTAAAGGCTCATCAAGTTTACTATACACATATCTATATATATAGAGAGAGTATGTTGACTTTTAAAATTCTCATTAAAACCCTAAAATGAGATATTATTATTCTAAATTCCAATTTCGGAGAAAATAAAACTGAGACCAAGAAAGACAACTTGCCTAAAAGTTGACAGATCAAGAGATAATATTCAAACCCAGATTCTCTGATGTCATGTTCAATGTTGTTTACACTACAGTTTCTCTTTCAAAGTAACTCTCAAGAATAACTTTTTTTTTTTATTCGTAAGTTCAAGGAACATAATTTTATTAATAGTCGTGCAAAGAAAAAACTGAGGTAGCTGTGGTTTGGTTACACCTACAAACTGGTTTACACAAATTAGTTTGAGAGTGGGAAAAAAGAAGTTGAATTCTATCAACAATCTAAATTAATTTCCCTCAAAATCTTAATGGTAAAATAAAAAGTTATTTATTGCTTTTAAAAACAACGCATCCAACAAACATCAACCTTTTTAAAACAGCCCCCTAGCCCAATTAAGCATTTGCATTTCATTTTCGAAAGAAAAAGAATTTTTAGTCAGTATATAGTGACATTTTCCTTTAATGACTTGTGAGAATGGTATAAGTTTAACAGAAAATAAAGGATGGAATGCAAGAACCAAAGACGTCCCAATGTTATCAGGATGACAGACTCTGTTACAAACAAATGCTTTACTCACTCATTCATTCATTCAATATTTATTTATTGAGAGCTTACTATATGTATAAGACAAAAAAAATTAAACAAAGTGATAACACTATGCACTTTCATTCTGTATAAAAACAACATGGTCAATAATAAATATATAAGACAAAATAATAATAATAAAGAAAAATAAATTGAATTTATTTTGGATGACTGCCGCAAAACACACCGGGTAAAAGACTCCTTACTTCTATTTCTGCAGATTCCACCCGGTTTTCAATTATTTCGATACATTGTCTCTTAGCTGGTGGTTCTTCACTTATAACAGTTTCTTCAGCAATGTCTGTTGCTGGTACTGTTAACACTAAAATGAAAAGGTGTACACATTACTTCATTCTCTCAGATAGCTTTAGAATTAATAAACTAGTCTTGACACTGTTGATGCTACTCACCTAAGTATATTCCAAAACAATAATTTCAACATACTGATTTGCTTTTATGAAGAGGTCTGTACTTGTCTTTTTTGCTTTCTTGTTTTTTTTTTAACTGAAATCTACTTATTATTTACTTAAAAAAACTTTTATAGATAATTTATTAATATGTCACAAAACTCAAAACAATATTTAACCAGTTTATTTTGTGAGGTTTCATGCCCATCCCACTAACATAATCCCACCAATTACTTTCTTGTGTACTATTCCTATATTAATTTATATAAAAATAAACATGAAAATATATGGGTAGCATGCATACAATGCCTACATTCAAACATATATACAATATGTTGTTCTACATTATCTTCTTTCACTCCCTACATTTACAGTATCTTACATTAATACACAGAGCTTCCTTTTTTCAGCTGCATAATATTTCATCATATGGATACACCATTATGAATACAGTTTATAAACTTTATTAGAAAAGCTGTCATTGCTTTACACAGCACTACAGGACCACACAAGTAAAAACCTTGCAAAACAATTTTATTGATGAATGGGGAAAATTACAGTTGCTCTATGATTTTTTCTAAATTTTTGTCAAAACATTAAAAATTCCCTTTCACTTATAAATGTAAACAGAAATTAGAAAATGGCAAAATTACTATTTGAGAACAATAAAATTTAGAACACTAGAAATACTGAGAAGAAAAGAATGTTCTTTCTATCATATTACATTTATGAATTCACTCATGATGAACTAAGAATTTGTATTTGTTTCACTGGACTGTCTATATACTCTACATATTCATGTTATCTATACATTTTTAAATTAGGGAGGCTTTAAATTTTTATTTAAATATTTAGTAAGGTCTTCTCAGTGTGCTTTCCCCCCCCCCCCAGAGTTTTCCTTATTCTTCCTTCCCCCTCTCCCTGTCAACATAAATTTTAAAATTCATTTGCATAACTATAGGGGGAAATAACCTGTTGATCTTTGCTATGGGCAGAATTGTGAACTCCTCTCCCAACTCCAATTCATGTTAAAGACCTAACCTCCAGGAACACTAAATGTGACTGTATTTGGAGATAAGGCCTTTAAAGAGATTGAAGTAAAATGAGAACTTATGGGTGGATCCTAGTCTAATATTATTGGTGTCCTCATTAGAAAAGAAAATTAGGCACATATAACACAAAAAAACTGAAGTCAATTAAGTGAAAAAATATAGCCAGAAGGCCATCTACAAGCCAAGGAAAGAGGCCTGAGAATAAACCAGACTGGATAACACTTTGATGCTGGATTTCTAGCTCCCAGAACTGAGAGAAAATAAATTTCTATTGTTTAAGTCACCCAGTCTGTTTTGTAACAGTCCTATCAAACTAACAGTCCATTTTTCATGACATATTACAACTATAAATTAACTCAGGAAGAATTGAAAGTTTTACGATAATGAGCCTTCACTTTGAAAAGCATGGATATTTCCCTTTATTTGTTCATCAATGGTTAGTCTGTAAATGTCAGGTTTTGGAGACAATTTTATATCTGCTTTATACAAATATTTGGAAATTTTCCTCTTTTTGAAAAAATTAGTTCTTCAAAGCTTTTGTGGAAGCATCTGGGCTTAATCCAAACCTTGGACCAGCTGTCAACGGATGTCTACAGAGCGGGAGAGAAAAGCTCCCAAGCTTCATAGGTCAAGAGTTTCCTCTTCTTTGGCTATAGCAACAAAATTTTTTCTTGAAATCTGGTCTCTCTTTAGTGCCACAGCTTCTCTGTTAACTCAAAACAAAACCCAACTTAGAAGTTCTATCTCTAGCCTTGCCCCCCCACCAATTCCTTCACTGCCCATGAAGAGGCACTGTCTTTACAATTCTGGTCATTTCCTTAAAGGTTTTGTGTATACATACTTCTTTGGCACTGAAGGGTATGCTTGATCAAATAGACTCTTTCTGCACCTTCTCTCTCTGACTCCTCAGTATTCATTCCTTATTCTAATTTAGCCATGTATGTACAGTCCCTATTCATGCTGAGGCTCTATTCTTATTGGAGTGTATATTTATTGGTGATTTCTGAGCTCAATCCTACTCTTTCCTTGATAAACCATTGTGGGTTTTCATGTGGGTCCTCTTGTCCTGGCTGCAAGGGTCCTATATGTTTTGAACAATGAACAAAACTTAAAATATGGGAATTTGAGGTTTTCTCAGCCTTTCAATTTCACTAAAAATGTAGCTGAGGCTTTTGTTTCATCTATTTTGTTACTCTTTGTGGTTTTCAAGGAGAAAAAAGGGGAGAGGGGACTCACAATAAAGTTTCTAAAAGTTGTCACTATATTCCTACTATAGGGACTTGTTTTTCAGTAGTTTTCCTTATGTGGTATTTTTAAAAGTTCACATGATATTCCAATTGTATAAAATGGCCTGCGAATTTATTGTCCAGTGCTGCTTTGAATTATTTTCTGTACTTCTGTGTTGATATTTAAGCCCATTTTCCAACCAGAATACTTTGGAGCCAATTTCTTTCCACCTGATGCATACTCTGAAAAAGTAAGTTAATTTTAATATTAACCTAAATAAATAAATACTAGGCAATCATGTCTGTTATAATATATCACAATTTCCTGAAAATTAAAAATAAACACAAACTTTAAGTAAATGTCCACTACTAACCTTGCTGTCCATCTGGCATGGTCACAATGATGGGCTGACCTATTCCACTGGTTGGAATGGAGTGCAAATTTCCAAGCTGAATTCCATCTGTGACTATTGTGATGACTTGTTGACCCCCTGAACTAACTACTTGCTGAATTGCACCATCCACAGATTCTGCAGTAACCACTTCTTCTGTGGCCACTACTGGGGGGAAAAAAAAAAGTAAAGTAAAAATCAGTGAACATATCTAGCAGTATGAATAGATATTTAGTTTTGCTTCTTCTGCTACTTTTGCTTTCTCTGCTTCTTTCTTATGCAGGACAACTTTTACAGTTTTTAAACTCAATGTAAATGGCTGGATTACAAGTGCTGCAATTTAAAATAATAGTTTCTTTTCTTTCTTTTCTTTTTATTTTTATTTTGAGACAGGCTCTCACTAAGTTGCCCAGGCAGGCTTCAAACTTGGGATTCTCCTGTTTCAGTCTCTGAGTTGCTGGGATTATAGGTATGTACTACTACACTTGGCTTTCAACTACCTTCATGAGTGCGTTTAAATAAACAGTTTCTCTTCTTTTCAAGGTACAAAATGTATAAAATCTTCTAAAATCATGACAAAGGTTCTGTCTACTCAATAAAATTCCATAATTTAAATAGGTTATATTCCATTCATATTTACATATATGAGTTGATATACAGAATAAATAGTATTCCCTTTTTTGATTGAGTGAGCAAGGATTGCTTTGATAATAAGCAGCATACAGATCTGGTACTATATGATAGTGAACAAAACAGTATTGAAGATTAACATAAATAAAATCCCAGAATATGCTCTTAGTAATTTGAGAGGCTCAAAGGATTCTGGCAACTAAAAACAGCACTTCTGGCTCTGCCTGAGTAAAGAAATCACAAGTTAATACTGCCAAGATCCTTTTCTACAAGCAATCCTATATTCAACTACTGACCCCAAAAGACATGAAATGGGAAAATTCATAATTTTGGGTTTTTTTAGCTCTAGATGGACACAATATCTTCAATTTTTTTTGTGGTTCTGTGAATCGAAACCAGTGCCTTGCACATGCTAGGCAAGCACTCTACCACTGAGCCACAACCCCATCCCTCATAGCAGCTTTTTTAAAATAGTAAAAACTAGAAATAATCTACATATTCATTGACAGTAAATAAACTGTGGTAGAGTCATATATTGGAATACTACATAATAACTAAAATGTCTATATGCAAAACATGGATGAATTTGATAAAAACAATACTGAGTTATGTAAAACAGGCATGAGACTAAATACACTGTCTGCCTTCTATTTAGGAATTGAGGAAGCATTATGCAGAAATGATTATTTTGTGATAATTCATCAAATTGGACATTTATTGTCTATGGACTTTCCAATGTACATGTTAATTTCAATAAAGGAGCATCAAAAGGAATAATAATAGTGAATGGATTATTCATAATGAATTTTTTAAAATCTCTATATAATAATATTTTGTAGGGCTAGGACTGTGGTTCAGGGGTATGTGTAAGGCATTGGGTTCGATCCTCAGCACCACATAAAAATAAAGGTATTGTGTCTACCTACAACTAAAATATAAATGTTAAAAAAAAATACATATATCTTGTAAAAAAAAAAAAAAGGAGGGGGGAGTCAAAGATGGTTGACAGAAGATATCTATCGAAGAATGACAAATTTGAAAAAATCACTTTAATATAATAATTGATTCAAGCAAAGATCACTAGTGAGTGATAAAAGCACTGGTGAAATGTGTGGGGACAACAGGATATTTAAATATTCTCAAAGTATTTCACCAAAGACTAACATTGGTTGCAAAGGGGAAAGAGTACCTTTAAAGACCTGGCAGTTACCAAATGCCATTATCAAGTCCGCCTGATATTATGTACCTCATGATATGATGCAATAAGAGGTTACAAAATATCACTGTGTTCCTCTGAAAGTGTTTGACCTGCATCTATCTATTAAGAAACAAATGGGGAGAGGCTGGGGTTGTAGCTCAGTGGTAGAACGCTTGCCTAGCACATGTGAGGCACTGGATTTGATCCTCAGCACCATATAAAAATAAATGAATAAAATAAAGCACAGTGTCCATCTACAACTAAAAATATTTTTTAAAAAAAGAAACAAACAAACAAACAAAAAAACAAATGGGGGCCTGGGTAAGAAAGGAAAATAGGAAGTAATAGGATCGAACTCAGCACCTTGCAATGCAAGTGCTCTACCACTGAGCTACAACCTCGGCCCCTCTAAATAACATTTTTAAAAACCTATTATTCAAGGCAACACTTACACAAAGAGCAATTAAATAAAAGCTTTCTCTACCCAAATCAAGCTACTGTCCAGATATAACATTTGCTCTTGAGTTGCTACCAACTCACAGCAGAACATCATGGATAAAAATGATTTTGGATTTATTTCAGAGAGAAAGACCACAAATATATGAATATATGGAATGCTTTTTTTTTAGGCAAGATAAATGCCGGGATCCTAGTTTTCAAGAAGACAAACTTGTGGCAACAGACCTGGCTTCCACCTTGTCACAGCATTATTTGATAATCAAGAATCACAACACAAACCATAGAACACTCAAAATGCAAACAACCTTTGTTTTGAGTGCTTTCATTATTTTTGTTTGCCTTAAACTATAATTAAATTTTATCACGAAGCACTTAAGGAAATTTCAGGAAGATAGTTACAAAATAAAATACAGGGCACTAAGTAAAAAAATATTCAATAGGACAACTATTAAGGCTTTCAAATGCATTAACTATTGCTTTGATTTTTAAAAAAAATATCCATATGAAAAAGAAATGTTCACTGGTTGAATACTAAATATAAGTAGTAATATTTTAAAGCATAATCAAAGAAATTTCTGAGATCACACACAATCAAGATACAACTCAACTTTCATCATTGCACTATTTACAATGACTGTCATTAAAGTAAGAGTTCTTGTCTTTCATCTAAAAAGCTTTCTTTTCAAGTTGTGCAATGGTAAGGTATTTAAGAAAAAATTAAAAGGAAACTAATTATGGAAGAAGACAAAGCACCCTCCCCCAACCTTAAGAATAACTCAACAATAAAATGTTGAAACATTTAAGAATAAAAGAGAAAGCCTAAAAATTCTAAAAAGGATTTTATACAATATGTATGTGCACATATATATATTTTTCCAAAATATAAAAACCTTGGATAAAAAGTAACTGCTATTTCATAAATATTGGTTGATCTAATTCTGAAGTCAAGCTCTAATATTTAAAAAGAGCTAAATAATCTACAGCACCTTTGAAAATAGTTGGGATCTCTTATTCAACATGACTTTTGAATTATAATGCCATAAAACTAAAATAAGGCAGGGAAGAAAATTATCTTTGAAAAAGACTGGAAAGTCTATCTGTAATATTTAAACAATAAAATAAAAACTTCATTGAAGAAAAAATAACATTCAAAGATATTATGCTTGCAATCAAACCTGAAATTAAAAACAAAAAATACCTCATGAGGCCCAGGTACTAATGCCTCTAAAGTCAATTCAGTTTTATTACCCTATGTTAGGAACAGACCAAAAACCAATATGTTAACAGGTAGGTACCTGTTAAACTACACCATTAGGGAGAAAGGAAGGAACTTACAGCCGCTACCCGACATATTACAACACCTTTGAAATACCATCTTACAAGCAATTAGCAGAAGTTGCTCTGAAGACAAAAAGAAGAGTGATCATAGACTTCTATTTAATCTAGGAATGATAAGGACTGCTAGAAGTATAAAACAGGGGTTTCATGAAATGGTATTTTAAAAGAACCTGATATTTACATGGCAAAGATAAAACCTACCTTCTTCCTCCCAGCCCTTAGTACTGGAGATGGAACCCAGGGGGTGCTTTATCATGGAGCTACTTCTCCAGCCTTTTTTAAATTTTTGAGACAGGATAGTCTCGAGTCACTGAGATTACAGGCACACACTACCACATCCTGCAAGACCTACATCTTAGGCAACTACAGTTTCTAATTCTACACCTAAATAACTCTCAAATCTATCCACTTTTTACTATCTCCTTGTCAAATCCTCACTCATGCTGCCATTATATGTTGTTCCTAATTGATTGCATTAGACTCCTAACTAAACGCCCTTCCAGAGTCTTCTATGCCTGCCAAAATGATCACTTTTAAAGTTCTCTATAATCTTACTTTCAACCCATATGTTATTCTCCCTCTCACTGGGTTCAGTTGCATTGGACTCTGGGTCTCCTTGAAAATATAAGCTCTTTCTGTCTCAAAAATTTCACATGTCTCTCCTCCTGATATGTTCTTCCCTCAACTTTTCCCTAATTTCTACTTAATCCTTTAGGAAGACTCCATGACTCACCAGAGTAGCCTGTAACCTATGACAGAAAGACAAGAAAATGTGATTGCCTCTGTTTATGAAGACTGTACTCCATTTTCCTAAAGGAAAAATGTGCCTGCAATCTCCAAGACAGCTTTTATTCTTCTGTCTCTTCATTTTAGGAATGGTTTTCAAAATGAAATAACTTCCAAAGTAGTATGGCTTGGAATGTGTTCCTATCCATTCTTTGGGCCAGCAACTCAACACCCACCCCTCTACAAACTCTTCCCAACTCCAGCTGTTCCCTCTGAACAACAGTAATCCAGTGAGATATTCCAATCATCAAGCCTTGACAAACTGCAATTCTATTTATTTATAAAATCAAGAAGATAGCACCATCATTTAGTTGTGCAACAAAAGCATTTTAATAGACTTCATGAGATTCTCACTGGACTAACATTAAAATTTGTTTTATATGCCAAAAATGGTTCTACTGTAGTTATGAAAGTGCAAGACTTACACATATGAAGTAACAACTAGTGTAAACATAGTTCTTACACTATATTTGGTCCACAATCATTTTAAAAAGGCATGACAGGAACAGAACACGTAATTCAATAAACTATTACCAGAAAAAGTTACAGATACATCTTTGAAGTAAAAGTAGAAATAGTGATCATTTTTGCTTGATATGAGACAAAATGATAACAACACAAGTACTTATTTCTATTGCAAACATTCCAAAAGAGACCAGTCCACAGATCACCCAAAGAAACGTATAAGAAAGAGAATACTGACAGCCAGGCAGGGTGTTGCATGCCTGTAATCCCAGTGATTTGGGAGGCTAAGGCAGAAGGATCATGAGTTCAAACCCAGCCTCAGCAATTGAGGGAGGTCCTAAGCAACTCAACTAGACCCTGTCTCTAATAAAATATAAATATAAAAAAGGGCTGGGGATGTAGCTCAGTGGTTAAGCACACATGCATTTAATCCCTGGTACCAAAAAGAAGGAAAAAATAAATAAACTATATAGTGGTCAAAGACACATAACTTGTGAACTTGTCAGACTTTGACCACAAGCCTCTGTTCATTACTTAGTAGCCACATGACCTTAGGAAAAACTATTCAACCTTCACAAATCTGTTTCATCACATGTAAAATGAAGACGCTTCTAATACATTTTGCAGATCCTAAGATGCTCTTGAAAAATACATATTTCTAAAATCAAAATGAATGTAATGATTGTTGGGTAAAGAAACCAAATAGCCAAAATGAAAAAAATAATAATTTGTGACAGATTTATCACTGCCTGAGCAGGTACCAACTGAGTAAGAAGATATACACTTCAGCGGAATCGTGACATAAGTATTGGTGGCAATATACTTAACTGAACTTTTACTTAATTCAAGCTCTTAAAAATCTCTTCAAAGGGATTCTATTATGATATAGCATTGAAATGAAAAGTTATTATGCTCATAGAAGATTGTAAAGTCACATGCAATAAAAGTCAACTGAAATTCTGTCAGACTAGACCATAAAAATTTTCAAAGATAGGAGAAGTTAAAAAGGTTAGTATAACCAATTTAAGGAGCTAAAAATCTAAATGTCAGAACTTCTAGCTGACTTTTAAGAAAAGCTATTGAATTTCAGGTATATGCTTTTTTTTTTTTTTTTTGGTACTAAGTATTGAACCCAGGGGTGCTCAACCACTGAGCCACATATATCCCCATTTTTTGTTTTGAGTTTTTTTTTTTTTTTTTTTTTTTTTTTGTACCAGAGATTAATCTCAGAGCTACTCAACCCCTAAGCTATAGCCCCAGCCCTATTTTGTATTTTATTTAGAGACAGGGTCTCGCTGAATTGCTAAGTGCCTCTCTGAGTTGCCGAGGTTGGCTTTGAACTTGTGACTTTCTGTCTCAGTCTCCCAAGCCACCAGGATTACAGGCATGCGCCATCACACCTGGCAAGGTAGGTGCATTTTAATTAACAATATTTTCAAGTTTAACCAAAAAGAAACCACCAATAAAATAGGTTTTTTTCTTCTCTGAGGTGCTAGGGATTGAACCCAATGCTTCACACATGTTGACCTTTGTGCCTCGTTCAGAAATTAACTTTCTTTGACAGTTTCTGTACTTACAAAGGTGCTAAAAAGAGCCAGACATACATTCATTATAAAAGCAATATGCAAACATGATGATGCATATAACTGTTAATGGCCAAAAATAATTCAGAAAAATCTAGACTCCCAAATAAAAAAAGACTTAGATTCAAACTTTTTTTTTTTTTTTTAGATTCAAACTTTATGTGATGTAAGAAGCTGGAGAATTACTAATTAGTTGAAAAAAGAAAGGAAAAAAAGAAAAAGGTAGGAATTATTTTTCTTCCAAGTTAAAAAAAAATCCAATATTATTTACCTTAAAGTTTTTCAGTGAGGATCCAGTGAAATCATAGGTAAAAAATTTACAGTGGTGCCCTTGCACACGGTAAGCAGTCAATGACTTGCTACTGTTATTATTAAACTTTTAAAAAACACTAATTTAAAAAATGACAATAAATTATTCTTTACTTTTATAAATATTAATCCAAACCCAATGGCTTGAACTACCATAAGAAGACTATTTCTTGGAGTTTTAAAATTTTCCTAGTTAAAAATAACTTACACAATAATTACAGTAAGAAATATTTTAAGTAAGTATGAGGCAAACCTTATCTGAACCAGCTATTCACCAATACTGCACGTCCTCATTTAACAGGAAACCCTTTAATAGTAATTTTTATACACTATCTCCTAGTTCTGTCAGACATTAAGATCTTTGTAGCATTCTAAAAGAACTGACAAAAATTAAGTATATGAAAAAATAGTAAGTTCATATACATTTATCTACTTAAACAAAAAGTCACCAATTGATAAAACAAAGGCCAACTTGGGTAAACAGACATGCTTTCTGTAAAGCATACAAGTTTGTTTTTTAATTTTAATTAGTTGTCAAAATTTATATTCTTTTGAAGTTCACATTTTCAGTTTCCCATGAAAAAACAGAATCTGGAAACATAGAAGACATGTCTATGCCCGGCCCCACTTTTTAACTGGGCATAATCTCCACCCTGCCTAGTTTTGTCTTTCATGTTACCGTCCCAGCCTTTGTAAGTATTTGAATTTGCACCTTTTACTGTACATATCTGGCTTGCTTTTCTAACCTGGAGTTTCTGATGAATTGGATAACGGAGCAGAGGCTTCAGCTAAGGCAGCTAACGTAGCTAATACTGATGTAGAGGAGTTTCCAAACTGAACAGCAGACACACCCGTTTCATCTATGAGAAAACAGAAAATAGATTTGAATTTTTAAGGAATTTAAACCAATGTATATTTCTCATATTGTTTTATTTTATTCAACTCTTAAATTATGCTTGGAGGCATTAGTTTTTGAAAGGTAATATTACAGTACATTTTGTAATATTACCTTTCTTTAGATTGTTTTGTTTCAGAAAAATGTTTATGGCTAATACCAAAGAAACCAAGATGACTGATATAATCTTACCCTTATTCTTCAACAGTCCTTGCTTAAAAGGATGGATACCTACTAATGCATAAAATCCCAACAGCTATCCTATATGCATCTCAATACCTGTTGCCTTGGATGAATTTTCTGAAGATACCAGACCTGTTAGGTTCACCACCCCTCCAGGTCCAATGATAAACTGTGGTGTTGCAGCATGTATCGTCACAGTGTCAGGACTCTCTGGGTTTGTGTTGATTTGGTTCTGCATAGCAATCTAGGGAAAAAAATCACCACAGTGCTTTCAGAATTATAGTCAGAATATTTGGTACAGATTCTCAATGTAATACAAATATGATTTTATAGGCGCATTCTCTAAGAAGAAACATAATACAAATGGAAATGGTTTGATCATGGAACACTGAGTGTGTAGTATTAAAACATAGATATGAATTTATATATTTTAATCCCCTGTTGAGTAAAGCAGAACAATTCTATTAGAGAAGAAATGGGTATCTGAAAGCTTTTATAGAGCACAGGAAAACAGGAGATTGAAAGATATCCTGTTGCTCTATAGGTGTGGAAATAAGAATTATTCAAATTGTTCCCAATCTTCAACCCTTAGATACAAATGAATGAAAAAGGCATGGTAAAATTTATTTTCCTGAACATAAAACAGCTTTTAAGTAACTCATGGTAGTTAAATGAAGTCAGAGACGACAGTTCCACTGGGAGGAACAAGAAGATAGACAAGAAGAGGCAGTAAACAAAGAAAATATTATATCAATGTTGTCTAGCTGAAGAAAAAAGAAGTCATGTTGGTTACTAGAAAAGCCAAATATACCCATGTCCACAAACAATTTTTTTTAAAAGAGAGAGAGAGAGAGAGAGAGAGAGAGAGAGAGAGAGAGAGAGAGAATTTTTAATATTTATTTTTTAGTTTTCTGCGGACACAACATCTTTGTTTGTATGTGGTGCTGAGGATCGAACCCGGGCTGCACGCATGCCAGGTGAGCCGCTACCGCTTGAGCCACATGCCCATCCCCACAAACAATTTTTTTTGAGGACAGTGGAAATAAAAGAAACAAATCTGAATGATAAAGACAGCATCACTTACTCAAAGGATGTCATTACGGTTGCTATTTATTTTTTAATTTTTATAAAGTAATTTAAAACAGACTTTGAAAATCCATTTGGTTTTTCAGCAAGACTAATTAATAAAAATAAGCTACCTAGAGGGTAATTCAGAAACTTGAAAACACAGGAAAGTAATCACCTTATTTAATCTTCTATTACATAAAAAGACTGTGAGGTCTTACCATCAGGAAAATGAATAGTATTGAACTAAGAGGAAATGAAAGAAAAAAGACTGTCCAAAATAACTGAGTCCAAAATAAAAAGCTACAAGCTTTAAATAATCTACAACATAGAGATCCATCTACCTAAACAGCTTCCTTTTGTTTGCTTTCTTAAAATTAAAATCCAAGTTACCTGTAATATTTCTGCTAAATCTTCATTTCCATTGTCTATTGAAATATCAAATGCAGTTTTACAAAATTTACTTTGCGTGTGTACATCAGCACCATATTTGATTAAAAGTTCCACCACCTCTTGATGATTGTGTTCTGTGGCCCAATGCAGAGCTGTCATCTTTAACATGTCCTTTGCATTAACGTCAGCACCATGCTACAAAAAATATTTCAAAATGAGAGATTGCTAAAACATGGAAAACAAAAATTCCTGACATGATAATACTAGTCACTATGCTTTGAAGCAAGAACAAATACCATAGTTGATTTTCTGTGTTAAACATGCTTTCTAGCAATTACCCTTTATCTGTCCCTTTATTATTCTTCTTTCATGCTGATATTCCTACTATTTTCCTTCTCATTTCTTGAAATGAGGCAATTATTCTTTTAGTTACTCAACTACAGGCATGAAGGAACAGGAATGGCATAAGAAGTGAAGGAAAACTATGAGCACTTCTCCAAACTCTTTTTAATGTTGTATTAGAATTGATCCCCTAGTTCCTCATTTACACAAAATCACCCTTTGCTTTCAAAACCAGCACAACATACAAGCAATTAGAAGGGAGCTATCTAGCTGTACACTATCCAGTATAATCACCAGTAGACACTGGTGGTTATAATATAGCTTATCAGAAGAGATATGCTATATGTGTAAAATAAGCACTGGAATTCAAAGACTTAGTACCAAAGAAACAGAATGTAAATTATCTCAATAATTTTCAGATCGGTTCATGTTGAAATTATAATGTTTTGAATATTTTGGACCAAAAATAATATTCATTTTTACTTTTTGAATGTAGGTACAAGTATATCTAGAATTACATGTGATTTGCATACATGGCTTACGTTGTATTTCTTTTGGATAGGTTCATCTAAAGACCAGAATAAAAAGGATCAAGAATAAGGACTATTGCCAGGTGTGATGGCGCATGCCTAGAATCCCACTGGCCTCTTGGGAGGCTGAGGCAGGAGGATTGCAAGTTCAAAGCCTGACTCAGCAATGAGGAGGCACTTAGCAACTCAGTGAGACCCTGTCTCTAAATAAAATACAAAATAGGACTGGGGCTGTGGTTTTGTGGTCAAGTGCCCCTGAGTTCAATCCCTGATACGCATCCCACGTAAAAAAGAATAATGTTGCAAAATTTTCTACAACACATTTTTACATCTAGATAATTAAAGGTAAATCCCCATTTATATTACCTATCAATTTGTTAATCATCCAAGCCTAATGTTCCCTTCCATAGGCATTTGGACTATATTGACAAACTTGTTGTCCCTTACCCTAAGGACTTTCAATTGTTTGACTTAACTAAGAATATACCTAGAGAAAGTTTTCCCCTCACAAAAGAAAAATTTAATTTTCATTTGATGGGCTTATACACCAAAAGAGAGAGAGAGAGAGAGAGAGAGAGAGAGAGAGAGAGAATCACCACAGGTAAAACATTAAGTAGGCATTCGATAAAATTAGCTCTCTCCTTCTTCTTATAAACCCATAAGAAGTTTCAATAGCAAAGACCAAAAAAAGAAGACATACCTTAAGCAAAACCTCTACTATGCTGGCATGGCCCTCAGAAGCTGCCATGTGTAATGGTGTTCGGTCCACTTTGGTTCTGGCATCCCTACTTACACCAGCTCGCAGTAGTACCTCTGTGGTGGAATAATGCCCATATTGTGCTGCCAGATGAAGTGGAGATGTTCCCAGCTGTACCACAGGAGAGAAAAAAAAAAAAAATCCAAATTTATGATTACTTTTGCTACACATGGTGGCACATGCCTGTAATCCCAGCTACACCGGAGGCTAGGCCTCGAGGATCCCAAATTCAAGTTCATGCTGGAAAACTCAGTGAGATTCTGTCTCAAAATAAAAAATAAAAAGGGCTGGGGATATAGCTCAGCAGTACTGTCCCTAGGTTCAATCCCTAGTACCACAAAAAAATAAAAATAAAAAATATATAATTACCTTTAATATATCACTATAATTTATATGCTATATTTTCTATTTATATAGTAATGAGTTAATATCTGTATATATGGTAATCCAAAATGAATTACTAGATTTAAACTTATCATATCTTCATGGAGGTCTTATCAGTGAGGAAAAAAAGTCAAGCATTTCCTTTAAGTCAAAATTTCTGTAAATAACAACCTAAATAAAATTAACTTCATTAAGAATTAGAGATAATTAAAGTTTGAGAATTTTTCTGAATATTAGAATATTTTCTTTATACCAGTCATATAAAACTTGCTATAATAACTTCTTTTCATCTATAAAATTAATCCCAAATAAATTTAATAGTGTAGAATTTAGGTCAAAACTTTTTGCAGAGTTTTTAAAAATATACATAAACAAGACTATCTCAATGATCTTTTCTAAGGGGTTCATGTAGTCTTTTCTCAAAGGAAAAATCTGAAGTGCATTTGTCAAAGTTAAGACCAGAGAGACCCAAACAGAGCTCAGTTCTGAAATTGGATCCACAGTATCTAGCCATTAAACTGATATCCACAAAGTACAAAGGAAATTTTAAAATATGAGAAAAATTTAGAAATGTTGTATCACATGCATTTAGAAGCACAGAAAATCCCTGCAACTCTTGATTATCAAAACACTGATGTTCTAAGGAGCTCATATATTTCACTAGAACATGAAATTTGCTCAGATTACCACTGTAATAAAAGCACCTAAAATTTTTAATCACTTTCTATTGAACACATTGTTCTAAGAACTTCACATACTAACCTCATTTAATCTCTTCATAGCATAAATAACTATTACTATCCTCATTTAGCAGTAAAAGAACCTAAGGCACAAAGAGGTTACTAATTTGCCTGAAGTCATACAACAAATAATCACAATACAAAGTTAGGTATGTGCTCTCAATATGTGATAAAAATTGAAATTATTTACCTTGGGAATAATTTTTTTATTACTACAAAAACACGCATTTTTAAATGGAAAAATCATTCTAGTAGAACAAAGGAAATTTCTGAACAATCCTTTCTTTCTCCATGCTTTGTCATATTTTCCTAAAACAAACTCTTTTCTAAATTCTTTAAGTACTTCAACAATCCATTGAGCAACTATGGCTCTTTCTTAGTGTGATATTAAGGCTTACTTTGTATTTTTTGTTTTATTCCTGAGCATTTCCCCTTTTGGTTGATGATGAAATACACACACACACACACACACACACACACACACACACACACATATATCTGTGTATGCACACATACATACATGTAGTTGAAAAAAAGGCAGACATCTGTGAAGTCAACACCACAATCCAGAAGTAAAATACTGACAATAATTTAAAATCTTCCCACACAACAATCTCTAATCACAAAGACAAGAGATAAATAATACTCAAAACTTTGTGACAAACATTGCTTTTCTGTGTACCATTTATGCATTCTTAAATAATATATTTTGGTTTTGCCCATTTTGAATTTTTTTTAAACAGAATCATACTGTATGTATTTTCTGTCACTTGTTTTCCTTTGCTTACTATTATGTTCTTAAGATTCACTCATTAATGAGTACAAACATAGTTCACTAACTCTCTATGATATCCTACTTAGTGAGTAATTCGCAATTAATTTAAACAAAATACTGATGAATATTTGCATCATTTCCATTTTTGTTACTATGGAGTACAATGCTGCTTAATGTACTCTTATGTGTATCTCAGAAATATGAATAAGATTTTCTTCTATTGGAAATATTCTTAGAAATTCAACTGATAGGTCACAGGGGTATGCACATGCTCAAATTTATTCAGTACTGCAAAATTGTCCTCCAAAACAATTCTACCAATTCAAACTTCCACCAGAAGTATCAGAGAGTTCTCAATTCAACATCTCTTCACCAAGGCTTTGTACTGCCAGGCAATCTTTGCTAATCCAGTACAGAAGTATTTCTTAATTTTACTTTTATTTGCCCAATTATTAATGTAGTTGATCATCCTTTCATGTTTATTGGTCAATCCCTCTCTTGGGAAAGTATCACAGTGAGTCATTTGTCTATTTTCTATTTCCTTGTCTGTCTTTTTATTACTGACCCACAGGAATACCTTATGTACTATGGATACTAATCCTTCTTATAACCTTTTTGTTTTGATGTACTATAGCATCACTAAGATTTATTTTTAATTGTTGTTGTTGTAAGAAAAAGAAAATGTTTTTTTGCTTTGTAAGCAAAGGGGAAACACAGGGAACTCCTTGTCCCAGAGCCTGCGATTCTGCCCATTATAGGGAACAGGAGGTTTTTAAAGAGGTGATTCAGATAAATGAGATAAGGGAGAATAGATCAGGAAGGAGAAGGTCAGAGAGGACAAGGTTAGGGAAAAGAAGATCAGGGAGAAAGTCAGGGAAAAGAAGGTTGGGAAAAAGAAATGAGCTTTTAAAGTGACAAGGGATATACTCAAATCTTATCAACTGAACCCGTTACATTTCTCCACTGTCAATTTCTAGCCTTCATTTCTATGGAAAGAGGGTGACGATATCTCCAAGCTCCTTCCTGCTGAAAGCGGGCAATGAATGGGGATCTTTAGAATGGAGACTTTTTATTTGTTGCCATTCTATCTTATGGGTTTTTATTGCATAGTTGCAAAGGTGGAACAGCAATAGAGCAGTAAAGGGCAATGATGAACAGGGTAGTCAGAATGAGGCAGAGTAGACCTAGTAAAATAGACTTAGTATCTTTTGGTATCCAAGAGAAAAAGCTAGAGAACCAGTCAGTTAGGCCTGTTCCCATCCCATCCATAAGGGAAGTGTGGTGGTCAAGGATCTGTTGTAGCCAGGTTGCTCACTGCCTGATCTTTTCAATACTGGTCCCCACCTGTGAGGAGGTGTTAACATAAATGCAGCAAGACATATTAACTATAGCACAACTCCCCCTTGCTTGGCTAATAGTCTAATGCCATAGGGTTATCTAGAATTACCTTAGCCAAGGAGTCCAGATAAGTCTATAAATTTAGATGGACAAGGTATCTCATTGGCCAAAATGATCAAAGTTTTTAACAGATTTCAGAGGACCCAATGGTGTACCCCAATCCTCCATGAAGATAACAAGGTGTAACCAATAAGTATTCATCACTATCAGGAATTCCAGCAAGGAGGTCCCAGGCCAGTTGAGTAAAGAACTTTAGGGAACTTCCCCAGTGAGCTCATACCTTCAAGGAATGAATTTAAAATGGTGTCACTAAATTGCCTAGAAAATATTGGGTGGGAGATGTGAAGTTTCTGAGGCATTTGTTAGCCCAAATTTTACAGATGAACACATCCCATGTTCTCCCTGATCTTTTCCTCAACCTTCTCCTCCCTGATCTTCTTTTCCCTAACCTTCTCATCCCTGATCTTCTCCTTCCTGACTTATCCTCCCTAATCTCATTTCTCTGAATCACCTAGTTAATTTTACAGATGAACACATGTCCTGCAGGGGACTATAATGTTTTTATATATGGATTTATTTTTTTACAAAAATGATCCTGCTGAAGATTTGTTGGGCTACTCAAATCTCTGGGTTATATGAGTTCAAGTGCAAACACATTTAAGGAATGGCTTGTGGTTCCAAATTTTCATCAACAAAATTTTCCTTTTCTCTATTAGTCCCTTGGGTCAAGTCAGGTCATTTTCTTTGTAGCACCCTATCACATGAAAAGGTGAGGGTATTTCTGATTTACCTTTACAGGCTGAAGGTACAGCTTGTTAGGATTACAGAATTATGGAGAGAGGGATTTCCTATCAGATCTCTCTCTCCATGAGCAGCCCCAGCCCTTTGTCTTCAGTACCCCATACTAGTGAAGTGGAAAACCAATAATAGGTCTACATTCAGCAAATGTTCCTAGGGGAAAATTTCTCTGAGTTCCAGCCTTCACTTAGTTCTTCAGGTTGACAATTCCTTTCTTTCTAATTTAGCAGCACATTTAAGATTTTCTTGAAAATAGCTAATGAAAGAATCTTTATCTCTTAAAGACAGACACTGAAATATCTGTGGAAGAAATTATATGGATTTTGGAATTTGCTTCAAAATAACACAAAACAAAAGAAGTGGATGCAGTTATAAAGGAAACAAGATCCATGATGATTTAATATTTTTTAAGTGAGATAAAGGCTATGCAGGGATTGAAATTTATGCCTGAAATTTTCCAGAATAAAAAAAAATTACATGGAAAAAAAGGGGGGATAAGTAAAAAAGGGGAAAAAAATCAAAATCTGGACTTTATAATTGTTAACAGAGGATTAATCCAGATTTCAAGTCCTCTATATTCCCAAGACCATGCCTTTTGATTTATCCCTGGAATTGAACAGTTTGGGGGAATTTGGGTTTTGTTTTTTTAGGGTTTCTTTTTTTTTTTTTAACCTTCCCACAATCACCTTCTATAGTGATCTAAAGTGATCAAATTCCTTTCTTCCCCTTAGGTCATGTTTATAATAGGTTGTACAATTATCAACTGAAATACAAACTTTTTTTTTCTTTTTTAGAAGTTACATTTCCTATCTTTATCTGTTATGTTCTGGATTATAATTTTACCTGTGTTATTTAAAAGACCTTTAATTTAAATCCTAAACAGATACATATTATATTAATCCCATATTAGTGAACTTCAAAGCCTAAAAGAAAAACTTTGGTGATAGAATACTCACATAAAATTGTCCAGTATCAAAGACAATTATATGAACCATTTATTTTAAAAGTTAGTTATAATTCTAAAAAATAAAAACAAATTTCAAAAAAAATCGTTTTTTTAACCACTTAAAAGTATTGACAAATTTTTTATCTGGAAAAAGTCAAAAATGAGAAGTAGAAGAGGAAGAAACCACAACATTAAAGTTATTCTTTACCCAGTCTGTAGTAAAAGGAGCTCCATTTGCCATCAAAATACGAACTTCATCATCTTGACCTGCTCGTGCCGCTTCTAAAAGCTTCTTTCCCAAATCTACCAGGGACATCTAAACAAAACATAGATGAACTGAACATCAAAATCTATATTTATATATGACATGACTTTTCCCCTCTTGTCTTTATTATTAAGTCCACTTTCAATTATCCCTTCAAAAGGTTACAGTATGGTTAATTTAATCTACAGCTGGAGATCACACAAAAGCAATTTATATTTGGATGTTAGGAATATATTTTCCTTTCTCATTAAATGTTTACCTAGAATAAAATGAAGTTTGAATTCTTCAAATATAGCTGGTAAAAGTAAGTTATCAGAGAAAAGGTAGTCTAAAATTTAAAATTAGCAACCAACTCTTTTCATTGGAGAAGGTGTAGTAATAAAATTCTTCATAAAAATAAAGTATAAGACACTGTGTTCTATTACTGGTGCAAATTTTGTTTTCTTTGTATTGGGGATTAAACTCAGTGTTTTACCACTGAGCCACATCCTTACTGGTGCATATTAAACTGAATCTACTACATTTTTGCAATAGTGAATGTATTGAAATTTTATTTATCTATTTATTTACTTATCTGCTGTACTGGAGATTGAAACCAGGGATACTCTACCATTAACATACAATCCCCAATCCTTTATATTTTTAGACAGGGTTTCACGGAGATGTCGAGGTTGGCCTAGAACTTGCAATTCTCCTGCCTTGGTCTCCTGAGTAGCTGGGATTATAGGTGTGTGCTACAGTACCTAGTTGTGTTTGGAATTTTAAAATAAATATTTTCTGCCCTTTAACATGCAATGAACATTTACATTCTTCCAGAAAAGGGCATAATTTGTGTTCCATTAAAATACTATTTAAAAAAAAAAAAGTCTAACCGTATTATGAGTAGACCATGTGTCTCAGTAGGAAACCAGAAAGAATAATTTGTGTCTTGACTTTAAGAGATCTGACAGAGTAATGTCCCGGCCTAGAGTGTGCTATGTGTATGTGGTATCTTCTTGAATAAAAAATATTTAAATATACGTAAGAAAAAGATCATGACAGGAGTATTTAAGTAAAGAAAGATTTGAATATCAGAGACACTTAAGATTCATGAGAAGATAGTTCTTAGGAAAAGAAAGTTTCCAGACCCAGAAAGACTATTCAGCTAGAGAACTACCCAATGATATTAAATAACATCCTAAAAAAAATAAATAAATAAAACAGGTAGTTTAGGCCAGAGGGGAAGGGGCAATATGAAACCTATGATTTATATAAGAAAAATGTATGTGGGATATGAACTTGTCTCAAAAAACAATAATATACTTTATGAGGGTTAGGTAAGTGGTCAAGGGAAAATAAGTTGTAAGGAAGGAATGACAGGTTGATTAGTGTATCCTAATCTTATGACAATAGCTATTACTCTAGAAGGGGAAAAAAAAGGGTGTGTGTGTGTGTGTGTGTGTGTGTGTGTGTGTGTGTACATACGTGCATGAAAGAGAGAAACTGGCAGAGTTTGGAAGATTATTTCTGCCATGAAGGAATAAAATGTACTACATAATTAAAAAGGATTTAAGAAAATCTAAAATGAATAATTATATAAAAAGATGTCCCTAAAAGTATAAAGAATTATGCTATGTCAATGTTGTATTTTTTTGGTAGATTCTATGAAATGAGAACAACCAAGCAGAGGAATAACCAGGAGTAGCCACTAACATTAGAAAACTTGCACAATAACTAAGTGAGATGTACATCCAAAACAGGTTTATCAGTTACAGGGCATGAGAGAATTTCTTAGAATTGTTCTCTTTGATACAATAAAAATAATTCCCATGGGGCTGGGGTTATGGCTCAGTGGTACAGCACTAGCCTCCCACTTGTGAGGGCCTGGGTTTGATCCTCAGCACCACATAAAAATAAATAAATAAAATAAGGTATTATGTCCAACTGCCACTAAAAAATAAATATTTTTTAAAAATAATTCACATTATATCCTATGGCGAGGAATAAAAAAAGTATTTAAGTTTTATGTGGGGTTTTCTAATGTGCTTTTTTTGGTGACACCTGCAGCATTTTCACCTTCAAATTGATCTCTCATGAAGGCTTTTTTCTAAAGAATATTTTGTGACTTGATAGTAAAAATTAACATTCGGGGCTGGGGCTGTGCCTCAGCGCTACGTAGAACACTCACCTAGCACTAGAGCACTCACCTAGCAAGTGTGAGGCCCTGGGTTCGATCCTTAGCACCACATAAAATAAATTAAAAAATAAAGATATTATGTCCAACTACAACTAAAAAATAAATATTTTTTAAAAATTAACAAATTCAAAAGGCAAAGAATCTGCAACAATACTTTCCTATTAAAGATAGCATAAGGACAAAGGAAAAATAAAAACTGACTTCTCTCCTATATTAAATATAGTAAAATGTAAATTTGCCACATTAACACACACTCTATATTTTAGATAAGCAAAATTTCATCTAAATCTGGCTCTACAGTGAAATACATCTTTCAAAATGTTTTTAAATATGTTTTGCACAAGTAGTATCAAACCAGCTTGCATTCTTTCACCATAGGTAGTGCCAGATGGTTTAGATGGATATCTTTTATAAAGTGCTAGCTTAGGGCTTTTCTTCATTTCTGAATTAGATTATATTCCTTTCTCTGATATTTGTAAACATTCTATTTACATTCTGGATATTAGGTCTTTTGTCAAATACAAAATTATGAATATCTCCTTCCCGAATCCTGATTTTTTTGACTGTCAATCCCATGTTTTTTCTTTAATATCACATATTATCCTCTATGGGTAAATAACTGTTACGTTTCATAAAAATGTGAAACTTCTAGATATTAAAAAATTGAAAATAAAATAATCAAAGATGGAAAAAGAATGAATGTTTACCACAAAAATTACTGAAAGAAAATTAAAGTTTTCATTATTTAAAAGGTCTAACCCAAAATTCAAAAAAGGAAAAAATGAATAGCAAGAACTTCACACATTAATAGTCAAAAGACATGACCATATATTTTGCAAAAGAGAAAACAGTTTATAAGCAAAATATTCTATGTCATTGATAGTCAATAAATGTAAATAATTTTAAAGGAATTCCTAATACAATCAAGGATAGGTGAAACTGATACTTTCATACATCGACATCTCATGTATTCTGATAGCAATATAAATGGATCAGCTTTACTTAAGTCAGTTTGGTAAATTTAACAAAAATTACAAGAAAGTTCAAGTCTATGGGTCCAATAGATGATTTCACCTCTGAAAATCTATTCTAAAGGAAAAACATAAACTCAAACAGATCAATAAAAATTACATATATATATATATATATATATACATGTAACAATCATTTTTATAACGTAAACAAATTAAAGATCGGAAAATATTTAAATTGTAGAATCTAATAGAACAAGATACAGTAATTTAACTGATTGCAAAGCAATATAATAACAAAAACTTGTGTCATGTTAAGGGAATAGATACAAAACTAATGTTTTTATTTAAGAATGTTGAAATGTACACATAAAGAAAAAATATTGAGGGGCTGGGGTTGTAGCTCAGTGGTAGAGCACTTGCCTAGCATGTGTGAGGCTTTCAGTTCGAGTCTCAGCACCACATATAATTAAAATAAAGGTACATTTACAACTAAAATAAATATATATTTTTAAAAAAGAAAAAATATTGAAAAATATTAAGTATTAGGATGGTATGATTATGGGAAATTTTTCCTCCACTTTACAAAGTTTCTTTAATGTTGTTATGCTACCTTCCCAAATGAAAAAGTGTCTTTTGTTAAAGGAACAAATTACATTACATGACTCCAACTAAGTAAATGATGATATTAAGTTATATACTCCTACCTTACTGGACAAGAAGAGCAGAAAAATAAAGAAATTGAAGAATTCTGAAGACTGAAAATAGCAAAATTATTGACTTGCTTATAGCATTGCAATAAGACGATAAAGTATACAAGCAAATCAACTTCTGTAATTCTTTAAGTGTCTTAACTATTCAAAACATACCATATTTAAGGACCAAGGACACTTAAAAGTTACTCTGATTTTAAAACTCCATGAGCAATATAAATACACATACAGCTATAGTAGATTAATGTAGCTGGATATTTAGAAATCAGTAGTTCTCAAAGGTAGTAGCAAAAGCCCCATTTGTATATTTATGAAGTCATTTGGGGGATTACTGTGGGAACTAGCAGCATTTAAAGACATGTGTAAGGGATAGTAGATGTCCAGCAATGTTATATACTCATTGCAAAGAACTATCATGAATCCTGCATGATTTTTAGTTTCCACTGAATATATCTAAAACTGGAACCTAACTAAATTTTACATGTATACAAAATGTGTTTTTTCACAGTGTTAATATATCCTGCATTTTCCAAAATGCAACCATACCATGAATTCATGTGTTTTGTTCAGAACTTTACTAAGAGCTCTTTACCATTTTGGAAAATTGTGTCATCAATGTCAATGCTACTTTGGTATCTACATCACCAATACAACACTAAATCAATCAGCTTATATACTTGGTCCCTTGGTATCCATGGGGCATTGGTTCCAGGACCCAACACAACAAAATTTGTGAATGCTCAGTCCCTTAAACATGGTGGTATAGTACTTGCATATAATCTATGTACATCTCACATATACTTTAAATCATATCTAGACTAGTGACAACAACTAATGCAATATAAATGCTATATAAATAGGCATTTAAGTAACAATGACAAGAAAAGTAGATATTCAATACAGACACAATTTCTTTTCATGCATTTTTGATTTGTTGTTGGTTAAATCTGAGAATGCAGATTTAACCCACAGATACAGGAGCTAACTGCATAACTATCACATTCATAGTGATTTTATATACAGGTGCAAGCATTCAACTACCTCACTGTGACATCTGGTATAATCAAGTTAATTATTTAATATTTTAATAACATTTTATTTTAAATTGCTTCCCTTCTATTTTTCCTTCATATTATAAGCAAGACATTGTACTTTTTGAAGTTACGCAGATCTGAAATATTAACTACAATTTTCATTTCAAGTTGAAGACGGGGCAATATATTATAAAAAGGTAGCAATGGATCTAAATAAGATCAAAAAAAAATGGAATATGCAAGATCAAAATCAAAGATGCTCTAATTTTCTTGTCAAGATCATTAGTAAAATAATGAAAAATACCAAAAGACAACAATCAGGGGGCTGGGGATGTGGCTCAAGCGGTAGCGCGCTCGCCTGGCATGCGTGCAGCCCGGGTTCGATCCTCAGCACCACATACCAACAAAGATGTTGTGTCCACCGAGAACTAAAAAATAAATGTTAAAATTAAAAAAAAAAAAAAGACAACAATCATCTTTGATTTTCACCCGAAAAAAAAAATATATATATATATATTGTGAAATAATTCTGATTCACAGAGGAACTCAACTGTATTCAGATAGCAAAACTGATCAAGAGTACCTTAGCTCAAGGTGAAGTCTTTTGTTTACTCATTTTAATATCTATATATTAAATTGTCAGAGGTAAAGTGCTACATTAAAATAAAATTATTTAAAGGGTTAAGGGTTAGTTATTTAAAAAATGTTGCTTTTTAGTGTGGCAAATAACTTTTCACCCTTAACAAAAGAAAATTTAATTCAATAAATTTTAATGAATGTTAAAAACACTGAAAATACAGTGTTGAATAGCAATTCTTGCTACCTAGTTTAATACTCCCTTCTTCTTGAAAGAAACCCCCCAAAAATCTATTGTAATAAATTCTATCTTGAATTTATCTATTTTCATAACAACTACAGAGGAACTTCAAATTATTTACACAAAAGCTACATCTTCCTTACAAGTACTGTACATGCCAAGAGGGCCATCTAGTGGTAACAGGAATTACTACCAATAAGTATTGTTTTAAATTTCTATAATTATGGCTTATAGAGTTGTTTAAACCCATGTAAATTGTTACTAGCACTCTTAAATAAGAATATGAATAAAAACAAAATTTTAAGCCTGTTATAAATAAACCTTAATTGTCTCACATTAGAAATTTTAGGATAAATTTTTTATATCACTTTTCTGCTCAACAAATACAATTATAAAATTCAATAAAACTCTTCTAAGGTTCCATATCAAACAATTTAGCAGTACATGTTTCAAAAGCCTTTAAAATGTTCTTACCCTTTCATTTAATAATTCTATACATATAAATTCAAAGTATTTGAAAAATATATATTAATAGTGATATTATTTAAAATAAGGAAAAACAAATTTCCAATTATAAATAATGGTTAAAGAAACTAAAACATGTCATAATGAAATACTGCAGTCTGTCTGTGTCTCTCTGTGTGTGTGTGTGTCTGTCTGTCTGTCTCTGTCTCTCTCTCTCTCTCTCTCTCTCTCTGTGTACTTTGAGATTCAATCACTGAGATACTTTTTATTTTGAGACAGGATCTCACTAAGTTGCTAAGGCTAACCTGCAACTTTTGATCCTCTTGCCACAGCTTTCTGAGTCACTGCAATGATACGTATGCTCCACCATGCCTGGCTTGTAGTCTTTTATTTTTATTTTTTACCTTTTACTATGGAAAAATTTTGATAAGTATATACAAGAATAGGCAATAGTATAATAAACTCATACATAACCACCATTTCATTTAAATATCATCAATGTATGGTCAACTCATTTCCCATTCACACACATTTTTCTGAAGTATAAGACATCATACCATTATATCTGTAAATATTTTAGTATAGATAATATTGTATTCATTTACAAATATTTACAAATAGTATATAACAGTTTAAAATCAGAACTCCCCTGAAATCTGCACATTGAGATCTAAACTATGTAAGAAATGCATAGGAAAATACTTGGAAACAATATGGCATGGTAATAAAAATGATGATTTTCCCTGTTGTCTACTTTTCTCTATCTAGTAATTTTTCTATAGCAAGCATTTATTATGCAAGTTATTAAAAACAAATTTTTATTTATTTAAAAGCTTTTCATTAAAATTAGATGCCTTTAATGTAGAACATTAGATGCTGAAAAAGCATCATTTTGCCAAGTGTGATGATACACACCTGTAGTCTCAGCAACTGGAGAGTGGCTGAGGCAGGAGGATCACAAATTTGAAGCCAGCCTTAGTAACTTAGCAAGAACCTATCTCAAAATTAAAAAATAAAAAGGGCTGGTGATGTGGTTCAGTGGTAAAGTATCCTGGGATTCAATCCTCAGTACTAAAAGAGAAAAAAAGAAATATGTACTTCAAAATCATCTCTAGACTTCCTGTGTTTTTACTCCTCAGAAGTAAACACTATTTAAATGTTTAGTGTATATCCTTCCAGAACTTCTCTATGCATATAGAAACACATATACAAAACAAGAAAAGGGATCATATTATACTGTTCTACAACTTTTTATTTACCTAACTGGAATCCTCTTATCAGTGACATCTTCTTATGTTAGTACATACAGATCTGAACACTCTTCTTAGTGGCTGCACAGTATTATAGAGTGTGGCAGGCCAAGCAATGGTCCCCCAAAGACGTCTAGATCCCAATTCACAGAATCTATGTTACCTTACATATCAAAGGGGAGTTTGAAGGTGTGATTAAATTAAGGACCTCAAGATAAGATTAACCTGTATTATACAGGTGGGTTCAAAGCATCACAAGGGTCCTTTTAAGAGGGAGAGAGGAGGAGCAGAAAGAATCAAGAGAAGCAGGTGTACAATGAGAGCCAGAGGATCAAGTCAGAGAGAATGAAAGAGATGAAGAGTAGGGGAGAGAGATTTAAAGATTCTGCACTGCTGGCCTTGACAATGGAGGGAGGGGTCACGCAGCAAGAAATGCAGGCCATCTTTTTAAGACAGAAAAGGCAAGAAAAGGGATTCTCCCCTAAAGCCTCCAGAAGGAATATAGCCCTCCTGAAATCTTAATTTTAGCTCTTTGGGCCTCCAGAACTGTAAAATAAAAACTCTTCTGTTTTAAGATACAAAGTTTGTGCTAATTTGTTACAGCAAATAGGAAAATATACTGTAAGAAAAGGAAATATAGAAGTATATTATTTACTTGATCCCATTTTAATTTCTTAATTTTTTTAATGTTTCAATACCATACATGAGTTAGAACTTTTCTAGAAATTATTCAGACAAGTAGGATTGCAGATTTTTTTAAAAATCACATTTTAATCATAACAGACACTGCCAAATTATCTACTAAAAGACTGTACCAACTCAAGAATAACTGATTCTCCTCAAGGTCCCTATCTCCTGAAGCCAGAACCTTAATCCATCTGACTCAGTCAAGGCCCAGTCTCCTATGAAACCACACTCACAAAAAACATGAGAAACTTTCTTCCAGGATAACTCTCTTTAGGTAATGTAACTTAAGAAAATTCCACTACCACATGAGGAAGACAAGACTTTCTCTCATCACCTTCAAAGCCCTTGTTTTAAAAGGAATTTTTTTTTTTTTTTTTTTTTTTTTTTTTTTGGTCCCTGAGAATGTGGAGGAAATGCCCATTCTGGGCTCCTGTGGCATTTTTTTCATCCACTTCATTTATTTTTGAAAATGCTTTTACTAGTGCGCCACACACATAATAGTTGGTTCATTTTAACATAATCATACTTTTTAACAATTTAGAAATGAATACCTGCACAAAATCATGTGTGTTCTATAGAGCAAACATTCCTGCTCAGGGAACCTTTTCTCTCTGTAGTGCCTAGTTATTCTGCCAAAACATGGGCCCTCATTTGACACACTGATTCACCAATAATTAAATAATGATAATGTCTAACATTTATACATATATAAATATATATAAATATATAACATTCATGTATTATACACATATCCAGTCTTAAGAATTTGATACACATTAACTAATTCAATCTTAAAACACTATAAAGTAGCAATTATTATCATCATCATTTTACAGACCTGGAAACAGGCACAGAAGGTCATACTGCCCAAGATTTTCCTGCTTAGTGGGAATTTGAACTGAGACAGTTGGCTCCAGAATCCATGCTCTATACTCATAATCACTCTGACAGAGGCCACAGTATTAAGTCCTAGTGACCACAGGTCAGATATCCCCTTTGAATTCATGAACCACAAATGTAGTAACCACTATCTCTACCTACCTAACTTCATTACATACAAAACAGAGGGTTACAATTTGGTACCAAATTATACTCTGATTTTCAGTGGTCATCAAATGGTTGTACCTATCTGAACTATAAAATACTTGGAGGCAAGAATGGTAGCTTACTTGTCTTTCAACTGGGTTCCTTTTTTTCCCCTTTAAATATTGGCATTTCTCAATGTTCTATTTTCAGCACTCTCCTCCTTTCTTTCTCAGTTACATTCTCTACGTTAGTGGATATTATCTACTTTCTATTTCATGATTACCTGTCAGCTTCCAAGTTTCCAACTCTATAGAGGTACTCCACCTATAAATTCCAAGGCATCTCCAAATTCAATTGTCTAAGGACTGACTTATTTCTGGCTCAGAACCTTGATGTTGCCCTCGACTCTTTTTCTTCACCTCTCCAATAATTCATTAAGATCTATGACTTTTATCTCCCAACTCTCTCTCAATTCCTGTTACCTCTTTTCACTGATATACAGTGGACCCTCAGTAAATACCTGCCAGCTGGCTTTTCTTTTCTGTCACAATTATATCCATACCTCCATCCTTTCTCTCTTACAGGCTTATAAACTAGTGTCTAAGCCTCACTTCTTGTTCTCTCTTCTCCACTTTGCCACCAATATTTTAAATCTTGTTAAACAGAAACCAATTTCTTCCTCAGTTAACTCATATACAAACTCTTTAGCCTTAGGAACAAGGCCTTACACATTGGGCGCCTGTTGCCATCACCCCATGTACATTACTCACCATCTCTACCATTGAACTCCATACCTCAGACAATGTATTGGACTGGGCTCTTTTTAGGGGGGTGTGAGGGACAAGACTGGACACTGAACACAGGGGTACTCTATCACTGACTTACATCTCCAGACCCTTTTTGAGACAGAGTTCTAATTTAATAATAATTTAAAAAACATGTATCTATTGAATTATCCCCAAAATTGGCCTTAAACTTAGAACCACCACCCCTCAGCCTCCTGAACAGCTGGGATTACAGGCACACACCACTGGTTGGACTAGGCTCTTTTTCTCACCTTTGGGTCATTATACAAGCATTTTCACTGCTAAGAACAATGTTCTCATCCTCAAGTCCCCTCATTCCTATTTGTCTTTCAGAGTTAAATTATTATCTCTTCAGAGAAGCCTTCCTCAATCCCCTTAAATAACTCAAATTAAGAACACATAGTCCTTCGTGTATATTCTTCCTGTGTCCTCTCTATCACTTCTTCTATCACACCACAGTAAATTTACTGTTTACTTGATTAAAACTTGTCATTGTGCCTGGACTATGGTACCTGTCAAATGCCCAATAAATTTCTCATTCATGAAACGAACAATATTTGATACACAGTAGACACTCCAAAAATATTTGGGACAATCAATGAATTCCTAACATTTAAGGCTTTGTTTTTTAATATTTTTTAGTTGCTGATGGACCTTTATTTTTTATGTATTTATATGTGGTGCTGAGGATCAAACAGAGTACCTCAACACATGCTAGACAAGTGCTCTACCACTGAGCCACAATCTCAGTCCCAACATTTAAGTTTTTAAATGTAAACTAAGCTGACAGTTTGACAAACTCTAGGAAATAACATAATAGAAAGCTTAACGAATTCCTAAACTAGCCTTGTAACTATAAATTCCTTGTCATTGATCAAGTTAGAACTTGCCTGAAAATTCTTTTTTTATTGGCAGCAACTTAAATTGACAATTTAACCCCCAAAAAAATCTGAGGTCAACTTTGTTTTTTGAAACAAAAGGGAAAAATATGAATATAATAAATCTAGATATTACCAATGATTCATTTGGACCCTCAGTCACTTTTGGACCTGCCAAGTCAGTATGATAGAGAAAAATCTAGCCAAGAAGCCAGAACTTATCTAATAATCATCAACAGGACTTTGAAACAAGATCATCTCAGGGCCACCATCAATGATAGTAAATTAAATCAGTAACAAACTGTGTTGAAAGACTTCTACTGAGTATATTCTAGAACTGAGCTGTACAATATAATTAGCCACTAATCCTATGAGGATACAGTACACTGAAATGTGGCTAGTTCATATTGAGATGTGCTATAGGTACAACACACACCAGATTTTGATGACTTAGTACCAAAAATAGGTCATTAACAACTCTGACTACTTGTTTAAAACAAGTAGTGTTTACATATATGGGGTTAAATAATATATACCATTCAAATTAACTTTGTTTTTGAGATTTTTTTAAATGTAGCTATGAGATAAATTTAAATATGTGGTTCACATTACATTTCTTTTGGACCAAGATATTCTAGAACCATTAGTCAAAACTTCTTAAAGGCATCAACTTTAGAATTTACAATTTTTTTTTTTTTAACTTTGGTACCATACCCAGCTCTACAACATTTTAAAATAAGAAATAAAGGGCTGGGGATGTGGCTCAAGCGGTAGCTCGCTCGCCTGGCATGCATGCGGCCCGGGTTCGATCCTCAGCACCACATACCAACAAAGATGTTGTGTCCGCCAAAAACTAAAAAAATAAATAAATTCTCTCTCTCTCTCTCTCTCTCTCTCTCTCTCTCTCTCTCTCTCTCTCTCTCTTTAAAAAAATAAATAAATAAATGGAGAAAAAAAATAAGAAATAAGGGCATTCTTTTAGAAAAATTCTATCTGATGAATTATCCCTTTCATAATGGATAGGCTTTACCTCTAAAAAGGAGGATATGGCCTTTGTAAGATTTCAAAAAATCATATAAAGACAAAGGGACCCAGTTGGGCACAGTGCCACAAGCATGTAATCCCAGTGACTTGGAAAGCTGAGGCAGGAGGATGGCATGTTCAAAGCCAGTATCAGCAATTTAGGGAGACCCCATTTCAAAAGAAAAAATAAAAAGGGTTGAATATGTAGTTCAGTGCCCCTAAGTTCAATCCCCAGTTCCAAAGAAAAAAGACAGACCCTCACACATTTTATTAAATTCTTATCTTTGCAATCCACTGTGTTTTATCGCATTAAATCACTCATTTGTTTTTTAATCACACATATTTATCTCAAGAAGAGACCAAATGAGGTTTGAGTGTACCAAGAGGATGAAGATAAGGATAGACTTCTACTGGAATGAGTCAGTACATGACTCTGGATTATTACAGAAGTATAACTTACCTGCTTGTTATAAAGTGAAGCAAATCAACTCTTGGCTGCTATAAGCCACAAGAGTGAACCATCAATATCCTGCCCAACAAAGAGAAAACAAACATTTTGATTCTCTCTCCCCAAGATTTCTCATATTCATCTCCTTCTCCCTACTGCCTCTAGTCTTACATAGTCTCATACCTTAAACATCACAATGGCCTCTTAGCTGACCTAACTCTACTTTCTTCACCCTGCTGCCAGGCAATTCTCCTGAAATACAATTTTATTCAAACATATCTGTGTGAACCTCTAATACAGAACCTGCCCTCAAATAATTCACAAGTAGGGAAGACATACATCTCAAGCTTCTCTTATCCAAAATTCCCACTGGTACAACCATTCTGAAGAATAATATATCAACATCTGGTATAACTAAAGATGTGAGTATTGTTTGACCTAGGGATTCCTAGGAAGGGTAGCTAGGAAGCTGTTACCCTATCTTGTGTATTTTTGAACACATACATCATTTGTAAAAAGAAAAACAGAAACTACAAATAAGTGCCCAATGACAGAAATAAAAATTGAAATTTTTATTGAAAACTTTTCAAATACAGAAGTGTATGTATATGCATATATATAACATGTATGCTATATATATATACACACACCTATATGCCCATCATCCACATTCTAAATTTAAAGCTGGCCATCTTGCTTTATCCTACTTCTTAAATTATTTAAAAAAAAAATGTTCTTTACTGCTAACACCCACTGCATTTTGCTGCCTTATCTAAATATTAATTTTATTCTATAGCAATTTCCTTCTCTCTCATCTACTCTACCCATCTTTCTTTCTCCCCCATGAAAATGATTTGATGAATAGCCAGTTCATCTGAATCTCATTTCTGATTTTTTTCTATTGCCTCCTCAAAATAGCATTTAATCTCTTTCTTTATTTTCTTTTTTCTTCCTTTTTATTTTGTGGTGTTGGATATTAAATCCAAGGCCTCATACATGCCTGTCCTTTGCTCTATCAATGAGCTACACCTGGAGGCCTAATTTCTTTCTCCGTCTCCAGTATTTCTTATAAACTAAAAGTAATAAAAGCCTGATGAAATTCAGATTAAATTTTGGGACAAAAATATTTCATAATTGTTGATGTATACTTGATATTGAATCACATTAGGAAGCATAAAACTTTTGGTTCATTGTTAATGATACCAAGATTAATTACTAGGTAAATGATGGACTGATCCCTCAGAGCATTTTACCTAGAGACCAACTAGCAATCTGTAACATCACACTGTTGCACCATGTGAATATCCCATTCCCAGTCAACCTTTGTTTTTTTTTTTTTTTTCTTCTTTTAATCAGTTTTAACACCCACTAATGATCCTGGCCCATCTCAATTATTTCACAACATGTTGTATAAAATTGTGACTTTCTAATTCCATAATTCCTTTTACATTTATTATTTGGCTTTCCTAATTGACTACAGTACAGTTCCTAGTGAAAAGCAGTTAAATTTATAATAGCTTTTAATTGTAAATTTTCAGATTCAGGAAAAGATATGATAGTCACCTTCAGTGTTCTGTTTTATTAAATATTCACTTTCCCAATAAATTACTCCTATTCTTTTTGATGTTCAGATTGTCCCAGTTTTGTCCAATAGCCTCTTCAATTTGGCTTTTGCATTTTTCAAAGCTTTCTTGTTTCTGGCACAAAATGTTCCAGGTTCACTATGTATGTATGTTCCCTGCACCAGACCTGGAATGAGCTCTGGACTCAATTTTAAGTAGAAGTATTTAACGACCAAAATCAAAGTATTAAAAGTACGTCTGTCTACCAAGGTGACACTGTTTCTAGATCCTTTTAGTGCACGAAGATAAGAAAAATATGTATGCATGGGTAGAATTTAAAAATACATATTTAAATCGTGAGTTCATGTTGACATTCACAACTCAAGTCAATCATTACCAGGTCTTTTTGCTTAGTTTACTTTTATATTTGTATCTCAATTGATTCCTAACACATTAAATACTTAACTTGCTTTATTCTATGATATATATCAAATGATATTAAATTAAAACACCAATATTAAAACTAGCAATAAAATTTAAAATTTTTTTGTCTGTCTTTTTGTCCTGAGCATATATACCATTTACTGTGGAACTCAAAAGTTACTTAAAAGTGTTTTTCCAGACCTGGGGTTGTGGCTCAGTGGCAGAGCACTTGCCTAGCACATGTGAGGCACTGGGTTCAGTTCTCAGCACTGCATATAAATAAATAAAATAAAGATCCATTGACAACTAAAAAATAAAAAAAAAAAAAAACGTGTTTTTCCCACCAGGTGCAGTGGAGAGGCTTGTAATCCTAGCTATTCAGGAGGCTGAATAGTTTGCAAGTTCAAGGTCAACCTGGACAACTTAGTATGGCCCTGTTCCAAAACAAAAATACGCCACAGGTTCAATATACAATACTGAAAAAGAAGAAAAAAAAAGTTCTCCATGTATTTAAATAATTATTTTGTATTCTATATGTAGATTCGTTTACTCAACAGTGTTTTTGATCTTAGGGATTTTTTTTTTCTTACAGTACTAGAGATTGAACTCAGAAACACTTATCACTGAGTTATACCCCCAACCCTTTTTCTTTATTATTTTAAAACAGAGTCTTGTGAAGTTGCTGAGACTGGCTCCAACATGCTGTTCTCCTAACCTCAGCCTACTGAGTTGCACAACTTATAGAAACTCACTACCTCACCCAGCTAATCTCAGGGATTTGGGGGCGGAAGGGGGGGATGTCTAATTCACTGTAAGTTTTGAAAGTGTAAAAATATTTAACATACTTCAAAAGTTAAAATTGAAAAAGGTATACTCAGAATCTTACCTTAATTCTTGTTTCCTTCATGCCATTCCCACCCACCCTTCACCATAGGGTAACAATTTTATTTATTTGTCTTTTTGATTTTTCTGTTTGCAACATAGACAAATTAGTATTTATATACACACTTATTCTCCATCCTCCGCTTCTTTTTAATATGCCCAAAAATGCATACTAAACACTGTTCTGCACCTCATTTTTTTTATTTTTACCTTTTAATATTTCTACTAGAAATACAAGATTGTCTTTTTTTAATTCATTAGACATTTCTCCTGTTTAATGAAATCAATTTTCATTTTCCAAATATATATTACCTTCTTTACTTTTCATTTACACTTTACATTTTTCCTTCCTATAATGTAGAATCACTCTGCCCTTTTTTTTTTTTTTTTAAGGGGCAGAGTACTAGGGATTGAACTCAGGGGTACTTTACCACTGAGCCACATCCCTAACCCTTTTTATTTTTTTTTTTTTTAATTTTGAGACAGGGTTTCACTAAATTGCTAAGGGTCTTGCACTTGCGCTTCCAAGTCAATGGGATTACAATGTGCATCACCATGCTCATCTAGTATCGCTGTCATTCTGCTTTAGACATATCCTTTAGAAATGCACTGTCCAAACTGGGCACTGTGGTGTAGGCCTGTAATCCCAGAAATCTGGGAGGCTGAGGCAGAAGAATTTCAAGTTTGAGGCCAGTCTCAGCAACTTAGCCAGACCCTCAGTAACTTAGCAAGACTCTCAAAATTAAAAAAGGACTCGGGGTACTGGGGATGTGGCTCAGTGATAGAGTGCTTGCCTACCATTCGTGAGGCCCTGAGTTCAATCCCGAGCAACACACACACACACACACACACACACACAACAAAAAAGTTTAAAAAAAGAAAGAAAGAAGGAAATTAAAGGCATGGTGGCACATGCCTGTAATCCTAGAGGCTCAGGAAGCTAAGACAGGAGGATCGCAAGTTTCAAAGCCAACCTTGGCAACAGAGGCACTAAGCAATTCAGTGAGACCCAGTCTCTAAATAAAATACAAAATAGGGCTGGGGATGTGGCTCAGTGGTTGAGTGCCTCTAAGTTCAATACCTAATACCAAAAAAAAAAAAAAAAAAAAAAAAGACTGGGACTACAGATCAGTGTTTGTAAAGCCTCCCTAATACCAAAAAAAAAAAAAAAAAAAAAAGACACACTGTCCAATCTGTGCATGTGTGCATTTTTTTGACTATTTAAAATAAGCAAAACAAAAAATTCAGTCCATCAGCCACACTAGCCACTTTCAAGTGCTCAAGAGCCTATGTGTCTGAGGCAGGAAGATCACAAGTTTAAGGATATCTCTGTGGTTGAAAACAAAAACAAATAAGCAATGCCTTATGTGGCTTATGACAATATTGGACAACACCGAGATCAAAAACATTTCCATCATCTTAAAAATTTCTATAGAACAGTGCTGCTTAAATCATCTTTCATGGATAAGATGTTGACAGTTTTGGGTCTGGAAATATATTGGTGGTAAACCATATCTTTGTGTGCACCTGTGACTGTGTGTGTGTGTGTGTGTGTGTGTGTGCGCGCACACTCAAGCATGCAGGAGCACGCTAGGGATTAACCCAGGACTCACTCATGCTACTTTTAAGCTTTTTCCATTACTGGTTTTCTGTGATTTTTCTTATCATGTGTGTAGGTGTGCATTTATTTTTATCCTGAGTAGGATTCGTTGGGATTCTTAAATATTGGTATCTTTCACTGGGGCTGAGAAACACCCTACAACATCTCTTCAAATGCTCTATATCCCCTCACCCTCATTCCTGGAGTCCCAATTAAGACTTTCTTGATATATATATATATATATCTTACAATCTTTTGTATTTACATCTTTTTGCCTTTGAGGATAATTTCATCTGCTCAATATTCTAGTTTGATACTTCTGTTGTATTCAAATCTACTGTAGATTGTATCATGAAGTTTTTGATTCTGCTTCTAATTTTTCTCTTTTTTTGAGTTTCCTGTTCCCTGTCTTCAAGCCTGCCACTAGATACAGCCAAATATCTCATGGGGGCAAAATCATACTTGATTAAAAACAACTGAACTGCATGCTTCTTGAATTAAAGTAAATTACCTTTGATCCTCCTGCTTCAGCGTCCCAAACCACTGGGATTACAGGTGCACGCCATTGCACTCAGCTTCAAGTGAATTTCTACAAAATGTTCCATTACTATCCTTTCACTCAACTGTTCATATCAAAAATATAAATGCAGTAAGAGTCCATCCAACCCCTAATTCTAGCCCAGCCCAATCCATTATTTCTCAACTTATGTTTCCTAAAGTTCCAGAGGATTTCAGTACTGAGAAAGGCAGGAGGTAAAGGGGTAAACACAAACTGGAGATAAAAGAATAGGATGAATTTCAGTCCCCTTTTACTCACTTTGATCCCTACGTACAACTACTAGAAATTTGTTGTTTTGCTGCAGTGTCAGGGATCAAACCCAGGGCCTTGTACTTGAGTGCTGTGCCACTGAAGTTATGCTACACCCCAACCTATTTGTAACTTTTTTTTTTTTTTTTAAACAATAGGGTCTCACTATATTGCCCAGGCTGGCCTCAAACTCATGAGTTCAAGTGATTTTCCTGTCTTAGCCTCCCAGGTAACTAGGACTACACACTAACACACCCTACTGTTCCTAAAGCATTTTATAAAGTAAACCACTATCAGCAAAACATCTTCTCTTCAGATATAAAGAGGCTAAAATTTCCATCATCCCACATTTAAATCCTTAATAACATAACCCCAGGAGAAAACTATCAAATTTATTTGCAAGTCCTGATATGTTTGTGCTTTATCTGTGCTCCCTTTTTAAAGTTTTTATTTATTTTTACTCAAAAAAAAAAAATCAGGTAAAAGTAACATATATGTTATAGCCTCAAAAATCAAATTCTGAACTATAACTTAGGCAAAAGTCTTGAAATTTCAAATTGTATAGCAGGAAATTCTTGTAGGCAGCACCCAGCACGTTGGGGCTCCTTTTCTCCATTGTATTAAACCTCTTTGTCTTTATACAGTTACTCTCAAATTTTTCTACATAATATTTGTGTACTCTACTAAAAACATCCCTAAACTTCAGTTTTAAATATTACAGTACAATTTCATCTCCCCCAAACTAAAGATTCCTTATTCTAAGCTATTTTTGTTTCTTGAGTTTCAGATACCAAAAGATACCATTAAATTGGAACTGTGCTAAGCTAGGGTTGTGGCTCAGCAGAACACTTGCCTAGCATGTGTGAGGCACTGGGTTTGATCCTCAGCACCACATAAAAATAAATAAATATAATACAGTGTCCCACTATAACAACAACAAAAATTTTAAAAAATTGGAACTGTACTAATGAATTAAGCTCCTACTTCCGTATACTGTATTTATCAGATATACATCTTCTTTTTCCTTTTCCTTTTCTACTTTTACATTTGTTTCTTTAATAACATTCTACCTGTGCATACCAGTGTGTCTGACTATAAAATTATGAAATTATTGATATCCGGGCTGGGGATGTGGCTCAAGTGGTAGTGCGCTCGCCTGGCATGCGTGCGGCCCGGGTTCGATTCTCAGCACCACATACAAAGATGTTGTGCCCGCCAATAACTAAAAAATAAAGATTAGAAAAAAAAAAAAGAAATTATTGATATCCATGAAACTTAGAATATAAATATTGATAATTCTAAGGATAAGAATATTTATTGACAACAAATATTTGATATTCATGTTTAAGATAAGTTCATAAGTTTCATATCTATAACACATAAATTATGCCAACACACATTAAACTAAAAAGTAATAAAGATTTCCCCAGATAAGGTGACACATGCCTATAATTCTAGCTACTCACAAGGCTGAGGCAAGAGGAATGGCAAGTTCAAGGTCAGCCTGGACAACTTAGCAAAACCTTGGCTCAAAATAAAAAATAAAAAGGGTTAGGAATGTAAGTCAGTGGCAGAGCACCCCTGAGTTCAATCCCCAATATCTATCTATCTATCTATCTCCCTCCCTCCCTCTCTCTCTCTCTCTCATACATACACACATACACACACACACACACACACACACACACACACACAATTTGTCAATTAGCATGTCCAAATATTCCTCCCAGTCTGTTTTAAATTTGTGCATTGTAATAGTCTAAAAATGTGATTTAGTCAAATTTATCCATGTCTTCCAAAAATGTAGATATAATTACATAATCCAATCACATATAGAAAACAGTAAGATTTATAATGTATATTTAACTTGAAGTAAAAAATAATTTAGCCACTCACCATTCTAGTTTTAGAATGAAATATGAATCTCCATTTTCTCAATAGATCTCAGTTCACAAATGCTTCTTCTCATTGCAATGATGAGAATTTAATGTTAATTTTTCTCCCAGTACAACACAGCCCCATAAATGCAGGCCAACTCAGTGATCACTAGAGGAAAACGTGGCTGTTTTAGATTTATTGAGAGATGATATCTCTATTTCCCATGTGACAACTTCCTACAATTAATTTTGACTATACATTATTTTCACCTAAAATGCATAATCATTAAATAAATGGTAACTCCAATGCATCTCAGACCTTTTAAGATCTGGCCTGTGCCTCACTACAGCCTCATCAACTCATTATTTCCCCTTTGGATTTATAATATAACAATACAGAGTTATCTGTAAGTACCCAAATGTGCTATTTGATCTCATGATACTGCTCCTTTATGTGTTGTTCTGCCTAAGAAATCTCCCTCTTACAATTTACCTAATCAGCCATTAATATCCTGCCTTCAAAACTCAATTCAGACATTACCTTCTCCAACAAGCTCTCCTTGAGCTCAGCAGAATTAATCACTTCTTTATTCTCTCACTGTGTCCTAAACATACTTCCATTATTATATGGATTCTACCACATAATAAATGTTTGTTTACAAGCTCTCCTCTCCCATAAGCCTCAGGAAGTCAAGGAAGGTTTAACTTACATGTATATGTATTTTAGTAGCTAGCTAGCAGTTTCTAGCATAACAATCATTTAATAAACAAATCCACTTTAATTCCACACTTGTACAACACTATAAACCTGTGTTGCCAAAGTAAACAAAGTACTATAATTAAATACTATACAAAAACTGAAGTCACGATTTTAAAAAAAAAAATGTAGTTGTAAATGGACAGAATACCCTTATTGTATTTATTTTTATGTGATGCTAAGGATTGAACCCAATGCCTCACACATGCTAGGTAAGCACTCTGCCATTGAGTTATAGCCCCAGTCCTAACGTCACGATTTTTAACTGAAATATTTCATAAGAGGAAAGAATGGGTTGACAATCTGAATAAATTATGAGCAAATAAACTGAAAAGCATTTCTCAAAAGAAGATACACAACTAGCCAACAAGTATATGAAAAAATGCCCAGCATCACTAATCATCAAGGAAATGCAAATCAAAACCACGATGAGGGCTGGGGATGTGGCTCAAGCGGTAGCGCGCTCGCCTGGCATGCGTGCTGCCCGGGTTCGATCCTCAGCACCACATACCAACAAAGATGTTGTGTCCGCCAAGAACTAAAAAATAAATATTAAAAAATTCTCTCTTTCTCGCTCTCTCTCTCTCCTCTCTCACTCTCTCTTTAAAAAAAAAAAAAAACCACGATGAGTTATCATTTAGAATGGCTGTTATCAGAAAGACAAAAAAAATAACAAATGCTGCTGAGGATGAGGAAAGTGAACTCTCATAACTATTAGTGGCAATAGAAATTAACACAGCCATTATAGAAAAAAGTATGTTAGTTCCTAAAAGAAAAAGAAAAAAATGCCATGATCTAGAAATCCCACTATTGGGTATATATATATACAAAGGAAAAAAAATCATTTTGTCAAAGACATAACTGCATTCACATATTTATTGCACTACTCAAAATAACCAAGACATGAAGTCAACCTAGATGCCCAACAATGGATGAAATGATAAAGAAAATGTGATTAGCTGGGTGTGGTGGCACATGCCTATAATCCCAGTAGCTCCAGAGACTGAGGCATGAGGATCACAAATTCAAGGCCAGTCTCTGCAATTTAGTGAGGGCCTAAGAAACTTAGTGAGACCCTCTCTCAAAATAAAAAATATACAGGGCTGAGGATGTAGCTCAGTGGTTAAGTGCCCCTGGGTTCAGTCCCCAGTGCCCCTACCACCACCAAAATGTGAGTATATCTATATATGAATATTATTTAATAAAACAGGAATAAAATTCTGTCATTTGCAGCTTATGGACAACTGGAGGACATTATATTAGGTGAAAAATTCAGGCACAGAAAGACAAATAAAACATGTTCTTGTTAACTTCCATTGAAATCTCAAAAAGTAGAAAATAAAATACTATTTAGCAGAGGCTAGAAAGGATGGGGAAAAGAAAGGAATAAGGAGATAATAGCGGGTTCAGAGGTACATCCAGACAGGAGGGTATTAACTTCTAATGTTTTAATAATAGGGTAACTATGGTTCACAACAATTAATGGGATATTTCAAAATAGTGACCAGAGAGGATTTTGGATATTCTCATCACAAAGACAGGATGTATATCTGAGGTGATATTATATATAGTAATTACCCTGAACAATAATAATCACACACCGTATACAAACATTGAAATGCCACACTGTACTCTGCAAATATGTACAATCACTACATATGAATCTTAAAAATATATTATTAATAATGAAAAAAATACGTAGTAAAAATGGGAGTTCATAACCCACTTGAATCTTATGTATGAAATATGATATGTCAAGAGCTTTGTAATGTTTTGAACAACCAATAAAAAAAAATTTAAAAAATAAATAAATAAATTTACATGGAACACTGTTGGAAAAAAAAAGAAAAAAATATGTAAATTACATAACAAAAGCAGTCTATAGTTCAGGGTTTTTTTTGTTTGTTTGATATTTGTACATGCCATAAATCAGGATTGTTTAGATCCATAGGTCATAACCTACAATTACCACACTAAGAAATCCTTTTAGTGGGTTAAGATCAACATTTTAAAAAATATGAATATGTATCAAATGTAATTATCATCCTTACATATGGAAAAAATTGAAAACTACTTATATAGTTGCTACCTAAGTTTTTTCTTTTTTTTTTTTTTAAAGAGAGAGGGAGAGAGGGAGAGAAAGAGAGAGAATTTTAATATTTATTTTTTAATTATCGGCGGACACAACATCTTTGTTTGTTTGTGGTGCTGAGAATCGAACCCGGGCCGCACGCATGCCAGGCGAGCGAGCTACTGCTTGAGCCACATCCCCAGCCTCGCTACCTAAGTTTAAAGGTTTAAATTAACAAGATGAAGTAGTCAAGGAAGGATTCTTCAACAAAAGACAAAATCTAAGTGGGGCGTGGTGTTATATGCCTGTAATCCCAGTGGCTTGGGAAGCTGTGGCAGGAGGATCACAAGTTCAAAGTGAGCCTAGGCAACTTAGCAAAACCCTGTCTCAAAATAAAAATTTAAAAGGACTGGGGATATGGCCTAATGGTTAAGCGACCCTGGGTTCAATCCCCTCACCAAAAAGAAAACATTGGAGATACTCAGAAGACTGAGACTGAAGGATTGAGAATTCTAGCCTAAGACACAGCAAGAATCCATCTAAAATAAAAGACAACATTTGAAGCATTATCTGGCTCCCCAGTACCTCTCTTAGCTTACCTATCATTCCCCACAAGCATGCTCTAGCCATTTAAAGTTTAGCAAATCTAACCAGTCAAACAAACATTCCCTCTACTTAGGGTCTTACACACATTCCCCCTACTTAGAAAATTCTACTTAAATAATTGCATGCCATGCTCCAGGGTTTCAGTCCAGTGAGGACTTCAGGACTTTCCCTAACTATACAAAGTAGCAGCCACATCCCATTCCACTATTCCCTTATCTAGATTTATTCCTTTTCATAGTACTCATTACCACCTAACATCATAGACCTGTTTACTGTGTCTCTCCTCACAAATCTCGGCTCCAAAACTTTTGTCTTGTGTTGTTCATTACCATAATGCAGAGATTAGAAAAGTGCCTGGCACAGGGCAAACATTCTTGAACAAGCTTTGACAGGCCAGGGAAAGAACTCAAGGAGATGTGCGTGAGCATGGTATACCACTGAGGAAGCACCAGCTTAATAATGTTTAGAAGTAAGGGAAAAAAAAAAAAAAACTAAAGAGGCAGAATATAATATGAAAAGGTTTGAAAGTCAGAAAATAGAATTTGGACTTTATCCTGAAGTCTACTGGGAGTCATTCAAAGTTTTGAGCAAATGTTGATCCATTTAAACATTTATTTTGCCTAAGTTCAATTCACTTTGCTTGGCACAATGGAGAGTACAAAGATCAACAGCACAATATTCTCTACTTGAGCTTTCAATTTAGTAGCAATGGGTTAAAAAAAAAGTTTCAAGAAAATTATTCTGGCAGCCATAAGCAAGAATAGATTAAAAGAAGGAGAAGCTAAAGTTAGAAAAACTATGCTGAATGATGGATTTAAGTAATAAAGGAAAACATGCATCAGAGACAACTTCAAGATGATAAGGAGGAAACCAGTCAAACAAACATTCCCTCTACTTAGGTTCTTGCACACATAAGGGGGTCTACCTGGGAGCAGGTAGAAGGCTGGGTAATAATAAATCTAGAACTGATGGAAGTTCCTTGAGCCTTCCAGTAGAAACATCCAGTAAACCACTAGAGCTACAAACCTGAAGAGTACACACTTGAGTCATCAACATATAAAACATCTATCTGATAGAAGACATATAGAGGAGGAGAGGACCAAGAATTGATGGGTACGATGACACGACAAACTTAAAATCTGTAGTCAGAGAAAACCAGAATGGTATACTAATATGAAAGGCAAAGAAAAAAGTTGGCAGTCTTTGTAAAAATCAACTTAACACGCATATATTGGCTAAATAAAATAAGGACAAAGCCAACATTGTTAACAAGAACAATGTCTTCTGAAGCAATAGTCTGAATAAAATATTCCAAAATTGCAGTTAAGTAGTAAAAGAGCTGGGAGCAGCAACTGGAACTCAATCCTTAAACTTCTGAAATGAAGAAAAGAAATAAGGCAGACAGGAGGAAACAAGTGCAGTAAAGAAGTGCAGCAGTTCATTACAGTTTACTTTTTCCGAAAAAATCTGTACATTTTAAGGTAAAGAGGAAAATCCAATAAAGATAATGATCAACGTAACCAAAGAATAAAAGTTAAATATGGCAGCAAGATTCCTGGGAAAAAAACAAAAGCAAAGATTCCTCTTTCATTTAGTTGACAAAATATAAGATGATAGAATTGAGATTCATTATGGTGACAATGAAAAAAAAAATGTGCAGGTATATACCCTACAGTTTTTCCAATAAGTAGAAGTCAACAGCATCTTCTAAGAGAATAAGAAGAAATATGAAACATCAGAAAATATGAAATTAATATAACAATTAGCATGAATTAGAAAGGGCCCATTTGGAACTATTCAACATAAACTTATACTGGCCAAGGAATCATAATTATTCAACTTCCTCCATTCATATGCTGTGAATTATGAGGGGAAAACAGAGGAAATCAATGATGGAAAGATTTGACAACAGAAGCCTAGTAAATATCTAACACACGCACAAATAAACTAAGTATCTTAGCCCATTTGAGCTACATAAACAAAATACCATAAACTGGGTGGCTTACAAAGAACAGAAGTTTATTTCTCACTCTTCTAGAGGCTAGAAAGTCCAAAAATCAAGGCATCAGCAGATTCATTCTATTAAGGGCCAGCTTCTAGACAGCAGTCTCTTTGATGTAATCTCACATGGTAGAAGGGGCAAACTGGCTCTCTGGAGTCTCTTAAAAAGGCACTAATCTCATTCTTTGAGGGCTTTACCTTCATGACTTAATCACCTTCCAAAATCATAATCTTGGAGACTCACAGTTCAACATATGAACTTCTAGGAAACACAAGCATTCATACCATAACACAATGGGAAATAAATTAAGGGTTCTTGTAAATGGACAGAAATAAAGAAAAACAGTAAGAGTAATCAATCACATGGGCAAAGGTCTAAGAACTCACATAAGCCATTTAAGATATAAAGGAAATTTTTTAAATCATTCACTTACATACCATAGTATTTAAATGCGCTTTCTGTTTGGGTACATGGTAAGTGTTATAGACACAATGGAGTCAAAAAGGACTACACATTCAATAATTTTATCATGAGAAGAACTGAACTAATTCCAAAGTCCAGTATTAAAACTAATTTTGTGTCCTCGAGTAAATAACCACCTCAGTCTCCACATGTACAGAATAGGAATGTATTAGAAACAAGTATCATGGTGGCCTTCCTCCCACTATTCTTTATATAATCACTACTTTAGTAAACCACTGTAGTAAAGTATTTTATCCCTCAAATGTAATGAGACAGAAACAAGCTGTTACAGGAACTCTCAAGACTTTTTTTAGAAAAAAAATTGTACTTTATGTAACAGAATCATAGTATCCGTGGGTATAGCATATTTTTAAAAACAGAATCACACAATTGGTGGGTTTAACATTTTTTAAAGCAAAGGAGATACAAGTGGACATTTCCCATTATTTCCATTTTTTAAACTATGTACTATAAAACTATATAATGTCATAAAAGATGTTTTAATACTAAAATAAAATGGGACTCAAAATTAAGTAAATGGTTTGGTTTTCTTATTGGCAATTCCAAAACTTAAAAAAAAAAAAGTTCTGAAACCAAAAATAATTTATTTGGTAGTAAAACCTTTTCTGAACTGACATGAAGCTATCTCTAATCTATCCCATTTAGCCTAATGTTCATATATTTTACTGCAGAAAATGTTAACAGAAAATAGTAACACGTTTGAAGAAGGATATTTGCACTGGACTACTTTGGAAGACTGCATAACATTATTACCTTGCTTATATCCAAAAAACTCTTAATTTCAAACTATTAGGTTCCCAACATTTTGAACAGTGAATTTTGGTCATAAAATAATAATCACTAACATTTACTGAGGTATTAACTATGTGCCAGGCATTGTTCTGATTGCTTTATGTGTACTAACTCATTTAATTCTCACCACCACCATAAGATAGGTATTACGATAATCCCCATTTTATAAAGAAGAAAACTGGCACAGAGAGATTAATAAATTGCCTAAAATCATCTAGCTAGAGAATGACTAACTGGAATGAATAAAACATTTAAAATATACACCTAAGATGAAGAAAACACAAAATAGTTAATTACAGTAAGGTGGTAGAAGTCAGTGATATTTTCTCTGTTCAATTAACATTACTTCGAGAATGGGAAGAAATTAAACTGAAAAAAATTCAAAATATTACATGCACTTACAAAATCACATTTATGTATAAGTCCTGAGTCATCCTGCATAAAGTGAATAGTATGAAGTTTAAATTCCTTAGCTTATGCAAATACCTTTAATTCTGAATTTAAAAGTAACATTAACATCTTTTTAATATACAATAATTCATATTCATTGCAGAAGTTGAAAAATTTGAATAAGCACAAAGAAAATAATCACCCATAAAACTACACTTAGAAATAGCCACTCCACAGTTGGGATGGTGGTGCATTCCTATAAACCCAGCTACTCAGGAGGCTGAGGCAGGAGGATTTCAAGTTCAAGGCCAGCTGCAGCAACTTAGCAAGGTCCTGTCTCAAAATAAAAAGGGCTGGGAATGCAACTCAGTAGTAAAACACCCCTGGGTTCAGTCCTCAGTACCAAAGAAAATAAATAAATAAAAGAAATAATCACTCAACAATTCTGCATGTAATCTTACAGATGTCAATATTTTTTTTAAAAAACCAAAATGGAATACTGGTTTTTTTTTTTTTAAGAGAGAGAGAGAGAGAGAGAGAGAGAGAGAGAGAGAGCGCGATAGAGAGAGAGAGCTTTAATATTTATTTTTTAGTTTTCGGCGGACACAACATCTTTGTATGTGGTGCTGAGGATCGAACCCGGGCCGCACGCATGCCAGGCGAGCACGCTGCCCTTGAGCCACATCCCCAGCCCTGGAATACTGTTTTTAAATCTACTTTTCTCGCTTACAGTTTTTCATGTCTTTACGTTCTTCTAACATCATCACTTTAATGGTGGATTGGTAGTATCCCCATGTAGAGATGTGGCCTAACCATCACTGTGAAATACCTAGATTGCTTACAATTTTACAGCATAGTGAACAGGAGTACTGGCTCGGTATTGACAATGGCAGGACTAAAGTCCGGTTCTACTAGTTACTAATTCAGCTATGTCATTTCTCTATACTTCAGTATTGTCTTCTGAAAAATGGAGACAGTAGTACCCAGTTCAAATGTTTACTGTGAAAGTTAAATGTGTTAATATATTGTCTTTCTTGTTTTTTTTGTTTGGTGCTGGGAATGGAAGCTAAGACCTCATACATAATATGCTAAGCACAGACCAACTTGTGATTCTACCACTGAGTTACAACCTCAGCTAATAGATATATATAGAGAGAGATACTATATATAATATATATAATGATTATATATAATAATAATAGAGTATATTATATATATATATATATATATATATATATATATATATATTAGTTGTAGATGGACATAATACCTTTATTTATTTTATGTGGTGCTAAGGATTGAATCCAGTGCCTCAAATATGCTGGGCAAGCTCTCTACCACTAAGCTACAACCCCTTTGTATGTGGCATCTTATTTTAAGTAGAACATTCACCCCTTCTCAAAGTTTATATTAGAATTACCTGGAGACCTATAAAATAGAGGACCAAGCTTAAGAAGTGCAGGACCGGGGCCCTTATTATTATTGTCCCCCCAAATTCCCAAGGTGGTAGACACCCAGGTACAAGAATCACTGAACTGCAGAACCAGAGGATCTAGCCCCCCATAGGCTCATAATATCAACAGAGCTACAACTGATATGCTTTGCATACATATTTATTACATCAATACAGATTACTTTAACTGGGAGTGTCCGTCCATGTCAGAAGTATGTTCATTTTTAAGACTTTTGAGTCTGCCAAAGCAGAGTGGCTTAAAGTCTTTTATCAAATAATCCTGTCACTTAATACTCAACTTATCAAAATGAAAACTCTGATCCAATTAAGCTCAACTGTCTCACTTGGTTTTTGCTCTTTCTTTCTCCATGTACCTGCAAACATATAGTTCATAAAATCTCAAAGTTTATAGAAAACTTGAGGATGCCTTGCCCAACTCCTCCTTCAGCACATCAACTCCTATACACTAAAATCCCCAACTGGACACTAACAGTAAATAAAGACAGCCTACCAAACAAAACAACTCATTTTATTTTTAGACCCTTAAAAGGAAATTTCTCTTAGAAGATAGTTGAAATCTGACTCTAACTTCTACCCATTGATCCTGGTTCTTTCTAGACAGATCAAACCTGATCCTTCAGCACGACAGACTACCAAATACTTCAAGATGGTTGTCATTTCTTAAAGGAGCTTCTCTCAAACATCCTTTGTTTTCTACATGTCCTTATTCCCATTCCTCCCAGGATGAAAATCCTCTGGCTCTACTCTACAGTTAGTGATTCTTGTACTTGGGTGTCTACCACCTTGGGAATTCGTGAGGAAAAAATAATAATAGGGGCCCAGGTCCTACACTTCTTAAGCTTGGGCCTCTTTTTTAAAGGTTTCCAGGTAATTCTAATATAAACTTTGAGAAGGGGTGCAAGGTTCTACTTAAAATAACATGCCACATACAAAGGTGGCAGTATCCTATTTGCAAAACAACCAGTATAAAGTACAGTGGGTTAACACTTCCTATAAGCTGTTCTGTCAATCTAAAATTTATTTACTTTTTTAAAAAATTAAACAATAGCGTTGATTCACACTAAACACAGTTAAAATTGTGAAGTCTTTCTCACGTTGTCTATTTGTGCAAGAGAACTTGGGGCCCTAACTACAGCCTTTACAATTATTCCTATTAAAAAATAAAGCCAGATGTGGTGGCACATGCCTGTATTCCCAACTACTCCAAGGGTGAAGCAGGGGACCACAAGTTCAAGGTCAGCCTCAGCAATATAGCCAAGATCCTGTCTCAAAAATACATTTTTAAAAAAGGAGGGAAGGTGGGGGCAGAGGTAGCTCGGTAGTAGACCACTTGAGTCATGCACAAACAAGGTCATGGGTCTCAAGTACTATAAAAAAGGTAAGCGAAGTAGAGTTGAATTTTAAATATCTGTATCTATATCCCTACATATGGATTTATCTTTAGAGGAGAAATCACTTCAAGTTTAAGTCTCTACACTTATGGATATACTCTGCCCAAATAAAGGAGCAACGGCTGAACTGACAGCTAATTGCACCAAAACATTTCTGTACAGAGCAATGTAGTGTTTGTAGTATGAGAAAACACTAATTAAACACTAATTTCATCTGGCTCTGGATTTACTTTTTAGAGAGTATGGTAGAACTTTTCAGTAAAGTTAACTAAAACACTAATTATCATCGTCCCAAAGTAGACATATTTGTGGTACAGAAATATGACTAAGTGCAAAAGTGTGAACCAAAGGAATGATTTTTGTTAGAAAACTAAATTACTGGGGCTGGGTTGTAGCGGTAGAGCAGCTTGCCTAGAACATGACAGGCACTGGGTTCCATCCTTAGCACCACATAAAAATAAAACAAAATAAAAGTATTAAAAAAAAAGGAAAACAAGACCCCGACCCACTCTAAATAATATAAATAAAAAGGGTGGGGGGCTTGTATTAAAAAAAAACATTATCCTTAGTAAGGTAATTATAGTTTACAACTTATTATATATTATAAAGACTTTAATAATAAAGAGTTCAAAGGTTCCCAAAACAATAACTGTTTAAGCAGATGGAAACGCTCATTACTTTGATCACTACGCTGTATACATGTATCCAATTATCACACTGTACTCTCTAAATACTTCCTAAATACGTACATTAAAGAAAAAAAAAACTAATTTGTCTTGAGTCCAAGACCTTGTTTGGGTTTGGTTTTGTTTGCTTGTTTGTTTTGCAGTGCTGGGGACAGAAACCAGGGCCTCAAGCTTGCCAGGGAAGTATTCTATCAGGGAGCTACATCCCCACCAGCTGGGTTTGTTTTTTAATGTTTGCAAAGTGAGAGGAAAGAGAGGGAGCACAACAGTGAGTTCATCCATTCTTGGTACAGGGCCTCATGTACCCTCAAAACTGAATGTGATTTGAAATTTAATACAAAAAGCCCAGGAAGGTTATGGGCACCTGTAATCCCAGAGTCTCAGGAGGCTAAGGCAGGAGAATCACAAGTTCAATGCCAGCCTCAGCAACTTAGCAGAGCCCCAAGGAAAACAAGACCCCAAACCAGTCAAAATAAAATACTTTTAAAAGGGTGGGGGGTTGGGGATGTGGCTCAGTAGTTAAGCACCCTGGGTTCAATCCCCAGTACAGAAAAAAATTTTTTTTCATATGAAATTTCTGAATTCCTAATAACATGTTTGCTTTACCTGTTTACAAGATACTTGGGGGGGGGGGGTCTATTCTGTAGGAGATGTAGCCTACTATAAAGACTTTTATTTTTAATATTGGAGGAAAAAAAAAACTAAAATCAAGTAAAATTAACCAAGATTCAACCTACTTTCATAGGAACAGCAAACTATTAAAAATACACCTGACATTTTTTAACAATTACATGAAGAACCACCAGATGCTTCCTGTTGATGGAACAGTACAGACTGACAGATTCAGAGTAGAGTTCACAGAAACAACTGGAAACAAATTTAGTTTCCTTTCCAAACCATTAAAACAAAATGTGATCTTAAAAGTTTTACACACTGCACTATAACTGTCCAGACAGAAAAGCTTCTAAAGATTCAGACAGAAAACTCTAGATGTGTATAGACACATTACACAGATTGAATGAAGGTTTTACTCTTTTAAATCTGGAGCTCCCGCAGTGCTTTGAAAGTGTCCTATACTCAGATTACAATTACACACAGATTTTCACAAGTACATCTAATGTGGAATTCATGTTTTATTTATGTACAAAACTAAAGAAACATATTGGAATTAAAGACAAAGTTTAATCACTCAGAATGAATCTTCAGTGATGATGTGGGGATGGTAAGGAGAATGAGACTGACATTATTACACTATATACATGTATGATTCCACTACTGGTGTGCACCATGTACAACCAGGGGAATGAGAAGATGTGTTCCACTTGTGTCAAAATGCATTCTATTATCATGTATAACTAATTAGGACAAATTAAAAAAGAAGAAGGGAGACCAATAGAATAGAAAGAAGGGGATCAGGGATAGGGAGAGGGAAAGAGGGGATACTGGGGAATGAAATTGATCAAATTACACTGTTTCACTGTGTGTATGTAGGAATATAACAAAAAGAGAAAAAAAATGAATCTCCAGGAGCATATGCAGGTTACATAATCTTTAACTATTATGTTGTTTATGCACCAAAAGCCCAATTGATTTTTTCTGGGACTGGAGAATGAACCCAGGTCCTGGAGCATACTAGGTAAATCCCCTACCCATGACTATAAAGCCCCACCCCTAAATCTCAACTTCTTAAAAAGTTAGACCCCAAGAAAAAAGTACAAGAATCATCCTTATTATCCTGATTTTTAAAATATGTATTGGATAGTATCCTTATATGACTTACACAGTGAAAACAGACAGGAATGACACACTTCTGTGTTAAAAAAGGAGGGAGACAGAAGTGGAGTTTTCCAGATGTTACATGGTACGATACCACAACCAGCCGTGTTCCATTAATCAAGCATTAAAAAGATTTGCAGAAATACAAAACAATGTCATGTTTGCCTAATATGTCACTGTGTTAACCTGGAGTCAGTTTGTTTGGTTTTTTTAAAAAAAAAAAAATTTTTTTTTTTTTTTACAAAAACAAGATACAGCCGTCTTCAGTTTCCTTAAATTAAAAGTCTGAGCCTGAAAGTGGAAGTGTCAAAATATGGCAGAAGAAATTTAAACCAAGCTGGGTGGGTTTTTACATGATTTAAAACACGAGCAAAAAAGAATTTCTGAGCACCAACTTCTGCATGATAAATTAAGAGTGAGTTTTTAATCCCGGGATGGTAATCTACAAGGATCATCCACCGACTACATGAAACTTGTTTGCAGATTAAAATTATACTTCAGAAAGTAACACTTGCCTGAATTCAACCAGCAACCCAGTGACCGGAGAGAGAAAATAATTCCACATTATCAAGCCCCCTTCAGAAGTACTGTGCTCTCTGCCCTCCTTTGAACAGATCTCTGCTCGCCACAGTCCAATCAGCTTTGAATCAAAAATTTGTGTACTGAAAACAAGCTTAAAGTGGGAAAACACACAAAGCAGGCCAGAATCATTCCTTTGGTTTCAGTTTTCACGAAGCACCCTTGAGACTAGGCACGCTGATTCAACACAGTTGGACAGCTTCAACGAAACTCACTAAATATCACACCGATTAACTGTGCCCAGGCAGAGATGACCTGGCAAAATTCTCAATATCTGTCCCGAATCTGTTCTCATAAGTCCCAGCGGCGAAGTCTCTGGGGCAGAAGTCCCGAACATTCAGAACCACAGGCTTCGTCCCCTCAGGACTCGAGTCCCCGAGGCCGAGGCAGTAGCCGTGGCGGCCCTGCCCGGCACCAGCTGAGCTCTCCCGTTAACCCTGTCCAATCCCGCCGCTCCCACTGCGATCCGACAGCCTTCCAGCTCCGCGGGCTCCACAGCACAGCGCGACAGGGCCAGTCGGCCCTTCCCGCGCAGTAGAGGCCGGCGGGACCTTCAGGCCGCAGAGACAATGGGGCTGGCGGGGCCGGGGGCGGCGGGCGCCGAGGCCGGGCCGCGCCTGCCTCCTTCCCTCTTCCGCCCACTGCCCGCCTCCCAGCGCCCACAGAGTCCCCGCTGCCCCGGCACGACCCCATCGCCGCCCCGGGGCCGCCGCTCAGCAGCGGCTCGGCGGGAAGCGCAGGGGAGGCCGCGGCATGCCAGGGCCGAGGAGGGGGCGGCGGCCGCCACCATGTCTGCCCGCCCCTCCCAGAAGCGGGGTGCCCGGCAGACAAAGCGCGGCGGCGGCGCGGGCGCCCAGGCCGACCCCGTCGACCCCCGCGGAATAAGCGGGTCCGGGAGCCCCGGAAACCCGGCGCCTTAATGCAATAAACAGGAAATCGCGGGGATGATCTGGGTTCCGGGGGAAGTGGAATTATTTTTTACCAGCGAAGAGATCAACTTCCACATCCGGTGGTAACAGGGCCCTACACAGACCCGCACTGACCTGGAAAAGCTTCGGGAGAGGCGACGGGGGAGCAGCAGGAGGTGGTGCGGGGACCCGAGGCGCCTCGTACCCGGCTGGGCTGACGCGGCCCCGCTACACACTAAGCGCTTCAGCTGCACAGGGCGCTATTTTCCGAAAATGCCGCGTCTGGTCGGCGCCCAAAATCCCCACCGAAAAGTCCCCCGTGCTGCGCGCGGAGGGACACATGGTGTGCGAGTGAGTCAAGCTCCCAGCATCCCTCCCGGACCCGGCCCTCGTCAGCCCTTCGCTTGAGGCTTTTTCGCCCCTGCCTTTGTGTGCAGATCCCGCTCCCATCCACTCCCTAACCCCATTCCGGTGGGAGGAAGGGACAAGAGGGTTTGATTTTTTTGTTTTTTAACAGAAGGAAGGAAAATATGCCATTTCTAGCGTTCAGCTACACAAAGAAGGCGGCGGAATGATCCGCTGTCGGCGACCGCAAGTCCCGGCTCGCCCGGCGCCTGCGCGGCAGCGGGGGTGGGAGCTGCGGCGGGCCATGTGCGCGGAATAGCAGCCGGGCCGCACCGCGCCGCGCCGCCTCTTTCCGAGATGGGTAGGAGTTTGGAAACAAGCTGGCGTGTGCTAACGCTAGTATGTCTCCGACATGACCGTTGAAAGGCGTGTACTGCGGGATCCTTGAGATTTAAGCTTGCCAATTGGACCGCCTAGCAGAATTCTGGGAGACGGAAGGGCAGCCAGGAGGCTAGGATTTACCTTAAAGTGGCCCTAGACTGAACTAGGTAGACTGGGACGGGAGTCGCTGTTGAAGTTCCAGGGGAGGAACGAAGACTGTTTCCACTTCGCATAAACTGAACAGTCAGGTTTATGACGAGGATGTACGTGTTTCTGTAACCTTTTTTGAAAAAAGCGTTCTAATGGTGCATCATACTTTGTAGACTACAATAATTTGCTCACTGAATTCCCTTGGATTACTTGTCACCTGTCACAGAGGTAGAGATCACTTTTTTCTGTGCCTGCAACATAAAGCTTTTTTGCGTTTTATTTTAAAAGCAAGTTTACTCGGAGATGGCGATTTGCAAAGGAAAAGTCTTAAATGTTTATGAGATTTCCGAAGTAACTCAACATACTGATGTTTTTTTTTAACAGGGAAGCTCGGGGATCACTTTCCCAACCTACAAAGAGCGAAACTTTGGCATCCTTGTATCTAGGAGTTGGGAATATCTCAGACAACGCGAAGTTTAGTCCAGAACTGACAAGTTTAAACGGAATTCATATTTCCCACTGTTTTTATGTGGCCTCAAATAAGTAATTTATCTTCACTTACCCTTTGTAATAGTGATGCAATAAAGATTCATAGTCTTGGTATAACTCAGTATTCCTAAATTGGAAGCAGAGCCGTATAGGAGCCACAGTCTTCATTTGTTTTTATTTAATATTTTTATTGATAGAACGTAAAGATTTTGATGTCATACTTTTTAATTTTTTAGTTGTAGATGGACACAATATCTTTCATTTTAAAGAGAGAGAGAGAGAATTTTTTAATTTTTTTTTTTAGTTATCGGCAGACACAACATCTTTGTTTGTATGTGGTGCTGAGGATCCAACCCCCGGCGGCAGGCATGCCAGGCAAGCGGCTACCGCTTGAGCCACATCCCCGGCCCCATCATTTTATTTTTATTTATTTTTATGTGGTGCTAAGGATCGAACCCAGGGTCTCACACGTGCTAGGCCAGCACTCCACCATTGAGCCACGTCCCAAGCCTCAATGTCATGCTTTTCTGTAACAGAGTTTGAGTAAACATTCAGTAATGCTACAGAATCTTTGCCCCCATTGATCTTCTGCTGTAAAATGAAACCGGTAAATAGGCATCAGCAGTAGTATGATGAGGGGAAATTGCGGAATACTAGAATTACAAAGAGGAGGAGCCCTTTTCTAACCTGAAAGGGAGGAATTGAATAGCACTGGAGAAGCTATGAGCTTCAGTAAGGGAATTGAGGAAGGCCTCCTAGACAGAGTTTAGAAAACAAAATACCAAGGAGTTAGAGGGATAAAGAAGACAATGCTGTTTCAGTAGTATCTAAAGTGTTCCTGTAGAGATCTAATGAAGACCTTGAATGCCATGTGCAGAAATTAGCTTTTAAGAGCAGGAGGGAAATGTTGAATGATCTGTAATAGGAACATTCATGTGATTTAATTTGTGGATGACTAGCATACAAAGTTCAAGACAAGAAAAACAGTTTGAATAAAAATCCAAGAGAATGATGAATTGGAGAGAGAATGGCAAACAGGAGTGAAGGACATGATCAAAGTGGTTATGGAGAGCTTAGAGATTTGGTTGACTCCATAAGGGAATGACTTAAGAGGTAGAATGTTAAAGGTGACTCTCAAGTTTGGCAGTGAAGCACCTAGGAAGATGGTAATATCTTCACTGAGATAAGAAGGGAAGAGGAATATGTTAGGGAAGGACAAAGGTTCTATTTTGATCATGAAGTATTTGAAGTGCCTGTGAGCCAACCAGATAGATAAGCCCAGTCAGCAATTAGGTACTCATTCAACAGTTGTTGGAAAGGCACCCCCACCCTCTGCCTGGCACTGTTCTACACTCTACGTAGGTAAAGCAGCAGTAAGACAAACATCATTCCTCTTCCTATTTCCAGTGTGTGTGTTGGGCGGGTGGGGGGACTATAAAATAGAAACAAGGAAAGACATCCCATAATAAGTTAATGAGAAAAATGAATGCATAATTGGATAAAATATTTCTCTGAGTGAAAGAACAAAATTTTGGTCCTTGATCAGAAATGCCTCATTGAGAAGTTATTCTGTGAGCTCAGACCTAATGGGAAAGAAATTGGGACAGAGGGAATAACAGGGCAAAAGCCCTAAGGTAAGAAGGAGTTATGTTTAGGGAGCAGCAAAGGTGGCAGAAAAAAATTAAAGAGATGGTAAGAGACAAGTCTGCAACTTTTGTAAGATCAAGCCATTGAAGGGTTTTAAGAATAGAGAAGCATGTACTAGGATAGTAACAAGAGATGGAGAAAACGGATGTATCACAGATATAGTTTGAGGATTTAACCTGAGGTGAAGAGTGAGAGAATAAGAAATCAATAGTGATACCTAGGTCTGGGGCATTGTTGTCTATGCTAGCACTGGCCAATAAAAATATCATAATTTTATATTAGCCTCATTAAAAAAGTAAAAAGGAATGTGAAATTCTAGTTTTAAAAAGTCTTATTTAACCTAGTTTGTTTCAGTATTTCATTTGTGATCAATATATAAATTATTAAATATTTTGGGGGACTGAGGATGTGGCTCAAGTGGTAGCGCGCTTGCCTAGCATGCATGAGGCACTGGGTTCGATTCTCAGCACTACATAAAAATAAAGATATTGTGTCCACCTAAAACTAAAAAATATTTTTAAAAATTATTAAATATTTTTAAACATTTTACATGCTTTTCTTGTTACTAAGAGTTTGGAATCTTATAACAAAGTATATCAATATTTGATTTTACAAAATTTACAGTTCAAAATTAACATATCCAACTGGTTTCAACCATAATGAAGTTTTGTGGTATTTGAATCATATCAGTTTTTAAATTTTATTTTAACTTTAGGAATAAAAAATTCAGTTCCTAAATTAGCTAAATTTCAAGAACAGCTAGTCGCTACTATACTAATCAATGCAGTCTAGTAGAACAGAGAATAGCAGAAAGTCTTTTTTAAAAAGTTATTTGGGACCATGATGGAAGGCCTTAGATGACTAGCTAAAGGACTCAGATTTTATCCTAGAAATAAGGTGAACAGTGTCTATTTTTTGAGCAAGGAACTAAAAATGTGGTATTTAAGGCTAGAAAGCAACCACTAGATGGCCATCTGGTGACTCAGGACCAAGAGCAACCTTTCAGTTGCTTTGACTTCAGGCTAGCAGATTAGAAACTTTTATTTTTATTGTGCTCTAGACTAGTATAACCAAAAATTTGGCCCATGGGCCAATGTCAACCTTCACAAAAAGTGAAAATTTGAAACACTGTTCTAAAGGTGTTCAGATAAAGGGGTCAAAAGAACCAAATTCCTAGAAGATTTATCTAAATCTAAATGCCTCTTTTTTACTATGGAGATAACCAAATCTATAATAGCTACCATTTATTAATGCCTTTTTTGTGCCAGCCATTTTGCATAGTCTGTTACATATATTGTCTCATCTAATCCTTAAATAATTCTATAAAATATTATTACCCCATTTTTCCTGTGAGGAAACTAAGGCTAAAATGGATTAAGCAACTTGCCTAAAGTCACCAAGCTCATAAATGTTAGGAGCAAGTGTTATAGTTTGTATCTGGAATATTTCCCAAGGCTCATATTTTGGAAGACTTGATCCCCACAGTTAAGAGGTGAGCCTTTGGGGAAGTGGTTGGATCATAAGGTCTTTGAACAATCAATCCATTGAGGAATTCGTAGCTGAATGGACTCTTGGGAAGTGGTAGAAACTGTAAGAGGTTAAAATACTTGGAGTGGGTCCCTGGGGATGTGTCCTTGGGGACTGTTATCTTGTCCTCAGCCCCTTCCTCTTTCTCTGCTTCCTGGCTACCATGAAGTGAGCAGCTTTGCTCTTCCATGCCCCCCTCACCAGGGCATTCTGCCTTACCACAGACCCACAGCAGTGGGACAAAGCATCTGTGGACTAAAACCTGAAATGGCAGGTTATTTTTCTCAGGTATTTTGTTATAGCAACAGAAACTTGATTAACAACAGGATCCTAGAACAGGTCTCTTTCCAAAGCAATATTCCTAGTGTGTGTGTGTGCCACTAATGTGTAATGTCTAAGGAGTTCCTTGGCACAAAGACTTGAAACATTGTTTTAAAGAGAATGCATGAAGTTGGTTACATAACTCCCAGAAGGTTTATTAGTGAATTTGGTGCCAGAATAAGGTGAGTTAGTGGTATTCTGACAGCACTGGGCAAATGCATTCAGTGGAAATACATCAGCTTTGCTTCTATCTATAATTTATAGACCACAGTTAAATAACAAATTTCAACCCAATAGAAAACTGGGTAAGAGCCTTAACAGTCATTTCACAAAAGAAGGTAATTATATGTTTTTTAAACATTTAAAGGTACTCAACTATCTTAATCCTTAGAGAAATGCCATAAAGCCCCAATGAGCCACTGTGACACACCCAAAAAAAGCTGTTAAAATTAACCAGAAAGTACCAAATGTTGATCAAGAGTTAGCAACTGAAGCATATGTTATTAATAGGAATGGATTTGTTATGACCACTTTGGAAAATTCAAAGTTCAAACAACAGGCAAAACCAAACTAGACTTAGGAAATAAAGTTACAGAGAAAAGAAAGAATTAACTGGGGGATAGTACTTGGGAGGAAATAAAGGTATGCTTCCAGGGTTTGGGGCCCTGTTCTGTTTCTTGACTTGTATGGGGTTGGTGAGGGGCAGGTCACTCACTTATTGAGCCATAAAGTTGGGAAAGGTGCCTTTTGGTATATTCTGTATTTCATGATTAAAAAGTTTTGATGAGCTGGGCACAGCAGTGCACACCTGTAATCCCAGAGGCTCCGGAGACTGAGGCAGAGGATTACGAGTTTAAAGCCAGCCTCAGCAACAGTGAGGTGCAAGCAACTCAGTGAGACCCTGTCTCTAAATAAAATACAAAATAGGGTGGGGATATGGCTCAGTGGTTGAGAGCCCCTGAGTTCAATCCCCAGTAACCCCCCCCCATATTTTGATGAAGTTTTTTTCTAATAAGGAAAAAAAAATCTCCTCAGCAATGCTGGATACATGCTACCGGCTATTCCCTCGATGAACCAATTTTTCTATAAATGCATTACCATTATTGTGAAAGATAAGGTAGACCTGAATTTGGGGGATGGCAGTAGGAAGGAGAATCAAAAGATACTGCAAAACTTGAAGCAGTATGGCAAAGTGAAAGAGCATAACAGTCAAAAAAGCTGTTAGAAACAATAAATGAAATCAGTAAAGTTGCAGAATTTTAAAAAATCAAAAAAAAAGAGCATAACAGTTGGAAAGAGGAGCAGTGGGTTTTTAGACAAGGCTCTAGCCACTTTTGAAACATGACCTGGGTATGTCTCCTAACTTCTCTTAATTTCATTTTTCTCATCTCTGTGGGCTTGATAGGAGGATAAAAACTAACATTTTATTGCCATTTATAACCCTTTGCAAGCTATTAAAATGTAATGTAATTTTTATTTATTTATTTATTTATTGTGATACTGTGGATCTAAGCCAGGGCCTCATGCATGACTGGAAGTGCTGTGCCTCTGAGCCACATCCCCAGCCCCCATGTAAAAATTATATTGATGTTTTATTCGATGTAATGGGAAAGGAGTAAAAGATAATTGAGACTTTAAGCCTAAGTGATAGAGATAATAGTAATTTAATGGCATGAATTAAGTGAGAAAACCAAGAGGATGAGGACCAAATTTGGAGAAAGATAACAAACTCTATTTTATATGTGTTGAGTTTAAGATGATGCTGGAATGCCAAAGAGGAATTATTAAACAGACACAGAAGCCAACGTTTGATACTCAGGGGAAAGGTCAGAATTGGTGATAGAAAATTAGAAGTTATCCATAGAAGGATAATAATTAAAGCTATGAGAGTGAATGAAAGAATATAGAACAGGTATTGAAGAACAAAGAAGGAAAATGAAGAAAGGGGGGGGGAATGATTTATTGAGCATCTGCTAAATGGAGTACTAGACAGTCTGCATTTGTTTTCTCATTTATTCCTTTCAGATTCCAAGGTAGCCAATTTTAGCCTCTTTTGGTAGTCTTACTTTGTAAACTCAGCAAGACAATTAAGGAGCATTTAAAACCAGCTTGTGACTCCAGTTTATACTGTTCACCACATCATTCCTGGAGAACCAAGTGTCTGTTACAAAAGACCATGGAGAGAATTTGAGTGCAGGAAAGATAAGCCCTGAGAAAAGACCATTGGATTTTTGTGATCTGTGACTTAAGGAGACACTGGAATATAGTCAGCAGTACCTGTACTCTTCTCCCATCTGTTAAGCTTCTTTGAGTGTGAGTAATCCAGACACATTTGTGTTCTAAACTTCTGGTGATATGAAAAAAAAATCGAAGATAGTGATTGTAAAAATTAGTACATATAAAACAAAGCCAGTTACTAATTTCTAGCTAGATGCTCTTGCCAACCAAGTGCTTTGAATCCAAAGACTGAAAGAGGAGAAACTTTCTCTGATTCAGTGCTATTTACTGCTTTGTCCATGTACTGCCTAGAACCATTTTGAATGTCACCAGTGGTATGGGTCTTTCTCTTTGGGAAACTCTGGAATGTTACATAACTTTGTTCACTGTGTATACAGTGCAGTTTTAGTCACCTGAAATTCTACAGGAAAAGGTGAAGATGGTTTTGCTAGTCAAGATCTTTAAAAAGTGGTATGAGGTAATTTCTGGTGATGATGAACACATACCTTCTAAAAAGCAGCAATATCAAGCCAGGCACAATAGCACATGCCTGTTAGTCCCAGTTTCTGGGGAGGATAAGGCAGAAGGATTGCTCAAGACTAGCTTGGGCAACATAGTGAGAGAGACCCCACCTAAAAATACCTACAGTGTCTTTTAAATCACTTTAAAAGAACTTTATTAAAAAGAGAGAGAGAGAGAAAGAAAGCACTAATGTCTCAAATTTTAGGGTAATCTATAATCTATGAGAAAGAATTTTCCCTTCTAGGTTTATTAAAACCATTTCTTTACTATAAAAATAGCATTGTAACATTAAGGAAAATTGAAAGAAGAATGTTTCCCCATAATGCAATTACTAGTTCCTTCCTATAGTTTTACTGATGAATAATGCATGGTTTGGAGGCAGACAGGCTTCTGAACTACTTTGTTTGTTTATTGTATGTATGCAGTGCCTGGGCTTGAACCCAAGGTCACACATGTTAGACATGTGTTCCACCACTGAGCTTTATCTCCAGCCCCTCAAAGCACTTAAAATTGTTTATAGGAGCAAAGGTCTTCTGTCTGTTCTCTGTCCACCTCTCTGAGTTCTAAAGAAGACCCATAGTAAGTCACTGAAATTTTCCCTAGAGGCATCTGGAAACTTTGATTTCCAGGAATTAGACACTTCAATTTTGTATTTTTGCACCATGAATTAAGGTAGCATTGAGGTAACTATCCCATATAATTTTTGGTTAATTAGAGCTAGATAATTTTAAAAAAATATTTGAATAGATAATACATTCACAGGTCCAGAAATTTTTTAAATAATCATCACTGTCTTCTGTCCATCCTGTTCCCACCCACTAGGTAACCTACTTTTTCCTCATGACTCTACATATGAGAATAAATATTCTTATTTTTCCCATTTCTTATACAAAAGGGAGGTTATCGTACATACTTCTGCACTGTACACTTAAGGTACCTGGACATTTCCCTATCAATGTATAGAAGATGACTTCTTTTTCTTACCCCTGCAGATTATTTAACTACTTTCTAATCTTGTATTCTAATTAGTGAATACAAGAACATCCTTGTATTCACATCCTCTTTTCTTACATATTTAGATTTGTTGGATCTCAGTTTCCATAGGTAAAATTGCTCTGCAAAAATGACACAAATGTATTTTTAGTTTGCCTTCCATATACCTAATATTCCTCCACAGCATTGCTCATGGACTAGAAAGTTATCATATTTTCAGATTTTTTTACCTACTAGCTTTTGAAGGGCAAAATATTTCAAGTCCTACTTAACGTTTTTAAGATTAATAACAAAATAATTTGTTTAAATTAAGGGAAATGGGATTCAGTTAACAAAATTTGATCAGGATATAGAAATTCTTTGCTACTACTCCTGCAGTGACACACCCATAACTGGTAAAAACATGATTGCTTATGCAATCAAAACGGCCACCAAACCTGGAAAGGGGCCAAAAATAACTACAAATAGCTCCACCTACCTTTTTTTTTTTTTCTTGGCAAATTTGCAAGTTTAACAGGATCTAAAAAGATTCTTCAAGCTGGGCACAGTGACACATGCCCATGATTCCAGTTACTTGGGAGATTTGAGATAAGAGGATCACAAGTTGGAGGCCTTGGCAGCTACTAAGATTGTCAAAAAATAAAAAGGGGTGGGGATATAGCTTAGTTGTAGAGCCCCCCTCCCTGTATTCAATCCCCAATATTTAAAAAATGAAAAGATCCTTCAGCTTTCATTTGAATTGCAAATATGGTAAGTGGCAGGAAATTACTAATTTCATGAAAAATTCCCCTAATATGATGGGAGTTAAAAGTGAGTTTTGATTAAGTTTGTTTTGGTGCTGAGGCAGCACAGGGAGGGAGAAAGTATCTATATAGGGCTGTTGATTCTACCTACAGTGGAAATTACATCAGGGTGTGAAGAAAGTTTTCCAGAAATGATTACTGTTTACTTGGAGCAAAAGTAACTCTGGGTGAGGAAAAGGCTTAGTTGTGTCACACTTGCTAGTTTTTCAGCTTGCCAGAATTTTTTTTGGTGGGGGGAAGGTTATCAGGGATTAACTCAGGGGCACCCAAACACTGAGCCACATCCCCAACCCAGCTCTATTTTTTTATTTTATTTAGAGACAGGGTCTCACTGAGTTGCTTAGTGCCTCACTTTTGCTGAGGCTGTCTTTAAACTCACAATCCTCCTGCCTCAGCCTCTTGAGCTACTGGGATTACAGGCACGCACCGCCATGCCTGGCTTGCCAGACTTTTAAGATCCATTTCATAAGTCATGGGTTTATAGAGCGTCTTAGTCTTTGGAGCCCATCTGATGGTATTTGATATAATTTACCCACTTTGCTCCTACCCAGGGGTGCTCTACCCCCCACTGTTTTTTTTTTATTATTGTTGTTGTTTGTTGTTTTGTTTTATTCATGGTACTGGAAATTGAACCCAGGGGTACTTTATTACTGAGCTACATCCTCAACCCTTTTTATTTTTTATTTTGAAACAGGGTCTCACTAAGTTGCTTAGGACCTCACCAAGTTGAGGCTGGCCTCAAATTTGTGCTCCTTCTACCTCAGTCTCCCAACTCACTGGGATTACAGGTGTATGCCACTGTGCTCAGCATACATCTATATCTATATATTTGAACTAAACAAATTGGCTCATATAAAGTGCCTAGAAAGTGTTTGTAGAAGGTAAGAATACAAATACTAGGATATTGTTTTGTTTCATTTTGCTTTGGGTGCTAGGTATCAACTCCAGGGCCTTACACATACTAAACACATGCTCTACCACTGAGCTATACCCCTAATTACTTATTATTTTTCCATTTTCAAGTAATTGTCACTCTCTGGACAACTGTGTTGACACATAGTGCCTGATCTTTACAAATGTATGCAGTTGAATACCTCTTGAAAGTCATAAGGCTATCTTTAGAAAGAACACTTCAGGCTTTTAAAACCATTAATTTCCAAAGTTTTTTCTGGTTACAGTGGCACACGCTTGTAATCCCAGAAACTCAGAAGCCTGAGGCAGGAGAACTGCAAGTTCAAAGCCAGCCTCAGCCATTTAGCAAGGTTCAAAGAAATTTAGGAAGACCCACTCGCAAAATAAAAAATAAAAAAAGTTGCATATGTGGCTCAGTGGTTAAGCACCCCTAGGTGCACACACACACACACACACAAAAAAAAAAAAATCCATGTTTTTGGACTTTTTTTCCCCCTTTCTTTAATATTGGAAATTGAGCCTAGGGGCACTGTACCACTGAGCTACATCCCTAGCCCTTTTTATTGATTTTTTATTTTGAGACAGGGTCTCACTAGGTTGCTGAACTGGCCTCAAATTTGCCATCCTTCTGCCTCAGCCTCCTGGGCAGCTAGGATTGACTACAAGCTTGGAGCCACTAAAACAGGCATTTTGAACTTTTAACTGTTTGTAAGTGTTAACATATTTTGAAATATTTTCTGCAAAAAAAATAAATAAAAGAACAATTAAGTGTTATATCTGTTTCAGTTGAAATTAGTTAAAACTACTTTGATTTTACAAATACCATGATACCTATTGAGATAACTGCTAAATAACTGTAAACCAGTATACAATCAAGGGCATGGTATCAAAAGAATGTCATTGTAGCTATCTGAAATGATAAGCTGACTTCTGTTTCATTCATTTACTCATTTAAAAAAAATATCCTGCTGACCCTTTCCATTACTTGCTTTTCTCCCTCGACACCCAGTCATCTCTCAGTCAGAAAGCAGCATCATTCACTAATCTAACTTGGTTCAGCTTCAGCCTCAGGTGCATTATCAAGGTCATAGATCAAACTGTGGCTGAATTACTAGAAATGTGCACCTATTTGCATGTCCTTAATATACTCACTTTTAAAAAAATAGCTGTGGATGGACACAATACCTTTATTTTATTTATTTTTATTTAGTTCTGAACCTCAAACCCAGTGCCTCACACATGGTAGGCAAGCACTCTACCACTAAGCTACACCCCCCAGCCTACTATATGCTTACTTTTTTTTCCCAGCTATTTGGATGTCTTTGCTCCTGCTCAGTTTACAGTAAACTCAATATGCTATGAACTGAATATTCGTGCAGTTCCAAAATTCATATGTCGAAGTCCTAACCCCTAATGTGATGGTGTTTGGAGATGATGCCTTTGGGAATTAATTAGGATTAGATTAGGTCCTGAGATAAGGTACTCATGATCTGATAAGAGGCCTTATAAGAAGGGGAAGAGAGAAGATGGCGGCGAAGGGAGTGCATCACCCCAGTGCGCCGCGTCACTGTGCGGGAGAAAGACGAGGTGAAACAGCTGAAGGCTATCTTGTTGGGAATTTCCAGTGAAATTGAGGTGCTCCAGAATCTAGTGGACGGATTTCTATCGCGCGAGGTTCAGCTGCGGGGGCTCGGACGCGGGCGATTTCTCCGCACGGAGGGTTGCATTCCCTGATCGGTGGATAGCCCCGCAGCTGGAGTCTGCGCTGGGAAGCGGCGAGGTGCCGGAGTGGGGGTGCAGTGATGCGGATTCTGGGGGCTCCTGCCAGTGGTGCAATGGTCGTGCTTAGTGCTGAGTTCCGGCTTTGAGACAGAGGAGAGAAGCGGTCCAGTTCGGTTCTCGACACCGGTCGGACCACGGAGGAGGACAGCAGCCGCCATCTTGGAGAGCTGATGTAATCATCCCTGTTTTCTACTGATCTCAGCTCATTCAGCTACGGAACAGGTGATTTCAGGCTGGTATTTGCCTGCGTCTCGCAGACAGATCGCTCAGGCTCAGGGCTGGAGAACCAGTGGAGAATACTCCTAGGGGCTCGCTCCTGGCAAGGCGTGCGCCGGGCTCTGAGCGGCCGGATTCTGGTTCCCGGGGCTGCTTTGGCCCAGGGCTGGGGAACCTGCGGAGACTGCGTGTTGAGGCCAGCTCCAAGTGGAGCGTGCGCTGAGCTCGGGGCGGCTGGGTTCTGACTCCCGGAACAGTTTTGGCCCGGGGCTGGGGAGCCCGCGGGGACTGCGTCTTTGAGCCTGCTCCCAGCGGAGCGTGCACCGAGCTCGGAGAGCTTGGAGCGGCCGGGCTCTGGCTCCCGGAGCTGCTTTGGCCTGGGGCAGGGGAACCCGCGGGGGTCGCTCCTTGGAGCCTGCTCCTAGCAGAGCGTGAGCCGGGATCGGAGAGGCCGGGTTCTGCTCCCGAAGCTGCTTTGGCCCAGGGTTGGGGAACCTGCGGTGACTGCTTCTCGGTCCGGGTCCTACTGGGTGCTGTGGGGGCCAGGGGGGCAGAGTGGAGCTGCTGCCTGCGCCCAGAGCAGGCCAAGTGACCCGCCGGCGTGGTATCACGACACCCCAACTGCAGCTGGGGCCGAAGAGAGTAGCCGCCCACGCCTAGAACAGGACCAGCGACCCGACGGCGCAGTAGCCAAGTCACCCCATTTGGAGTAGGGGCTGTGCAGAGCCGCCGTCTGAGCCTGCAAGGTAGGCAGACCTGCGACCCACTGGCAGGATAGGCCAGGTAGCCTGCCAGCGTGGTGGACACGTAGCACCGAGGCAGTCACGTCACACTGGTTGGAGTGGGGGTGGAGCAGAGCCGCCGCCCGTGTCCGGAAAAGGCCCAGCGACCCGTTGGAGAGGCAGTCAGGTACCCCCATTAGGAGTGGGGGCTGAGCAGAGCTGCCGCCCGAGCCCGCAAGGTAGGCAGACCTGCGACCCACCAGCGGAACAGGCCTAGAGGCCTGCCAGCGTGGTAGACACGTCACACCAATTGGAGTAGGGGCTGAGCAGAGCCGCCGCCCACATCCGGATCAGGACCAACGACCAGAGGGCGTGGTAGTTACGTCACCACAATTGGAGTGCGGGCAGAGCAGAGCTGCCACCCGCGCCCGCAGGGTGAGCAGACCTGCGACCGACCAGCGTGGTAGACAGATCACCCTAATTAGAGGAGGAGCATAGCCACTACCCACCCTGCAAGAAAGATTTTCCAACTATACAAGAGCAATATAAATAAATGGGGGAAAATTTCAAAAACACAACAGTTTCACCAAGCAGAAAGAAATGCGAGCAGTATGAAAAGACAAGGAAAGAAAGGACCACAAGCAATGCAGGTCAACTCAACTTTAGAAGAGGTAATAGCTGCAACAGATGGAATGTCAGATAAAGAGTTCAGGATATACATGTTTCAGATGATCTGGAGTCTCAAGGAAGACATGAGACAGCAAAATCAGACAATGAAAGATCACTTTGACAAGGAACTACATAAACAAATCCAGGAAGTAAAAGATCAATTACACAGGGAGATAGAGGTAATAAAAAACAAACAATAGAAATCCTAGAAATGCAGGAAGCAATAAACCAACTTAAAAACTCAATTGAGAATACTACCAGCAGAGTAGATCACTTAGAAGATAGAACATCAGACAATGAAGACAAAGTATTTCAACTTGAAAAGAACATAGACAGCTCAGTAAGACTGCTAAGAAACCATGAGCAGAACATCCAAGAAATATGGGATAACATTAAAAGACCAAACTTAAGAGTCCTTGGGATACTGGAAGGCACAGAGCTCCAAACCAAAGGAATAAACAATCTATTCAATGAAATAATACAAGAAAACTTCCCAGACTTGAAGAATGAGACAGAATCCCAAATCCTAGAAGCCTACAGGACGCCGAATGTGCAAAATCATAAGAGATCCACACCTAGACACATTATAATGAAGATGCCCAACATACAGAATAAGGAGAGAATTTTAAAAGCTACAAGAGAAAGGAAGCAGATTACATTTAGGGGTAAACCAATCAGGATAACAGCTGATCTCTCAACACAGACTCTGAAAGCTAGAAGATCCTGGAATAACATATTTCAAACACTGAAAGAAAATCGGTTCCAACCAAGAATCATGTATCCGGCGAAATTAAGCTTCAGGATGGAAGATGAAATTAAAACCTTCCACAATAAACAAAAGTTAAAAGAATTTGCAGCTAGAAAACCATCTCTTCAAAAACTCCTTGGCAAAACATTACAGGAAGAGGAAATGGAAAATAACAATGAAAACCAACAGTGGGAGGTAGGACAGTAAAGGGGGGAAAGTAATCAAAGAGGAAAACAAATCAGGTTTAGTAACATTAATAAACAAATATGGCTGGAAGAACAAACCATATCTCAATAATAACCCTAAATGTTAATGGCTTAAACTCACCAATTAAGAGACACAGGCTAGTTGAATGGATCACAAAACAAGACCCAACAATATGCTGCCTACAGGAGACGCATTTGATAGGAAAAGATATACATAGACTGAAGGTGAAAGGTTAGGAAAAATCATACCACTCATATGGACTGCGGAAACAAGCAGGAGTGTCCATACTCATATCTAATAAAATAGATTTCAAGCCAAAGTTAATCAAAAGGGATAAAGAGGGACACTGCATACTGCTCAAGGGAACCATACACCAACAAGACATAACAATCATAAATATATATGCCCCAAACAATGGTGCAGCTATGTTCGTCAAGCAAACTCTTCTCAAGTTCAAGAGTCTAATAGACCACCATACAATAATCATGGGAGACTTCAACACACCTCTCTCACCACTGGACAGATCTTCCAAACAAAAGTTAAATAAGGAAACTATAGAACTCAATAACACAATTAACAACCTAGACTTAATTGACATATATAGAATATACCACCCAACATCAAGCAGTTACACTTTTTTCTCAGCAGCACATGGATCCTTCTCAAAAATAGATCATATATTATGTCACAGGGCAACTCAAAGAGGAAAACAAATCAGGTTTAGTAACATTAATAAACAAATATGGCTGGAAGAACAAACCATATCTCAATAATAACCCTAAATGTTAATGGCTTAAACTCACCAATTAAGAGACACAGGCTAGTTGAATGGATCACAAAACAAGACCCAACAATATGCTGCCTACAGGAGACGTATTTGATAGGAAAAGATATACATAGACTGAATATAAAGGAGTAGAGATAATACCATGCGTCTTAACTGATCATAATGGAATAAAACTGAAAATCAATGATAAAAGAAGGAAGGAAAAATCATGCATCACTTGGAGAATGAACAATAGGTTACTGAATGATCAATGGGTTTTAGAAGACATCAAGGAGGAAATTAAAAACTTCTTAGAGTTAAACGAAAACACAGACACAACATATCGGAATCTATGGGACACATTGAAAGCAGTTCTAAGAGGAAAATTCATTGCTTGGAGTTCATTCCTTAAAAAAATTAAAAACCAACAAATAAACGATCTCATACTTCATCTCAAAATCCTAGAAAAAGAAGAGCAAAACAACAGCAAAAGAAGTAGAAGGCAAGAAATAATTAAAATCAGAGCTGAAATTAATGAAATTGAAACAAAAGCAACAATTGAAAAAATTGACAAAACTAAAAGTTGGTTCTTTGAAAAAATAAATAAAATCGACAGACCCTTAGCCATGCTAATGAAGAGAAGAAGAGAGAGAACTCAAATTACTAGCATACGGGATGAAAAAGGCAATATCACAACAGACACTTCAGAAATACAGAAGATAATCAGAAATTATTTTGAATCCTTATACTCCAATAAAATAGAAGATAGTGAAGGCATCGATAAATTTCTTAAGTCATATGATCTGCCCAGATTGAGTCAGGAGGATATAGACAACCTAAACAGACCAATAACAATAGAGGAAATAGAAGAAACCATCAAAAGACTACCAACTAAGAAAAGCCCAAGACCGGATGGGTATACAGCAGAGTTTTACAAAACCTTTAAAGAGGAACTAACACCAATACTTTTCAAGCTATTTCAGGAAATAGAAAAAGAGGGAGAACTTCCAAATACTTTCTACGAGGCCAACATCACCCTGATTCCTAAACCAGACAAAGACACTTCAAAGAAAGAAAACTACAGACCAATATCTCTAATGAACCTAGATGCAAAAATCCTCAATAAAATTCTGGCGAATCAGATTCAAAAACATATCAAAAAAATTATACACCATGATCAAGTAGGATTCATCCCTGGGATTCAAGGCTGGTTCAATATACAGAAATCAATAAATGTTATTCACCACATCAATAGACTTAAAAATAAGAACCATATGATCATCTCGAAAGATGCAGAAAAAGCATTCGACAAAGTACAGCATCCCTTTATGTTCAAAACTCTAGAAAAATTAGGGATAACAGGATCATACCTCAACATTGTAAAAGCAATCTATGATAAGCCACAGGCCAGCATCATTCTGAATGGAGAAAAATTGAAGGCATTCCCTCTAAGATCTGGTACAAGACAGGGATGCCCTCTCTCACCACTTCTGTTCAACATAGTCCTCAAAACACTGGCCAGAGCAATTAGACAGACGAAAGAAATTAAAAGCATAAAAATAGGAAAAGAAGAACTTAAATTATCACTATTTGCAGATGACATGATTCTATACCTAGCAGACCCAAAAGGGTCTACAAAGAAACTATTAGAGCTAATAAATGAATTCAGCAAAGTGGCAGGATATAAATCAAATGCATTCCTGTATATCAGCGACAAATCCTCTGAAACGGAAATGAGGACAACTACTCCATTCACAATATCCCCCCAAAAAATAAAATACTTGGGAATCAACCTAACAAAAGAGGTGAAAGATTTATATAATGAAAACTACAGAACCCTAAAGAAAGATATAGAAGAAGACCTTAGAAGATGGAAAAATATACCCTGTTCATGGATAGGCAGAACTAACATCATCAAAATGGCTATAATACCAAAAGTTCTCTATAAGTTCAATGCTATGCCAATCAAAATCCCAACAGCATTTCTTGTAGAAATAGATAAAACAATCATGAAATTCATATGGAATAATAAAAGACCCAGAATAGCAAAAACAATGCTAAGCAGGAAGTGTGAATCAGGCGGTATAGCGATACCAGACTTCAAACTATAGTACAGAGCAATAGTAACAAAAACAGCATGGTACTGGTACCAAAACAGGCGGGTGGACCAATGGTACAGAATAGAGGACACAGTAACCAATCCACAAAACTACAACTATCTTATATTTGATAAAGGGGCTAAAAGCATGCAATGGAGGAAGGATAGCATCTTCAACAAATGGTGCTGGGAAAACTGGAAATCCATTTGCATCAAAATGAAACTGAATCCCTTTCTCTCGCCATGCACAAAAGTTAACTCGAAATGGATCAAGGAGCTTGATATTAAATCAGAGACATGGCGTCTGATAGAAGAAAAAGTTGGCTATGATCTACATACTGTGGGGTCGGGCTCCAAGTTCCTCAATAGGACACCCATAGCGCAAGAGTTAACAACTAGAATCAACAAATGGGACTTACTCAAACTAAAAAGTTTTTTCTCAGCAAAAGAAACAATAAGAGAGGTAAATAGGGAGCCTACATCCTGGGAACAAATCTTTACTCCACACACTTCAGATAGAGCCCTAATATCCAGAATATACAAAGAACTCAAAAAATTAGACAATAAGATAACAAATAACCCAATCAACAAATGGGCCAAGGACCTGAACAGACACTTCTCAGAGGAGGACATACAATCAATCAATAAGTACATGAAAAAATGTTCACCATCGCTAGCAGTCAGAGAAATGCAAATCAAAACCACCCTAAGATACCATCTCACTCCAGTCAGATTGGCAGCCATTATGAAGTCCAACAACAACAAGTGCTGGAGAGGATGCTGGGAAAAGGGTACACTTGTTCATTGTTGGTGGGACTGCAAATTGGTGCAGCCAATTTGGAAAGCAGTATGGAGATTTCTTGGAAAGCTGGGAATGGAACCACCATTTGACCCAGCTATTCCCCTTCTCAGTCTATTCCCTAAAGACCTAATAAGAGCATGCTACAGGGACACTGCTACATCGATGTTCATAGCAGCACAATTCACGATAGCAAGATTGTGGAACCAACCTAGATGCCCTTCAATAGATGAATGGATAAAAAAATGTGGCATTTATACACAATGTAGTATTACTCTGCATTAAAAAATGACAAAATCATAGAATTTGGAGGGAAATGGATGGCATTAGAGCAGATTATGCTAAGTGAAGCTAGCCAATCCTTAAAAAACAAATGCCAAATGACTGCTTTGATATAAGGGGAGTAACCAAGGACAGGGTAGGGACGAAGAGCTTGAGAAGAAGATTAACATTAAACAGGGATGAGAGGTGGGAGGGAAAGGGAGTGAGAAGGGAAATCGAATGGAAATGGAAGGTGATCCTCAGGGTTTTACAAAATTACATATAAGAGGAAATGAGGGGTAAGAGAAGAATAATACAAGTGGAAGAAATGATTTACAGTAGAGGGGGTAGAGAGAGAAAAGGGGAGGGGTGGGGAGGGGAGGGGAGGGGGGATAGTAGAGAATAGGATAGACAGCAGAATACATCAGACACTAGAATGGTAATATGTAAATCAATGGAAGTGTAACTGATGTGATACAGCAATCTGTATACGGGGTTAAAAATGGGAGTTCATAACCCACTTGAATCAAACTGTGAAATATGATATATTAAGAACTATGTAATGTTTTGAATGACCAACAATAAAAAAATAAAATAGAAAAAAAAAAAGAAGCGGAAGAGAGGGCTGGGGCTGTAGCTCAGAAGTAGAGTACCTGCCTAGCACATGTGGGTTTGATCCTCTCCACCACATAAAAATAAATAAAGAGAATAAAGGTATTGTGAAAAAAAAATCTTTCAAAAAAATAAAGGGAAGAGAAAGATATCTCTCTCTCTCTCTCTCTCTCTCTCTCTCTCTCTCTCTCTCTCTCTCTCTCTCTCTCTCTTCTAGATCATAGAGGCAAAGTCATATGAAGATTCAATGAGAAGGCAGTCATCTTCAAAAAAGCCCTCACCAGGAAATGAACTGGCTGGCATCTTGATCTTGGACTTCCTGGCCTGTAGAACTGTAAGATTTCTGATATTTAAGCCACTTAGTCTATGGTATTTTGTTGTGTCAGCCCAAGCCAGCTAAAACAATGTATCTCAAGTTTTGCACAGATTAATAAAGATCCATTCAAAAAAGAATCATCATAACTATAAGCCGTGTTTTGTTCTTAAGATTAAGTACAATCAACATAGTCTGTAATTCCTTTACAGTTTAGGAACAGTGACTTCTTTTAGGTTTGTCAAGTAACTATTGGGAAACCCTCCAATTTGTTTAATTTTTCCAAATTTTAATTTGTATATTGGGAATTGCTTGGAATTTGGGATCCTCTCTTGTTTTTGAATTGAAATAAAAGGTATGTTACTGCAGGTGGAAACTCATTCACTTAATAGACTGGAAGTAGTGTTAAACATGTAATCGATATTTAATTATACTAAGGAATTATTGATTATGTTTAGCTCTGATGTTTTGCTATGATTAATTTTTTAAGATATGGAAAAATTTAAGAGAAAATATTGGTACCTAGAATTTGTTTCAAAATTTCAGAATCAGGGCAAGGTGTAAATAGTTCACAATATCAAAGAAACAAGTAGTCAGCAGATGATAATTATAGACACTGGAAGATAGATGCACAGATTTCCTTTTTGTCTCTATACTTAAACATGTTTAAATTTTCTATAATGATTTTTAATATAAGTTATGATTGTGTTTAATTAATTACTACACTTAGGCTTTCACATCTCATCTTTCATTATTATGTGTGGTCTGTTACTGCTAATGTTAATGTATTAAAGAATCTTCAATTTATTTGTCTTAGTAAGCATGAAAATTAAAATGCTAAACATTAGTACACATTAGGGGCTGGGGATGTGGCTCAAGTGGTAGCACGCTCGCCTGGCATGCGTGCAGCCCAGGTTCGATCCTCAGCACCACATACAAACAAAGATGTTGTGTCCGCCGAAAACTAAAAAATAAATATTAAAAAATAATAATAAAAATAAACATTAGTACACATTAAACTTCATTTGCCATATATTTATTTAGCAGCTGCTAAGTGCTTTCATTGTAGGTTATCTCAAATCTCTGCAAGGTGAGTGTTACTACCCATTTCACAAATAATAAAATGTTGATCCTAGATAAATATTATGCAGGTAGAAAATAAGAAAATTATGAATTTTACCCATGTGATTCCCCAAAAAATTCATGTTTTATTTCTACCACATTATGCTGCTTCTCAGTCATGGCTGACTGTCCTTTTCCCCAATCTGTTTTCCTTTCGCAAGTGAAAGTCTGGCCCAACAAATGGAATAAAATTCATATGTGAAAAATGTGGAAGTTCTCTGTCCACTCCTTTCATGTTAAAGCAATAAAGATATTGTGAAAAAAATATTTTAAAAAAAGAAGGGGAAGAGAAAGATCTCTCTCTTCTCAAGATCATAGAGGCAAAGGCATATGAAGATTCCATGACAAGGCAATCATCTTCAAAAAAGCATTTATCAGGAAATGAACCGGCTGGCATCTTGATCTTGGACTTCCTGGCCTGTAGAACTGTAAGATTTTTGTAAGAGTCTGAAGGCAGGCATTAAAATTGGACTATACCTTAAGGAATCCATAGAACAGTGAATGACAAAATTCTAGATCTAACTCATTAACTTTTGATTCTTCAAGAATTCTTTTGATCATTATTCCATGATTTGTGTCTGTTACTGTTCAAGATACTGAAGTAATACTTTCTCATCTCACTTTCAGAATATTAAGAGCTCAACTCCAACACACTTGCCTCCATTTGTGTCCCTGTCTACTTATATCCCCTCAATTAGAATCCACATCTGCATAGCTCACGAGATGGGATAAGTACAAGTAAGAAACTTCCCCCAACTAACACTGAGCAGCCAGCCCTGCCATTCAGTCTTTGCTTTGTCCTTTCCCTTCCCAAAGACACTCCCAAGTTTGTAGTAGAAGGAGTTTGAAATCATCATTATCAATAGTCATCTATAAGACACCAACTTCTTATTTCTATCTGATTATTACTTAGTATTCATTAATCACACTGTCCCCATGCCTCCATCCCTTCCTTTTCCCCCGCCTCTAGTACCTACCATTCTACTCCATACCTCTGTGACGTAAACTCTTTGTATTCCATATATAAGAAAGACCATGTGGTTCTTGTCTTTGTGTTTCTGGCTTATTTCACCTAATAACAATATCCAGTTCCATCCATATTGTTGAAAATAATGGTTTCATTCTTTTTATGACTAAATACTATTCCATGGTATACATATACCACATTTTCTATATCCATTCATCAACTAATCAGCACTTGGTTGTTTCCATTTCTTGGAAATTGTGAATAGTGCTGCAGTGAACATGAGGCTGCAGATGTCTCTTTGACATACAGATTTCCTTGAATACATATCCAGGAGTAGGACTGCTGGATCATATGATAGTTTTACATTTAAATTTTTTGAAGAACTTCTTTTTCAAACTGGCTATACTAATTTACATGCCTACCATCAGTATACAAATGGTCCATTTTGTCCACACCTAATACTTATCTTTTGTTAATAACATTCTAATGGGAATAAAGTGCTATCTTAATTAAGGCTTGGATTTGCTTTCTCTGATGAATGGTGAATTTGAGTGCTTTTTCCATATACCTGTTGGCTGCTTGTATGTCTTTTTTAAGTCTACTGCTGAGAGCCATTGCCAAGTAGGAATGACGCATGGCATTTTGGGGTTGAAAGGTGACCTTCGGGCTGGAGATGTGGCTCAAGTGGTAGCGCGCTCGCCTGGCATGCGTTTGGCCCGGGTTGGATCCTCAGCACCACATAAAAAGATGTTATGTCTGCCGAATACTAAAAAATAAATATTAAAAAACTCACTCTCTCTCTCTCTCTCTCTCTAAAAAAATAAATAAATAAAAATTAAAAAAAAAAAGGTGACCCTGCTCAGGGATTAGGGTGGCTCCAGATTTAGGGTGGAACCTGCTGGGAATAGGGCAGCTCCAGGTTTAGGGTGGATCCTGCTGGGAATAGGGCAGCTCCAGGTTTAGGGTGGATCCTGCTGGGAATAGGGCGGCTCCAGGATTTAGGGCGTATCCTGCTGCCTCAGGCACCCACTCTTTGGAGTTCCCCTGGAGTTCTCGCTGGGGTTCTGAGAGAATTGGTGCCCGGAGCCGGGTAGAGGCAGTGTGTTCACTGGAAGTGTGGGTAGAGCGCCTGTGAGAGTTCGGGAATAAAGAGTTGCTGTTTGAATCTACAAGGTGTGTGGTGGCTCTGTTATTTTGTGCCCAGCCAGACTGCAGCAGTCTACTGCTTTTTTTTTTTTTTTTTTAACAAGAGACAGAATCATAATGTTGCCTAAGCCTTATTCAGACTCCTAGGTTCAGGCAATCCTCCTGCCTCAGCCTCAGGAGTAGCGGGGAGTACAAGTGCACACCACTCAGCCTAGTTTATTGACTACTTTTTTTATTTGTAAATATATTTTTCTTTCTTAAATTTGTTCTAATTAGTTATACATGACAGTAGAATGAATTTTGAACATCATGCATAAATGCAGTATAACTTCTCATTCTTGTGGTTGTACATGATGTAGGATCACACCAGTTATGTAATCATATATGTACATAGGGTAATAATGTCCAATTCATTCTACTATCCTTTCTCCCCCCATATCCCCTGCCCTCCCTTCACTCCCCTCTGCCTAATCCAAAGTACCTCTATTTTTCCCTAGCACCCTGCCCCCTTATTGTGAATTAGCATCTGAATATATAAGAAAACATTCAGGCTTTGGTTTATTTATTTATTTATTTATTTATTTGTGGTGCTGGGTATTGAACCCAGGGCCTTATGCATGTAAGGCAAGTGCTCTACCAACTGAGCCACATCCCCAGTTCTTGGCTTTTGGTTTTTTGGGGTTGAGCCTCCCTATTCTCTCCCTATCCCTAATCTCAGGGGAAACAGGATTACCTTCCCCATCCCAGGAAGAGTTATCTATCCTTGAGCATACACCCACCACAGGAACAAAGTAGCTCAGATTCAGGGATGGTTCCAGAAGATCTAAGAAATTACTATCTCCCAAAGTAACAAGTGAATTACAAGTCCAAATAGAGAACACTTGGAGTGTAGCTTTTGATTCCCCTCTTAAAAAAAAAAAAAAAAACCTGTTCCCCCTGATATACATTATCACAGCCTCTGGAATAGTCCCTGTATTTCTCCTTTGCTAACAAAGCAATACAACTTCTTTTTCCTTTTTCCCAAAACTTTATCCTTGTTATTGGCTTGTCACTGGGGACAAGGACCGAGTTTTTGATAACAGGGACAAAATCTTTACCACATGTGTTTTTCGGGGGACACTTAATATCCAAATTACAACATATGTCTCTGTCTCCAAAGGTTCATGTCCATCACACAGTGCCAAATGCATTCAGTCTGAGTTTCCAAAGTCTTAACTGTTCCAGTATTATGTGTAAGTCCAAGTCCACAGTGAGACTTCAGGCAAGACTCCAGGCAAATTTAGTTGTGAGCTCCCGTAAAATCAAAAGAACAAATTACATACTTTCAAGATACAGTGATGAAATAGGCACAGGACAAACATTCCTATTTCGAAAGGGAGGAACAGGGAAATAGTAAAGAGGGATCAGACCAAAACAAAACAGCCAGCAAACCTGGAAAGGGGACACATGTAGAACTTTAAGGGGACACATGTAGAACTTTTGATGTTCCATTTTATATCTTTCTATGTTGCTTATCTCTTAACATATTAATGTATTTTTAAATTGGCTTGAGAGTTTTTTGTGTGTTTATACTAAAGATATGAACCACCTGTGCACCATGTTTGCAATATTGCACCATTCTGAACTTGTCTGCATACCTCTTACAAGTGGGTTTGATGCTTTCTGATGTTTTCTTCTTACTCAGTATGTCTTTTTTCTTTTAAGTTTGAAGAACTTACTTTAGTACTTCTTGTAGAACAGGTCCAGTAAAGATATATTCACTTAGTTTTTGCTTTAATGTCTTTATCTCTGCTTCTTTTCTAAAAAAAAAATAGCTTTGCTTTATACAATATTATTGTTCAACAGTTCATTTTTTCTCCTCCCTTCATGCTGTGAAAATCTCATGCCAACTCTCTCTTGCCTTACGGTTTTTGCTGACAGGCAAATTGGGACACCCTTATGTGTTATTCTTTTCATTTGATGCCTCCAAAATCTTCTCATTATTTTTCACCATTGAGAGCTTGATTTTGTTCGGGGGTAGAATTGGTTGAGTTAAATCTGACTAGTGATCTTTGACCTTATGTATCTGGATATTCATGTCCTTTTCTAGATTCAGGAAATTTTCTGTTATCATTCTTTCTTTTTTTCTCCTTCAATTGTATATTTTCAAATAGGCTATCTTGTAACTTGTTGATTTTCTCTTCTATTCTACCCATTCTACTACTGATGCCTTCTATTATGTTTTTAATTCATTTAATCTATTTTTCAACTCAAGAATTTGTTTGATTTTCTTTTCTTTTCTCTTTTTTTGCAGGGGGGAGGATGGGCACTGGGAATTGAACCCAGGAGAACTTTACCACCAAATTACATCCCCAGTACTTTTTGTTTTTTATTTTGAGACAGGGTCTCACTAAATTTCTGAGGGTCTTACTAAGTTGCTGAGGCTAATCTTGTGATCCTCATGTCTTAGCCTCCTGGGTTGCTGGGATTACCAGGATTATATATAGTGTGCACCACCAGGCCTAGCTTGTTTAATTTTTTTAAATTGCTCTTGTTTCTGTTTCTTTGTTAGAGCATTGAGCTATTTTTCTTTGTTCTCTTAAAGCTCATTTAGTTTCCTTAATATGCCTGTTTTATTCTTTACAGACTGGTTGGTCGCTGGCTAGTTTCTGGCACCTGTGAGTATGTGTGTGTGTGTGTGTGTGTGTGTGTGTGTGAGAGAGAGAGAGAGAGAGAGAGAGAGAGAGAGAGAGAGAGAGAGAGAAAAGACTTGAAATTGAACCCATAGTCTTGTGCATGCTAGGCTACCACGTACCACTGAGCTATATCATCAGCACCCCCCCCCTTTTTTTTTCGCAACAAGGTCTTGCTAAATTTGCCCAGGCTTCAACTTGCAATCCTCCTACCACAGGTTTTTGAGTAAAATGAGATTATAGGTGTAGGCTGATGTGCCCAGCTTCTGGCATCCCACCCCTGCCTTGATGGAGCTGAGAATTGAACCCAGGGACTTGTACATGCTAGGCAATGCTCTACCACTGAGCTACATATACAGCCTCTTTTATTTTATTCTGAGGCAAAGTCTCACTAAGTTGTGCAGGCTCACCCCAAATCTATAATCCTCCTGCCTCAGCCTTCACCATAGTTCAGATTATAGGCATTTGACACCATGCCTGATTTTTTTTTTTACACCTTATTTTGACTGTTGGTCAGATCATGGTTTCCTGAAAGTTACTGATGCTTGGTGATATGCAGCGTCATTTGCACATTGAAGGTTTGGTATTTATTGCAGTCTTCATGATCTTACTTTTTGTCTGTTGGCAAAAGTTCAAGCAGGCTGCTTTTCTCTGAGTCTGTAGTCACTGTCACTATTTTTTTACCACTAGATGGCACCCTAGGTCCACATTTTCTGTAAATTACTCCCCCCACTCCTCCCCACCCTCCCAATAGAGGGCAATCCTATCCCTCAATCTGTAGTTGATATGTTTGTTCAACATAACTTAGGGGGAGCACCTATAATGGGTAGTCCTCCTCATAATCCTCTTCCTGAGGCCAAGTTAGGCCCACATGTTTCATCTGCAATCACCAGCCTATGGTCAAGGACTGCAGAATTTTGCCTGGTTTGAACATAATCAATGAGGAGGGATCAGCCTCTAATGCCACACCTGTGGCCATGAACACTTATATACTGGATCACACCTTAAGTCCACAGCCTACTGATACCAGCACAGCACTGAGTAGGATGAAGTCCTATATTGCTATGGGCTGTCTACTGCTAAGAGAGACACATAGCTCAAGACCACTGCAGCCACTCACAGGTGATACTGACTGGAATAGAATTCTCATAGACTGGAGCCACATGTTTCTGCCTGACACAAGCTGTTCCAGATACTCCATCTGTGGGCACTGACCTGGGGTGAGGCCCATAGGATCTTCCCAGTGTTAGATTTCACCAGCCAGGCACTGAATTCCAAGGCAAAGTCCTGTGCTTACTATCCTATGTTCCCTCCAGCATTCTGAGTTTTGCTCCATGCTATGATGCCCAAGGTTGGGGTGGTGAAGGTATTTCCTGTTCACCAAGACTGATGCTAAACTGGCCACACCCAAGTCTCACAGGCACAAGAAGCTTGAAAGTCTCATAGGTCCATCCAGGCCCATGCTGCAACTGACTATGACACTAGGCAAAACACAAGTTCATCCCATCCAGAAAAGGTCCTGGTGCCAGTGCATATCTAGAGCTCTGTATACAGGTGCTACCCTGGGGATTCCTTTGCTGTCCAAGGTTGGGGTAAACCTGGTCCAAAGAGTCCCCTTAGGTGTCAAGACTGAAACCAAGGTGGGTCACACTTGAGTCATAATTGAGCTACAGGAACCAGGCATTATGGTCTCTCACAGTCTAGGGGATGGGTGTTGCTATGCCTACTCCAAGATTAATAATGATGCAGGTCAAAATGTGAGTCTGTGCTACTGCCACATAGGTAACTACCTACTGCCAAGGCAAATAAATCTGTCTGAGCCCTCTGTCTGAGGGCTCTGACCTGGGTATAGGGGCTTCCGTTTTCTACCTGGTATTGGGAATCACTGCAGTGGGTCTGGTACCAAGTTCCAAGGCAAAGTACTGAACTGGTTTTCATTCCCTGCTCCCCACAGATGAAGTCTTACTATCCCCTCTGCTGCCTAAGACTGGGGGAGAGGGGTTGGTGGCAGTCTGTTGGCTGTCTAACTATTGCAATTCCAGAAGCTTAGACCATTGGTATAGACCTGAGGCATAGGTGGTAAGTCTATGCCTGGAACTGTATTTTGCTGTGGAAGGCCTGTGTTTCAAATCTAAGGTATGAACTTAATTTATTCTTTCCCCAAGCAGCAGGCATCTCCACCCTGCTTGGAGTTGAGGGGAGGTTGGTACTTGCAACTCTCGTTTCTGCTTTTTTCAATGCATATTATTATTATTATTATTATTATTATTATTATTATTATTATTGACAGGCACTATGGTCTCACCTGGCTTCCTTAGCTCTAGAAAGGGTAGTTCAGGTGTGAACAGCAGTTCAACTTGGTATATGGGGGAAGATAGTTGCCGGAGGATCTTATTCAGCCACCATCTTGCTCTACCTTGAAGAACTTTTCCTTTGCATTCTCAGCATGGCTAACTAGTACAGGAGGTCTAGTTTTGGGCCTATCTCAGCCTTCATTGTGATTTTTTCATTAAATTTAAATCATTTCTAGGTTGTTTTTTTTTTAATTTAAAATGACAAACGTGGGGCTCTTCCTTTCACATGAATACTTAAGAGAACATTGTAAGGTTAAGTGGCCTAATTTCAATATTGTTTTGTCTCAAGGAATAAGGAAGTCCAAGGAGCAGAACAGAGATGAAGGATTGGCCATTTTGGTGGAGGAATTAAAACACACAGGTTTATGTATTAAAGCTCATTGTCTTAAAAGCTTCCAGTTTGAGCCAGGCATAGTAGCCCACGCCTATAATCCCAGATACTCAGGAGACTGAGGCAGGAGGATCTCAAGTTTAAGGCCAATCTCAGCAATTTAATGAGACCCCATGTCAAAATAAGAAAGGGCTGGAGATAAAATGTTAGGAGGAGCTCCCAATTTGTAGAGCCCAAAACAACTACAATTATTATAGTTTTATGTTTTCTTTTTTTCTTTTTTTTTTTTTACTTCTGCTATCAGAGATAGAACCCAGTAGCACTTTATCCCCAGTCCTTTTTTTTTTTTTTTTTTTTTTTGTGCTGGGGATTGAACCCAGGACCTTGTGCATGCAATATGATTTTGATTTTTTATTTTGATCAGTGTGCCTACCACCTGGCAGCAATTACAGTAGCAACCTCAGTGAGCACTGATTATAGATCAACATAACATTTAATAATTCAGAAAGTATTTGAAATATTGAAAAAATTACAAAAATGTGACAAGCAAACATGAAGTGAGCACATACTACTGGAAAAATAGTGCCAATAGAGTTGCTTAAGGCACGGTTACCATAAACCATCAATTTACAAAAAGAATATCTGCAAAGCTTAATAAAATGAAGTATGCCTGTGTGTATAGTACAGCAAAGTTTAACACATGTCTACACTGAAGTATATGAAGAAGAAACCAGATTTTGTGGCACTTGTAGTTAAAAATAAGTCATATCCAAGAAAGGACTGTCCCATTAAAGTCTTACACGGGTTCTGGGTACTGAGAGCCCCTTAATTCCTTCAAACACCCCAACCAAGGGGAAAAAAAGAACCATACTTAGGCAAATACAGACTCAACTATGCTTAAAGCAATCTCTTGCTGACTAGCCTAGAGTTGATCATGTAGCATAGACTTTCAGTTTCATGGTATACTTCCCCTGCCCCTAGGTTTCTGCTTCTCCAGGACAGAGAGAACTAAAGATATAGTTAATAAGAGCACAAACTCCAGTTTTATCCACAGAGATGTTCCTTGACCAGAAAAAAATAAAGTGATACTACAGAAACTATACCATGTTTGATTTTGATTCAAACTACAAGTCAATAAAAAATTATAAAGGCATCCATGTAAAACAAAAGAAAAAAATCTGCATGACAAACATGTGTGTGTGTGTGTGTTTGTGTGTGTGTGTGTATAAACAAAGTCAAAAAAGCAGATCACTACTTGGAAAAAATAAGGAATATCTATAAGCACTGATAGGGAATTCTCTCCAGTTTAAAGTATATTTAATTATAGATTGTTTTATTATTTATTAAAATTTTATTTATTTATTTTTGGTACCAGGGATTGAAACCAGAGGCGCTTACTACTGAGCAACATCCCAAGCCCTTTTTTTTCTTCTTTTTAAAATTTAATTAATTAATTTATTCTAATTAGTAATACATGACAGCAGAATGCATTTTGATTCATAGGACACAAATGGAGCATAATTTTTAATTTCTCTGGTTGTACACGTAGAGTCACACCATTCATGTCATTGTACATGTACCTAGGGTAATGATGTCCATCTCATTCCACCATCTTTCCTATCACCCTTTTTATTTTTTTATTTTGAGACAAGGTCTCACTAAGTTGCTGAGGCTGACTTTGAACTTGTGATCCTCTTGCCTCAGCCTCCCAAGCCACTGAAATGACAGGCATGTACCACCGCACTTGGCAGATAGATTGTTTTTAAAAAGGTGCAGAAATTGTATGTAGTGTGATATCTGTTTTTTTAAAGTGTTAGGGATACAACCCAGGGCCTCATACATGCTATACCACTCTATGACTACCACTGAGCTAATCCCCATCCCTTAAAATTCTACCTTTGTATGCATATATACACATGCATGTATTGTATTTGCATAAATAAGTTCTCAAAGGCTCCCTAAGTTATCAATCGAAGTGATTACCCATAAGGTAAGTCCGTGAGACAGTGATGGAAGCAATACTTTCCAGTGTACACCTTCTGATATTGTTCTGTTTTTTAACCCATATAAATAAAATGTATTTCCTATTTTTTTTTTTTTAAAGAAGAGTCAGGGATGTGACTCAGTGGTAGAGAAGTTGCCTAGCACACATGAGGCCCTGGGTTTAATCACCAGCATTACAAAAAAAAAAAAAAAAAAAAAAAGAGGTGGAGGGGCTTTCCCCATCTATAAATAGAAACATCAAAACTAAGAGTTAAGAACCTCTGAGGGGCTGGGGTTGTGGCTCACTGGTAGAATGCTTGCCTAGCATGTGTGAGGCACTGGGTTCAATCCTCAGCACCGCATAAAAAAATAAATAAATAAAATAAAGGTATTGTGTCCATCTACCAAAAAAATTTAAAAAAAAATTTTTGAGATTGCCTAAAATGGTTTCCTCATTTTAAAAGAGAAAATGAAGGAATATAAGCATGACATCTTCTACTTGATTTAGCATATCTGCTTTATTACAGAGCTAGAATATAAATTTCTTCATGAATGCTGTGTACTCTAGTCCTTACTGATTTTCCTTTTCACTAACTTATTAAGGTCGTCACAGTGTTTGGCCCATAACTGCTTTGTTTAATAATTTATCAAGTGTTCACTAAGTACTGGGTGTATTGCTAAGTTTCTTGAATGCAGAGCTGTTGATTGGAATACTGTGAGCAGAGGTATGAAGTTTTAATCCTTGTTCTAACATATGACAAAAAGTCAATAAGGCTTCTAATCCATTCACCTACCCATGTTGAAACAATTTAAATTTTCTTTCTGCTATGATTTGGATGTATCCCCTAAAATTTCATGTGTTAGAGAATTAATTCCCTATCTAATTAGTTAGATGAGGGCATGATGGCATTAGTGGCTTTATAAGAAGAGCAGGTGGCACCAGATGTAGCATGTTTGCTCTGTCTCACCATGTAATGCCCAGTGCTGTGTAATGACGTCAGGAGAAAGCCCTCACCAGAAGCTGAACTGACAACAGTGTGTGCTCTTGGATTTCCGTCCTCTAGAACTGTGAGCCAAGTAAACTTTTATTCTGTATAAATCACCCAGTCTGTGCTATTCAGTAACAGCAACAGAAGACAGACTAAAACAGAACATTTATAACAAAACGTGGGGCTTTTGCTGAACTAACAGCTGACAATGTAGAAGTGGCTTTGGATCTCTGTAATGAGAGCAGAGGCTGAAACAGTTTTGAAATGACTGCTTGAAAAAAGCTTGTATTGCTTTTTTCTTGTATTGCTGTGGAGCTTTAAGGGTGATTCTGGTGAGGGTTCAGAAGAGACCAGGAAAAGTCTGGAACTTCACGAAGATTATCTAAGTGATTGTGACCAGAATGTTACTAAAGATGTGGACAGTAAGGGCCATCTGATGATGTTTCAAATGGAACTGAGGGAAAAGTATTAGAAACTAGAGTAAAGACCATCCTTGTTTTAAAGTTGCAAAAACGTTACCTGCTTTGTGTTGATGCCCTAGAAATTTATGGAATGCAGAACTTAAATATCTGGTATGGGAAACTTCTCGGCAACCAAGCATTGGAGTTGCTGCTGGCTACTTTAAATCACTTACAATGAAATGACAGCAAAGAGATGCCTCTGCTTCCCACATTCCAGGCCAGCACCCCTCAGCCACTCTAGCTGGGTCTCAAGCCCCAGGTGCAGCTCAGCTCACCACTCCAGGGGGCCACAACCTGCAAATCTCAGCAATGTTCATATGGTATTAATCCTGAAGACCTACGGAATGCAAGAGTTGTGGGAATATGGCTTCCCCCATCTAGGTTTCAGAGGATGTTGTGAAATGGCTTGAGGACTCAATCAGAGACTCTCACAGAGATGGAGTCCCCACTAGGGTGATACCTAGTATGGGAACATGATGCCACAAGACTCCAGAACTGTGGAGCTATCAGTGTGCAACTCCAGCACGAAAGGACTACAGTAATAGGACTCTAATCAGAGAGCTGAAGTGTGTGCTGATCCTAGGAAAGCCATGGAGATGGGCTGTCAGAGCTCCAGGGGTCCCAACAGTGTGCCCAGAATCATAGAGATGGAACCAGGTTATTCTCAAGCTTCAAACTTAATGTTGTTTTGCTGTTGGATTTTACACTTACTTGGAACCTTTTACTCCTTTATTCTTGCCTGTTTCCCCCTTTGGAATGGGGATGTCTACATTATGCCTGTCCTATCATCGTATTTTGGAAGGAGATAACTTGTATTGATTTCACGGGCTCATAGCTAGAGGGAATTTCCTTTGAGATTAATTGTGCCTTGAGTTCCTCTTTGTCTTAATAATTTTCTAAGACTATAAAGTCTAAGTCTCAGGTATAAAAAAATACCTAAGACTGGAAAATTTATAAAGAAAAGAGGTTTATTTTGCTTCCAGTTGTGGAGAGCCAAGAGTATGGCACTAGCATCTCTTCAACTTCTGGTGGAGGACCTTACGCTGTGAATTGTGATGAAAAAGCAGGAGGAAAGTGATCATGTATGAAAGAACACATATAGAAGAAAGAAAGCAAGACAAAACCAAATTAACTTTTATAATAACCCTCTCTTATGAGTGAGGTCTTTTAGAAAAGACTCTACTCTTCCACCCTGTCGTCTCCTGTTGTTGTCAACAGATGACACTGTGCCAGATTGTCAGTGTCTCCTCCTCGCTCCACCTGGCATTGGAGACTAAACCCAGGGACACTCATTCCCCTCAGGAATATGAGGTGGAAAGAGTTTGTACTGAAGAACCATACATTCTGGCTTTCAAGTCCTGGTTCTGTCGTTCTCCAGATATATGATATTGAATAAGCACTCTGAGCTTCACTTTCCTTATTTGCAAATTTAAAATAATAATTCTCATCTCACAATGTTATGGGGAAATTAAAGATATTGCAAACAAAAATCTCTGTCATTAAGAAACTACTCTAAATAGATCACCCTTCTTTTCCACAAAGCCATTTATGAATTGATAAAGAAGTAAATGAACAGCTTTCCCAGGCAGCAATACTTACCTTATTTATAGAACCTGTACTACGAGTTTCTGAAGACAGGGGCAAACTCAGTCTCTCTTAGTAGCTTGCCTTTGCCTGTTTCTAGAATTTCAGTTTAGGAACATCATTTTCTGAAGGTGTGGCTGTAATATCTTGAGCTAAAGCCAAGTCTGGGTGTGCCAATGATGTAGGGAGCCTACTTAAGGGAACTCTTTCTAACCTAAGTGTCTGGGGATGTACACTATTAACATATGTTTTTTTTTAAATTAAGAGAGAATGCTGGGCTGGGGATATAGCTCAGTTGGTAGAGTGCTTGCCTCTCATGCACAAGGCCCTGGGTTCAATCCCCAAAAGAGAGAGAGAGAGAGAGAGAGAGAGAGAGAGAGAGAGAGAGAGAGAGAGAGAATTCTTAGGGAGAAGTGAAGTGGAAAAGTTCAGTTTGGACACACCAATTGTTTCGGTTAACTTGTTCATCACTGTGACCAAAATACTTGAGAAGAACAACATAAAGGAGTAAAAGTTCATCTGACTCACAATTTCAGAAATTCAGTCCATGGTCAGCCAATCCTGGCTCTGGACCCAAGGTAAGGAAGAACATCATGTTGCAAGGGCATGGCAGAGGAAAAAAGCTCAGACATGGCCACAGGAAGCAGACAGAAAGAGAGACAGAGACAGAGAGCTCCACTCACCAGGGACAAAATATGAATCCCAAAGGCATACCCAAGTGACCTACCTCCTCCAGCCACACTCTACCTGCCTACAGTTACCACTCAGGTCATAAAGCTCTCATAATCTAATAATTTCACCTCTGAACCTTCTTGCATTGTCTCACATATGAGCTTTTAGAGGATACCTCATATCTAAACCATAACACTAATTTGAAAAATCAATAAGAGTCCTGGGACTGTAGCTTAGTGGCAGAGCACTTGCCTAGCACATGTGAGGCACTGGGTTCGATCCTTAGCACCACATAAAAATAAACAAGTAAAATAAAGGCATGCTGTCCATATACAACTACAATTTTTTTTTAAAGAAGAGATCAGTATTTGTAGATTGGTACAAAAATTCACAAGATAAGCCAAATGGCTAAGGATAAATGGGAAGTGAGAAAGCAGAAACAACAAATGTGATGACTATGTGCATTTTGGCACTGTGGAAAGTGGCAGATGAGGGAAGTGATTGAGGATTCTCAGTGTAGGGTGAATTGGGCAGAGTGAACTTGTGTGTAGGTTGAAAGGAAACTTATAGAGCAGATTTAAAAACTGAAGTTAAAATAAGAGGAGATAAATGATGCAGAAAGATTACTGTATCAGGGGTATTGATGGAGTGGTTAGTCTTGGAAAGATAGGAAATAATTCTGTGACAGGAACTTCTAATCATAGGAGATAAAAGAATCTACTTCAGATGATGTCACTTTCCCCCCTCGGTCTTATTTTATTTTTTACAGTCCCTTGGCAGTTAATCCAATTTTTGACTGTCTTACAACATGGCCTTCTTAGTAAGGAACACTTGACTGAAGTAAGGTGGGAGTTGTGTAATTGCTTTCCCTAGTATTCCTGCTGCAGAAAGCTGTTTGTTCAACTACTTCAGATTCATATCACAGTACTCTGGTTTTTCATAAATAGCTCTTTAATTTTGATAGTCAGTGATTTTTACAACTTCCAACTCAGACAACTTTAAAAACATAAGGAAAGCAACAAATCCTTTAGAAGAAAACATAAGAGAATAACTTAATGATCTTAGAATAGGATTTTTAAAAAATTAAAGCATTATAATTATACATAGTAGTCAGGTTCATTTTGACAAAATCATACATGCAGGGAATTTGATTTGATTTAAATCCCCATTCTCCCCCTTTCACTCCCTTCCTCTCTCCTCCTAATTCTCCTTCCTCTACTCTACTTATCTTCCCTATATGATATCCAATACCCCCTTACCCCACTCTTCACCATCTTTTCCTTATTTTGCTATAGCTTTCACATATGAGAGAAGACTTTTGACCCTTGATTTTTCTGAGTCTGGCTTTTTTCACTTATGTTCTCCATTTCCCTCTATTTACTGTCAAATGCCATTATTTTATTCTTCTTTATGACTGAGTAAAATTCCATTATATATATATAATTCCATTGTGTGTGTGTGTGTGTGTGTGTGTGTACACTCCACATTTTCCTGATCTATTTATCTCCTGATCTATTTATCTCCTGATGGATATCTTGGCTGATTCCAAAATTTAGCTATTGTGAATTATGCTGCTGTAAACATTGAAGTGGCTATATTGTTTTAGTATGCTGATTTTAGTTCTTTAGGATAAATACCAAGGGGTGAGTTAGTTGAGTCATATGGTGGTTCTATTTCTAGTTTTTTGAGGAATCTCCACACAGCTTTCCAGAGTGCTTGTATTAATTTGCAGTCCCATCAACAATGGATGAGCGTACATTTTCCCCCACATCCTTGCCAGCATTTATTGTTATTTGTTTTCTTGATAATTGCCATTCTGACAGAAGTGAGATGAAATCTTAGTGTAGTTTTGATTTCCATTTTTCTGATTGCTAGAGAAGTTGAACATTTTTTTCATGTATATTTTTTTTTGGCCATTTGTGTTTCTTCTTTTTTTAAATTTTTTTTTTTTAGTCATTGATGGACCTTCATTTTATTCATTTATGTACATGCAGTGCTGAGAATTAAACCCAGTGCTTTATACATGTGAGGCAAGTGCTCTAACACTGAACCACAACTCCAGCCCTGAGTTTTTTTCTTTTGAGAATTACAATTTATAGACTGGGTTATTTGTTGAGTTTTTTGTTGTTGTTGTTGTTGTTGTTGTTTGGTTGGTTGGGTTTTTTTTTCTTTTTTTGCATTTTTTAAATTGTTTTTAGTTGTTGGGCACAATACCTTTATTTATTTATTTATTTTTATGTGGTTCTGAGGATTGAACCCAGCACCTCACACATGCTAGGCAAGCGCTCTACCACTGAGCCACAACCCCAGCCCCTGGCATTAAGTTTTTTGAGTTCTTTATATATTCTGGATATTAATCCACTGTGAAAGTATCAGCTAGCAAGGATTTTCCCCCATTCTGTAGGCTCTCTCTTCAAGCTCTTAATAATTTCCTTTGCTATACAGCAGCATTTTCCCCCTAAGAATTTAACCTTTATTTTATTAATTTGTGTTTTATGTGGTATTGAGGATTAAAGCCAGTGCCTCACATGTGCTAAGTAAGTGCTCTACCACTGAGCTACAACCCCAGCCAGAAGTCTTTAGTTTTCTGGCACCCCCACATATTGATTCTTAGTTTTATTTTTTTAGTTTTGAGGGTCTTATTGAGGTAGTCAGTGCCTGCACCTATATGATGGAGTGTTGACCTTATGTTTTCTTCTAGCATTTGAAAGTTTCTGCTCTGATTCCTAAGTTTGTGATCTATTTTAATTTGATTTTTGTGTAGGGTGAGAGATAGGAATCTAATTTCATTCTTCTACATAGAGATATCCAGTGTTCCTAGCATCATTTGTTAAGGAACAAGATGTTTCTTAAAATCAACACTAAAAACCATTAAATAAAGAAAAAAAATATGATAATTGAGACTACTAAACAATTACATAATTTTTGGTCACCAAAAGGCAAGTTATAGAATTAAGGAAGGTATGCTAATATGTAAATTAAAAAGACTAATAACCAAAATAGAGAATTTCTACAAATCAATCAGAAAAAGACAGCCTGATAATAAAATGGGCAAATAGCATCAAAAAGCATTTCATAAAAGACTATTATTTTAATACTTTTAAAGGTACTCAGTTTATTTAGTCATCCAAATAATGTACATTACAACCAAAATGACTACATATACACCAAAACAGCTACAACAAAAAGAGAAAACATATCAAGTGTTGGCAAGAATTTAGAGTAATGTAAACTCTTATAGACCACTGGTAGGAGTGTAAATTAGTACAACCACCTTGGAAAACTGGTTGTATGTACTAAAGCCAGGCAAATGTCATCCTGTGGCCCAGAAGTTCCAGCCTTAGGTATATACCCAGCAGAAAAAAACTGGATTAGGCAGGATTAAGTGACCAACACATGATTTTCAAAAGGGACAAAATATTCAAATTATAGCATATGTCATTATATATTTTCAAAACCTGTAGACAATACAACACTAAGAGTGAATTCTAATGTAAGCCATGGGTTTTTGTTGATAAGGATGTGTCATGTTCATTCATGGAAGTGTAAGTTCTATAACCACCATGTCACTATGGTGTTAGATGTTAATGATGGAAACTCTGCATTTTCTGCACAATTTTACTGTGAGCCTAAAACTGCTGGGGAAAAAAAAGTCTATTTAAGCGAATGAGAACAGACAAAAAACAAATAAAAAGAAACAAAAATGAATGAATAAATTGTGATATTAGTTACACAGTATATTTCTGCTCTATGATTAGAATGAGTGACCCAACACCACACACAATATGGGTGAATTATACAGCATAATGATGAAGAAGCCAGAGACAAAAGAGGTCAACAACAAGCAAAGATTATCTTTGCTATTAGAAAAAAGGATAGTATTTACCCTTGGTATGTGACTGGGGGTTCAATGTAGCAAATGGAAGGGAACAAAAGGGAGATGTCTGGCATGTGGGTAATGTTATGTTTTTTAACCTAATAGTAGTTAAATAAGTGCATTGAATTTGTGAAAATTCATTGAAATGTACATTTATAGCTGGGTACGGTGGTACACACTTGGAATCTATTACTGGAGAAGTTGAGGCAGGAGAATTGCAAGCTGGAGATCTGCCTGGGAAACTTAGCAAGACCTTGTCGTAAAATTTTAAAAGGGCAGGGTGTGTTGGGGATGTAGTTCAATGGCATAGCCCTTGCCTAGCATGCATGAGACTCTTGGTTCCATTCCCAGTACCACAAAGAAGGGGGGATGTATGTTTATGATTTGTGTGCTTTTTTTCATATGCAAAACATTATACTTCAAGGCTTTTTTAAAAAAGTGAAATCTCAAATTTTCTTATTGTGAATTAAGACAAGATCAAAATTTTAATTTGTCTTTTTTTCTGATTTATCTATTTTTTGAAATCATTCATGTTTTTCATTTGTTTCTTCCTTCCCAAGCTCTAACACTGCCCTGTTCTCCACATCTTTAGACGTTTTAATGATCTTCACAATACATAACATTACACCAAATTCTGGTCTTTTTGACTCCTCTAGCTCACATAGAACAATTGGTTTTCCTTAAAATTTAAAATACTAATGAAATTTCTCAAGTAATAAGATGAATGATAACATCCATTTAGTTTGGAGTCCACAACCATAAAGAAAAGTTCTACATGCCAGGTGTGGTGGCACAATCCTGTAATCCCAGCAACTCAGGAGGCTGAGGCTGGAGGATCACAAGTTTGAGGCCAAACTGGGAAATTTATTGAGACTCTGTCTTAAAATGAAGAAATATAAAGATTTAGGGGTGTAATTCAGTTAGCACCTCTGGTTTAATCCCCAGAACTGCAGGGGAGGGAGGAGAGAAAGCCCAACACTAATATAACTATGGATATGCAGTTTGGTTAGTGCCTTGGTAATTCTTGTTGCCACATTCTAGCCTTCTGGTATCCTTGAGGATATATGAACATTATAGCAAGTTCAAGAGAAAATAATAATATCATGGAGAAGAATGGAGATCAAGATTCTTTTGTGGGGGTGTTAATAACATCCTTATTCATAAGTTATTTACCATTTAGGAGAAAGATCTATATAAAAATACCTCCAATACAGACATCTGGATGATAGAAGGAGACAAACTAAATGAGTTAACTTTTATAAAATAAAAATAAGCTTAATATAACAGATTCCTGATTTTTAAAATAATTGATGCTTCAGAGAATGTGCAGATTTGTCAGAATCACATTCACCCTAAATATTGTTTGGAGAGAAATGGCATTCTTTGTGTATTGGATTCTTTAGATGTAGTATTGGAGGTATTGGACACAATACCTTTATTTTATTTATTTATTGTTATGTGGTGCTGAGGATTGAACCCAGCGCCTCATATGTGCTAGGTGAGCACTCTACCGCTGAGCCACAACCCCAGCTCAAGAAATGGCACTTTCCATTTCTAATCTAAGAACAAAGTGTATCTTTCCATTTTTTTCTCCTGTTTCTTATGTAAAGTTTTAAAGATTGCTTCTTTAGGTTCTACCTGTTTCTTATTAGGTTAATTAATTTCTAATTAACAGAGGTAGATTTTGAGATTCTTTGGACTCTGGTGCTCCCCAAGGAGCCCAAGTGGGAGAAAAGTGGATCCTTTTTTTCTTTTTAAATTATGCATTTCCTAGTATAATTGAGGAAGGAACAGATTCTTCCAATTCACATCACCTCAGATAAACTCATTTTATTTTTTTTTAACTGGAGCAAAGGGAAAAAGAGGAATACAAAGTCATGTTTCACCATTTTGTTGCTAGTATGAGGATCTTCACATTTATCACTAATCATCTAATCTCACTGTTATTGATCCTTTTCAGAACTGCATTATTAGGCCCAGGAAACAGGGTTCTTTGCCGTAGACTCTGCTATAGAGTATCCCATAATATCACAATCAACACCAAAAACATTCTGAACAAAAGAGTACCTCTGACACTCCTAGATTCATCACACTGAGTTCCTAGGAAGCACTTCCTGCACATCTCTTGCTATCTTTGAAGGAAACGGTAACTAAATTCAAATGTCACAAAGCAGAGATTATCAAACTTTTCAACTTAAGATTCTCTTACACTCTTAAAAATTGAGGGCCCTCAACAAAAGGAAAACACAGGTCATGGACTGGAATAAAATATTTGCAAAAATGCTTATCTGACAAAAGGCTGTAATCCAAAATACACAAAGAACTCTTAAAACTCTACAATAAGAAAACAAGGGGGGCTGGGGATGTGGCTCAAGTGGTAGCACGCTCGCCTGGCATGCGTGCGGCCTAGGTTCGATCCTCAGCACCACATACAAAACAAAGATGCTGTGTCCGCTGAAAACTAAAAAATAAATATTAAAAATTCTCTTTAAAAAAAAAAAAAAAGAAAACAAGGAACGCTGGGTGTAGCTCAGTGGTAGAACACTTACCTAGCCTGTGTGAGACTCTGAGTTCAATCCCTTGTACTACAAAAAAAAAAAAAAAAAAAAAAATGATCCAAAGACTTTAATAGACACCTCACCAAAGAAGATATACAGAAGATGACAAGTAAAATATGAAAAGATGTACCACATCACGTGTTGTTATGGTTAATCTTGATTGTTAACGTGAGTGGATTGAGAGACACCTACAAAATTAGTGAAGTATGGGGCACGGTGGTATATGCCTGCAATCCCAGCAACTTTGAAGGCTAAGACAGAAGGATCACAAGTTCCAGTCCAGCCTCAGCGAATTAATAAGACCTTTTCTCAAAATAAAAAAAAAAGTAACAAGGGCTGAGGATGTAGCTAGGGATAGAGTGCTCATAGGTTTAATTCTTTTTACCGCAAGAAAGAAAGAAAATTGGTAAAGCACACTTCTGGATGTGTATGTGAAAGTGTTTTCAGAGACAACTAGCATGTAGGTCAGCAAACTGAGCAGGGAAGACCCATCCTGAATGTGCACTACATTGTCCAATAGGCTAGAGGCAGAATGAAACAAAAAATGGAAGGTGGAAGCTCAAATATACACACAGGCTTGACTCTTCTTGAGCCTTCTGTCTTGGAAGGAGAAATGAGTCCCCTCACTAGTCATCGAAACTGCTGGCAGCTTTCCCATCCTCCAGAACTATGAGAAACAAATTTCTGTTGTTTATAAATTATCCAGTCTCAGTCTCAAATTATTTGTTTCAGCATCATGAATGGACTATAACACCCTCTTATGCTTTTATTAATGTTGGGGTGATGCCGCACATATATTGAGTAACTTAATTTTTATCCAAAAAGATTTATCAGATCAGAAAATATGTCATAAAAAAAGAAAAAGAAAATATGTCAGTAGAAATAATAATACATTAGGAAATTCAGGAAGAGTGACTAATATAAATACAAAAACATTTTTCACTTTAATAGTACTCAAAGAAACTCCAGTATTAGGTATCATTTTTCAATTGTCAAACTGACAGTGTTGTTGTATTTCTATTTTAAAACTATGAATCCATATTTTAATCAAACATTAATGTTATATTTTAATATGAATCCATGCCTTTCATCATTATGTTTAATGCTATCAAGCTTTTGGAAAATAAGTAGTCTTCCACAAAGCTGGATAATGGGATAAAAGTTAGTTCAACCTCATTGAAAGACAGTTTAGTAACAGGTATAAAGAAGCTTAAAATTTGCCGTGTTATTTGTTCCAGGAATCCCTCTCTGAAAACTTAACTAAAGGAGTTTATCGTGGATGGGCACTAATGTTTGTTACATTATATATAAAATGAATATATAATAAGTGCTTTTATAGTATTAGCAAATGAGAAATAATCTAAATGTTCAACTGTAGATTTAAATTAATTAGGGGATTATTACAGAATATAGCATAAAATGATATTTTTAGAATTCAATAACAATCAGGAAAAAGTATTCACCAAATATTAACCGAAAAAAGAGACCATAAAACAGTATGTATAGTATAATACCAAATGTAAATGCACATGTGCCTCTGTAGAGAAAGAAGATTAGAAGGCAGAGATGCCATGTCCACTGTGCATATTGAGCTCTCAGAAGAGAACTTAACTGAGCAGAGATCAAGTTCACACTACATAAGCTAAGCCATGAACCAGAGCATATATATGTCCAAGAGAAGGAGCACTTTTTTTCTGAATTTTTCAAATGCACTACTGATAGCACTGCTTGGAGGGCTGCAATTGAAACTAGTATGTTTTCTTCTCCTGGATAATCTGGTTACCCCCACCCTCTATATTTTCATCAATGAATAAGTAAAAAAAACAAACAATTATTTTATTGATGTTTTATTTTATTTTTTATTTTGAGACAGAGTCTAATTAAGTAGCTGGCCTTGAACTTGGGATCCTCCTGCCTTGGCTTCTCAATTAGCTGGGATTATAGGCATGTGCCACCACATCCAGCACAATTATTTTCAAAATATATTTTTTACAAGCAGGCAGTCAATGGTGGTTGAAGCTGGGTGAAGGAGATTTTGTGTATTTTTGGGGGGGTGGACTTTTCCCTAATAAAAGTATATTTCTGCTTGCCTAGCAATGCCCAAGACCTGGTTTTGACCCTCCCCTGTACTCCTCCACAAAAATATCATTTTTGACACTTTCTTTTTTTTCCAAATAAAACAGCTATCTTTATTATTCTGAAAGTCAGACCCTAGTAAGGAAAAAAAATATTTTACATGTCAATATTTACAATGCAGAGCAGATAACAAAAAGGGGGTAGAGCTTAAAGCAAAACAGAGATATCTAGGTTAAATAGTCTTCTAAAATGAATGTTGTAAAACCCTGCCCTGAGTTACCAAGGCAGCTCTGGAACCTCTTCCCACTTAAAATTTTAAGACAAGTAATCACCTCAGTTCAAAATGGTGTAGCACAATATTGCTCAAAAGCAAAGAAACATTAACTGGATGGCTTTCTACAGCCCTTTACAGTTTTTTTCTATCCCAGTTAAACAAAATCCATCATGATTTTTCCAGTAATCCATCCATTCCACAGATGTTTATTTATTAGGTGCCTAGTACTCGAGTAGCACTGTGCTCAGGTCATGGTGGTCCACAAAATAAGTCTCATTACTCGGGCATTACATTCTAATGAAGAGACACACTAAAGAGTAATTCCAAAACAGAACATTCAAGGAGAAAAGGGGCGCTTCGGGAAGGCTTATCTGAGGAAGTAACATTTAAAGCTGTGACGATAAACATGTAACAAGGATGAAAGGTTAAAACTCTTATTCCAGGTTTGGGCAAAAGGTTAGCAAAGTCATTCATTGATGCAGAGGAACTAGATTTCGAAAAAAGCTTAACAGCCAGAATTTACTAGGCGCTCATTATGTGCCAGGCACTTCTCAAATCCTTATAATCACTTTGCAGAGTAGGAACTATTATTCCCTATTTACTAGCAAAAAAGAGAGGGCTGAGTGGAGTTAAAATGACTTGTCCAGGACCAAATAAAGAAATTTTGACTTCAGGTTTACATGTATTCGAAAGCAGCGTTCTTTCCACTATACAATCCTTCCTGTGCACATCTATTTCATCTGGCAGCCCCACTGCCACAAGCCACCACTGAGGAAGCCTCTTTCCTGGGAGCAGAAGTGGAATGCACCCACAGTAAGGCCTCGGTAAGTCACTCCCTCTCCCGGGGCCTCATCCGAGAGATGATCATCTCCATCTCTGAAGTTGTATGCAAGAAAGGCAGGTAGAAAGTTCATTCAAACGAAGACAATTCCAACACAGAAGGAAACAGAATCCTTTCTGGGGGCTTAAAATAATAATGTCATAATTATTATTATTAAAAAGAGATAAGATAACTGTCGCTCCACTACAGTTGAGCGCACTTCTAAGGAAAAGAAAATCTCCGAGGAGGGCGCGGTGTCAGGGCAGCGAACTTAAGGTGCTCCCACGCTCCCCGACCCCGGCGCCGGGACTCGCAGGACCCGGCAGTAACGCCCGCCAGCGCGCCCCGAGCCACGCGGCACAAGGTGACACGGACCTCGCCAGCCCCTCAGCTGCCTGGGCGCGGCCACAGCGAGGGAGAGGGGCGTCCGCCGGCCCACGCTACCTTGTATTTATCAAAGCCAGCCAGCTGCTCCGGGCTCACGTATTCGTAGCCAGCCATGGCGACCCGAAAACCCAGCGCAGCGACTCTCCGCGACAAGACGGTAAAACACGAGCACCAAAGCGGCTGGGCGGGACCCATTTTTGACACTTTCATGGAACAATATTTTAAATAGCCTGCTAATTTTTAAGTATGAATCCACATCTTTTATTATATCTGGTACTTTATTCTCAAAATCTCTAAAAGACTTAGTCCAATGCCTGAGTGTCTCTAAGAGATTAAAGCTATGCAGCAAATACGATGCTCTGCTAATTTAACCTGGAATGTTTAAGCAAGATCAATAGAGACCTTTGAAATTCCAAAATGCACTATATTTACCTCAAGTACCACTTAAAACCTAAGCCTGTGGGAGTTTTCCAATTTGCAAAAGTTGCTCTTGGCTGATAGTTTCAATCTCTAGTGGAAAAATGTTTTAGAACTAGACAAAGAAACTAGGCTTGCCTCTTTTCCCTTTTCTTCAAGTAAGTAAAATATATTTTAAATCAATGACCTGTTTATTTGATAGCTAAAAAGGCTAAATTGTCATTTTCTGAAATGCTTGCTTAAAATTCAGTCTTCTTAAGCTAATTGCCCATTGTCATGCTTCAATCAATTGCTGTTGGCAAGTTTCCCTGCCTTTAACCAAATGTAGACTTGGTTGTTGATTCCTGTTTCATCAGTAGCTTAAGTTGTCTATTTTAACTTCATTCAGACTTTCTCTTTTCACTTAGACTCTGAGTTTAAGAATAGCCAAGACAAATTTTATCTCTAAGCCTTGGAACCACATACCCAATTTCTCTGGAATCTAACTTCATATGAAAATCTCCCATGTTCAATTCTGAGTCCTCTTCATTTCTCCCCCAACCCAATTCTCTTCTGGTGTTCTACATCTTAATGAAGGGCCCCATCACCCACAAATGGCTCAGATAACACCATCATGTAGTTCCTCCCTCTACATGTCACACACTCCTTTCCCCCCTCAGCATCCAACCCTGTCCTAACTCATAAGCAGCCTTTGGTCTTATCCATTTCTTTCTATTACTGACATCTTGATCAAATAGAATAAATTATCTTGGCCTGACAACTACACCTACCTCCTCACTTATCTCCCTGCATTTCCTCTTGGCCTGCTTCAAACTAAGATTCTCTCCCACAGCAACGGGAGTTATCTTTAGAAAAGCAAATTGGATTATGTCATCCCTTGCTTAAAACTTTTTGAAATCCTTCAAAGGATTTTCATAGTTTTTAGGATAAAAATAAAATCCTATACAGTGTATGGGATCTTGAAACAAAATCCTATACAGTATATGGTCTTCAAGGTCCTAAATAATCTGGTCTCTGGCTACCTCAATAGTCACTGTCAGTTTTCAGTTTCCCAAAATATCCTGCACATTCTTCTTGCCTCAGGGAGTTCAAATAAGATATTTACTTAATCTAGAAAACTCTTTCTTCCTATATTCCACTGCATTCCTAATAAGTTTCCATTAGTCACCAAGAATTAAGCAGCAGTTAACTGTAGCTGACATTTTGGGGAAGCAGTAATGTGTCAAGGACTTCTTATATACCAAATATTTTAATGCTTAGAGCCACCCTTTGAGATAGATACTATTATTATCATATCTATTTGATGTCACAAAACTAAGTCACAGAAAAGTGAAATAACTTGGCTAAGATCACGTAACTATTAACTCACAGAACAAGGATTTAGAAAAAGGCAAATATGCTCTTAAATATTATACTCTACTGCTTTACCATTTCATCCAGGAAATTTTTGCCATAGACTTCAAAATGTTAAAGAAATGGAAGTAATAGAAGAGAAAAAGAGAAGAAGAAGAAGAAAGTGAAAAAGAATCCTCAGTCTATGAATGTCAAATTGTATACTCCAGATGATTTTTATGTTCTGGGCAAAAATTTAGATCCTTCAGTTCCTTTTTTTTTTTTTAAACTAGGGATTGGATCCAGGGGCACTGAGTTGTATCCTGTTTTTTTATTTTTGAGACAGGGTTTCAATAAGTTGCTGAGGCTGGCCTTGAACTTGGAGATTCTCCTGCTTCCGTCTGCCAAATCACTGGGATTATAGGCGGGTGTCACCATAGAGAATAGTTTCTGAAATTCTAAAGCATACCAAATCTTGCTGCACCGTTATGAAATAATTAACATTATTAAAAATGACATTTCTTAAGCAGAACATTTCATCTTCAGAGTAACGGCCTATAAGGCAGTAGTTGGGCAAACTGTACAGCAAGGGATTTATTTTCAGAAGAACCCCTCCTTTGTGCTTCCTTTTTTAACACCTGATGTCTCCTCACCCTCAGTTCAACAGAAACATGCCAAACCCAAGTGCAGTGGGGATACACATATCCCTCAAGGAACTGTGAAATAGAGAAGATAGATTATGACTTACATTCTGCAGTTGGTAGATGAAGAAGCAAACGATTACACTAAGTAGGATAAATACAGAATGTTAAGGAAACAGGAAAAGGCAGGCAGGGATGAGCATAGGGTTCACAGGAAAGAGAATACTTAAAACAAAGATTACAAGGCTAATGGAAATTGCAAAATGGTTTGAGAGGAAGGAGAATATTGCAGGTGATCAAAGAATGCAGAAGTTAATGCAAGGAAGCTAAGCTTGTTGAAAGAACTGCAATTAATTCTGAAGTTAGCTAGAAATTAGAGTGTGTAGAGCACTGAGAGGAGCAGATACTAGAGAGGGGAACATGAGACAATGTGCTACATTGAGGAACCTTTAATTTTGAAAACCATAGGCAGCCATGGTAAAAGAATATATATATTTAAATATTGAACCCAGGGGTGCTTTACTATTGAGTTACATCACCAAACCTTTTTTTTTTTTTTGAGACTAGTCTTGTTAAGTTGCTTAGGCCATAAGTTTCTGAGGCCAGCCTTGAACTTGCAATCCTCCTGCCTCAGCCTCTTGAGTTGCTGGAATTACAGCCCCACCATGCCCTGTTCCAAAAAAGTTTTTTTTTTAATGGGGAGAAATTCAAGAGAAATAATTTTATAAATATGACTGCTGTATGAAGGAAGACTCTATGAACATGGTGCAATAGAAATGCAAGGGGATCTACTTTTCTGCTTGCCTCCTTCAAAGAGCCAGGGTAAAACTTGAGTTGTGTTCCAAAGTACAAATTTTTTCTAGGTGGACAGACAGTACAAAGGCACAGAGGGGAAAAGATTGGCAAGCTCAAGGAATGAGCAAAAAGGTCATGTGAAAAGAGGGGAGAATTGCTATGTTAGGATGGCAGGTGAGGCTGTCAGTGACATTGGAATTGGGAAGGTCCTTGCAGATATGCTAAGGAATTTGGATATAATAAGTACATGATGGGCATTAGTCAAGGTTCTTCAGAGAACCAGAAGGAATAGAACATTGTTATGGTTTGGATGTGAGGTTTCCCCCAAAAACTCACAAGAGAGACAATGCAAGGAGATTTGGAGGAGAAATGATTGGGTTATACCCTTAACCTAATCAGTGAATCAATCCCTGATGGGAATAACTGAATGGTAAAAAGGCAGATGTAGTATGGCTGGAGAAAGTGGTTCATTGGGGGCATTGTTATGGGGTATATATTTGAATCTAGTGAATGGAGTCTCTCCCTCTGTTTTCTGATCAGACTGTGAGATGCTTCCCTCTGCCACAGTCTTCCACCATGATGGAGCCAGACATCTATGGACTAAGACCTCTGAAACCATGAGTCCTAAAATAAATTTTTCCTCCCCTAAAATTGTTCTGGTCAGATCCTTTAGTCATAGCAGTGAAAAAGCTGAATATATATATATATATATTTTAAATATATGAAATATATATTAGGAGATATATGTATATACACACACATAATATATAAGTATATAATATTCTTTAAGCTCTCTTTTGAAGCTGAGGTTGTAGCTCAGTAGTAGAGCACCTGCCTAAAATGTACAAGGTCCTGGACTTGATCCCCAGAATGATAAAAGCAAAACAAAGCAAACAAATACTTTCTTTTTTTTTTTAAAGAGAGAGTGAGAGAGGAGAGAGAGAGAGAGAATTTTTAATATTTATTTTTTAGTTGGCGGACACAACATCTTTGTTGGTATGTGGTGCTGAGGATAGAACCTGGGCCGCACGCATGCCAGGCGAGCGCACTACCGCTTGAGCCACATCCTCAGCCCCAAATACTTTCTTTACATATATTATATTCAAGGTTTTTTTTTTTTTGATGGGGAGGTACTGGGGATTGAACTCAGGTGCACTCGGCCACTGAACCACATCTCCAGCCCTATTTTGTATTTTATTTAGAGATAGGGTCTCACGAGTTGCTTAGCACCTCCCCATTGCTGAGGCTGACTTTGAACTCACAATTCTCCTGCCTCAGCCTCCTGAGCCACTGGGATTACAGGCATGTGCCCCCATGCCCAGTTATATTCAAGTTTTATTTTATATATAAAATATATATCAAGTTAAGACTGAGGTGTACTACTCACTGGTAGATCCTGAGCAAAGCCCTAGGTTCAAACTCCAGCACCAAACAAAAAATACACACACACACACACACACACACACACACATACATAATTATATATGTAATATATGGTTATATGACATCTGATATATAACCATACAAACACACACACACACACATACACACAATATATACCAATTTCTATTAAGAGTGGGAGATTTTAAGAAATTGGGTCATGTAATTTTGGGGACTGACAAGTCCAAAATCCATGGAACAAGCACCCCACAGCCTGGAGATTCAAGTAACAGTTGATGTTAGAGGGTTGAGTTTGAGGGCTCCAAATGCAGGGAGAATTTCTATGTTGCTGTCTGGAAACAGAATTCCCCCTTATTTGGGAAACTTCAGCTAGGTGTGGTGGCATAAGTCTGTAAAGTCTGTAATCCTAGTGACTTGGGGAGCTGAGGCAGGAGGGTTGCAAGTTCAAGGTCAGCTTTGGCAACTTAGGGAGACCCTGTCTCAAAATAAAAATTTAAAAAGGGTTGAGGGTGTAGCTCAGTGTTAGAGCATCCCTGGGTTCAATTCCCAGTATCACATATAAAAAAAGAAAAAAGAGAATGAAACTTTAATCTTTTGTTTTTTAGGCCTTCAAATGATTGGATGAGGCCCACCAAATAATTATGGAGGATAATGTGCTTTACTTTGTCAATTGATCATAAATGTGAATCACAACTAATCCTTGGGGCTGTGGATATTAGCTAGTGGTAGAGCTATGTGCTTTGCATGGCCTGGATTTGATCCTCCTCATGGCAAAACAAACAAAAGAAAACATCTAACAAACCAAAAGCACCTTTAGAGCAACATGTATACTAGTGTTTGACTAAACAACTGTTCCCCATAGTCTAATTAACTTGACACATAAAATTAAACATCACAATGGGGAAACAAACAGGCATAGATGACTAGTAAGAAAATTCTTATATATATATATATATATATATATATATATATATATAGTTTTAGTTGTTGATGGAATATTTATTTATTTATTTACATGCAGTGCTGAGAATCGAACTCGTGCCTCACACATGCTAGGCAAGGGCTCTACTACTTTTTTTTACCTTTTTTTTTTTAAAGAGAGAGTGAGAGAGGAGAGAGAGAGAGAGAATTTTTAATATTTATTTTTTAGTTCTCGACGGACACAACATCTTTGTTGGTATGTGGTGCTGAGGATCGAACCTGGGCTGCACGCATGCCAGGAGAGCGCGCTACCGCTTGAGCCACATCCCCAGCCCCAAGGGCTCTACTACTGAGCTACAACTCTAGCTCACAGGAAAAGTTTGTATGTTTATTTAGATACCTAAGTGTCAGGAAGGACAACTATGTTGAATAACTTGAAAACCAAGTTATTAAATGGCAGGGGAAGGAAGGAAGGAAGGGAGGGTTGAAGTTATCAGATGAATGAAAGTCCCCATGGGGAACAGTAGTGTAAGACAAAGAGAGGGTTAAAGGTGGACCATGGGATGATGAATCTCTTGAAAGAGACTGAAAAGGAACTGTTCAAGAAGCTGAAGAGAGGGGCTGGGGTTGTGGCTCAGTGGTAGAGCACTAGCCTGGCCCTGGGTTTGATCCTCAGCATCACATAAAAATAAATAAATAAAATAAAAGAGCCCTTGACAACTAAAAAATATTTAAAGAAGCAGAAGAGGAAGAGGAGGAGGAGGAAATACCAAGACTGCATAAAGTCCAAAGTTGAGGAAGGAGAAAGTAAAGGCAAATGCTAGAGAAAGGCCAAAAGGACTGAAAGGTCTGTACTGGATCTTACATTTAGGAAGTCCCTGGTGATGTCAAAGAGTTACTCCGAGAAAGGATAGGAGAGATTCTGAATTTAAACATTCTTTTAAAAACTTTGGTTTTGAAAGCAAGAAAGACAAGAGGTGAGGACCACAGAAGAGGAAGAGGCAATGAGAAAGAGACAAAGAATGTATTTTTAAAATTCTAAAATATTTACAAGAAAAGGCTAGCTGATGAAGCAAGATTCCAGAGCAGCCATGAGGGGCTGTGATCTAGAATGCAAGTAGCTAACACCACCTCCCAATATTCTCACGTTGAGAACCAAGCTCTCAACACATGAAATTTTGGGGGACACACTCAACCCATATCTAAACTATAGCAAGGAAGAATGTAAATCTTTTGATCTTGTACACATAGTCCAATTGTGAGGCACTAAAAAAAATCTATTGCTTTTTCTCATATTCTCATATCATATACCTTTCACACAGACATGTAAACAGGCTCATGCAGCTATCACACTTTTATCCATTCATGTGCTATACATTTACTCTGTTACATTCTGAAATATGCCTACCCATCTACAAAGTTACCCTGCAATCACAGAAATACCCAGTTCCCAGGCTGGTATGAACCATTAGTGTATGCATTCATATTCTTTCTATCTATATATCTTATGCTCACATCTCTGGAACAAAACTTGAATAGCTGACATGAGAAAAACTTGCAGAGAGGCATCCCATTTTCATACATTTCTATCACAAAAAGGACCTTTAAAAAGGACTTGATATATGGAACTTGTTTTTGATTTTTACAGGGACACATGCTGAGAGTTTGCCTTGCATCTCAGGAGAGACTTAGAACTTGGACCTTTGGGAAATGCTAAAACTGTTAAAACCATAGGGACTCTAGAAAATGGATTTAATGTATTTTGCATTGTGAGATACGCATGAGTTTTGGGGGACCAGGGCAGGATGTTATGGCTTAGATATGGGGTGTTCCACAAAAGTTCATGTTATGAGCTAATGCAGGAAAATTTAGAGGTGAAATGATTGGGCTATGAGAGTTTTAACCTTATCACTGCATTAATTTTCCGATAGGGATTAACTGGGTGGTAACTGCAAGCAAGTAGGGTGTGGCTAGAAGAGGTAGGTCACTGGGGGTATGCTTTGGGGTTTATTGTTTGTCCCTGGTAAGTGGAGTAGTCTCTCTCTGCTTCCAGATTGTCATGTCCTGAGCTGCTTCCCTCCTCCACACCTTTCTGTCATAATGTTCTGATTAATCTTGGGCCCAGATCAACAAAGATGGCTCTATGAACTGAGACCTCTGAACCCATGAACCCAAAAGCCCCAAATAACCTTTTCCTCCTCTTTTTTTTTTTTTTTTTTTTTTTTTTTAGAGTGAGAGAGAACTTCAACATCTATTTATTTTTTCCTAGTTTTCGGCGGACACAACACCTTCATTTGTATGTGGTGCTGAGGATCGAACCCCGGCCGCACGCACGCCACCGCTTGAGCCACATCCCCAGCCCCCTTTTCCTCCTCTTAAAAAATAAAAATGACTTGGTCAATCAGCAGCCGCCTGCACTGCTACCACCATTACTGCTGCCTCTGATTCCACTGCTGCCAGTCTGAGATTGCCTGGAGTTCCTCTTTCTGGGTGCTGCTGCCACAGAAGAAACCGCTATCCAGGTGCAACTAAAGCTGATGCTGCTGCTGACCCCTGGAGATTGCCTGGTGACGCTGACCCCACAGTTGCCATTGCAGCTGCTGCTGCAACCACGGCTACTGCTGACCGGCTGCCTGCTGCCAACAACCACCGACACTACCGCTGCTACCACAGCTTAGAGGACTGCTCCGGGGCAAATTCCAGGTTTGGTTACATGTGGCTGCACCCATTTTGGGACACCAGCCAGGGCCTGGTGCCCGGGTGCCAGCAGATTTACCACCATAAGAGCCTCTGTCTGGGGACTCCAGCTGGAACCTGAAGATCCAGTGTGCGGGTGCCTGCAGGTTTGGAAGAGCCTAGGGTCTTCCTGCTAAGAGTGCTGGTGGCCTTGTTTTGTAGCTGCATATCGGGGTTGCTCCTTTGCATGAGTGTATCCCTGATGGTCTCTCTGCAAGTAGGAGCAGCATTGAGATCTTAGGACTATAGCATGGCCAATTCTGATCAGTGGGATAGACACTGGGTTTAAGAGGGCTGATCTGGGTTTGGTAATCCTGAGAGATGTTTCAGAGACAGGGCTGAGAAAATATTGAACACTGACAGAGGCAGTTTGACTTTCCAGCAAGACTTATTTTATTTTTGATTCACTAATCTCTCTGCCATATTTGGAACAGGGTGTTTTTTATGCATCAGTCTGTGGAGGACAATAATATACGAATGGTGTTTTGCATTTTTGTTGTATTCTTATGTCTTTAATTTTTTCTCTTTGTTTGTATTCTTCCTCTCTCTTGTCTATTTTCTTTCCAACTTTTCTCCAACCAACAGCCAATCTCTGTTGGCTCTTCTTCCACTCTTCTTGTGAATTTTTACTTCTAGCTTCCCTCTTCCTCCCTCAAAATATTGCATACTACATGACCTCTGTTCTCTCATCCACCATTTGAAATTGTAAATCGTTTTAACAAATATTCTGTTTGTACTATTGATAGTTATTGAACTCATCATTTTGGTTTAATGCAAGAAAGCAGTAGATATGTTAGTGGGAGCTATTAGGTTTAAGGCTATATACTGTGTACACTGGGTGCTGTTGATATTGGTCTCACCTGTAAAGGCAAAGTGCTGGAAACCTTCAGGGACACTATAGGTTTACAGGGAAGAATTTATCCTGCCTTAGGTACATACTTTTAGTTGGAAAAACACACTAACAACATGAAAAAACAAGGGAATAAAGAGCCCCAAACAAACCAAGATGCTCCAACAACAGAAGCCACTGATAACACAATAGAAGAAATGTCCAAGAAGGAGTTCAGATTGTATATAGTTAAATTGATATGTGAAGTAAAGGATAGTATAAGGAGTGAAATCAAAGAAAAAATACAGGAGTGAAAGACCACTTCAGTAAAGAGTTAAAAATCATGAAAAAAAAAAAAAAACACCAAGAAGAAATCCTCGAAATGAAGGAATCAGTAAACCAAATTATAAATTCAATAGAAAACATCACCAACAGACTAGACCACTTGGAAGACAGAACTGCAGACAACAAAGACAAAATATATAATCTTGAAAGTAGAGTTAAACATGCAGAGAAGATAGTAAGAAACCAAGAACAGAACATCGAAGAATTATGGGATAACATAAAAAAGACCAAATTTAAGAGTTTCAGAATAGATGAAGGAGCAGAGATACAAACCAAAGGAATACACAATCTTTTCAATAATATAATAGCAGAAAATTTCCCAAACCTAGAGAATGGAATGGAAAATCAAATACAAGAAGCTTACAGGGGGGCTGGGGATGTGGCTCAAGCATGTGTGCAGCCTGGGTTCGATCCTCAGCACCACATACAAACAAAGATGTTGTGTCTGTTGAAAGCTAAAAAATAAATATTAAAAAATTCTCTCTCTCTCTCTCTCTCTCTCTCTCTCTCTCTCTCTCTCTCTCTAAAAAAAAAAAAGAAGAAGCTTACAGGACCCCCAAATGTACAAAATTACAGTAGACCCACACCAAGACACATTATAATGAGAATGACTAACACAGAGAATAAATATAAAATCCTAAAGGCTGTGAGAGGTAAAAAAAAAATCAAATTATATAGAGGGGGAAACCAATTTGGATCTCAACTGATTTCTCAACCCAGACCCTCAAAGCTAGGAGGTCCTGGAATAATATATTTCAAGCTCTGAAAGAAAACGGATGCCAACCAAGAATTTTATACCCAGCAAAATTAAGTTTCAGATTTGAAGATGAAATTAAAACATTCCATGATAAACAAAAATTAAAAGAATTCACAACTAGAAAGCCTACACTACAGAACATTCTCAACAAAATATTCCATGAGGATGAAGTGGAAAAAAAGTGAAAACCAGCAAAGGGAAGACCTATACTAAAAGGATATTTAACCAAATGAGAAACTAAGACAAATCAAAACCCAGAAATAAATCAAAATGACAGGGAATACAAATCATATCTCAATAATAACCTTGATTGTTAATGGCCTAAACTCATCAATCAAATGACATAGACTGGCAAATTGGATTAAAAAGCAAAACCCAACAGTATGCTGTCTTCAAGAGACTAACCTCATTGGCAAAGACATCAACAGGCTGAAGGTGAAAGGATGGGAAAAAACTTATGTATTGCATGAAGAAGCAGGGGTTTTTATTCTCATTTCAGATAAAATAGACTTCAAACCAAGGTTAATCAGAAGAGATAAAGAAGGACATGTCATACTTCTTAAGGAAAGTATATATAAGCAGGACATAACAATTATAAATATTTATGCCCCAAACAATGGAGCATCTATGTACATCAAACAAACCCATCTCAATTTCAAGAGTCAAATAGACCACAGTACAATAATACTGGGTGACTTTAACACACCTCTCTCACTACTGGGCAGATCTTCTAAACAAAAACTAAATAAGGAAGCTATAAAACCAAATAATACAATCAATAATTTAGACTTAACAGACATACATAGAATATTTCATCCATCAATGAGCAAATATACTTTCTTCTCAGGAGCACATGGCTCCTTCCCTAAAATAGACCATATCTTATGCCACAAAGCAACTCTTAGTAAATACAAAACAAACAAACAAACAAAAAACAGAAATAATACCCTGAATTCTATCAGACCACAATGGAATGAAATTAGAAATCAACGATAAAATAAAAAATAGAAGCTACTATAACAAATGGAGACTAAATAATACACAACTGAATGATGAATGGATAGTAGAAGAAATCAAGGATGAAATTAAAAAATTCTTAGAGGTAAATGGGAACACTGATAAAACATATCAAAATCTCTGGGACACTATGAAGTCAGGACTAAGAGGAAAGTTTGTTGCATCGAGGTGCACTCATTAAAAGAATAAAAAGTCAATAAATGACCTAACACTACATTTCAAAGCCCTAGAAAAAGAAGAATAAATCAACATCAAAAGCAGTAGAAGACAATAAATAATTAAAATCAGAGCTGAAATTAATGAAATTGAAACAAAAGAAACAGTTAAAAAATGACAAAACAAAACGTTGGTTCTTTAAAAAAATAAATAAAATAGATCAACCCCTGACCATGCTAACGAACAGAAAAAGAGAGAAAACTCAAATTACTAAAATATAAGATGAAAAAGGAAATACCACAATAGACATATCTGAAATACAGAAGATAATTAGAAACTATTTTGAAAATTTATACTCTAATAAAATAGAAAATATCAAAGTCATCAACAAATTTCTAGAAACATATGACCTACCCAAACTGAATGAGGAGGTCATACTGATTTAAACAGATCAATTAATTTCAAGTAATGAAATAGAAAACACCATCAAAAACCTACCAACCAATAAAAGCCCAGGACCAGATGAATTCTCAGCCAAGTTCTACAAGACTTTCAAGGAAGAATTAACACCAATATCCTTCAAAGTATTCCATAAAATAGAAAAGAAGGGAACCATTCCAAACTCATTCTATGAGGCTAATATCACCCCGATACCAAAACCAGACAAAGACACATCAAGGAAAGAAAACTTCAGACCAATACCCCTGATGAACATAGATGTGAAAATGCTCAATAAAATTCTGGCAAATCACATACAAAAATATATTAAAAAGATAGTGCACCGTGATCAAGTGGGATTCATCCCAGGGATGCAGTGTTGGTTCAACATATGGAAATCAATAAATAAAATTCATCATATTAATATACTTAAAAACAAGAATCATATGATTATCTCAATAGATGCAGAAGCAGCATTTGACAAAATATAGCACACCTTCATGTTCAAAACACCATAAAACCAGGGATAGTAGAAACATACCTCAACATTGTAAAAGCTATATATGCTAAACCCAAGGCCAGCATCATTCTAAATGGAGAAAAATTGAAAGCATTCCCACAAGACAAGGATGTCCTCTATTACCACTTCTATTCAACATAATCCTTGAAACTCCAGCCAGAGCAATTAGACAAAAGAAAGAAATTAAGGGACTACAAATAGGTAATGAAGAACTCAAACTATCACTATTTGCTGATGACATGACTCTATAAGATTCAAAAAATTCCACCAGAAAACTTCTAGAACTAATAAATAAACTCAGAAAAGTAGCAGGATATAAAATCAACACCCATTAATCAAATGCAATCCTATATGTCAGCGATGAATCCACTGAAAGAGAAAACTACTCCATTCTCAATAGCCTCAAAACAAAACAAACAAACAAAAAAACTGGAAATCAATTAAACAAAAGAGGTGAAAGTCCTCTACAATGAAAATTACAGAACATTAAAGAAAGAAATTGAAGAAAACCTTAGAAGATGGAAAGATCTCCTATACTCCTGGATAGGCAGAATTAATATTGACAAAATGGCCATACTACCAAAAGTGTTATACAGATTTAATCAATTCCTATTAAAATCCCAATGACATTCTTCATAGATATAGAAAAAGCAATAATAAAATTTATTTGGAAAAATAAGAGACCCCCAGAATAGCCAAAGCAATCCTTAGCAAGAAAAGTGAAGCAGGAGGCATCACAATACCAGACCTTCAACTATACTACAGAGTTATAGTAACAAAACAACATGGTATTGGCACCAAAATAGACTTGTGGACCAATGATACAGAATAGAGGACACAGAGACAAACCCACATAAATACAGTTAACTCATATTAGATAAGGGTGCCAAAAACATTCACTGGAGCAAAGATAGCCTATTCAACAAATGGTGCTGGCAAAACTGGAAATCCATATGTAGCAAAATGAAATTAAACTATCTTTCATCTTGCACAAAAATCAACTCAAAGTGAATCAAAGACTTAGGCCCTAGAAGAGAGACCCTGCATCTAATAGAAGAAAAAATAGGTCCAAATTTGCACAATGTCAGCCTAGGATCTGACTTCTTTAACAAGACTCCAAAAGCACAAGAATTAAAATCAAGAATCAATAAGTGGGATGGATTCAAATTAAAAAGCTTCTTCTCAGCAAAGGAAACAATCAATAATGTGAGGAAGGGCTGATATATTGGGACAAAATCTTTACCACATGCGCCTCTGATAAAGCATTAATCTCTAGGATATACAAAGAACTCAAAAAACTTAACACCCCCAAAACAAATAACCCAATCAATAAATGGGCTAAGGAACTGAACAGACACTTCACAGAAGAAGAAATACAAATATATGAAAAAATGTTCAACATCTCCAGCAATTATAGAAATGCAAATCAAAATTACTCTAAGACTTTATCTCACTCCTGTCAGAATGACAATCATCAAGAATAGAAGCAACAATAAATGTTGTCAAGGATGTGGGGAAAAAGTACACTCATACATTACTGGTGGGATTGCAAATTGGTGCAACCACTATGGAAAGCAGTATGGAGATTCCTCAGAAAATTGGAAATGGAATCACCATTTGACCCAGCTATTCCACTCCTTGGTTTATACCCAAAGGACTTAAAATCAGCATACCATAGTGCCACAGGCACATCAATGTTTACGGAAGATCAATTCACATAGCTAGAGTATGGAAGTAGGTGTCCCTCAACAGATAAATGGGTAAAGAAAATGTGGTATATATAGTCAATGGAATATTACTCAGCTTTACAGAAGAGTGAAATTATGGCATTTGCTATTAAATGGTTGGAGTTGGAGAATATCATGCTAAGCAAAATAAGCCAGTCCTACAAAACCAAAGGCCGAATGTTTTCTCTAATATGCAGATGCTAATTCACAATAAGCCAGGGGATGGGGCACTAGGGAAGAATAGCGTTACCTTAGATTAGGTAGAGGGAAGTGATGGGAGGGGAGGGAAGGGGATGTGGGGATAGGAAATATAGTAAAATGAAACAGACATTATTACTGTATGTATATATAATGACTGCATGACCAATATGATTCTGCAACATGTACACTCAGAAAAATGAAAATTTAAATCATATCTACATATGATATATTAAAGTGCATAAATACATTCTACAGTCATGTATAATTAATTAAAACAAATTTAAAAATTTTTATAAATGACTTGAGTATTGTATCTCTGCAGTTGGCAGATTATAAAATGACATACTGAGAGATTTAGAACTTAAAAATACTTCAGAGATAAGATTATATACTCCCCAGGAACTATATAAAGAATCTCATCATCTTGTTAAAATTTCAGAAATTTTCCACAAGATTTCTCACAGAGAGCTATTCAAAAAATAAATGTAGATTGAAGAGAATGTTTTCTTGTGGCTGGGTGAAGTAATGTTTCTTCAGGAAGAGTCTGTGACCTTAGAATCAGCATGGACACTTTACAGTGCAACTTCTTTGTTCCCTTACTTTATCTAGTGAGTGTAAGAATGAGGCTGGTCTCATGCATACTTGAGGAAAGACACACTGATCTGTCTTCTGACTAGTTTGGGCACTGTTGCTGTCATCAGGCAGACTAGCAATGAACTGGCTCAGCAGGGAGGCTGTGAAGCCTCAGGTAATAACCAGGGTAGGTAAGGAAGCCTCCCCAGGTGATTGATGTCAAAAGCTTGTTTCATAAACTGAGAATTTAAAACCCCCCCAAAAGCTCAAACTTTTCCAAACCAGCTGGGCGATCCCTGATTCCACCCAACTCCTCCATGAATATATAAAATGGCAAGGAATCCAGAGGCCCCTCTCCTGGAACACTTCCCAAGGTATACCTCATTGTACCAGGGGAAAACAGAGCTCTCCATAATCAGTGAGAGACTGGGGGATCCTTGTGTTCTGCTATCCCTGAGTCTGTAAGTTTTTGTTTTAGACCTACGCTATGTGTTGTGATGTTTGTTCAAGCCATGTATTTCTTGATAATACTGAAGTGTGAAACTTATTAGTCATGTATCAGTTAATTTGTTTACAAGTGACTTGGAAAAAATTAAAAAAAAAAAAACCCTCAACTTGCATTTGTAGCTAGGGATAGTAGCACACACCTATAATCCCAGCTACATTAGAAGGTTGAGGCAGGAGGTTTGCCCAGCTTAAACAACTTAGCAAGACCCTGTCTCAAAAATAAAACAGAAAATAAAAAGATGGCTGGGAGTGTATTTCAGTGGTAGAGCGATTGGTTAACATGTGCAAGGTGTGGGTTTGATCCCAGCATGGGAGAAAAAAAGATTGCATTCTTATTCCCATAGATGACATTATAGGTCATTAAGAGTCATATAAATGAAAGTAAATTGGTGAGTTTTTTTTCAGAATTCTGTCTTGAAGAAGTATTTTCTTTAAATTAGATACTTCCTTAAAATGTTCTTATAATTAAAACAATAGTTTTTTTTTTTAATCTTTCTCTCTACAAATACAGCATATCCCTTAGCCAAAATGCTTGGGACCAGAAGTGTTCCAGAGTTTAATTTTTCATATTTTGGAATACTTGCATCTATACAATGAGATATCTTTGGGATTGGACCCAAGTGTAAATGTGAAATTTGTTTCTTTCTCTTTCTTCCTTTTTTTTTTTTTTTTTTTTTTTTTTTTGGTATTGGGTATTGAACCTAGAGAGCTACATTCCTACTCCTTTGTATTTTTTGTTTCAAGACAGGGTCTAGCTAAATTGTCCAGGCTGACCTCAGCCTACCAAATAGCTGAGATTAAAGGCATATGCCACTGCACCTGGCTTATTTGTTTCATGTACAAATAAACACGTCTGAAGGTAATTTTATGCAATACTTTTAGTATGCCTGTGTTCTAACTGCAACCCCATAATGTGAGGTTAGGTGTGGAATTTTTCAATTGTCGCATTATGTTGGCAATCAAAAAGTTTTTGATTGTGGAGAATTCCAGATTTCAATTTTTGGATTAAGGAATGCCCAACTTGTATATAAAAATTGTGTAAATATGTGTATTAATCCTATGACCTCAATACAACAATGTGGTGTGACAGTTCCTGTGTCTGTCTATTGAATGGAATTATGTTTTTAACTAGTTAATTTTAGTTTCACAAAATTTGGAGACCATTCTCAAGAAGCTAAGGAATTCTTTGATTTCTGTCAAGTAGGAGAAAAATTTGTGATATTGTCACCAAACTGTAAACTTTCTTTTATTGGAATAAAACAATGGGGCTGGGGATGTGGCTCAAGCGGTAGCGCGCTCGCCTGGCATGCGTGCGACCCGGGTTCGATCCTCAGTACCACATACCAACAAAGATGTTGTGTCCACCGAGAACTAAAAAATAAATATTAAAAATTCTCTCTCTCTCTCTCTCTCTCTCTCTCTCTCTCTCTCTCTCTCTCCCCTCTAAAAAAATAAAATAAAATAAAACAATGTCCATCTTCATTTGTTTCATTGTATTTTGAATATTATATCTGTGAGGAAAATCTAATGGAAGCAGAGAAGATCCAGAAGAAGGCAAAGTAATCATTGGAATGAGGAACCCCTGAAGAACTTCATAACCACATTAGAACTCTTCAATCTAGATTTTTTAAAAAACAGGCAGAAGAAAAAAGACCTAAGTCTGTTATATCATGAATGGATGAGAAGGTCAATATAGTTGTTCATTAACTCCTGAAATCATTGAATTAGGGGCATCTCTAAAACATTATTGAGGTAAGTTTAAGCCAATTAGAAATATAACTTTACATTAAAAAGTAGAACTCGTGCTACCCTAACTAGTGATTTTATAGATTTTTTTTCACAAGTTCAGTTAAAATAATGGCTGAAAAGAACCCTCATGAAGAATGGCAATTTCTTAACCTTGGGGCTTGACATCCAGGTGAAGAGCCCAGCTAGCCACCATTTATTTACCTGGTGATGCAGCCCCTAAAGATAAAATGTTTGATGGGTCACACAACTGGCCCAATGTGGTATTAAAACAAAGTAGACAGAAGTCCTTTAGCTTGGGGTTGTTTCAGCACCCTAACACAAGCAAGCCAAAATTTAACTTAGAGTTATTCCTTGTAATTAATTAAATTAGGGGGGGGGGAAATAATCTAAATAGACCTTCAGCCAATCACCAAAAGCCAACTAGCTGTTAGTTCTATAACTAGGAACTTTCCACCAAATCATACCCAAAAGAAGTAAATGTCTGTAGCCAATAAAATAAGTTATTTTCTTTATTTCCATGTTCAGCCTACAAAAGCACACTGCTTATGTTGTTGAAATGGAGCTCTTTGAATCTGTTCTGATTTTGAGTATTACCTGATTCATGAATCCTTTTGAGTATTACCTGATTCATGAATACTCAAAATAAACTTAAATAAACTCTGTTAAATTAATTTGTCTGAGCCAATCATGGTGGTACACTACTGTATCCAGAAATTCGGGAGGCTAAAGGAGGAAATCACAAGTTTGAGGCCAGCTTCAGCAATTTACAAATAAAATAAAATACAAAATAAAAATTACAAAGGGCTGGGTATGTAGTTCAGTGGTAGAGCACCCTTGAGTTCAATCCCAGTACTGTAGAAAAAATGGAAGTTTTTTAATATTGATAGTCATTATGGTTTTAGGAAATAAAAACCGAAAAAAATCAGAAAAATTGTTTAGTTAAAATAATCACAGGATACTTATGCTTTGGCTAAAAAAAATTGAAGTGAAAATGTGTATATAATGTAAATTGTATACACAAATAAAAGTTAATTTTCTTAAACTATTACAATGTGAATCACTTATGTTATTCTTTTTAAAATTTAATTATTTTTAGTTGTAGGTGAACACAATATATAGAATATGTTATTCTTTTTTTAAAGAGAGAGAAGTTTTTAATATTTATTTTTCATTTTTCGGTGTATACACAACTTTATTTTATTTTTATGTGGTGCTGAGGATTGAACCCAGCGCCCCGTGCATGCCAGGCGAGCGCGTTACCGCTTGAGCCACATCCCCAGCCCTAGAATATGTTATTCTTAATAAACATGTTTTAGTCACCTAAAAGTTCCTATATAGTCTGTACTCCACTCACTCCCAACTCCTCTGAGATCTTCTCCTATCATGATCTCTCTGTGCCAGAACTATGGCTTCTGTGCTGTTCCTCCTGCATACCCAACTTCTTCTGCCTCACTTCTTCTTTTTTTTTTTTTTTTTTTTTTTGAGAGAGAGAGAGAGAGAGAGAGAGAATTTTAATATTTATTTTTTGGTTTTTTAGCGGACACATCTTTGTATGTGGTGCTGAGGATCCAACCCGGGCCCCACGCACGCCAGGCGAGCACGCCACCGCCTGAGCCACATCCCCAGCCCTCTGCCTCACTTCTTGAAAGCTCTTGTCTCACATGTATCCATGGCTTGTTCCCTTTCTTACCCAAGGTTCTATAGAAATATCACTTTTTCAGTGGGGCCTTCATTGACAATTCCATCAAAAACACTACTGTCCTTAAGGGCCCTTTAGACTGGTTTATTTTTATTTTTAGTACTTAACTCTTTTTTGTGTGGGGGGGGGGTACCTGGGATTGAACTCAGGGGCACTCAACCACTGAGCCACATTTCCAGCCCTATTCTGTATTTTGTTTAGAAACAGAATCTCACTGAGTTGTTTAGCACCTCACTTTTGCTGAGGCTGGCTTTGAACTCATAATCCTCCTGCCTCAGTCTCCCAAACTGCTGGGATTACAGGCATGTGCCCCTGTGCCTGGCTAGTACTTAACTCAACACGATATGTATGCAATTTGTTAATTATGTGTCCCCCACTAAAATGCAAGTTAGCTCTTTTGTTGACCAAGGATTTTATATTGTCAATTTAAAACAATGCCTGGATAGAACACACACTAAGTAAATGTGTGTTAAATGAATGAAGGATGAACCAGCTTTGGACTAGTGAAGGAAAGCAATGATCAATATACAGACCATATTTTTTGAACAGTCAGTGACCACTTAGACTTTAGGTGCCATAGACACTGTTGTCTGGATTGTTACAATACATATTTGAAAAAGATCTGGGTTCTATAATTAAACTCAATTAGCACAGTTTCATCTAGGTAACCTTGTTTCTTAAGAATGCTTATTCCACAAATGACATGTTCAAAGCCCACTCTGAGATTTCTTTGAATTACTTAATAATATTCTTGTTCTTTCTACTTTCATTACCTAAGCTCAGTTTTGGAGTCATCTTATCTATCTGGTGCCTGGTTTCTGTTTTACACGTGTTGACCCACACACATGTGGACCTTTTCCTGTTTTCTCAAAACCTCAGCAAGTAACTTGTATTTTATCAAATTTGACTGAGGTTTTAGGGAAGTGGGGGAATTCCACTTACTGGGGGTAATTTCAGCATTTACATCAAAGCAACAGAAATAACTGTAGGTGATTATTAGAGTCCTATTTATTGAATGTTTCTGGGATCCTTTCCTATTGATTTATTCACTCTAATAGCTTCTCTTCCTTTTTCGCCTCACATTCCTGCCATCCTCACCCTCAGATTATCAGGGCATTCCAAATTTTTGTTTGCTATCTACTTTCAAACTCAGATCTAGATTTTTCTTTGCTTATCTAAATCCAAGAAGTATTCAACAGAGTGGTGGGGAACCTTATTTTAAGACCCACCCTCAAAAGACAAGTGCATGTTTTCACTTAGTTATCAAATATCTAAGACTTTGTTTATTCACCAGTCCCAGGTATTACTGTTTATTTCTTATGATCATAAGTCTTGCATGTTTGGGGCAAGTAGTGTATAGCTTAGGTTTTAAAAAGAGAGACAGAAATATATTTTTGCATGTATTTCATTGTAAAGAAAATTAACATTTATTGAAAGACTATTATATGTGAAACACTGTTGGTCTGGGTGCTTCTATTTATTCGTTACTGTTTTTGAACACATATCTAGGACGGTTTCACTAAAGACATTTAGTAGACTTCTTCTTCCAGATTTCCCATCTTGGGACACCTGGCTGGGGAACTTAGTGACCACTGCCAGCGGGTCCATTTCAAGCAACTTTATGTTAACAGATAATCGGAGGATCCAATCACCTTTTTCTGCAGTTATCTCGGTCAGAAAGTTAAGAACTCTTTTGTTTTTTTAAGACCGGGCATTTAAGTGACTTAAGTGCGTACAGGACAGGGTTTTAGGATCAAGCCTGTTCTTCTCCCATCACAGCTTGGCTTCGGGAATGTTTAGCCAAAATTTCGGGTGATTCAAATCCCCCTTTCTATTTTTTTTCTAATTTTCAAACTGAGAAAAATTCGTAAAGATGCAAGAACACAGCTTCGTTCGCGGCAAGACCCAAGATGAGAAGTGACATTAGGGCGAATTCCTGGAAACCGGGTGTGCCGATGCCGTTGAGGGCGTACGCTGACGTTCAAGACCCAGAATGCCTGGAGTGCTTCCGCGCCCTCCAGCGCGGGCCTCACTGGCAGAGGCGGGGCGGGGGGAAGGGAGGAGCCACGGCCACGCACGCTAAGCTCCGCCCCACCGTGACGTTTAGGGACGCGACGCGTCGCCACGCAATGCAAATCGGGAAAAGGGGATGAGCTGGGCTGGTTTCCGTCGGGATAGCAAAGGCTAGTTCTCCTCGGTTTGTTGGGAGATGGGCCTGTGGCAGGGAGGCCGGCGTTCGTGAAGTACGCCCGGCGCTACGGTGAGTGCAGGTCAGGTCTCTGGCCTTTGTTTCATGGGGATTCGTCCTCGGTGAACCTTCTACCCTTCCACCAGCTGTTGGTCACCAGGGAGATTAGCCCTGCCCGCGGAGATGGGACGACCCCAAGAACTGGCTGGTAGAGGAAAGGCCCAACCTCTAACATTTCCAGCTGCCCACCTAGGTTGTCCAGAAAGTTTCGTGTGGTTTTCCGGTCTCAGAAAGTGGCCTTGACCATTTCTTCTTTCGCATGAACACTAAGACCCAATTTTGACCTCTTTCCTCATTACTCCGTTTTCTGATTTTTTTTTTTTTTCTGTGTATCTACAATCCCAGGCCTTACTACAACCCCTGACAGTTTACAAATTCTTCCTGTGCCCCAGCCACACTTGGTTTTAGTGAAGTGAAAGCATGAGTTTAATAAGCTAATCAGAGTTAAAACTGACTTCCTCTAGCAGAAGGATTTCTTTAGAAAATATACCTAATATCCTAGATTGTGTCACGGACAAGTTAATTTCACCTCTACTGTACTGAGGAAATTATTAGAATCCTGGATTGCAGTTATGTATTTATACCTAAAGCTGCAGACTACACTCCTGGGTTTATTTCCTCCAGTTTATCCTTGTGACCTTGAATAAGTCACTTAATCACTCACAAAATATTTACCTGACTCTCAGAGGTGTTGTAGAGCCTCAGGAATTTAATATTTGTTAAGTGCTTTAAGGGTTTCAGATCAAAGAGATGTCTACTAGAAAAGGTTTACTCTTTTTTTTTTTTTTTTGAAGCTGCAGAGCATCCTTATTTCTGTATATATCTTGCTCTGCATTAAAGATGCCAAGTGATAATTGTTAAGAAGTGTTCCTTTTGTAGACTTGTTCTGCGGCTTTGCAGTGTAAGCAAATTTTTCATTTCATCTGAGTCTGTTTAAGATTCACTGTTGAGTGTCATTCATGATAGTTTCTCATCATTACAATAAGGTGATGGCAGTTGTTGTATATTTTTATCGAACTGGTATGGCTGCGTGAAATAATGTATTCCTCTTCTTGTGACACATTACGTGTATCTTTAAAATTAGTAAGAATCCTGCCACACATCTGTCATTAATAGAATTTTACATGGACATGTATTTTATTTGGGAAAACTGCATAAGAAAAACAAAAATATTTTAAAGGTGCTTTGAAAAACATTTTAAAATATATTTACTTGAACTTTATTAATTATCATGGGCATTTGTTTATTGATGTGTACATAGTGGGAAAGAACCAAAATGACTTCTTAAAGCAAGATACTTGAAAAAGAAAGTCAGCCTATCAAATTTTTTAAATAAAATATCTAGCATTTGACTTTATTATGTGGTTTTCTGTATGAAAATGCAGTCATTTTTGTAGAAGTCAAAGGAAAAGAGCCCATTCAAATATTAGTTGCTAATAAAATTAAATATAATTAAGGAAACATTTGAAAAAAATGTATTTTATGTTCTAGCTACAAGATTCAAGGCCACCCTGGACAAAAAAATGAGACCCTGTTTCAGTAAAAAAAGGAAGAAGTTTCACTATTATTCCAGGTGCCTTTTGCTGCATCATAAGTCACTCAAAAACAGTAGCTTAAAACTACAATTTAGTATCTCTCATGTTTTTTGTGGCTGACTGGCCTTAGGTTATTCTCACTTAGGGTTTCATGAATTTTTAGTCAAATAAGTTGCTAGGGTTGGAGTTAACCTGAAATCTCAACTGGATTCCTGGCTCACTCACATGGATGGCAATTGATGTTGGTTGGGAGTTCAACTGGTGTGCCTACACATAACTTCTTAGTGTGTCTTGAACCTCTTACAGCATGATTGCTGGAGTCCAAGAATACATGTTTGAAGACACAGGAAGAATAAGCTGCTAATATCTTAAAAGCCTGGACCTAGAAATTGTCACAGCAGTATTTCCAATATACTCTACTAGTTAAAGCAACCAAAGAGCTGTGTCCCCATCAGAAGATAGACTCCCCACATGCCTGCCTTTTTTTTTTCCCCCCTTGGTGTTGCTGGGGAACCCAGGGCATTGCACTTAATAGGCAAGCACTATATTACTAAGTTATACCCACAGCCAGATGCCTACCTTTTGAAGCAAAAAATACCAAAGAATTTGTGGCCATCTTCATTTAGCTCACTGTAATTTTGATGACAAGGTTGTATTGGACTTATATTTAGATTTCTATAGTCAATGAAGAATAAGGTACACTTTTAATTTCTTTCATCATGGTGCTTTATATCTTTATGGCATATTAAAAATTTTCAGAGAAAATTTTCTATATATATTTTAACTCAATACAGATGGCAATCCTATAGAAGCGGAGAGATTGTTTTTATTTCATTTTGCAGATACAAGTAAACTGGAAATGTAGTGGTGTGTGGGTTAGGGGAATTTAAGGAATTTACTAAACAACATGCGATTAATGAATGGAAAATAAAACTAAGACCTACAGCATTCCCTTAGTATTAAATGTATTAGTGGTAAATGGTAAAATTTTATATTAAACGTATTAGGAATTCTGTACTTAAAATCATACTAATTCAAGTGAAACAGTACTAATATACAGTGAGTTAAGTCAATGTTAACTAAGTCTCATTTCTTGACTAACACAGTACACTTTAGTTTTTTGTAAGACTGAACTCTCTGGAACACACCAATAATGAGCAAATATACATGTCTTTCTATTATAGTGAAATGAAATTGTTACATATTGTAATGCTATTTTCAAAATAACTCAGTCTGAAAAAAGTTATAGGCGTAGGACTCCTGGAGCTCTTATTTTTAATTTCTCAATACAGAATCTTTAAATGAAAAGGATTTCATTCTTTTATTAGGTTGGAGAGTATATGATTTAAGATGCTGATTTCAGTTGGAAATAAGTTGTCATCTTCCTATTGTTGCTTCTAGAAATATTTGTTGCTATCTTTTCTTTATGTTCATGGTTCTTAGTCTTGGCTGAACATTAGAATTCACCCGGGGAGCTTTTTTATAATATCTATGTGTAGAGCCCCTCCCTGAAGATTCTGACTTAACTGTTGAGGGGTAGGATCTGGGCCTCAATATTTTTTAAAAGTTCTCAAGGTGATTTTAATGTATAGCTAGGACTAACAGCCATATCATTTTCTTTCCTTTCTTTTGTTCTCCCCCACTCCTTTTTTTGGTACATAGTGGGGTATGATTCCCTACTTACCTACTTTGCAGCTATTTTTAAAAATTGGGCAGCAGGGCATAGTGGCAAACACCTGTAATCTCAGCTACTTGGGAGGCTGAGGCAGGAGGACTGCAAGTTTGAAGCCATCCTGGGCAATTTAGACTCTGTTTCAAAATAAAATTAATAAGGCTGGGGGTGTAATTCAGCGGTAGGGTGCACCTGGGTTCAATTCCCAGTAACCTCCTCTTCCAGAAAAAAACACACAATTAAATAAAAAAAAATGGGCAAATAATGAAGGAGAAGATAAAAGAAATGGATTAAAGTTTTAAGTGTAGACAGACATCTAATTTAGAAAATCTTTTGTTTCTAGGAATGGTCCCTAAACAGATTTTGAGTTGGTTTGCTAGTTCCTTTATTTTGGCACTAAGCATTACCATTATTTACTTGTCTTTCATAGTAAGGGGTAGAAACTCTACGGTATATATGTTTATATTTTTGTATTCTTTGTAGTGCTCAACATTGCACCTCGTGTATAGTAATGTTTACCATAATGTCTAAATGTTTACTATATTTAAATTTGTTTATGTTGTTTGTGATTAGACCTAGGGATAATTATTTCACTCTTATTTCCCCCCCCCCCTTAGTATTTTAAGAACTCTGTAAAACTTTCTTGGAATTGTCTTTCCTTGGTTTCCATGATACTGCACTTTCCTGATTTTCCTTCATTGTAATGACTCCTGCTTTTTTTTTCTGAATATTTTTTCCTTTAGACTCACCAGTTCTGGATCCTTCAAGTAAATTGTCAGCTGAATAGAAACAGCTCATTTCCTTGATGATTTATTCTCCTGATTTTTGTTACTACTACATATGATGTCTGTTTATTTGTTTTTTAAAAATGTATTTATTCTTTTATTCTTTTTTTTTTTTTTTTTTTTTTTTTTTGAGATGAGGATCTTGCTATGTTGCCAAGGTTGCCTCCACCCCTGGGTTCAAGTGATCCTCCTGCCTAAGCCTTCTGAATAGCTGGGACTACAGGAATGTCCACTCAGCTGATGTCCATGTTTTTAAAAGTACTATAGAAGTTTTAAAATATACTACACAAAAAATGAAGAAAATAGAATTGTTCTAAACCAAATCCTAGATAGCTTCATTTCAGTGTCACTACTTCATCATTTCCCAAATAACTGGGATTATAAAAATTAACATTAGTGCCTTAATAGTTGATACACAGATTTAATGTCTGGTCTTTCAACTGCTTTGTAATTAATTACATATTTATACCTGTGTCAAGCCATCTTTCTTTAGACACTATTCTCTTTATCATTATGTACTTTCCTGTAAATCAGTGGTTCTTTCTTGGGAGTAATGTACCTCAGGGGATGTTTAGCAGTGTCCAGAGACTTTTGGGTATTGGCTTTAATGGGAAGAGGAGAGATGCTACCAACATCTTACACTCTACAGAGCAACCTCCCACAACAGTTTTATCTGGTTTAAAGTGTCAATTTTATTAGGTTGAGAAATGCTGCTATAAACGGATCAGTTTTTAACCTGCAGTATTATTCATTTTTGTTTACAGCATTACCTTCTTCACGTTTTACAGGGGAGGAAAAAAGGGGCGGGGGAGAGGGAGGGAGATATTGAGCTTATCTGTCTATAAGCAAAACAATACTCATTTTAATCAGTATTCTACCAAAGCGTGTTTCTGCCTTTTTGTCTTTTTTTTTCCTGCAGTAGTCTTCTAGCTGTTCTTTTCCATAGTATCCTTGTTCCTGTCTGTTTTGAATACAACTTGCATAATCTCCGATTTGACCACACAGAGAATATTTTTTTCATCAAGAACTGGCTTTTATTGCCTGCTGAGTAAAACAATTTTGGATGGCTTCAAAAGTCCTTCACAATGTTACTATCTCCTTATCTAATATAATTTAATTATTATTGTTACCTAACAGTTATTAAGTGTTGACAGTGAGGACTACCTAGGTAGGTGCCAGGGATACAAAGACATCAGTGGATTCCCTTGATCCAATTGATTATTTCTCAATAATTTCTACAGTATACCTCATTTTTCTCCTGTTCTAATTTCTGATTTTGTATCTTTGTTCATGGTGTTTCTCTTTTGAAATGTCCTCTTTTCTCACTCTGTTCTTAGTTAAATCTTATCTTTGGGGCCAGTTTCTGTCTCTGCCTCATGTCTGCATACTTGTCCTTTGGTCCAAATACCACACTGAAGGAACAATACAGATAATAAGCAGTTTAGGGGTCAGACCAAACAGTGAACTCCAGGAGCTGGAACCTTCAGGGACAGAGAAGTGAAACTTAAGATGGCTTTTGAAGGAAGAAAGGCCAGCATGAAAGATGAGAGTGTACATTCTGGATTGGAAGCAGCTTTATCTTTTCTAGTTATACTGAATTTTCCTCACCTCGTGACTTTCCAGTGACTAGAGTCACAATGTATAGTGTAACAATTAATTTGTGACTTATTAATGAGTATTAATTTGTTCTTGGCAACTAGACAAAGAGATATGTAATCTGAAGGCCTATTCTCTATGTCCCCTAGAGTAGTGCTATTCAAAGTAGCCAGTCTGAATCATTTAAAGTCCTTTCCTTCAGTGTCAAGATAAAAGCCTGCCCTATAATGTAAGTCAATACACTGTTTTCTATGGTGAGAAAGTCTTGCTACTATAAAAAGGTCAATGTGCTTAATTGATGTACATTCTATAACAAGCTTCCTATTTTATCAAGAGTGTTAACAAATACTTTTCCATTGGTCTTTGGATGACATTTGAAGTAGCATTACTGAAATGAGAGAGATTAGAATGTTTTAAAAAATTATAACCTCTAGTAAGAAATACATTTTATATTTTAATCCAGTATTGTATACATATGTTTATATACATTGTATCAGTTTGTTTTCTGTTACTATAATGAGACATGTGAGGCCAGATACTTTATAAAGAAGAGAGGTTTGTTCAGCTCACAGTTTTGCAGTAAAAAGTCCAAATAGCATAGCACTGGCCCTTGCAGAGGCCTCCCTAACTGCATCACATTATGGTGGATGACATGTTGGGAGTGGGTATGAGAGGGAGAGATCACATGGTGAGACAGGGAGCCAGAGAGGTACACTGGGGACTCACTGGGGTCCTACAAGTCCCTCATGCCTCATACCTTCCAAGGGAAGTGCCCACTAGGCCCTACCTCTTAAAGATACCAGCACCTTTCACTATGTGTGCCATACTCCTATATTTCTATTTTGCATATTTTTAAAATGCTAATTGCAATGTCATGAATTTTGTGGTTGGGGGGTACCAAGGATAGAATCCAGAGATGCTTTTTACCATTGAGCTACATCCCAGCCCTTTTTACTTTTTATTTTGAGACAGGCTCTTATTAAGTTGTTGCTGAGAGTCTTGTTAAGTTGCTAAGGCTGGCCTTGAACTTGGCAATCCTTCTGCCTCAGCTTCCTGAGTCACTGGGATTACAGGTGTGAGTCACTGCACCTGAGTTGATGTCATGGATTTTAAAAACACTGCCTTCAAGCATTTAGCACATTGCTAGACATAGTATATGCTTAGAAAATGGCAGAAGTTTTAGCAGTAATTAAATCTTTTTTTTTTTTTTTGGTAGTTGTAGTTGGACAGAATGCCTTTATTTTATTTGTTTATTGTGATGTGGTCCTGAGGATCGAACTCAGTGCCTCATGCATGCTAGGCAAGCACTCTGCCACTGAGCCACATTCCTAGCAGTAATTAAATCTTGAGAGAGGATTGACTCTTCTTAATACTTCATGATTATTGTAAAATGTTATTTCATCAGTACTTAGTTCTCTGTGTCATTTTGCATTGAAGAGTGTGGAGTGGATTATATGAGATTTAAGAGATAGCCAGAGTCTCAGAAGATAGAAGAAACAGTACTGAGTACTAAGTACAACTGTCTGAAGAGCAGATATGGGGAGAGATGGTGGGTGACCAAGAAAGACAAAACTCTTATTGTTACTGAGACCTTGACAGTGGCTGTTGTAAAGCCCCAGTTAGGATATCAGGACCAATTTAGTGACTGTGAACCTCAATTTTCACTTTTATTTTTTTTTAGAGAAGACTTTTTAATCATTATTTTGTGGTTCAAGTCATGTAATCTACCATCTGTCTGTGGAAAGATTCAGTGTTGTCAGGATCTTGCTTTTAGACTAATGCTGGAGTTCTTAATCTTTGTTAGATTTACACATCTCTAATATTTTTTGTTTTTAAAAGAATTTTTTCTTATATATACTTATTTTCTTTAAATTTGTGATTTTTTGAAGCATAACATAGTGTTACTGGGTTATATTATTATATTTAGTTTGTTCTAGATCCAAACAGAGTCCATAAATTAACATCCGTAGCTAATGAACATGTATTCTTTTTTTTTTTTTGAGAGAGAGGAGAGAGAGTGAGAGAGAGAGAGAATTTTTAATATTTATTTTTTAGTTCTCGCGGACACAACATCTTTGTTGGTATGTGGTGCTGAGGATCGAACCCGGGCCGCACGCACGCCAGGCGAGCGTGCTACCACTTGAGCCACATCCCCAGCCCCATAAACATGTATTCTTGAATAGGAATCAGTTGGCTTGCCATTGTTGCTACTGCTTTTTTCTTTGTTTTAAACTATTGCAACCAAAATAAGGAAATTCATTTAGTTATTTTGGCATTGATTTATTTATGTCAGTTCATATTGAGTTTTCTTTAATGGCAAAATGCAGATGACATAAAAAACATAATAATTATGTTTAGGTTGGATATGTTTCTTTGCTTTCTCATTTGATTAAGGAAAAAAAAACCCTTACCCTCTGTTTGACTTCTGCATTAACATGTGCTTGTGGAAGTGAAAGAGCAATTAAAACAATGCTGGAAGTATTTTTAACACCAGCATCGTAATTCCACGGTATAACATATACAATTTTGTAAATAAAAATAGAAGCAACTGGTTCTTTGGACTTTGGAGAACATTGTTGAACTCTTCTCAAAAATCAAATAAGGACAGAAAAGGCAGCTTAAAAAGTATAATTTTTCTCCTAGAAGCTCTTGCCAAAACCCTTGGTGACATCATAATGTTATCCCTGTACTTTTCTTCCTTATGTCTAATCATTTTGCCAAGTTCTGTCATTATACCTTTGCAGTGTTTCTTGTATCTGCTGCCTCCCATTCCATCTCAGCTGCCCTAGTTCTGACCTTTATCATCTTTGCCTAGGATCATTGTAATAGATAACTAGTGTTTTTCCTATTTCCAGTCTCTTAAGCCTAATTTTGTACTCTTTGTTAATTTGGATAGCATAACTCTCTTCAAGATCTTTTTGTGGCTCTTCATTACCTTCAAAGAACAAAGCAAATGCTTCAGTGTGACATTCAAGGTCTTTTTAAAAAAATCTGTTTCAAGACTATTTTTTCAGGTTTTGCTGCTTAGTAGATCTTGTTCATTCTCTGTAACAGCTAATTTCTAAAGATATGTTTTACTTTCTTAACTCTTTCCTCATATTGTTCCTTACCTCTATTGGAAGCTTACTATCATCGGTATATCAACTGCTTTCTCTTTTGTGATCACTTCCAAGATCTCTGTAGTCTGTAGTCATACTTAATTTTTTCTCTTAATTTTTCTTATATTACATTATTTGTACTTATAGTACATTATTTATAACTCCATAGTTTGATATCATAGTATATTGTATTATATTGCTGCTTATGCTTTATCTTTAACATTAATTTTTGTATAAAGTTATTTGGGTCCTTGAAGTTTTTGTTTGGTCACACATACGGTCTTGCCAAGAATCCCCATTTGGCGAGCTCCCCTGATCTGCCCCATCTGCAAGCATACCTGCTATGCGTACACACATATCACAACTTAATTGATAAATTGATACATACCTAGCCATTCTTCCTCTTATCTTCATTTTTTACTACCTGCTCTATCTTCCTGTTCAGAATTTGCCAGAGCATACTAGAGTACATTAATGTTTTCTGGTAGAAATAAACATGTTCTTTTTTTCCTAGCTCTGTATAATATGGCCTTGCCTACAACTTGCTTTTTTTTTTTTAATAACCTGATATTATCAGTGAGAAAAAAGTATTTCTGGATGAAAATTTCCTCTACTTGTGATCTGTACATTAATGTAGTCTTAATAGAAGAAACTGAAAAGCTCTTATTCTTCTTACTGCTGGTTAATTTAACAGCTAAATTTCCTAATAATGCAAAATGATACAAATAATTCATTTAATGAAAATTTGAAAAAAAATTGTTTATTTATACCTTATGTTTTTGAACTCCCCAAATAGATATTCAAGATCATTTAAAATTAACTGTTTGCAAAGAATACAGTTTAGAAGCTTTCTGTTGATTTGTTTTGTTTGCTTACTTATACATAGGTTTGAACCTAAGAACCTAAGACCTTGCCCATGCTAGGCAAGTGTCTACTACTGAGCCATACACCCAGCCCAAGAGTTTTTTAACTGCTCTTTTGCTCTATTGTGAGTGGGGAAAATTAGTGGAATTATTTGTTTTGTTTCAGGAAACAACTATTTTTCATTAAATACACCACCCATTGTAAAAGTGGATAAGTAAAGATTATTCATCATGCCTGCTGTAGCTTCAGTTCCTAAGGAACTCTACCTCAGTTCTTCACTAAAAGACCTCAATAAGAAGACAGAAGTTAAACCAGAGAAAATAAGCACTAAGAGGTATGTATCCTCTGCTAGTTTGATTGAATCATATTAATTTTATTTTATTTTATTATTATTTTTTAATATTTATTTTTTAGTTTTTGGCAAACACAACATCTTTGTTTGTATGTGGTGCTGAGGATCGAACCCGGGCCGCACGCATGCCAGGCGAGCGCGCTACTGCTTGAGCCACATCCCCAGCCCCTGAATCATATTAATTTTAGTTCATTTCCTTATTCAAGTTAGATGAATAGTCAATTTAAAGTTTATTTGAAAAATAATACCATCACATGAATACAATAAGACTTTAGAGAAGTTCTTAACTTTATCTTCACATATTATGTATATGTTCTGCTTATATGCATAATAACTGCTTTCTGGACAGTATGTATAGTAGATCATATGTTTAAGAGACAAAGAATATTGAGGGTTTTATAAACCATTGTCTTTTCATGAAACATTGTAAAAATGATGTTTATTCTTGTTACTACACATGTGAGTTATGATGCTAGCATAATCTTTCTTTGATCAAAAGAGAAGTAATAGGTAGTTTTTGTTCACTATTCAGTAAGGTATTATCTTGTGTCAGTTCAACCTTGGCTTTTAACTTAATGATTTATTCTATGTATTTTTGTTTTTGAGGATCCATCTACCTGCAGAGGCAGGGCTAGAGATGATGCCTTCTTGATAGAGATTACAGAATCTGGCATGAATAAAATATAATAGTCATCTGGTTATTTCAGTATTTACTGGAAATCTAATTTTGCTAAAAATGATATATCAATAAAATTGTAAACCAGTTAGTTATATCTCTGTTAAGGGACAGAAGACAATAACAGAACTTTTATTCTGAATTTATTTTGACCAACAAAGGAGATTAAGAGATAAATAAGTAACCACATTATTATAGAATCAAAAATGAGTTTTTCAAAAGCAAAGTGGATCTAGACACCATATTCCCCATATTTTGGGAAAGCAGACTTTATAAATTAAGGGGGAAAATAGGTGCTTCATGACAAGATACATAGGAGGGTCTCAATATTGATATGTATGATCTCAAATGGACCAATAAATAGATGTCCATGGAAACCTATGAATGCACAGGGACATCTTAATGAGTCATTTTTTTAAGGGAAATAAATTGAAGATGGGAAGAAAACAAAACATCAAAAATTACAAGAGAAAGGTAAAAACGCTTAAAAAAAGATCAGGAGAGAAAAATCCCCAAATGAACTGAAATTTCTAAATGTTACCAAGACAAAAATGGGATTATTTTTAAAATTTTTTTTTAAGATAACCTTTTTGGGGAAGATTAAGAGGGATTGTGAATTATTTCTTAGGGGCTAAGTTGGCAGTATTGATGGATGACAAGGAAAGCAGTTCTATTTAACTCCTGTATGTAACTTTCTATTAGGAAACAGTGGGAAATATAAAGCCACTTTTAAGCTTTCTCAAAGCTGAAGGACAGAAGGATTTTTGAAATAGGACCTAAAATGGGTCATTCCTTTCTGGCAGTGTCTGACTTATATCTGAGATCACCCGTACCCCAGAGGAAGTGGTTTAAGATGGTTACATCCAAACATACCTAACTATGTACCAATTGAAGTAGTTCAACCTAAATCATGAAATTTACTCTATCAAGGTTATCTGTGAATTTATATATGACCTATAATTTTTTTTCCCAAATGTCAAGTATTTTAATTATTTTTCCTCTTAATTTTAAGTTATGTACACAGCGCCCTGAAGATCTTCAAGGCAGCAGAAGAATGCAGATTAGATCGTGATGAGGAAAGGGCTTATGTTCTATATATGAAATATGTGTCTGTTTATAATCTGATCAAAAAAAGACCTGATTTCAAGCAACAGCAGGTACCTTTTATTTTTGCATTTTTATTTGCTGTTTTTGCATAATGGAATGATGGATTTCCCCTAAAGGTTTTAATAACAATGATATTTCTTTTCCTTTCCGCCGCCTCTTTTTATTTTTCACCTTGTGGTGCTGGGGATTGAATCCAGGTCCTCAGTCATGCTAAGCAGGTGCTGTACCAATAAGCTGCATCCCTAGCCTAACAACAAAATTTAGATCACATTATACAACATCAAGTTCCAACTCTTATATTGATAGAAAAAGCAAACTAAAGATATGTTTTATTATTTTTAAATATATATGTATGTACATACATGTGCATTCCCATATGCATGCACTTTTATTTTACCTTGGATTAGTACAAGTTTATAGCAATATATAGACTCATAATCTGCTTTCTGTTTTAATAAATTTTTGGCAGGTCAGGTGGAAGTGGAAGAATTGAGTTTACTCATGTGTTAAATTAGATCTCAGCTTATAACATTAATACTGATCACTTCTAAAACGCTTTAATTTTAAATTATGTTCTGTTCTTGATTTATTGAATAGGTGTTGACTTTTCATTTGTTGAAGCCATGGGTAGTGATGGAGGATGGAGGCAATGTAAATGAAGACTAGCATAGGTGTTGATGGAGAAAATGGTTTCATTTTTAATTGTACTAGAAACAGGTAAAGAATGTAGAGGTCATATTAAGAAAGAGGAAGTATGTTGTATTGGTTTCCACTTTTTTCTCCTTTCTCTTCCTGCTGGGGATTATACCCAAGGCCTTAAGCATGCTAGGCAAGTGCTCTACCATGTAGCTACATCCCCAGCCCTGGTTTCATCTTAGGAATGATTTTGCTCTCACATAATAGTAGCAAAGGGGTGTCTATAGATTTACTAACAGTTAAGAAGCTATTCTTAATATTCAGATTTTTATTTTACTCTCTGGTGGTCAAATTGCCTTGTCTCATTTAAATTAACTTATAACAAAATTTCTCTTATTTGAAGTTACCTTTTTTTCCCTAGAATAGCATGACTAATATAATTTGTTTTGGTTGTTACTTAAGAGATAATTTTAATGTTGTAGTTAATGTTGATAAGTCATGTTTTTCCCCTCCAGTGAAATTATGCTGAAAATATTTTTTACCAAGTTTTAGACCTAGTTTTTGAAAAAGTGTCCTTTTGCATTTGGAAGTTCATCTGCTTGTCCACAAATGGATGAATTACTCTGGCCATGAGAGAAACATTTTTATTTATTTATGTATTTTTGTGTTGGGGATTAAACCCGGGATACTCTACCACTGAGCTACATCCCCTGTCCTTTTTTTTGGTGGTGTTCCTCAGCCAAACACAGCGCCTTATATGCTTCAGGCCAGCGTTCCACCATGAGCTGCTTCCCCAGTGCCCCCATCCCTAGTCCTTTTTTATTTTATATTTTGAGACAGCTTCTCATTCTGTTGCTGAGGGTCTCACTAAATTGCTGAGGCTCATCTCAAACCTTGCAATCTTCCTGCCTCAGCTTCCTAAATTATTGGGATTATAGGCAAGAGTCACCACACTTGTTAGAGAAAAACATCTTTTAAGATTTTTAGACATACTTATCTGCAGATGAGAAGCAGAGATCTGCCTAAATTCAAACTTCTTGTATGCTGGTTAAAATCTGTTAATATGGAATTGCCTAAAGAAAGTGTAAACTGGGTGGAGTGGTGCACACCTGTATGTAATCCCAGTGACTTGGGAAGCTGAGGCAGTAGGATTGAAAGTTGGAGGGCAGCCTCAGCAATTTAGGAAGACCCTGTCTCAAGACAAAAAAATAAATAAAAAGGGCTGGAGATATAGCTCAGTGGTAGAGTGCCCCTGGGTTCAATCCCTGGTGCTGCAAAAAAACAAAACAAAGGCATAAACATTGCTTACTAAAGTATATTTTAATTAATTAATTTTTTTTTGATATGGGGATAGAACCTAGGGCTTTTCACATGCTAGGCAAGCTATCACTGAGGTAAGTCCACGGGCCTTTATATTTATTTTTAATTTTATTTTGAGACAGGATCTTTTTTTTTTTTTAACTTTATTTTTATTTTCTTTCTTTTATGTGGTGCTGAGGATCGAACCCAGTGCCTCATGCGTGCTAGGCAAGCGCTTTACCACTGAGCCACCAGCCCAGCCCCTTGAGACAGGATCTTGCCAAGTTGCCCAGACTGGCTTCAAACTTGTGATCCTCCTGCCTTAGCCTCCCATGGAGCTGGGATTATAGGCATGCATCCCCCCACCCAGCTATTTGAGATTTGAGATTTGGACAAATCTGATGTTTGCTTTTTTTTTTTTGCCTTTGTGATAGGGCTATTTTTATGTACTAGTTTACTATTTTATGTACTAGCTTACTTTTTGTTATAGTTTTAGAAGCTAGTGGTTGTTTTTTCTTTGATGAGGTTGGGAATGTTTTTTCTAGCTAACCTTTTTTCCTCTTGAGCAGGTTGGGAATAAATTTTAATTGATAAAGAGATTTTTCCATTCCCACAGTGTCTGTTACATTTCCAAAGGGAATATGTAGGTGAAAGTGGCAGAAGTTCAGGTTAGGAAGCTGCCTGCAAAGGCTCAGGTAACCCAGACTGTTACTTTATATGCTACAGTTATTCAGTTCTTGGCTTTCAATAAAAGGATTATTTTCATTTGCTCTGTCTAGAGTTCTTACAACTGTTTTTTTGTTTGTTTGTTTTTGTTTTAGTCTAACCTCTCTAGTGTACCTCAAGTATGTGAGGTTTTAAATTTAATTCACTAAGTATATATTGCCCCTTAATTAGGTAGGGACAGAGTATATGTCAATTTCTTCAGAAACTTGTATTTTTCACTCTTTATACTACCAAATATTTAAGATTTAGGTTAAACTTAATTTAGCTAACTTTCTCTAGTAAAGGACATAGTACCTTCATAGCCTGTGCATTGGAAAAAATCAGAAGGTATTGTGGGGTTTTTTAAGCATGCTAATGATATGAGGAGATACTTTTGGAGACATTTGGAGAATAAATTGTACATTTCTGTGGGTGAAAAGCTTTTCAAGGTGTCTCAATTATTATAATGCTTTTATTTAAAAAACATTGCTTTATGTAAGCACCATGTTTTTAGTATTTTTAACATCAGTGCTATGTGCAGTACCCAGTACTAATGGTATGGCATGGTTTTCCTGTAATTTTAGGAGTACTTTCATTCAATGCTTGGACCTACAAACATCAAAAAAGCTATAGAAGAAGCTGAAAAACTCTCTGAAAGCCTTAAACTGAGGTACAGACATTATTATCAAATCTTGAAAAGAATGTAAATTTAACTTATAAAATATTTGTCCATTTATATCTTATCATGTGTAAAATATCCAAGTTCCTAGAATTAAGATTTCTGTTAACTGGGACACAGAAATTAAAATATTTTTCTATATCACTTATAGTTCATATGTTACTATCAGTATTTTTTATTGAAATTTTAAAAGTATTTAGAATGATAGATTGTAAAGGTAAGTGTTGGTATATATTAAATTAGAACTCAGGTCCAATTTTTTTAAGTTAAAATATTTATAAATTTCTGATTGTATTTTTCAGAAAAATTTAATTCTTCACATGCTCCATGTTATACTGTGCTACTGGATACTGGTCTTAAGGAAATGAAGTATTTACTCTTACTTTTCATTTGCCTATAATTGCAAAAGTTATTTATGTTTACAGAAAGATCTGATTCTGGAATTTGCTATGACTGACTTACCAGGCTTAAAATGATTACAGATGTTAAATGGTGTGTTTCAGTTTTTAGTTTATTGCTATTATAGACAACTTAATGGTGTCATATAGATCATAGTAAGTAAATTTCTGCCCACATCTTGCAGCATAAGAATTCTTGATGGATAAATTTAAAAGCATTCCTAGTAATATGACATATTGAGGGGAGAACAGTGGAACTGGTTTCAAGCAATACATGCTGCCAGAGCCTGGCTAGTGAAAAAGGGCATACTGAGAAATTAACAACACAAATAGTAGAGAGAAGAGGGAAACCAGAAGGTTTAACCAGGCCAATGTATTTATGGTTTGAACTTTTGTTTCCACTGAGAATGTACCATATTAGTTGTATTTTAAAAATAAAGATTGAAACTTTTTGTTGTTGTTGCTGGGAAGCAAATCAGGACCTTCCCCCTGCCAGGCAAGTGCTCCATGTAATTTTTAAAAGACAAAAACACCAAAAATTAAATACTTGAGTTCAGGTGGGAGGATTATTATTTTTTAAAGTATTTTTTTAGTTGCAGCTGGACACAATATCTCCATTTTATTTATTTATTTTTATGTGGTGCTGAGGATCGAACCCAGTGCCCCGTGCATGTGAGGCAAGTGCTCCACCAGTGAGCTACGACCCCAGCTTGGGTGGCAGGATTATTAATAATGTATCTATTTTAAAGTGTTTATTTACTATTGATATTCTATTGTTTTTGTAATAGAGAGGAAAATCTTGTGGTTGCTGAATTCTTCAGAAGGCAAATTAATAAATGTGTGATGATTCACACAGAAGTTATGTAGGTTAAAGAAGATCTTTATATAACTCTTTTTAATCTTCATAACTATAACTTATTACTGGGCAAAGGGACCTTGATTATAAGATTTTTAAAAACTTCTAGTACAGTGAATCTTGACTATGAGTCCATTTTGTTACCTGTATTTCTTTTAGATAAATGTGCAGTGTTCAAGTGAAGAGAATTGTTTTGCAGAGTATAGCATCAGAACATATACATATAAAGGCAGATACTTCTTGAAAAAATAATGACAACTTTTTTCTTTAAAAACTCTGTTCTTATGAAGGAAATCAGTGAGAACGATTCAATATTCAAATATTTACTTTTTCACAGTAATGGAATGGCCTATTTTACAATAATGTTGTTATTGCTGAATGAGCTCTTAGACCCCAGTTCTAAGGTTTTTGAATGTACACTGAATTTTTCCTGATTTGTAGATTAATTTGTATCTAGATGGGGAGAATCATTTCATTCTTGTTTTTCTCCCTAAATGTCCTTCTCTTGCTTCTTGCCATATATGTTTGGTTTTTTCATTGACATTTAGAGCAGTTCTGTATTAACATATCTATCTTTTCATTTATCCTTACTAATTCTCTAATAAGTCAAACACAGAGCTCTTCTCCTTTTAAGTTTTTGAAATCTGTACATAGTTAGGATTTCCCTTTCATCAGGCCAGCAGTCTGAGAAAGAAATTCGAAACTATTCTGTCTAAATTTTGGAAGATATATTTTAACTTTAAGATGAAAGTCCTAGACACATTGGGTAAAATTTTCTGTCTGCTAGTTTGCCTGGTCATCTGGTATCATGCAATCTATCTTCCCTCTCCTAGCTGGCATAGTTCCTGATTCCCAAAACACTTGAACCAAAAGACCTAATTAGTATATGGAAAACATTTCAGCATGATTTATCATTATGGAATATTTGTTTAAACATTTATTGATTTACCCACTTCTTTCACATCCATATTAGGGGTTCTCTTAGATTTAATTTTTACCAACTCTGGTGGTATCAGGATTCTCAAGAAATTAAGTAGGCAGGTAAAGGAACCAGAAGTCTGTCAGATGACGAGCAAGCCTTAATATCACTTCAGATTACTAATTGAGGCTCTGAAGTGGAAGCATCATCAACTGTATTTAAGTGGACTTACCACTCTAATGTAGAAATGGAGAAAACAGCAAGGTAGGGAGTGAGATGTGAATATATCAAAAAGAAAACAGGACCTGGGCACAGTGGTGTACACCTGTAATCCCAGCAACTGAGGCTGGGCAGGAGGATTGCAAGTTTGAGGCCAGCCTCAGTAACTTAGTGAGGCCCTAAGCAACTTAGCAAAAAAATAAAAAGGCCTGGGGATGTAGTTCAGTGGTAAAGCGCCCCTGGATTCAATCCCTGGTACAAAAAAAAAATTTTCTTTTCAGGAATAAAGGGAATCTTAAGTTTCTTCATTTCTGCCAGCCTGACTGTGCTTACTTCTTAGGGCAGACAGTTCACATACTGTTCCAGCATAGAGTACTACTAGAGAAGAGATGTAGAGCAGTGGGTAAGTGTGTGGAGCCAGACTCCCTGGGTTTGAATTCCATTTGTGCTTACTAATTGTGTGATCTTGGGCAAGTTACTTTAGTCTCCCTCTGCCTGTCTTTTCATCTGTAACTGGGATAAGAATAAATTCCACCTCAGAGTTTTTTAACGCATTAAGCAAATTAACACACATACAAACACTTAGATTGATGCCTGGCGTGTAGTGGATGCTCAGTAAGTATTTGCTGTTGTCATTAACAATGGAAGCAGCCTTGTTCTGCAGCACTGTTCTTTTTGGCTTTCTAATGACTTACATTAATGAGTCTAGGTAAAACATCTGCACAGTTTTGTTCCTCGTCCCAAGTCTTTCATTTCTGTTTTATAACTGTAAAATAGATGTTGGCATATGAAATAGGCAGAAAAATCTGGAGTTGCTGTTTCATTGACATAGCCAGTGATGGTACTTGCTTGTTCTTCTGTCAGCAAGTTTTCAAACAGTGCATAGGGAAATTGGGGAAGCAAATACAATAGGAAGGGAGGTCCCATTGGAGATTTCAGAATCCTTATATCAATGAATATTGTTTGATGAACAGGTGTAATCTGGTGAAACCTCTGCTTTTGTAAAATCCTATATCAAGTTGTTCACTTTTATTTCTATTTATTTTATTTTAACATGGATTTTTATAAATCTAATAGCATATTGTTCTCCCTGCAGAGTTTTATAATTTATTTGGAAATATTTTAAAATTTCCCTTGTGATTTTTTTCCCCTTGATCCTAGGATTGTATAGAAGTGTGTTGTTTAATTTCCAAATATATGAGATTTTTCTAGATATCTTATTGATTTCTAATTCAGTTTCACTGTGGTCAGAGATATTCAGTCTCTTTAAATGTATTCTTATACTATATCTCAGCATATGGTCTATCTTAGTGAATAGTCTTATATGTACTTGAAAATTGCAGTTGTGAATAAAGTGTTCTCTGTGTATTATTAATCCATTTTGTGTCAATACAATGAAATACAAAGATAGACTGACTTTGTAAAGTAAAGAGGTTTATTTAGCTCATGGTTTTGGAGGCTGAAAGGTCATGGTGCATTCTTGGGCATGGTGCAGTCTTGGGCAAGGACCTTTCTGGTCTCAAAGCCATCAATATTCAGTCATAGTGGTCCCACCACAATGACTTTATCTAATCCTAATTATCTCCCAAATGGCCTACCATTAAATTCCATAGTGTCATTAAATTTCTACCCAGTGGGGATTAAATTTCGTCATGAGTTTGGTGGGAGAGTGGGTTCACAAACAATTTTTAAATTATAGAACCATATATGTGTCATTTAGGTCAGAGTGGTTGAGTTTTGGTTAGATCTTCTCTTATCTTTTTTGTTTTTTTTTAACTTATTGAGTTTGTGGGGATATTATTTGTTTGTTTTTGGCCAAGTTGTAACAGTTACTAAGAGAGGGTGCTAAATACTGTATTTATTTTTCTCTTTAATTCTTTCAGTTTTTGTTTTATGTATTTGAAATTCTAATTCTAGGCATGTAAACATCTATTGCTATTATAAATTCCTGATGAATTGGTTTATATTTAGTTAGTTATTTTTTGCAGTAATAGGGATTGAACCCAGAGTATTCCACCACTGAGCCACAGATGGGAGCAGAGAAAGGATGGTTTGTTTTTTGTTTGTTTGTTTACCGGGGCACTTGACACTGAGCCACATCTCTAGCCCTATTTTGTATTTTAGAGAAAGAGTCTTACTGAGTTGCTTAAGTGCTTCACTTTTTGCTGAGGCAGGCTGTGAACTTGAGATCCTCCTGCTTCAGTCTCCGATCCCCTGGGATTATAGGCATGTTCCACCGCACCCAGCGGTAGAATGGTATTTTAAAAAACAGTGTGAGATAGTTATCATCACCATGTTTTTATCAAATCTTAGTGATCATTTCAACCACTGAAATAAATTATTCAGAACTAATTGCTAAGCATAAGGATAAAAGTAGCTCAAGGATTTAGAGAAGCACCATTTTCCTTATACTCATTCCCCTTAAGAAATACCTCAGCCTTGTGTAACATCTAAAAGTTTAATTTCTTGTTAAGTGGGGGCTTATCAAATTGGAACTATCTTATTGATAATACATTTTGGTCACTATTAGCCTGATGTTTGTGATGTGTGAGGAACAATTAGAAGACTAGAAGACATTCTTTTTTTTTTTTTTTTATAAAGAGAGAGTGAGAGAGGAGAGAGAGAGAGAGAGAATTTTTTTTTAATATTTATTTTTTAGTTCTCGGCGGACACAACATCTTTGTTGGTATGTGGTGCTGAGGATCGAACCCGGGCCGCATGCATGCCAGGCTTGCGCGCTACCGCTTGAGCCACATCCCCAGCCCTAGAAGGCATTCTTAAATTAGGCTTAAAATTTTTTAAAAAATGGTTTTTTTAGATGTTAATGGACTTTTATTTTATTCATTTATTTATATGTGATGCTGAGAATCAAACCCAGTGCCTCACACATGCAAGGCAAGCACTCTACCACCCCAGCCCTAGGCTTAAAATTTTTAATAAATAAATTTGGCAAAATTCTTTGAGTTGTCACCATTTCCTTTGTATAGTTATTTGAGAACTATACATTCAAGAGAATATATAAAATGTATGTATATAACAAAAAATAAAAACTCTTGATTCATTTTTTATTGACCTTAGTCAATTGTTAATTATTCATTTTTCTTCCTCCTCTTCTTTCTTTTCCCCTCTTTCTCTGACTTAAACTTGAAACTCACAGACATTGCCAAATATTGCTGGTGATATTCAGGGCAAACAAGATTATATAGGTTCTTGATAACATACATTTCTTCCCACATGGCTTATAATCTCATAAGAAACCATTCCATAGTCCTTGGACATCTGCTAACTGTAGTTAGGATAGCTGTGTAACTTCCAACAAAATGGAAAATTCAGTCCTCCTTTAAAAAAAAAAATCTATTGACCTTGATAATACTCCTTCCTCCCCTGTGGTGTTAATACATTTTTAAGTGGTCATTTAAAAATATTTACACGTGTAAATATTTGACGTTTGTTTTGCAGAAAGAATTAGGGGTGCTTATAAATCTTGAATCATTAAAAGATTGAAATGGTACCAGGTGGGTGTGGTGGTACACGCCTGTAGTCTCATCTACTCAAGGCACTGAGGTGGGAGGATCACTTGAAAAAGGAAAAAGATTGAAAATAGAGGAATAGAGACAAGAACATTAAATTACTTTCAACTTGAGAATGTAGACTTTCAAGATTTTTTGGCAGTTTAAAATGAATGTACTGATAGCCACAGAGGGCAAATATATGAGCTGTGGTTTATAATGAAGCTCTAGCAGAGTTAGATTGCAAATGGAGGGAGAGATTATACAGCCACAAAATACTTCCAATGCAGGATACTAATTTTTTAAAAATGTGAACTCCTTTGCTTTCCACTCTCATGGTAGTAAAAGACATCTTGACTTCTTTTTTTAACTAGATATGAAGAAGCTGAAGTTCGGAAAAAACTTGAAGAAAAGGACAGACAGGAGGAAGAGCAACTGCAGCAACAGAAAAGGCAGGAAGCAGGAAGAGAGGATAGTAGTGCATCATCTAAAGGTTCTTTGGAGACTATGTTGGATTCCAAAAACAAAACCCAAAGGGTATCTCAAATTTGTTGTGTAAAGTAAAAAGACTGGTTTTTTTTGTGTGTGTGTGTGTGTGTTTTTTTTTTTTTTTTTTTTTTGTTAGATGATATGCTTATGGAGAGTTAAGGTAGCACTATAAAGTTCTTTTAGACAACAGGGGTAAATGTATTTTAATTTGAAGTTGAATTAAATATTATAGTTTCAGTTGATTTTAGGTTTTTCTATGAGCTTTTACAGCAGTATGTTCTATTTAATTATATTCTTAACAGTCACTGTAGACTTGATGAGAGAGATAAGAGCTGTGATTCAGTACATCTGAGTTCTGGGGTTGTGTCAAGTCTTGTTTGTAACCACTCTGGGACTCAGTAGATGATATTTAAGGGTTTTCTTCTTTCTCATAAAGAAATTCATATTAAAAGAAAGGTTTGGTATACTGCTTTATTTGTTGCCAAATATCTGTTTCTGGAATCTCATTCACTCCTTTTTGCTCGTTCCTTCTTTTTCTGATTTTCCCTTCTTCTTTCTCATTGTCCATTTTGTTTAGCTACTACTATTAATCTTTTCAGCTATATCATCTGTTTTCCAAAAGCTACCAGTGACTTACTGTATACCACCAGCTATCACTATCTCCCTTACTTCCTCAGAATCATTCTTCCTAAAATATAATTTCTTCTGCATTATTAAATCCTTGAGAGATTTTTCTCCTTTTTTTTTTCTTAGTATTTTGTAGCTTTCAGCTTTCATTTGTATGTGAATCATCAGTTTCATTAATTAGTGCCAGCTAAAGATGTAGCTCAGTGACAAAGTGCTTGCCTAGCATGTGTGAGACCCTGGGTTTAGTCTCCAGTATTGCACTCCCCCCCCCCCCAAAAAAAAAAAAAGTAGTGACATTGGACTAAGCACTGTGTAAAAAGAAGTATAGAAATCTGGTTTTTAATTTTAGGAACTCACTGTGTGAGAGAAATAATACTGCCTTTGGGAGATATTCATTTATGGGTCACATGGCTGGTATTATCAAATAATACGATTTGAGAGGACCATATGAAGGGAACTTTCTTAACTCTTCGCTTTGTTACCTTTCCAAAAGTGGTCACTTTTTGTTACTTTATTTTGCCTTTTTATTTTAAAAATAGTACACAATGAAGCCCTCTCATGAAGCTTTAATAATCAATTAACATTTTGCCATACTTTTAAATTTGTCTCCTGTCCTTTTACTGGGTGTTTTAAAGCAAATTGCAGCCAAATTACCATTTTACTCCTAAATATTTCAGTATTTATCTAAAAAAAATATTTTCTTAATAACTACAATGTTATTTTTCCAGCTCACAAAATTAACAATAATTCCCTAATATAATCTAATTCAGATTTCCCTACTTGTCATCACATGATTTTTTTGAGTCGATTTATTTCAGTCAGGATCCAAACAATGTAGACAAATTGTCTTTTGGTTGCTGTGTCTCTTAAGTCTCTAAATTAATCTCCACTTAAGTTCTCTTCCCTCATTTTTCATTTCATGTACTTGATGTTTTAATATTGGAAAATGAGCCCTATTTTCTATTTATCTTATGGCTTCCTCCTTTTCTCGTGTACTTATTTTTCTGTATCCCATATTTCCTTTATTTTCTGAATAGTCATTTTCAAGTTTTGTTTCATGACAAGAATGTTCCACACATGATGTTGTGTCTTCATATCATAGTAGACAGCACATAGTACACATTTATTTTTAATGTTTTTATTAGTGAAGCTAAAATTGATCAATAGGTCTGAGTGTGTCCTGTCTAATAAGATGAGTTAGTATCTTATAGGATTATCACATGTTGTCTTGGTTAGAAAATGTAAATTGTGTAATTAATTCTTTTTATTACTTCATTTTCCTTTAATTATGTAACAGAGGATACTAGGACAGCTAGAATTGTTTCATTATAAGAAGCACTTTCTTATTAAATACTAAATTTCTGTAATTGTGTTTTAAAATTAATTTGGCCTTTAGTTGAAGAAAATTTTGAGGAAATTTCCTATGATTATGATATGCTGCTAGTTAGTTTAGCTGTGGCCTACTGCCAACATGACCTGGTAATGATATTATTATAAATACTGTATTTTTATAAAATGTCATTATTTGGCACATATCCTTTCTTAGACTTTGTTTCAATGAAGTATTAAGATTGAACCTTTTGTTTATATGAAAGTTGAAAATTTTTTTTTCTATGAAATAGATCAATGGTGAAAAGAGTGAGAAAAATGAAACTTCAGAGAAAGGTAAGTGTAAAGAAAGAGGAAGTTCTTTTAAGTCCTTATTGAGAGCTTTTTTTTTAATAAGAATAAACTTTGGATTTTATACAGTAATTCTTAGCATTGTGTCTAATCTCTGTAAGTGTTATCATTTTTCCTGGCCTGCATATTTATATTGAAAATGTCTTGAGTTCTAGATTTATTTATTAAGGGGACTACTTTATGAATAATTTTAGCCTGAATGACATGATAAAAATATGGTAATGCATAGTTGAAAACATCAAAACTACAGCTGTACTCGTTTTCTATATAAGTTTAGCATTGTGGCTAAGAGTGTGATCTCTCAGCAGTCACGTTCTTAGCCTGGATTTGAATAATAGCTCCTTCTCTGAATTTCCAAGTGATCTTGAACATGTTTCTTAACCCCTCCACCTCACTCTCCATCTGTAAAGTAGGGATGATTATAAAACCTGTTTCATAGGGTTTATGTAAGATTGATAGCTTAGGAAATACTGAGACTACCTTCTTTCCATAGCCCACTGCTGAAATAGTTGTTCAAATATCTGAACTTCCTTGTAGTGTTTTTTAATTTTATACTCTATGTGGTACAGCTGAGGGAAAAATAGCAACATGGGGATATTTATTTTGTCAGGACCTCCCACCCCCATTAAATAAATAATTTCAGTAGCTTTGGTTTCTTTTTTGTTAGACTTCTTAGATAAACATAATTTTTTCTTGCTTTTGGACTGGGAACTAACTAATGAGTATCAAGTAAAATGAGAATTGGCAAGCTTTTTCATAAGGGGTTAGGTAGCCAGTATTTTAGGCTGGAGAGCCTTGTCTTTTCTGTCAGCTGTTACAGTGAAAGTAGCCATAAACCATGTGTAAACAAATGAGCATGGCCACATTCCAATAAAATAGGAGACCTTAATTGTCTTCCCCTCCTGTGGAACACTAATAAAAAGTTTTTGGCTTATTACTGTAGAAATACTTGGAAATCTAAAAGTTTTTCAAAACACTCCATTGGGAGTTTTTAAAGAGGAATTTAGAATCTTTTGAGAATTTTCAAACCATGGATTTTTTTTTTTTCCTGGTAAGCATTTTTCTACTGTCTTTTTTTTTTTGTAGTCAAAGATTTATTTTTATTTTTTTTCATAAAAACACAGTTTATTTTAATTACTGCTTAAGGATTTAATCAGTATTCAATTTTAATGAAATTGCTAGGTTATCCAAATTGTCCAAATGCTATTAAAATTGAAGCCATTCTACAAGGAAATTATATTGGATCTGGTGGCAGTGGTTCTTGTAATATTGGAACCTTTTCTTTCTTTCTTTCTTTCTTTCTTTCTTTCTTTCTTTCTTTCTTTCTTTCTTTCTTTTTTTATTAGTTGCTCATGACAATACAATGATCTTTACATATCATACATTTGAATCAAATGGGGTATAATTTCTCATTTTTCCAAGTGTATAGGTCATAGACTCACATTGGTTATACAGACACGTATATACATACAGCAATACTAGTGTCTATTTTATTCTGCTGCCCTTCCTATCCCCCCTTCCACTCCCCTCCCCTCCCATCACCTCTCTCTACCCAATCTAATGTGACACAAAACAAGAATATTTTCATAGTTAAGTATATTAATTTCCCTTATATTATACCAGTAATAGAGCTAACACTAGATGCAGTTGTAACTTCAAAAGCAAGTTTTTATTTATTTATTTTTGTATTTATTTAGTGGTGCTGGGGATGAAACCTAGGGCCTTGCACATGCTAGGCAAGCTCTCTGTCTCTATCACTGTCCCCAGCCTAAGTTTTGATATTTAAATCTTTATAAAGAGAGCACTGGTCTGGCACCGTAATGTACCTGCAGTCCCAGCTATGGAAGAATTGCTTGCTTAGCCTCAGGGACTTAGCAAGATCATATCTCAAAATTAACAAATAAAAAAGGCTGATGATATAGCTCAGTGATAAGGCATGCTTGGGTTCAGTCTCCAGTATCACAAAAACAAACAGCACTGAATGGGTTTCTTAATGAATACCAACACAAATTATATTTAATGTTAGCTTAAAAGATAATAAGTGGTAAGTAAGTATATATTTTGCTCTTCTAGAAAAAACTATGTTGGTCCTGTGTTTGGTAATATGCTAACACATGGAACTGGGTTTTTCTTGACTCTTCTACTGTCTCCTTCAATTTCAAGGAACAATCACAGCAAAGAAACTATACACAATGATGATGGATAAAAACATCAGCTTGATTATAATGGATGCTCGAAAAATGAAGGATTATCAGGATTCCTGTATTTCAAATTCTCTCAGTGTTCCTGAAGAAGCCATCAGTCCAGGGTGGGTCATAGTGTATTTAGAGAATATGGTAAACTGTAGACAGTGGTAAATGTTACTACTAGGAATCCAAGCTAAACGTGGTAAAGTAGTCATTTCTTTTCCTGTTGACCTTTCATTCTTTGCTTCTTAATGATGTACCTCACCCTTTCTGCGGCATAATGTCAGAAACATTCCACTTTGGCTATTTTCTCCTATCATTGGCATTTGGAGTCTTATTAGAAATGAGGTGGAGCTGCCTTTTTATGCTTACTCTCTCCAGGTGTTTGTTGACTGATTTCCCTTATTATTTTCTGTTTATATATTTATGAATCATGTAACAAATTGTGAACTAATTATTTTACATACTGGAATTCCCCATACTATTATCTAGGATAAAAGAGTATACACAAACTTTTTTTTTAAAAAGGAGTATAGCTAAGTGATTAAGAAAGAATCTCTGAAGTCAGACTATATTCAAATAATTGTCATTTATTGCATTATCTCTAGCTAGTGACTTATTCGGAGCCCATGTTTCCATTTATAAAATGGAACAAACAATAGTACCTACCTCACAGAAGTTTTGAGCAGTTTGAGATATTTTGTATATCATACACACTTAGCACAGTGCTTGGCACAAGTAAAAGGCTTACTAGAACTTTTTTTTTAACTTGTTTGGTAAAAAAACCTCAAACCTTTCTTGTGTGTATTTATACAAGTAACTTTATTTTATTTTATAAAGTTACTTACATAGATACATCATATATTAGAAATCATTATGACATAGTAGCAGAGCTAAACTTCTAGATCCAGGGCTATTTTCACTCTTTTAAGCTTGTCATATATAAATCATGTGCCTTGTGGGTCTTAGTTTATGGGATTGGATTAGTTAAAATTTGTGGTATGACATTAAAGTATACATTTTTTAAAATTGGAAAATAAAATCTGCAGAATTCTTGACATATTACAGATGCTTGATAATTGTTTGACCTGAAGGATAGAGTGCTTTGTAAATATACTACTTAAAAATAAGATCACAGTGTTTAGTCTAATCAAACAGATATGAATATATTCCCAGAATTTGAAAAGATGAAGTTAATAGTTTTTAGATGATCTATACCAACAGAAGGCTGGTAGTCTTAATTGCGTTTGTGCTCAGTTCTGTGTTGAAACTTAAGATGACCTTAGGTTAAAGATTAAGGAACAAATTACATATTGAGAAAATTATTCCCTTTTAATTTTTTAATACCTTTATTTTATTTATTTTTATGTGGTGCTGAGGATCGAACCCAGTGCCTTACCTGTGCTAGGTGAGCACTCTACCCTTGAGTCACAACCCCAGCCCCTCCCTTTTAATTTCTGTTTCTGTCCTTCTCAGTTGGTTAAACAGAGTTTCAGTTTGGTTTAGTGTAACTTTTTAATATTTGATAATCTCCCTTTCTTAACAGGGAGCAGGCCTCAAGTTTCTATAGGCAGTAATATTTATAGCTAGCTGATGATAATTACATATTTTTTTCATTCTCTATTCTAAATAATTTTAATATAGTATATGCACAGAAGCACTCCTATCCTAAGTGTTTAGCTCCTTTAACAGCCTCCAGACCAGGAAATAGGACATAATCCTCACTCCCAGATCCCCTAGTATGCCCGCTCTAAGTTACTGGCCATATTCCCACCCATCCAAGGAAACCAATTTTTTTCCCCCTTAGATATCTCAATTGGCTTTCTTTTCTATTCTAGAATCAGGCAGTGCTTCCATCCATAAAATGGAATAAGTGTTTCAATAGACCGAGCAGAAAACTACCGGTTTTTAACAGAATGTATTCATTTGTCTGTTTTTTAAATTTTAGGTAAACAGAATAATATAATTGTAGTCTTTTATGGATAGCTTCTTCTGTTCCACATTTTTAACTGTGTGTGTGTGTGTGTGTGTGTGTGTGTGTGTGTTAGTTAGTTAGTTAGTTACTAGGACCTTGCATATGCTAGGCAAGTACTACCACTGAGCTGCATCCCTAACCCTCAACCTTATGAGTGTCATCTCCGTTATTGTATGTAGTTGCAGTTGGTTCATTTTCATTGCTAAATGTATTCTGTTATATGAATACAGCACAATTTTTTTAATTTACTCTTTTATATTAGAAATGTTTTCCATATATATTATGACATAATTTCCTATTAAAATGAATTTATTTAAGTAGCCGGGCACAGTGGTGCATGCTCATAATCCCAGTATGCCTGTAATCCCAGTGGTTCAGGAGGCTGAGACAGGAGGATTGCCAGCCTCAGCAAAAGCAAGGCACTGAACAACTCAGTGAGACCCTGTCTCCAAATGAAATACAAAATAGGGTTGGGGATGTGGCTCAGTGGTTGAGTGCCCTTGAGTTCAACCCCCAGTGCACAGCCACCCCAATAAAAGAATGTATTTAAATAAAAGATCATTTAAAATTATTTGGATTGATAATTACATTTAAAAATTAAGTTATAAGACAGAGCAGAGTTGAGGGCCATCTGTGAATATGATCCATGAAAGACTGAAGTTTGGGAAACACTGGTTGATGCTATTGTTTCCCAAAATGCACTTAGTAGAATTCCAGAAGGGATCCAGACAGAGGGGACAGCAAGAGTTGAAGCTCATAGGTAGGAGCATACTTGGATAAACCAAAAATTGCAAGGAAATTAATAGCTGGAGTAAGTAAATAAAGTGGGCAGGTCCTTAGAGAAGAGGGACATTGAGGTAATAGGATTGAGGACATGTATATATATACATGACAGGACATTGTAAAGACTTTACCTCTTATTTTATCTGTTTTACCTCTTATTGTTTTTGAGCAAAAATGATGAGGTGAACAGCATGCCTTAATAGAGTTGATATTATTCATAGTTGATATAAGAGGCAGCATTGAAAGTTTCTGAGATCATAGATGTGAGTCAGATTGCCTGAGTTTTAATTCTGGCTCCACTTACCAGCTGTAGCCTTGTGCAAGTTACTTACTCTTTTTGTAATTTGGTTTTCTTATCTATAAAATGGGGATAATATGTCTACAGGATTCTTGTGAGGATTGAATGAGGCATTGAGGCGTTTAGAACAGTATCTGGCACATAATAAATGCTATATGTGTTAAATAAACATTTTGCTATTTAATTATTGATTATTTGTGTAGGTATTATAAGAGAACTGAAATGTGAATAATGTTACCCAGATGATCCCCCAGTTGTTTATATGTGGCTCACCTCTCTCTAGAGGTGCCCCAATGACTTCCTCTGTTATCAGTTTTGCCCCCTCCCCTTTTTTTAAAAGGTCAGAATTTCATCTACTTCTTTCAGGTTTTTTTTTTCCAATATTTTTTTAGTTGTAGTTGGACACAATATCTTTATTTATTTTTATGTGGTGCTGAGGATCGAACCCAGTTGCCTGTCACATGCGAGGCAGGTACTGTACCACTGAGCCACAACCCCAGCCCTTCTTTCAGTTTTAATAATTATTAAAATCATTTTCCAGCTTACAATAGTGAAAGGGTTCAATGTTTAGGTTATTTAATATCTTAATATGAAGTCTGGCCTTAGAAAGGAATCTGCTTAAGGTTTGCTATGGCCTGGTACAGACTCTAACAAAACTCCTAATTTATACTAGCATCTTCTGTCAACTTTTGTCCCAATACAAATGTTAATACATTTCAGAGTCACTGCTAGTTGGATTGAAGCAAACCTCCCAGATGATTCTAAAGACACATGGAAGAAGAGGGGGAATGTGGATTATGTGGTACTTCTTGACTGGTTTAGTTCTGCAAAAGATTTACAGCTTGGAACAACTCTGCGGAGCCTGAAAGATGCACTTTTCAAGGTTAGCAAGTTTCCTTGTTAGTTTATTGTAACTGTAAGCCTTCTTTGGTTGTTAGGAAGACATGCTGACTAGCTTTTTTCTCTTGCTTTGATTGTATAAAGATTAGTTTTCAGTCACCAGATAACAGTAAACTGATCTGTATAAAATATTAGAATTTTCACCATTATAAGTTATCTGAAACAAATTTTTTTTAATGTTTTTTTTTTGTTGTTGTTATAAAGACTAGGATGGACATGGTGCACACCTATAATCATAGCTGCTCCGGAGGGTGAGGTAGAAAGATGAGGAGTTTGAGGCCAGGCTTAATGAGACCCAACCTTAAAAAAAAAAAAAAAAAAAAAAGAGAGGCAGAATTAGATTATAAGCATAAAAGCAAAGGAAGAAGTCACCAAAGGATAAATGTTTGATAGATTTGACGTAATAAAAAAAAAGTTAGGTTTGTAAAAATATCACAAGATTAGAAGGTAGAAGACAAAAAATATTATCAACAATTAAGGCAGTGTTTTAAAACATGCAAAATGTGAAGAGTTTTTATAAATAAATACTTAAAATTAAATTGTTAAATCAGTAGTGGATTATAGATAGTGATGAACAAAAGAGGAAAAACAAGTGGGCCTAACCATAAAAATGGTCTTTTCTAGTATAAGTACAGATTAAATTGAGTATCATTTTCACTGATCAAATGAACAAAGATTAAAAAATAATATTCAGTTTAGCTTTTTAAATTACTAAATTCATTCTGCTGGTAAAAGGGTCAGTTGATGAAAGATTGCCCACCAACAGAACAATCTTAAAAGCCTCATAATAGTTCATATTTTAAGACAGGGAATACAGGGCTGGGGTTGTAGCTCAGTGGTAGAGTGCTCACCTCACATGTGGAAGGCATTGGGTTCAATCCTCAGCACCACATAAAAATAAAATAAAGGTATTATGTCCATAAACAATTAAAAATATATATATAAAAAAAAAAAACAGGGGCATAGCTTAGTGGTAGAGTGCTGAGGCCCTGGGTTCAATCCCCACCACCAATGGAAAAAAAAAAAAAAAAAAAACAGAATACAGAAATAGATCTAAATGTGGACTGATTACATGAAATTCCAGTATTCAAGTGGCTTTGATCTACAAAAGAGGTTTCATGAAGTTCAACCTATCAATGTCAAATAAAGGTGATGTCACAAATCAGTGCAGAAAAGATGAATTAAAATAAATGGTTTGACGACAACTGAATAGCCAGTAAATAATAGGAAGCAGATTCCTAATTTATTCCTTAGACCAGACTGGATCCCAAATGGATCAAAAGTATGTAGCTTGAAACAGTAGACTACTTGGAAAAAGCATTAGTATTTTTTATTATCTTAATCCCAAACCAAGATGCCATAAAATAAAATTCAGGAAAAATATCTAACATACATGACAAAGATCTGTTTTCCCTAGCACATTCAATGTTTTCTAAAAAAATAAAGATTTATTATGAGAATTCTTATATTGTTGGTTAAATGTGTAAACTGTTACAGCCTTTTTGAAGTACAGTTTGACATCATCTACCAAACTTTTAAACTGCCACTCTTCTCCTAGGAATGATCTTAAAGAAATACACAAATGTATATTTCTAAGTGATCATTTTGAAGATGAGCAATATATATTGAAAGCCATAAAATATTCTTGTGCCTTGGCTCAGCAATTCTACTTCTGGGAATTTTCTCTAAGGGAGGTGATGTGTGCATGTATGAGGATCTTTGGTTATTTATCTCAGCATTGCTTAACAATTAACTGGGAGTATAAAGCAAAGGATTGATTCAAATTTGAGGCATTTGTATGTTCATAATTGGTGAGGTTGTAGGTAATGTTTACTATATATTAATATATCTTCTAATTTTTCTTCTGAGATTGTGGATTACATGTGTGGTTCTTAAAACCTGGTCTATACATTGGTTTTATTTAATGTTGACTTTTAAAATCAATTCCCATTTTTTCATCATTTAAAAGATAAATCTTGTCTTCAAGGGAACAATTTTACAATTTAAGTTTTGTTTTTCACTGTCACGAGACTGTTCCCAAATTAAAAGTACTATTTCCTTGTGAATATACTTTATATTCAGAGATACGAAAACTTGTGCTCTATAGGTGTAATAAGGATTGTAATGCATTCCACTGTTGTCATGTATTTAAAAAAAAAGTAAAATCAATAAAAAATTTTTAAAAATTAAAAAATAAAAGTACTATTTCCTTATTTTATAGTGGGAAAGTAAAACAGTCCTGCGCAATGAACCTTTGGTTTTAGAGGGAGGCTATGAAAACTGGCTTCTTTGCTATCCTCAGTATACAACAAATGCTAAAATCACTCCACCCCCACGAGGCAAGAATGAAGAGGTGTCTATCTCATGTATGTATGTGAAAATTTTTGCTTTAAATTGTTTCAGTAACATAGAGATTAATTATGTTTTCAGAGTAATGTTTCTTCATTGTATATTCATTTGTCCTATTAGGTAGAAGTTTGTTTTCAGGCAGAAAATGAGACTAAAACAATATGGCCTGGAAATTAACATTTTCTTTAAGATTCTCATGGTTGTCAGTTTTATTTAATTTTATTATCCCATATAACATGCATGACAAATATAAGTACTGTTTGTGGAGTTTTTTGTTGTTGGTTTTTTTTAATATTATTTTCTTGGGGATTTTAGTGGATTTTACTTATCCCTCACTGGAAGAATCAGTTCCTTCCAAACCTGCCCAGATGCCACCTCATTCTATAGACGTAGATGCAAATGTAGAATTGGTAAATGATCAAGATGAAAGAATGGGACCACTGAATATGTCAACTCCAGTTGAACCAATTGCTACTTCCAAAGCTGATGTTTCACCCATAATTCAGCCAGTGCCTATTAAAAAGAATGTTCCACAGGTATTGTCTTACTTTTTTTTTAATTCTAATTTGTTTTAATATTAAATATATAGCATAGAAATGAAGTTTTATATTAACCTTTAATATCTTTAAAAAGGTATCAATTAGAAGAATCTGTACATCTTGTCACCTTTTTTAATCCACTAATTTATTGATTCATTTAATAATATACACACAAAAGAAACCCAAAATTAACAATAAGAGATTTATAACATTTTAACATAAATGATATTTTGATGAAAATAATTATATTTTCTCAAACAAATATTAGTGGAAAGATTGGAATTGTTTTTTACATTTTTGGAAAACTTGTCCATATCTGGTTTGATAGATTGTCACATCTGCTGCTGATTTAGTCTGTTGCAATGTTGAATGTCACAGAATCTCTGACATACTTCACTCTACTCTTGAAGAATGAGTCAAATAAATAACAACCTGAGTAATAAAAATAATTTTGACCTTATGGGCCTGCTGAAAGAGTGTCTGGAACAATCTTTGAGTACTACTGCTTTAAAAATTCAAAGACCTAAAAAGAGCATACTATAGGGATACAGCTACATCAATGTTCATAGCAGCACAATTCACAATAGCTAGAATGTGGAACCAACCTATATGCCCGTCAATAGATGAATGGATAAAAAAAATGTGGCATTTGTACACAATGGAATATTACTCCACACTAAAAAATAACAAAATCATGGCATTTGCAGGGAAATGGATGGCATATGTTAGAGCAGATTATGCTAAGTGAAGTTATCCAATCCCTAAAAAACAAATGCCAAATGTCTTCTTTGATATAAGGAGGGCGACTCAAAACAGAGCAGGGAGGAAGAGCATGAGAAGATCACCGTTAAGCAAGGACGAGAGGTGGGAGGGAATGGGAGAGAGAAGGGGAATTGTATGGAAGATGGAAGGAGACCTTCATTGTTATACAAAATTACACAGAAGAGGATGTGAGGGGAAAGGGGGAAAAAAACAAAAAGAGAAATGAATTATAGTAGATGGGGTAGAGAGAGATGATGGGTGGGGAGGGGAGGGGGGATAGGAAGGGGATAGGAAAAGCAGCAGAATACAACAGACACTAGTATGGCAGTATGTATAAACGTGGATGTATAACCAATGTGATCCTGCAATCTGTACACGTGATAAAAATAAGAATTCATATCCCACTTGAATCAAATATATGAAATATGATATGTCAGGATCATTGTAATGTTTTGAGCAACCAATAAAAAAAAATTCAAAGACATGTCCCTGGTTCCAAAGTCCTCACAGTTGGAATCTTTATTTTTATAAAAATGTTTTAGTATAATTCAGGCCTTTTGCCACAACTGCATTCTAATAGATTATCAAAGGATTTTAAACATAGCTGCTGACTCTTTGCCACAAATAATACAAAGAAAAGCTTGTGTTTCCACAGTTGAATTAGAACAAAACTTTTGGGGGATTTTTTATTGAAATTTGACCAGTAGTACGATTGTCCCTTGGTATCCTTTGGGGATTGGTTCCAGTACTCCTGGGGATAACAAAATCAGTAGATGCACCAGGTACAGTGGTGCACACCTGTAATCCCAGTGGCTTAGGAAGCTGAGACAGGAGGATCTTGAGTTCAAACCCAGCCTCAGCAGTTTAGCGAGGCCCTAGGCAACTTAGTGAGAACCTGTCTCTAAATAAAATATAAAAAAGGGCTGGGGATGTGGCTCAGTGGTATAGCACGTCTGGGTTCAATCCCTGGTACCAAAAAAAGAAAAAAACAAACAAATAGATCAGTAGGTGCTGAAGTCCCTAATATAAAATGGTATAGTATTTGCATATAATCTACACGTATCCTCCCATATCATCTCTAGATTACTTCTAATACAATGTTAATGCTTTGTAAATAGTTGTCATACTGTATTGTTTAGGGAATAACAAGAAAAAGTCTGTACCTGTTTAGTACAGATAGCAATTTTTTAAAAATTCCCAAGATTGGAGATTTAGCTTAGTGGCAAAGTGCTTGCCTAGCATTAGGAAAGCCCTAAATTCAATCCTCAGCTCTCAAAAAAAAAAAAAAAAAATCCTTTCATGTAGAACCTATGGCAAATAGTTTGGCTTACACACCACTTAAATTTGTGATGTGAATATTTTGGGTTTTAAAATAACTTAATTCCATTGCATTTAAATTTGACACTTTGCCAGTAATTTATTTAAAACTTTTAAAATGACCAAGATGGTCAAATTAAAAATTGCAGCCTTTTCTTTGTTAGGTTCTATTTAAAGGAAGATTACTATTTCATAGGTAATGGCCAAGATTTTTTAGCATTCATTTCTAATTTTTTCCCACACATCTTTAAGCAGTATTTCACATTTAAAATGGGTAACATTGATTTGTAAAGCAGGATATGAATAGAATATTTGGTAGTTTTATTTGTTTTTTTCTGTAATTTAAGGAGGTTGTTCATTAATTTTATTTATTTATTTATTTTGGAGGAGTGCTGGGGATTGAACCCAGGGCCTTGTGCATGTGAGGCAAGCACTCTACCAACTGAGCTATATCCCCAACCCTTATCACTTATTTTTTAAGGTCATCCTTAATATTTCAGATTAAAATGTCAGATTAAACAGAATTTGGTAAAACAAGTTTTCTTAAAATATAAATTTTAAAAATTCTAAAAGCAGCTAACATTGTTGCACTTCTTTTCAAGTTAATCTTTGCATTTGACCCCTAATCCTTTTTTGTCCCAACATGACTCTGAAATACGTACAATTTGTCAAATGTATTTTGAGTATCTTCCACATTCAACCTTAGTTGAAAGGCTAGGAAGTGATTAAGGGTCTTCTGTATGAAAGACAGCATGAAAATTTATAAATATGAGTAAGACCTGTATTTTGTCTGATATTTAGAAGGAGAGACTTATTTAAAATAGCATAAGACAGAATATCATTATTATTCTACTAGTCACTGGAACACAGAACAAGGAGAAAAAGTTTAGCTGAAAGGGCCAGGGAGGTCTTTTCATGGAGAAGAAAGTAGTATTTTATTTGAACTTAAAAGAGTTCAATAGGGTTTGCAGATGCAAGAGAGTTGAAGAAAACTGTCTGACTTAAAGGGACAGGGCTTGCTCTGGGACCAGTGAATTCAAGTATTTGACATGTAGGCAGGATTTGTGTTGGAGAGAGGAGAGTGTGGTGGTAGTTAATATTGGAAAGATAGACAAGAATCATCAAGAGAGATGTGTATCAAATTTACATTTTATCCTAAAGGCACAAGGAAGCCACTAGAGAATTTTAAATTTGAAAGCAGCATGATCATAGCTGTGCTTTGAGGGAGTAATGGATTAAGCTACCAATATATAAGGAAACATTTATTTTTTCCTGCTCCACCTTTTATTGATATCCATCTCCATAGTGGTTTTTTTCTATTTCATTCTCAAATATATATAGAAAAAAGAAGGAATAGGGTTTCTTTTTAATGAAGAGGTAGAAAGTAAAGAGAAACTAGGCATGATTTTCTTTTTATTCAATAGATTCCTCCTGCTATATTTTCTGTGTGGTATACATCTAAAATTTATTTTATAAGAGCACTATGTAGGTTGTTAGTGTTCTTACAAGTTCTAATTTTGTTTCGATACATTATATTCTCAAGAAATGATGTTAGAGTCACTTCTTACAATGTTGTAGGATTAATATGCTGTTAAATTGAGGTAATAATAAACACTTAACTCATCAAATCAGAAATTTAGATTGTTTGTGATTTAGCTTGGAAGAAACTAATCAGTATATCTTTTTTAAAATGGACCTTTATTTTATTTAATTATATGTGATGCTGAGAATCAAATCAAGTGCATCACACATGCTGGGCAAGCACTCTACCACTGACCTACAACCCTGCCCAGTATATTTATCTTTTTTTGAAAGCTGTTATGGAATATTTTATTTGTTCCCTCAGCAATGTATTTATTGATTGTGTGCCAGACACCATCTTTACACTTTTAGAAAGCACATGTTTTAGAAGGGAAGAAAGATTTTTTAAAAATATAATTATTTAACCAAAATCCCAGTAGGTGGACTGAGGGGTTGGCTAGATTTAGAAATCAGAGAATATTTTTCTGAGGAAGAGGTATTTAACCGAAGTCTTAATGTTGTGGCAGGTATTATCTAGATGAACAGCTGATACAAAAGACCTAAGTTGGGAAGAAGTGTGGTAACTTTGGAAAAAAAAAATGTTTTTTTTTAAGGCAAGTGTGACTGATGTATAGAATAGTGAGTGTTAAGAATAGAGTTAAACACAGATAAGACTACTAGACATGGCCTTTTACAGGCTGCGATAAGGATTTCAGATGTAATCTGAGTGTAATTGGTAGCAATTTAAAATAGGATTTTAAGCAAGGGAAGGAACATGGTTATATTTGTTTTTAAATGATTAACTACAATATGGGGAAATTGTTTGGAAGCAGGCAAAAGAAATTGACAACTAGTTGGAAGTTATGATGTTGGCCTGGGCTTAACTAGTTGTAACAGAAATAGAGGAACGGATACACAAGGAAAGGCATCAGACTGCAGAAGGGTACAAGAAGATATTATGGTTTGTACAACTCTTTGGAGATTGGTTACATCCAAGAAATAAGAACCATCAATCGAGTTTTGGCTACACTGGTTTTGAGGTATATGTGTGACATTCCCATAGAGTTACTGAGTAGGTAGTTGGCTACATGGAAATGACACTTAAGTCTAGGTTTGTCAGATCTAGGTTTTATGCTTTAGTGTGAAGACTTTAGTAACTCTTCCGTATACAGAACACATCTTTTCTAGAAAAAGTTAAGTGTCATTGGTGTTTGTCTCTCTTTCAAGTACTCCCTTATAAACAAAATCTTGACATTGAGTAATTTATAAATATGGATAATACATTCTGGCTGATGATCTCTCCACAAAGTGACATTCTTTTATCACAGTTTGATTTCAGGAACTGAGGTTATATGCTCCTGAATTTTGTCAAAAGAATATTTTGCTCTGTTTTTATTTCCCTAGGTTGATCGTACTAAAAAACCAGCAGTCAAGTTGCCTGAAGATCACAGAATAAAATCTGAAAGTACAGATCATGAGCAACAGTCTCCTCAGAATGGGAAAGTTGTTCCAGATCGTTCCACCAAACCACTATTTCCCCCTGCAACTGCCATGTTAACAGATGAAGAAAAAGCTCGTATTCATGCAGAAACTGCTCTACTAATGGAGAAAAACAAACAAGAAAAAGAACTGCGGGAAAGGCAGCAAGAGGAACAGAAAGAGAAACTGAGGATGGAAGAAGAAGAACAAAAAGCCAGAAAGAAACAAGAAGTTGAAGAAAATGAAATCACAGAGAATCAACCAAAAGCAAAAGAAGAAATGGAGAAGAGAGAAAGTGAACAAGCCAAGAAAGAAGATAAAGAAACTTCATCAAAGAGGGGCAAAGAGATAACAGGAGTAAAAAGACAAAGTAAAAGTGAACATGAAACCTCTGATGCCAAGAAATCTGTGGAGGATAAAGGGAAAAGGTGTCCAACTCCAGAAGTACAGAAAAAGTCAACAGCAGATACTCCTCCTGCATCTTTAACGGGAGATTCGAGTGCAGGCAAGGTAAGTAGAAACAAACAGTACAGATTGCCAACTATGAGAAATAAAATGTGTATAAAAAGATAACACTGTGCTTGGGGTAAAGCTCAGAGGCAGACATTTGCTTAGCATGCACGAGGGCCTTGGATCAATGTAAGGTACTGAAGAGGGAGAGAGAAAAGATAACACCTGTGGCATTCTGTAAACATGGCAGGTATTTTGAGTAGTTTTCTAGGGGTTGACAATTTGTTCTGATCCATCCACATTTGCTTGTCTACTCTTCTTTGAGGCCACTGACATGTGTTAAATGGTTGGCAGTGGCATTGTTTTTTTGTGTCTATAAAATGTGATCTATTTTTAATAATTGAGATCTGTAGCTACATTCTTCATTTTCATGTAATATCAAAAGACTAGAATGAAATATTCTATCAAAAGACTAGAATGAAATATAATCTTCCTCTCAGTCTGGAGAAGTCAGGTGCCGATATTTATGTGAGTTTGTTAATAATCACGTGAAAAATTATTGGCATCTAAAAATAGCCAATATTTATCTTTGCTTATAATCATATTTTTGGTCAAGTCCATGTCATTTTGTTTCTTTATATATAATATTGTATTTAATGTTGCCTTTTTCTGCCCTTGGCTACATACCCAAAATCGATTCTGATAATTTTGAAGGATATTTTTTGCTGTTATTTTGTTTTCAATCTAATAATATACTTTTTTTCTCCATTATGCAATTAACAGCATCTTTTCCTTTTGTGTACTAAATAAGTTTTTATAATAGCAGGAACAATTATAGCCCCCCTTTTACATATGTAAAAATATTTATTGATATAAAAATGATTTCTGATGGAAGACAATTGAATACCATTTTTATATAATGTCAGTTTCTATACTTCAAAGCAACCAAAGTGATTCAGGCATATTACCAAAATTGACACTTCATATTGATGCTGGATTTAACTTGGTAACTTTTAATATCAAAAATATAGCTCATGTACAAAAGTGTTCTAAACAAAGTAAGGAAATGATGCCCATGTACCAAGACTCTGTAGGAAGATCAGAACTTGTGAGCTCTTATTTAAGATATAATTTAAACATTGTTTTTTGAGTATCTACCATCTGCCAAATATTTTCCCAACATTAATTGTTTCATAATGGTAATCCCATAAAACTTTCAGTTTACAAGTGAAGCTGAAACTTAGACTTTAATTATTTGCCTAAAATCACACAGGTTATGAGATTCCAATGCCACTTTCTTTTCATCTTATAATAAGACAGGGAGTCTTTAGAACTTAAAGCATTCAGGGGCTGGGGTCGTGGCTCAGTGATAGAGCACCTTGCCTAGCATGTGTGAGGCAATGGGTTCGATTCTCAGCACCGCATATAAATAAGTGAATAAAATAAATGTCCATCGACATCTAAAAAAAAATTTAAAAAAGAACTTAAAGCATTCATATTTGTAGGGTCATTTAATATAGGTACCAAATATCCCTACAAATCTAAATAGCCCTCAGATTATGACAGTTTTTGTTATGACATAGTTTTTACTCTCCCTATAACACATTGAAAAAAAGCAAACACTGCATTCTTGTCTCCCCTTTTTTGGGAGGTGGAGGGGTTTACTGGGGATTAAGCTCAGGGACACTTAACCACTGAGCCACATCCCCAGCCTTATTTTATATTTTATTTAGAGACAAGGTCTCACTAAATTGCTGAGCGCTTCACTTTTGCTGAGGCTGGCTTTGAACTCACGATTCTCCTGTCTCAGCTTCTCGAACAGCTTGAATTATAGGTGTACACCACCATGCCTGGCTTATGGGCTCCTTTTAAAAGTAGAAGCAATATATAATTTATTCTAGAATAAATTTTGTTAAAATTAATCAAAAGGGTTTTTTATAGTTGTTTTAAAAATAAGATGAATTCTTTGAAGAACTTATAATGTTATAGAAGATAAAAAATGGATTTTGCATTTTTTAATTTGGTCCGTATAAAATGCTATATTCTCGGGGCTGGGGTGGTAGAGTGCTCACCTCACACATGCGAGACCCTGGGTTCATTCCTCAGCACCACATAAAAATAAATAAGTGAAATAAAGGTATTGTGTCCAACTACAACTAAAAAATAAATATTTTTTAAATGCTATATTCTCTTCATTCTCTTTAATATTTTAAATTTTTTTGGAGCATTACCCCTTTCAGAGTAACCAAAATCATATGGGATTTAAATAAAAGACTAGAGTCCAGTGAGGTTATGCTAAATATACATGATCATGAATTATATACTGTAAACTACAGCTTCACAAATTATTTTATTTTCATAATTTGTTTTCTTTTTCACTGATCCATCAGGTTTTTTTAGCTTTTTCTCTTCAGTGTTAGGAAATTGTAAATGGCCTTATAAATATCTGTTTTGAATTTGGCAGTAAAGTAAAATACACTTTTCAGAAGCCTAATTTTTTTCTCCTTTTTACATTTTTAGTCTACTGACTTTGATTGTATTAGCTAGTGGTAAATTGGATTATATTGGGACAAAGGTAAAGTTTTCTTTCACTTCTGTAACTTTTACTATTTTATAGCCTATTAAGATGAAAGGACAACCAGAAAGTGAAATTCTAAAGACAGGAACTTTTAGAGAAAATTCAGAGGATATTTAAAGAAATTAAGTAGCCCACTAGGGGTAAAAAAAAAAAAAAAAAAATTGGAAAAGATTTGGAGGGTAGCTCATGCTAGAGGGCCCTGATTTCAATCCTTAACATCTCAAAAAAAAGAAAACAAGAAAGAAAGAAAGAAAACTGGAACAAAAATCATGGATGAACACGTATAACCACATGATTTTCTTTGTATCTTTGTCACATTGTCACCCTTTATCTTGAGATCTCTCTGAGGAGATTTTTATAATCTTTGGTGATTACTTTTTGTTTTTACTTAATCGATCTATTTATATGCTAGAAGAAATAGAGTTTGACTTCCTAAAGTTGACAGTATATTCTCTTCATTTTATGAAATATAAAAAATACTTAGGCTTTATAGAATGATTTAAGAGTTCTACTTCTGGTTATATGCCCAAAAGAATCAAAAGTTTGGCCTTGAAGGGAGATTTGTATACTCATAACAGTACTATTCATAATTCTTAACAGTATTATCCACAGTTGCCAAAAGATAGAAGAAACCCAGGTGTCCATTGGCAGATGAATGCGTACAGTGGGAAATTATTCAACCTTAAAAGGAAGGAAATTCTGATACATGCCACTATGGATGAACCATAAAGATATTATGCTAAGTGAAACACACTAATTACAAAGGATACATACTGTGATTCATCTTATATTAGATTATTTAAAGTAGGCAAATTTATAGGGACAGAAAATAAAACAGTGGTTGCCAGGGACTGGGGGAAATAAGGAGTTCAGTTTTGAAAGATGAGAAGAGTTCTGGAGATGGATTATATAACAACTGATCAGTTGTTAATACAACATAACTGACTAGTGTACCTAAAAATGTTTAAGAGGTTAAATTTTGTTTGGCATTTCATCACAATTTTTTAAATACTTACAATTTTTATAAGACATTTTTGCCTTTGTTTAAAGAGCTTAAATGAGGTATGATTTACATATTATAAAAATCACTCATGTTTAGTGTACAGTTGGTTTGGTGATTTAAAAAATTTAAAGAGCCAGGAAACCATTAACAATCCAATTTTAGAACATTTCTGGTGTGATGCACAATTAATCACTCTTTTTTTTTTTTACCTTCAGGCCCCAAGCAACACTGAACCTACTCTCTAGATATCTCTATTGATTTACTTTCTCTGAGATATTTGTAGTCTTTCACATCTGGCTTCTGTTCTCTTACATGTATTTTTAGATTAATCCATATTGTAGCATGTTGGTAGTTCATGCTAAGCATGTACTCTACCATTAACCCTATTGGCAAGTAGGGTTACATTTTGTGGATATACTACATTTTATTCACTCATCATGTTTGGTTTACTTCTACTTTGGGGATATTTTGAATAATGCTGCTGTGAACATTCATATATGTCTTTTTATGAAAATGTTCATTTGTTTTGAGTGGATGCTCAAAAGAGATTTTCTTGTTGTATTTTGAGGAAGCTTTTTAAAGAAACTGGCAAAAATGTTTTCCAAAGTGGCTACCCCATTTTATGTTCTCACTGGCAACATATAAGGGTTCCCATTTTTCTACATCCTGGCCAATACTTGTTACTGTTTCTTTTCTTTTTTCTTTTTTTTTTGGGGGGGTGGTGGGAGTTTTCTGGGGAGGTACTGAGGATTGAACTCGGGGACACTCAACCACTGAGTCACATCCCCAGTCCTGTTTTGTATTTTATTTAGAGACAGGATCTCCTGAGTTGCTTAGTGCCTTGCTTTTGCTGAGGTTGGCTTGGAACTCTCCATCCTCCTGCCTCAGCCTCCCAAGCTGCTGAGATTAGTATGCATTTTCCTGATGACTAATAATGTTGAGCTTTTTTCCCTAAGTATAGGCTTTATGTTTAGCTTCTTTGGTGAAATGTGTATTCAAGTCTTTTGCCAATTTTTAAATTGGATTATTGCCAGCTTTTACCAAGTTGTATAATTTATAATATGCTGGATACAAATTCTGTATTAGAAATGTGATTTGCAAATATTTCCTTCCACTTTATGGCTTGGCTTTTCATTTTTTTTTATGAAGTTTTCAAAATGCAAAAGTTCTTGTGGGGAAGTTCAGTCTGTCCATTTTTTCTTATGTGACTCATGCTTTTTATATTGTATCTAAGGAGCCTTTTGTCAAACCCAAAGTCATTAAGTTACGAAGAATATTTCCTGTTTTGTTTTTAAAACTTATACTATTTGTACAGTTGGATCTCTGATCTCTGCCTGTCACCACCACCCACCCACCTTTTTTTTTTTTTTTTTTTTTTTGTAGTAGTGCTAGGGATCGAACACAGGACCTCATGCTTGCTAGGCAAGCACTCTACCACTGAGCCACATCCCCAGCCTGATCTCTGTCCATTTTGGGTTAATTTTTACATATACAACAGTTTCCATTTTGGCTCTGATTTCTTTTTCCTTGGATTCAGTTACTTATGGTCAGCCATGGTCTTAAAGTTACATGGCAAATTTGAGGAATAAATAATTCATAAGTTTTAAAGAACTTTTATTATAATAATTGTTCTATTTTCTTATTAGTTCTTGTTGACCTCTTACTCTCCTAATTTATAAATTAAATTTTATCACAGGTCTATATACATATGGGAAAAATCATATATACACATATATATGTGATTTATATATATATATTATATATATATGTTTCATTGTTATCTGTGGTTTCAGCCATCCATTGGAGATCTTGGAACATGTTTCCCATGGATAAGGGAGGATTACTATAGTATAAATTAAAGTTTTAAATTCATCTCTTTGTATATTCAGTTGTCCCATTTGCATTTATTTTTCCAGCACACAAATTGTATTAATTATTGTGTTCTCCAAAATTATTTTATGATGGGAAGAATTTGATGATAGAAATTGGGTATCTTATTAGTAAGCCCTTTTGGTTTCTATTAATAACAATTTTTCACTAAAGGAGGTTAGAAGTATGTGTCATCTGGTTAGAGAAGTTGGTGCCTCAATATATCAGTCTATATTTTCTCGTAATACTAGTAATTTATGAGGTGAATAAATGTGGAAGATGTGTTAGTGCAAGGTGACAGAATAGGCCATGATATAAATTTGTAGCCTTTTTTTTTTTTTTTGATCCTTTGTCCTTCTCATGAATCAGTATGGAAGGCCACCTACCTGCCATCATTATAGGCTTATGCACACTATTCCTATTGATTATTCCAGACTCAGGAACTGAAAGAGTAAAGTGGACTTTATTTAGGGTCTTAGGAATTGCAATTCAGCAAAGACAGATTCAAATAACTCTTGTCAGTGTTCCAAAGCAGGCAAAAAAAAGGGGGTTGCTTGTGGTAAAACTTCAGTTGGAGTATAATTGCTGTATGACAGGCGCTATGTGACCAGTAGAAGATACAGAGACATTTTTACCTAGTAAAATTATTAACAAATAGATAAATGTCCCATTTTTATTTGGTACAACTGTCTAGAGTCCAATAACCTCTTGATGTGCATTTCAGTCTCTGGGCACATTGTAATTATTTGTTCTAGATGCCTGTAGTCAAGAGGTAACCAACACTAACATTCCTAGGTAGCAATTGGAGTTGTACATTAAGTCATGCCTCCTAATGGCCTCTTGACTGCATTTTGAAATGCTTTTTTTTTTTTTGTCCCATCTTTTAATGCTATTTGTTCATTTCATCAGACTTTTTCCTTTTCACACTTCTCTTCCCATTGGTATATTAATATTTGTACATGGAGAAAGTTTTCTTCATCTTTGAATCTGTTTTTAAATATACAAAGAGTAGCCAAGGCATAGTTTTTTTATTCTTTGGTACAAGCATCTTCAGTACATATATGGCAAAATTTAATGGAAAAATCAGAATTATTTTTTTTTCCTTTTATTTTCAAATTAGGCTCAGCGAGAACCTTTGACAAGAGCACGAAGTGAAGAAATGGGGAGGATTGTACCAGGACTGCCTTCAGGCTGGGCCAAGGTAAAAGTCAAAATGAGAATTTGACATACTTTTATTTATTTATTCTACGTCATCTCTAATGCAGTCAGTTCTGTTTCTTCATTGTAGAGGACATAGCTCCTTCCTCTAAAAACCACAGGGTTAGATGCTTCAATAACCAACCTGGAATGCTATATGCAATATGAGAGCATTCTGGAAATATTATTTTGAAATAATGTGTTATATTAAAACCTAAACATCCTTGGAAGTTTAATTAGATGATTAGATAAGTTTAATTATTGGAATTGTAGGGAGCCTAATGCTAGAGTGTGAGCTTTAGCATGTATTAGTCCCTGGGTTCAATCACCAGCAAATCGCCCCAAATTAATCTAAAAATAAATTTAGCAGTAATATACTTTGGAATGATTTCCTTGTTTATGAAATGGTCATTTTTTATTTTTTGTTTTTCTTTTCCTTCTAAGTTTCTTGACCCAATTACTGGAACGTTTCGTTATTATCATTCACCCACCAACACTGTTCATATGTATCCACCGGAAATGGCTCCCTCAACTGCACCTCCTTCCACCCCTCCAACTCATAAAACCAAGCCCCAAATTCCTGCTGAGAGGGACAGGGAACCATCCAAACTGAAGCGCTCCTACTCCTCCCCAGACATCACCCAGGCCATTCAAGAGGAAGAAAAGAGGAAGCCAACAGTAACTCCTACAGTTAATCGGGAAAATAAGTAAGTTTATTCTAACTCCTAGAATTAGAATAATATGCTATATTTTAAGACCTACTCTAACAAGATCACCATATTAAATAAAGATAGAGAATCAGAAATTTCTGTGGGTGACTATACCAGCCATTGTCATTTATCATGGAGAAAAAAAGAAATGAATAAGAAAATATCCTTTGTTTTTTCACCGAAGTACTAGCTAAATTAATATACAAAAGAGGATTATCATAAGTAAATGTAGATCTACAGTATTTTTATACACTGTTAAAATTTATAGTAGTATGCCATAGACCATCCACAAGTTTTTCATAGACCATATGTGGAAGACCTCTTTCTACCTTTTAGGACCATAATTTACAGAATTGTTGAATTTCCATTCTTTTTTTTTTTTTAATTGATTATTTAAAGCATTACATAGCTCATGATATATCATCTTTCATACATTTGACTCAAATTGTGTTTTGAACTCCCATTTTCACCCCAAATACAGATTGCAGAATCACATCTGTTACATATTCACATTTTTACATAATGCCATATTAGTGACTGTTGTATTCTGCTACCTTTCCTATCCCCTACTATCCCCCCTCCCCTCCCCTCCCCTCCCATCTTCCCTCTCTACCTCCCCTGCTGTTGTTCAATTCTCTCCCTTTTTTTCCCTCCCCCTTGCCCCTCATAACCTCTTATAATTTTATGTATCATTGAAGGTCTCCTACTATTTCCATATGCTTTCCCTTCTCTCTCCGTTTCTCTCCCCCCATTCGTCTTTGTTTACTATAGTCTTTTCCTCATGCTCTTGTAGCTCCCAAGTCCCCACCTTTTTCTCCTTAGTCAATAATGTGAGAGCAAAATTTTCCTGTAGTATAGAAATAAGTACTACAGTATATCTGCCTCTAATCATCATTCTGTTCCCGTTTCTTTTTTGTTTGGTACTGGGAACTGAACTAAGGGGCACGCAACCACTGAGCCCATCTCCAGCCCTATTTTGTATTTTATTTAGAGACAGGGTCTCACTGATTTCCTTGGTGCTTTGCTTTTGCTGAGGCTGGCTTTGAACTTGCGATCCTCCTGCCTCAGTCTCCTGAGCTACTGGGATTAAAGGTGTATGCCACTGCACCCGACTTATTCCTGTTTCTTCATTGTATTTCTGTTATTCTGTTCATAGGTAGTAATTAATGGGTTCATTTTAAGTTTCCCGAAGTAATATCTCATTTAGATACATTTCTGGCTTCATCTCTTTTTGAGTCTGCTAATGAATAGACTTTTTTGTCATTTCCTAAACAATATTAAAGTACAACAGGAGGATGTAAACAGGTTAATACAAATACTGTAGCATTTTATAGAAGGGACTTGAGTATTCTTAGATATTAGTATCTGCAGGGGGTCTTGGATACTTATGTATATTGATGTATAAATAAATAGGTTTGTTTTCCCATTATATACCCTTTGTTAATTACTAAGGAATTCCAGTTAGGCTATCTTTTTGGCCCCTTTAGCAATACATTTCATGAAAGTAGTTGATATTTCCTTGTGAGAACTTGTCAGGTAGAAACTTTTTGAAGGAGCTTTTTAAATTTATGTTTATCTACAGGACACAAGTGGCATACACCTATATTCCCAGCAGCTTGGGAGGTTGAGGCAAGAGGATCATGAGTTCAAAGCCAGCCTCAGCAACTTAGTGAGACCCTGTCCCTAAATAAATTATGTTTTTAAAGGGTTAGGGATATGGCTCAATGGTAAGTGTCCCCGGGTTCAATTCCTGATACCAAAAAAAAAAAAAAAAAAAGATTTAGTTACAGATTTTAAAAATCATTTTAATAACTGGTAAGATTTAAATCCTTCTTGACTCAGCATTCTTGTTAAAGTTTATTAATTTGGCAGTGCTTTAAAGAATACCTCCTATTTAGTTCACCTATTTTATACATATTAAACAAAACGGCTAGGCATGGTGGCATATGACTACAGTCCTCAGAAGCCTGAGGCAGAGGACTTCAAGTTCTAGCTCAGCTTCAGCAATTTAGCACCACCCTGTCTCAAAAAATAAAAAGAACTGGGAATGTAGCTTAATAGTAAAGAGCCCTTACGTTCAGTCCTCAGTGCTTCTAAAAAGAAAAAGACCTTCAGTTAAGATTTTCCTTCATGCTATAGTTCTATAGTAGTTCCACAGACAAACTAAATACACTAACAAAAGTCTAGGAGGCTTTCTCTAGTCTGGCATTATCCAGTGGGTCATTCTGTGCTAATGGAAATGTTCTTTATCAGTGCTGATGTTGAGTTGTGACTATTTTGAAATGAGGTTAGTGATTCTGAAGAACTGAATTTTTTAATTTTAATTGATTTAAATTTGACTAGCCCACCTGTGAGTAGTCAACCACAACTCTAGACTTCAGGTAATAGTATCCAGATAACCTCTGCCTCCTCTGATATGTGCTCCATGGTAATGTATTTTTATGGTTCTTTGCCATTTTGGTTGAGTTCAAACATTTACAATGCCAGCCTCCCTGGACCATTTAAGGAGTTTGAAAGAGCCTTCTCTGTTTGAGCTCCTTGCTCATGAGAAGCTAGAAAATCTCTCTCATGATATCTCTAGGACCACCAGCCCCATAAAAGGTAAAAGGTATATGTTTCATGGGAGGGACCCAGATGACATCCAGGTATAAGCTAGTTACTAAGTGTCCTGTAAGATAGTTACCTTATGAGTTAAAAGACTGTGGACAAGAGTTGTGTAGTACAAGTAGTATAGTTTGCTGCCACTTGTAGTGTGGAACCTGTTTCAGATGGTCTGCATTTTAAGACATCTTCTATACTCTTTCTTCCTCAGGCCAGTATGCTATCCTAAAGCTGAGATCTCAAGGCTTTCTGCTTCTCAGATTCGGAACCTCAATCCTGTTTTTGGAGGATCTGGACCAGCTCTTACTGGACTTCGTAATTTAGGAAATACTTGTTATATGAACTCAATATTGCAGTGCCTATGTAATGCCCCACATTTGGCTGATTATTTCAACCGAAACTGTTATCAGGATGATATTAACAGGTACTAAATGTCTTACTTTTCAGTATTGTGTGTGTATATTTTGTGGTGTTTTCTACAATTCAGCATATTTCTGATACTGATCCCTGCTCCTTTTCCTATATTTTTTTTAAATTAGTATTTTATAATTGTACATAGTGGTGGGATTTGTTTTTGGAATTCATGGCGTGCACACAATATGGCAATATAATTTGGTCATCATCACTTTCCCTTCCCTCCCTTCCTAACCCTGGGTTCCTCTCCTCTGTTCTACTGATCTCCCTTTGATTTTTATGAGATCTGTGCCCCTACTTTTTTTTTTTTTAACTTCCTCCCTAGTTTCCACATATGAAAGAAAACATACAACACAATCCTTGACCTTCTCAGTTTGGCTTATTTTGTTTTATATAATGGTTCCAAGTATACTATTAAAAAGATACTCTAATCATACTTATTAATCTAGCCCATTTTGTGCTGCTCTAACAAAGTACCTGTGACTGGATAATTTATAAAGAACAGAAATTTATTGTTCTCGGTTCTGGAGATGGGATGTTTAAGATGAAAGTGGTAGCATCTCTGGTCAGGGCCTTCTTTATTTTGGTACTAGGGATTTAACCTAGGAGTGCTCTCTCTCTAGAGTCTTCCTAAGCTGGTCTAAGTTGCTGAGGCTTGCCTTGAACTTAGGATCCTCCTGTCTCAGCCTTTTGAGTTGCAGGGATTAGAGTTGTAGAATACCATAGAGTTGGTCAGGGCATTCTTATTGTGTCCTCACATAGCAGAAGGTGAAAAGACCAGAGAGGACAAACTCCTTTTGTCATGCCCTTTTCTAAGTGTACCTAATCTCATTCATGAAGGGGAGCCTAATGGCCTCAACACCTCTTAACACGCCACCTTTTAACACTGTCACATTGGCAACACCTGAATTTTAGAGGGGACACATTCAAACCATAGCACTTCTTACTTGGTTCCAGAAAAGATGAATTAGGAAAGGGAAAAATATCTTTATTTGTAAAGATAAGAAAGAGAAAATTCAACTCTAATAGTAAGGGACAGACGGGAAGAGAGCAGCACAAGAAAGCGGAGCCTCACTCTTATAAAACTGCAGCCTGTTGATGAGTAGGAGGAACAAGGCTTGTAGCCAAAATAAGTAAGTTGGAGGACTATTAGCAAAGAAAGATTCAGATGAGTATTTGGTAATAAACCTACAAATAAATATTTTAATATAGGATTGTGGTATGTGAATAGTTTAATGTTGACATCAAGAACCCACTCTCCCTTTTAACATTTTCCTTTATTGCTTTTTTTGTAACTTTAATTTTACTTACATAGGTCAAATTTGTTGGGACATAAAGGTGAAGTGGCAGAAGAGTTTGGTATAATTATGAAAGCCCTGTGGACAGGACAGTATAGATACATCAGTCCAAAAGACTTTAAAATCACCATTGGGAAGATCAATGACCAGTTTGCAGGGTACAGCCAACAAGATTCACAAGAATTGCTTCTGTTCCTCATGGATGGACTCCATGAAGACCTAAATAAAGTAAGATTTAACTTTTCCAAGTTGCAGAGAGACTCCCTAGAGTTGCTCAGTAGCACTGTTATTTTTATAGCAATTTAAAATTGTAGTTGGTGAGTTTTCAGTGGCAATTTATTGAAATATAATGACTTTGTACTAAGGCATGAAGCTACAATACAGATATATATGATGAGTGTAATACAAGTTGAGGATCCCTTACCTAATATGCTTGCTTCCTGGGGTGGTTTGGATTTTAGATTTTTTTGGATTTTGGAATATTTGCATATACATAATATACCTTGGGACTAGGGCCTCATTCTAAATACAGAATTTACTTATGTTTCATATTTACCTTATATACATAGCCTGAAGTTAATTTTACACAATATTTTTAAGTAATTTTGTGCATAAAACAGTTTCATGGTGTGTAATTTTCCACTTGTGGCAGCATGTCAGTGCTCAAAAAGTTTTGATTTTGGAGCATTTTGGCTTTTCAGGTTAGGAATTCTTGACCTGTATTTGAAAAGAAGTATATACAGTATTAGTGTTAACAGTTAGTAATGCTGAGCAGTTTGCAAATGTTAAAATAGTTGTGGAGATACTATCCATAACTCACATGTATTTGAAAGTAAAATCAGAAACAGATTTTGTAGAAGATTAGCTGTAGATGGGCCAAACGCCTTTATTGTATATTTATTTATTATTACAAATGTTTGTTATATAGTTTGAATATATCATTACTTTTTAAAGTAAGAATTATACCACATAACCAAATGGTGCATGTTTAGTTTTTTTTTTGAGGCATCTATCTCTACACAAATGACCATCCTCCATTTGTGTATGACAGCTTCAACTGTCATCTCTCTTTTTGGATAACTTTGGGATCGCCGTTGTTACCAGTGCACACATACACATGTGTTTGAATATATATACATATATTTGTGTATGTTCCTGTTTATGAAGCTGGAACAATGAAATTACATTTCTCTAGTTATAGCCCTGATTACCAGCTACATGTGGGTTATCTTCTCTTTTCAAAACCAGACTTATGATAAAGTAGGTATTGCAGCTGGAATTACTTTTTGCTGTATTTGCCAGAACTACAAATGTTTTAAATCTGCAGTGTTTTTGTTTAACTTTATTCTTTCAATTTTATATTTAAATGTAATCTTATAGGTACTAATTGTCTAAATAATCTTGTTTCCAGGCTGATAATCGGAAGAGACATAAAGAAGAAAATAATGATCATCTCGATGACTTTAAAGCTGCAGAACATGCTTGGCAGAAACATAAGCAGCTCAATGAGTCTATTATTGTTGCACTTTTTCAGGGTCAGTTCAAATCCACAGTACAGTGCCTCACCTGTCACAAAAAATCTAGGACATTTGAGGCCTTCATGTATTTATCTCTACCACTAGCATCCACAAGTAAATGTACATTACAGGTAAGAAAGAGAGAAAATGATTTGTTGGGTAAAAATGTCATTTATATACATAGAGGTGTACATTTTTTAGCGATTTATGTCTGGCCATCGCCTCTGTAAACATTTTATGGAAAAAATTAGAAATTTCCCTTTTTTAGCGGTACCTTTTTTAAGAATTGATAATGATTTTTAAAGTTTTAGGTTTTTGTTTTGCATTGCTGGAGATAGAACCCAGGCCTTGAACATGCTTTACCTATATGCCCAGCTCTAGAAGTTTTAATTTGGAAAATTGTATATTGACTTCACCTTAGATCTACTTTTTATGAGTGTGTGCTTTACATGGGAATATCAGATATTTTGATTTTCACACAACAGCAGTGTGATTTATATAATAGTTTGTTGATACTATTAGTCTTAACTTCCTCTAGAACATCATATCCTCTAATCAGGTCTTTCCTGGCCCATCAGGTGCAGGTTAAAGGTCTTCCTGTTTGCCATCATGACCCATAGCACTTTTCATTTCATCGTAGATAGCCCTCGATGTGCTGTGATTCTGTTCACTGGAGTATGTTCCTCACCTGATTTGGTTGGAATTTTGTTCAAGGTTATTATTGTATCTGGGGCCTACAGAATGAATTAGTGAAGAGATGCTCTCTGGTGCTATGTGAAGACATTAATTATTGAGTACCTGCTACTTGTTTTTTTCACTAGGATTGCCTTAGATTATTTTCCAAAGAAGAAAAACTCACAGATAACAACAGATTTTACTGCAGTCATTGCAGAGCTCGACGGGATTCTCTAAAAAAGATAGAAATCTGGAAGTTGCCACCTGTGCTTTTAGTGCATCTGAAACGGTAAAAGGGAAATTTTTTCTATCTGTTCAGTAAAATGAAGGAATTCAAAGTCCTATGTAATTTACACTTATTATACTGGCTACAGAGGAAACATACCAAAAGAAGGTTGTCTGGCTGGGGCAGCTCTAGGGTAATAAAGTAGAAATGAGGCCAGAATACAATATTGTTACTTCATGTAGTTCCATGTGATTTCACTTTTTAAAAATGAATGAAACTAAATTGTTAAATCAAGTGAAAATGTATAAAAATACATGTTATACAGTATACTTCTAACACAAATTAGCAGGCCAAACATTCCAGCAGTGAGCATTTACAGATTGAATCATGTTTTTAAAAAGGAAATAACATGATTTTTTTTTTAAAGTGTAATTTTAAAAGTGAAATATGTTAGTAATGTTAAGTGTAGACTGTTGTGTCCAAATCTTTCTAACTAATGAAAAAGATCTGGTTCAATAGTGGAGGGAATGATGGTGAAAGATATAAAAACACATACCAGATCTTTTGCTCTTACTCCTTGGTCTTTTGATAACTTTTGAGCTAGTTTTATGAAAAACTACTTTAAAGGATGTTTCATCTTTTTATTGAGAAGAATAATTTTTGTTTCAAAGAAAGCATTTCTGTATTGAAGATTCTTAGTTATTAATGTTAATTTCAAGATTGATGTGTTCATATTTCTCTTATACAGTTTTTCTAACAAAATTTGTCCACTGCCCCTTTTTCTTGAAGATTGTAGAGGTATAAACATTCTATAAATGAACACAGATTTGTTCTGAACATATTTGAGTGCTGATATTCTTAGAGGTTATTCAAAAGTATATACAGTTCAGAAATTTCTTTTTAAAAAAATAATGCCGGGTCCAGTGGTACATGCTTGTAATCCCAGCTACTCGGGAGGCTGAAGCACAAGGATTGCAAGTTCACAGCAAGCCTCAGCACTTTAATGAGGCCCTTAGCAACTTAGCAAAGTAAAACATAAAACGGGCTGGGGATGTGGGTCAATGGTTTCTGAGTGCCCCTGGGTTCAGTCTCTGAAACCAAAAGAATAAAAAAGTAATGCCGGGACATGGCTCAGTGGTAGAGCACTTGCCTAGCACACATGAGGCTCTGAGCACCACAGAAAATTAATTCTAAAATAACCATATTACACCAACCAAAACATCAGTACTTGGGGTATTTAAAAAGAGCAGAGTATGCAAGAATAATGGAATGTCATTATTTTAATCACCAGTCTGCCCACAGTCACTTTGTAACTGTAGTGTCCCCTAAAGTACAAGTTTAAATCTAGAGCAGCTCTCCTCAGTCTTCCTGTCTGCTTTTATGGTGATTAGTGTCCTGAGCATGCAGTCCTCTGCAGAGGACTTACATAACAATTATAGCTAGTCAGTGGGTCAAGGGATTGAAGTGAGGACCTATCTGTTATTCTGTCACTTTGGACATGTTATTTAATATCTGCAACTTCAGTTTCCTTTTTAGTAAAATGGAAATGAAACAAATATTTTTAATAGGTCCTTTCTCTTCTGAGTCTTTATATTTGAAATGGACTTTGTGGTCATAGCTAAAAATCTGGATATTAAATGAGTAAGGATTCATGCTGATGTCTTTCTCTAGCAGTGTAATTCCTGTAATGTTTTGTTCTGCAGTTTTTCCTATGATGGCAGGTGGAAGCAAAAATTACAGACATCTGTGGACTTCCCTTTAGAAAATCTTGACTTGTCACAGTATGTTATTGGTCCAAAGAACAATTTGAAGAAATATAATTTGTTTTCTGTTTCAGTAAGTATCTTTTTAAACTAAAAACTTGTTGTTTCTTTAAGCAGATTAATAGGAGTTTCAAGCGGCTCTTACCTCATAGGAGAGTAAGAACAGCGTAAACATTTGCAAGTAGCATTTTAAATAGCCATTCAGTTTTCATTTATGCTCTGTCTTGTTTGGCACAGAATCACTACGGTGGGCTGGATGGAGGCCACTACACTGCCTATTGTAAAAATGCAGCAAGACAGCGGTGGTTTAAATTTGATGATCATGAAGTTTCCGATATCTCCGTTTCTTCTGTGAAGTCTTCAGCAGCTTATATTCTCTTTTATACTTCATTGGGACCACGAGCAACTGATATAGCCACATAAGGAGGTATAGGTTATGAGCTAGTTAAATTGTAAAAGGTTCAGTCAACAACTTTTGAAATGCTTACAAAGGTAATGGATAGCTAGCTGCAGCTGGTTATTTAGAGGAATTCTAGGAAAGTGGGAGCTGTGTTACTAGCACTATATAATTCAGGTCAGTGTGATTATCAAAAAACTGACAAATAATATTTAACAAGTATCACAGTAAGCATCCCTTACCAGGTACTCTTTATTTCATAACAACTTTTTTAGTCTGCTCCAAAGTTAAAATAATTAACTAGCTAAGCATTATTATTGTACTGATCTGAAAACCATTATAACCTTCATTTTCCTTTTCACTGTTATGGCCTTTTCACATTTCTAATCCCAGCTTGATCTACTATGAATACTCTAGGATGATGTAAAGCAGATAGGAATGTATATGTACATATTTATTGCACACTTGCACATCAATGTACATAGTTTAACATGGTCCTTTTGTGTACCCTAGAACTCAGAAGATTGCTGTTTTTATTTGTTACTTCTTTTTGGTTTCTTTTGGCCTATTCTGAGTAACAGCAGTGCTTTCTTAGGGAAATAACAGGGCAAAGCTATTTTTCTGTTGGCTTTGGGCTGTATTTGTGCACTAAATCTTTATTCTAAAAGAATAAATGGAAACTTTCTTTAATTTTTTAAAATAAGAATTTCATTTACACCTACATTAAAATCTTATTGAGAAAAATAATTAAAAACCCTCTATGTGTTCTGTCTTTAATGTTATCAATATAGGATAGTAGAAACATAGATTTTACACACACGCACACCCTCATCCTACCAGACTAACTCGAAATTTAGTTCACTTGTCCTGTTGAATCAGGATTCCTGATTTCTTGCTTTAATATGGCACCAGAGCTACAGATAGTACTTAAGAATTCTCTGAGTTGAATTCTATCAAGAGTAGAATTAAAGTGAAAGGGTAGGAGTCAGACCTGATTGCAGAGTAAACTACAATAATGAACCACATCTTTTCAGAGTGGTATATTAAAAATGATAAAGGAGCTTAGACATCATTTATCTCAGGGACTTGATTGCTACAAATGAAGTCAATAAAAGCACTTCATATAGAAAAGTTTCTGTAAGATTCTAAAAGTGCTTTTGAAAAAAATGTCACCATTAGCTCTCAAGGAGAAGATGAAAGCAAGGGTTTCCAGTGATAAAATTGACAACTTTTCATATTCTTTAATTAGTTGAGAAGACTTACAGATTTTTGACTAAATTATTATGTCAATTAACTATTTTACCATCATGTGTTTTAGCTCAGAGCCATTAAAATAGAAACACAAAAGTTTATTGTGTGTACCAGGGATAGAACCCAGGTTTCACACCTGCTATCAAGTGCTCAGCCATTGAGCTACACATAGCTTGGTCATGAGCAAAAATTATTTGTTTAGCTCCATGCAGTATCTTTGGAAAAAAAATTACTGAATATATGTAATTATGAGGTATTTTACGATAGAAATCCACAGTAATAAACAAATTTTGAAACCTGAACTCAATATGTAATCTGCAGTGCTTTAAAGCTCCCCACTATTAGCATTTCATGCTTTTTTTCAATGAACCAGGACCCATCTTTTGTGTATAACTTTTCAGATAAGACTGAAAAATGTTAGTGATGCAGTTACGTTAGTTGTAGGAGTTTTAATGACAAAGCAAAACTTAACTACCAGTTTCTGATTGCTTGTTTTACATTTTCCAGGAAACATTATTTTCCTAGCTCTTGCATTTTTGTACTGGTTTTGAAAAGGGCTGGCAGCTATAGAACAGGAGATATGCTGTAGCGGTTTGAACAGAAGTTTCTGGAATCTCACTGACTCTTGTGTCATCAAAGCTATACCAGGCCTGGGTAACTGAGTTCTTGCAGAAAGCAGTGTAGTGGCCACCATCCAGATCACCAAAGTGGTTCTAGGGAAGGAAGGAATGTCAGACTTAGTATTGACATGCTAGTGCTCTAACTACTAAAACAAAAACAGTAGGGCCAAATAAACTGTTAAAATTGTCCCTTATACTTAATTAAAAGGACATAATTTTGTTAAGTCATACACACAGCCTGTGACTGCTGCTATGTTGTTTTTCACTTCACTGGAATTGCTTACATGTTGTGCCAGTGACTATTTTAACAAAATCTGTGAATGAAATAGAATAGTGTATGAGAACATTTGAAATAGAATAGTGTATGAGAACAATAGTGTATCAGTTGATACATATTATTTATCAGTTAACACAGTGTACATTGAACATTAAAGGAAGTTTTTAAAATAAGTGACAAGGTAATTTTTACTAAATGAACTTATAGTTTAAGGACAGGCTCAAACAAAGACATTTAACATTGGAATCAGACATACAAGCAACTGCTTATTATCACAGCACAATTTGAGGGAGATGTGCATGAAACAACCACCTCTATCACTTAGGGTGCAAAAAAGAACCTGTCCCATCCTTATTATCCATGTCTTTCTTAAGCTAGCAGAGGATTACGTGAAACAAATACACTGAATAACCTTACTTCCAAGAACATAGTATGATGTAGAACAGGGATTGGCAAACACTGCCCATGGCCACACCTAGGGAGATGCCTGTTCTCACATCACCCATGAATTAAGAATAGATTGTATATTTTTATATGGTTAAAATAAGTCCAAATAACAATATTTTGTCACATTTGAAAATTACATGAAATTGAAATTTCAGTGTTCTTAAAGTTTTATGGGAACACAGCCATGCTCATTTGTTTGTTTTACAGTGGCTCCTTCAATGCTACAATAGTAAATTTGAATTGCTGGAACAGAAACCATATGATGTGTAAGGCCTAAAATGTTAATAGTATCTAGAGCCTTTTACAGAGTAAGTTTGCTGACCCCAACATAGGAAAAAAATGGATTTTTGTAGCCAATTCCAAATGTGAATTCAGGGATAATATTATACAGAGACCTTAGAATAATTATTTAACCTTGCTGAGCTTTAATTCTGCATCTTGTAACATGAATATTAGACTATTAGTCTTGTATAACTATTGTCAGATACATATTATAGAACTAGCTCAGAAGGGGTACTTAAATTACATGTCTCTTTAGACCTTCCTCTTCTGCACCTTTCCCCTTACATAGAAACATCCCTCAACTGACAGTTACAACATCTTTCTGGTCCTGGTCCTTTCTGTATGATCTTAAACTGATATGCTTTCATATTTTTTTAAATGGTGCCCATAATAGTGTAATATAATTTCGTTGAGAAAAAAACATCTGGTGGATATGTAATTCTCAGGTCAGGAAATGATGTTCTGAAATGATTAGAACATGGCTGGAGTACTGCATTCAGCTTTGATGAATGTTTTTTTAAGTTCAATGTGATGGGAGAAGGTAAACTATCTATCTTGACTTCCATTTCTAGCACTTACAGCTAGTCCAAAAAGCCTATTCCAAAACTTGGATGCTGGATTGGGGGAAAAAAAAAAAGTAGATACCCTTTGAAAAGTATAGCTGACTTGAAAGATAAGTATAGTGAGGGTAATTCCCAGGAGCCAAAAACAAAAAATTACAAAGTAGCATGATGCCTTGTGCCTGTGACTGCCTGGAAATAAAGACAGTTCCTGGTCTCTGGGGTTAGATGGCCATTCAGGGAATTTAGAGGTAATGTCTTAGGCCCTTGCCAGGTGAGAAGTTGGCTTGATATCTATACACAAAGCCAGAGAGGGAGATTTACCCTCAATGAAAGGATAAACTTGGGGGTGGGGATCAACCTTCTAATGCTTCTGTTAGCTTGGAGTCTGGGTACAGATAATAAAAGTCATTCCTGAGAATTTATTACCACAGACTTACCTTCTTACCAGTTTGGAATTCAAATTTACATTACCTATACTGTCTGGGAATCCTGACATTTAAAATGAAAAGTATTTCTCGGGTGCTTAACCTGAAAAATATTTCCAGACTGACAGATCTTAACTCAGGCTAACTAAGATACCAATATAGAAAACCCCAATGGAAAACAAAACCCAATGAAGTTGAGCTCACAGTTCAAATAATGGAACATACAAGGAAACAATTCACTATGAATAAGTCAGAAGGCAACAAATATCTAGATTAAACCCCCAAAGGACTTTAGATAATAGATTATCAAAATGAAGACTATAAATAAATATATTTTAATATTATTAAAGACATTTAAGAGAAGGAAATTAACTTTAAAAAGCTAAACAACTTTCAGAAACAAAATTAAAATAGTTAAAAATTAGTGGACAGGCCTGGCACAGTGGTGCACACCTGTAATCCCAGCAGCTCGGGAGGCTGAGGCAGGAGCTTCATGAGTTCAAAGCCGGCCTCAGCAACTTGGTGAGGCACTAAGCAACTCGGTGAGGCACTAAGCAACTCGGTGAGACCCTGTCTCAAAAAAATAAGAAGGGCTGAGGATGTAGCTCAGTGGCTAAATGTCTCTCAAAAAATAAAATAGTGGACAGGCCAGGCATGGTGATACACATGTAATCCCAGCAACTTGGAAGGCTGAGGCAGGAAGATGGCAAGTTCAAGGTTGGCGGTGCAGTTTAGTAAAAGACTGTCTCAAAACAAAGTAAAGTGGAACTAGGGATTTAGCTCAGTGGTAGAGTGCCTCTGGGTTCAAAACCCAGTATTTGCAGGGGGGAAAAGAGAAAAAAAAGGAGACAGACTAAGTAATGTATAGAATAAAAGGAGAGAATGAATACATAAAAATTAAGCTGTGAAAATGACCATGCATGGAGTAATGATAGGAAAATATGGGTTAAGAAGCATGGCATTATGTATAATTAATTAGAACAAAATTTTTTAAATGGGGAAAAAAAGCATGGCAAAATGGATGAAAAAAGTTATTTGTAATAGAAGGTCTAGGAGGGAAAGGCAGAATATAGGAACAAGGCAATATTAAAAGTGATGATAGCTAAAAACTATTAACAAAAGACATTAATTTTCAAATTGAGGAAGTGTAATGAGCCAGAGATAAATAATACTGCAGATCGAGGCAAGGAGAAAAACCTTAAAAGCAACCAGAAAGAAACGACAGGTTACTCACACCCAAAAATGACATATTGTTGGTAGAAGTTCTTTGGCAGCCATAGAAACCAAAAAAACAAAATAGCTTCAAAATGATGAAGGAAAATTAACTTATTTCAGAGCTAGATTTCTAATTGAATTATTCAGCAATGAAAAGTAGACTAAAGGCTTTTTCAAAGACTGATAAAAGGATAAAAGAGCCTCATTGAAGTCTGCTAAAATATGTGCCACATATATAAACAAAATTGAATAAAGGGGGAAAAATAAGAGGAATGATTAGCAAAAAAGACTAATAACACTACTGGCAAATACAAACCAACATGAACTGGATAAATAATGTCTCCTTGGAGGCATGTAAAAAAAAAAAACAAGTTAAAACTAAAATGCTAGAAAACAATAATAGTGTTCAGTGACCAGAATTACAAAAATGTTCTCAGATCCTTCCATTTGTTTGGGAGGAATAAAAGACCTTGGTTAACTTTAAGCTTTAAGTATGGAATCCATAGCTTCTAGGGTAATTGCTAAAGAATCAAAATGTGTAACTTCCAAAGTTGTAGAGGAAAAATAGTCTAAAGAAAGCTTTATCAACTTAGTAGCAGCTAAAAAATATGAGGAAACAACTAGAAATAAAGCACAAAAGATGACTAAAACCAACCCAACTTTATCACTAGTTGAAATATATGGAAATAAACTAAGCAGACCACTGACTAGGTTTTAAAACTTAAGTTCTATATACTTTATAATATTTATAACTCAGAAAAGGCTAAATTTAAAGGGATGACCTGTAATTCCAGTCACTCAGGAGGCTGAGGCAGGAGGATCACAAGTTCAACGCCAACCTCAGCAACTTAGCAAGACCTTGTCTCAAAAAATAAAAAAGATGGGGATGTGGCTTATGGTAGAGTGCCTCTGGGTTTGAACCCCAGAATCAAAAAATTTAAATATGTATATAAAAATGCTGATCTAGGGGCTGGGATTGTGGCTCAGCGGTAGAGTGCTCGCCTAGCATGGGCGGGACCCAGGTTCGATCCTCAGCACCACATAAAAATAAAGGCATTGTGTTGTGTCCAACTTCACCTAAAAAATAAATATTTTTTTAAAAAATGCTGATGGGAGAGCATGGGAAGAATGGAGGAACTTTGATTGGACAAAGGGGAGGGAGAGAGGAGAGGAGGCATGGGGTAGGAAAGATGGTGGAATGAGATGGACATCATTACCTTAGGTACATGTATGACTGCACATATGGTACAACACTACATTGTGTACAACCAAAGAAATGAAAAGTTGTGCAATTGTGTACCATGAATCAAAATGCATTTTGCTGTCATATATACCTCATTAGAATAAATAAATCTAAAAAATAAATGACATTTATATAATAAATATTACATATACTCTAAAAAAGGAAAAGAAAACATTAATAACTATAAAAAGGGATGGAAAAAAGATGTAGTAAATGTACTACTGAAAGAAAGAGGGTTAGCTATATTTATAGTAGCCATATAATTATCAACTAAAATGGATTTTAAGCCAAAAGGCACTAGAGTTACTTTATAATGAAAAAAGTTCTAGATCACCAAAAGGTTATAATTCTTAACTTTTATGCACCTAATAAAATAGATTTGTTTTAAAAGAGAAAGAGACAACTGTAAGGAAATCTTGAGAAGTTTACCAGCATAATGGAATATTTCAGCACATTTCTTTGAACTGTGAAACAAAAATAGTATAGTTATAGCTTTGAACAATACATGCTTCACTTAAAGACTGGCTTCTCAAGTAAAAACATATAAATCTCGACAAATATAAAAGTTTCATACAGACAACAGTCTTTGAACACAGTAAAAAAATTTAGCAGTCAGTTATGAAAATGACCCAAAACCCCATATTTTTGGAAATTACTGAGAATATCTTTAAAATAATATGGTGTGAGGAAGGGAGTAGGTCAGTGTTATAGATCAGTTGATAATGTTGATACTGGTTGATGATTGCATGGGCGTTTATTACACTTTTCCATCTATTTTGTATGTTTGAGATGTGCTATAATAAAAAAAAAGATGGTAGGCAATAAAAGTGATAAAAGTGGTTATCTGTAGACATTTATAGTTTAATGCTTATATTTAAAAGAACAGACTTGGGGCTGGGGTTGTGGCTCAGGGTAGAGCACTTGCATAACGTGTGGGGCCCCGGGTTCCTCAGCACCACATAAAAATAAATAAATAAAATAAAGGTATTTGTGTCCAACTACAACTAAAAAATAAAAATATTAACAAAAAGAACAGACTAAATGTTAATGAAATAAGTATCCAACTTTAACCATTAAAACATGAGAGAATATACCCTCCCCCCCCCAAAAAAAAAAAAAGGAAAGAGAAAGAATGATAAAGTAGAAAACAAAAGATATAATAAGGAGGATCAGAAAGGCAAAAGTTAGTCTTTTGAGATGACTTAATTTGGACATCAATAATAAAACTAATCAAGAGAAGAGAAAAAAGGCAATGATAAGTAATAGAAATAGTAAAAGATATTACAGCTACAGATGCAATATAAGTTAAAATCTTTCTGTTTTGTGTGTGTGTTACTAGGGATTGAACAAAGGAAGGTTTTCCACTGGACTACGTACTCCAGCTCTTTTTATTTTATCTTCAAACAGTGTTTTACTAAGTTGCCAAGGATGGCCATGAATTTACAATTTTCCTGCCTCAGCCTCCCAAATTGTTGGGATTACAGGTGTGTATCATCATACCCAGCACAATATATTTTTAATACCATGAAATTTTAAGTCAGTGAATTTAACTTAAATGAAATAAATATTCAGAAAATACTTAGCAAAAACAAAGAAAAAAGACAAAATTTGAATAGACTCAAACATTAAAGAAATTCAATCAATAGGTAAAAATCTTCCCTATTCAAAAGTAACACCAGGCCCAGATGGGTTTACAGGTGAGTTCTGTCAAATCTTGAGAAACTTTTCATTATAGATTTACACATACTTCCATATAAAAGGGGGAAAAGCTCCTCAGCTCACTTAATGAAATCAATATAACCCTGATACCCAAACTAGACAAAAACAATATTAAGAAAAGCACAGATCACTCTCATTGAAAAAAAGATGTCTTAAAATGTAGTAAGACAAATACAGTAAAATGTTACCCAAGACAATAACAATCAAATTATATTTTTCCCAGTAATGCAAAGATAGTAATATTAGAAAGTACATAAATGTAATTGACAGTATTGTGGTTCTAGGAAGCCATAACAGCTCAGTTATTATGGAGAAAAAAATCTAATAAAATTCTACCCCTTCACAAACACAAATCTAAAACCTGCACAGAAGGAAATGTGAAGCTACTAAAAACTTATAACATCATTTTTGATGATTCCACTTAAAAGAACAAGAAGATGCTTACTATCACTATCTTATATTCATCATACACTGGGGTCCTAGACACAGCAGTAACGTAGGATAAAGGAATAATAGATAAAATAATTGGAAAGGAAAAGGCAAAACTGGCATTTACAAAAGAGTTGTAAACAAATTGGTAAAAATGAAAATTGAGTTAGGTGACTAGGTATGGTAAAATGACCATTTGGATGCACCAGCCATAACAATTTAAAAAATTAACATTTATTATAGGAACAAAATCAACAAAAGTAGGGCATTTAGGAGTAAACTGTAAGAAAAGATATGCAAGACCTCTGGAGGAAATTACAAAATATTATGGAATGATATACTAAAGCAAACCCTAAATAAATGGAGAGATGTACCATTGTTCCAGGGACAGAGAACCAAACTAACTCTCACTAATCAGTGCAAACAAAATACAGTAGGCTTGGTTTTGTTTGTTTTTAAGGAAATTGACAAGATCCAAGAATAGTCAACACACTTCCTGAAGAATAAGAAGAAAATTGTGATGCTCTTGACTTATGGGAATAATGATGGGTCTTGCCCTGCCAGAGATCAAGATTTATTTTACAGCTATAGTAATTAAGATAGTATGCAATTAGCCCAAACATGAATGAACTAACCAAAGGACACACACCACAGGATAAGCAACTTTATAAATTATTATTGAGAAAAAGAATGTTAAGACATCCCTTATTCATATGGAAAAAAGTAAAATTGAGTTTCTACATCATACCATACTATCAAAAGTACAAAACAACAATTTTGTTCAGAAGACATATAAATATTTACATAAATGCAGGATTGGAAAGGATTCTTTTTTTTTTTTCCTTTTTATGGTATTGGAGATTGAACCTAGGAGCTTTACACATGCTAGGCAAGCACTATACCACTGAGACATATCCCCAGCCCTTTTTATTTTTATTTGTTTGTTTGTTTGTTTATTTATTTATTTTACTTTCAGAAGAGTCTTACTAAGTTTTCCATTATTGAATCTGGCCTCAGATTTGCCATCCTCCTGCCTAAGCCTTCTGTGTTGCTGGGATGTCAAGCATATACCAACATGCTGGGTGTGGTTAGGATTTCTTAAACGAGACAGAAAAGACTTAATTGGAAAAATTTGGTGTTTCAACTAAATTAAATTAAAAATTCTCTTTGTCAAAAGTGACTGTTTAACAATCAAATGTAGTTTATGAATTCTGAATAAATTCTGATCCTTAAAAAAAACTCAAAACTTTGGGACAGTTGACATTAGAAAACAGATGTATGAGTGTTTAAGCGATAGAGTTTTAAATTTTCTTATGTATAATACTAGTATTGTAAGCATGTGTAAGAATGTGATTTAAAGATATATGTTGATATATTTTTGGATGGAGTGTCATGATAAATGCAACTAATATACAAATAAGTAACTAAAAAATGTGTGTGTGATATACCCCCACACAGAGAACATAAATATATTAAAGTGTACACAACGATATAATTTTAATTATTGACTCTAGGTGAAATATGTATAAATGTTCCTTGTATAGTTCTTTCAGTAAGGGAAATAAAGGAACCTGCATTTTTAGGAGGCCTGAGGCATGTCTGGGTATAGGGCATTTAGAGATCAAGGACATTGTCCAACTAAACTGAAAGGTGCACTGCACAATATCCTTGAGTGGGAAAGAAGCTGCCATCTCTCCAGGTGGAGTGTGGAAAACGAAGGAAGGAACCATTTTGCACCTGCAGAATGGGGGTCAGCAGCTGAGGGAGCCCATTCTTGCAAACCCAAATTGGGCCCAAAATACAGACACAGTAAACACACTGCACAACATAAAGTGTGCCTAAGCAACCAGGAGAAAATCAAATGTGGAGACAGGTTTACACTGGGGACAACTTGTCATGGAGCTCCACCCAGCTCTAACCCTCCCTCTCCAATCTGGCTGCTTACAGGACCAGCTGGGAGAGAGGTGTCTGGTCAGAAATTCAGAAATTTGGAAGGGCAGGGACAGGAGAGATTGAGTTTAGAGACTGAACCCAAGACCAGGAAATGTGGGGACTACAGGTGACATAGGGGACAAAGAATTTGCTCCTCCACCACACGAGTGGAACCCAGGGGAGATCCCTGGGGTATAGTCTTCCAGCATGGACCAGCAATTACTGGGCCCTGAAGGTGTACTGATTTAAAATCTCCAGACCTACTGGTATTCAGCAAAGAGCCTAGAACCCACCTAAGCCTAAATCCCTCCTCCAGAAATTTTGTCTACAAGATTACCTTCCATGATAAACAAAAGTTAAAAAATTCACAACCAGAAAGCCTGCACTACAAAACATAATAAGATATTCATGAAGAAGAAATGAAAAATAAAAGTGAAAACCATAAAAGGGAAGAACTACATTATCAACAGAGAAACTAATTCAAATTAAAACCAGAAATAAATCAAAATGAAAGGGAATAAAACTCATATCTCAATAAAAAACAAATAAAATAAAAATGAAAACCTTAAAAGGGAAGAACTACACTATCAACAGAAAAACTAATTCAAATTAAAACCAGAAATAAAATGAAAGGGAATAAAAATCATATCTCAATAAAAACATTGAATGTAAATGGCCTAAATTCATCAATCAAAAGACATAGCCTGGGATTGGATTAAAAAAACAAGACCCAACAATAAGCATATTGTTTATTCCCATAAGTCTCCAAAAGAGTGAACTCATACACAAAGACATCCACAGAATGACGGTAAAAGAATGAGAAAAAAACATATCATTCACATAGATCTTGTAAACAAGCTGGGATTTCTATCCTCATATCAGAAAAAGTGGACTTTAAGCCAAAGTTAATCAGAAGGGACAAAGAAGGACATTTCATACTGCTTCAGGGAATTTATACACCAACCAGACATAATATTTATTCCCCAAGATATCGAGCATTTACATACATCAAACAAACCCTTATCAATTTCAAGAAGCAAATAAACCGCAACACAATAATACTTTAACATACCTCTCTCACCACTGGATAGATCCTCCAAACAAACAAACAAACAAACAACAAAAAAAACCCCACAAAGTATTTATAGAACTAAAAGATACAACAATTTAGATAATATACATATATAGAATATTTTATCCATCAAGGACTGAATACACTTTCTTCTCAGTAGCACATGGATCCTTCTCTAAAATAAACCATATCTTAGGCCACAAAGCAACTGTGAGCAAATACAAAAAAAAAAAAATAGAGATAATGCCTTGCATCCTATCAGATCATATTGGAATGAAATTAGAAATAAATGGTAAAATAAAAAATAGAAACTACTCTAACATTGGGAGACTAAATAATATGCTATTGAAAGGTAAATGGATAGCAGAAATCAGGGATGAAATAAAAAATACTTACAGGTAAATGTGAATAGCAATATAATATATCAAAATTTCTGGGACATTATGAAGGCAGTGCTAAGAGGAAAGTTAATTGCATTGAGCTCATTTATTAAAAGAATAAAAAGTCAAAAAATAAATAACCTGACATTACATCTCAAAACCCTAGAAAGAGAAGGACAAATTAATAACAAAAACTGTAGAATACAGGAAATAATTAAAATCAGAGATGAAGTCAATGAAATTGAAATAAAACAACCCAAAAATCAACAAAACAAAAAGTTGATTCTTTGGGGGAAAAAAAAAAAATCAATGAAATTGATAAACCCTTAGCCAAGCTAACAAAGAGAAAGAGAGGGAAAAAACTCAAATTACTAAAATTTACTATGAAAAATGAAATCACAATAGACACCACTGAAATACAGATGATAATGATAATAAGAACCAATTTTGAAAATCTATACTCTAGTAAAATAGAAAATCTTAAAGACATTGACAAATTTCTAGAGACATGTGACCTACCCAAATTGAAGCAGAAGGACATAGAAAATTTAAACAGATAAATTTCAAGCAATGAGGTGCCAGGAATGTGGCTCAGTGGTAAAGTGCTCACCTAGCACATGTGAGGCTCTGGGTTCGATCCTTGGCACCACATAAAAACTTATTGTGTCCACCTACAACTAAAACAAATATTTTAAAAATTCAAACAATGAAATTGAAAATGCCATCAAAAGCTTACCAACAAAGAAAAGCCCAGAACCAGATGGATTCTCAGCTGAGTTCTCCCAGACCATCAAAGAAGAACTAACACTAATCCTCCTCAAATTATTCCATGAAATAGAAAAGGAGGGAACCCTTCCCAAGCTCGTTCTATGAAGCTAGTCCCACCGTAATACCAAAACCAGACAAAGACATGTCAAGGAAAGAAAATTTCAGACCAATATTCCTGATGAACATAGATGCAAAAATTCTTAATATTACTGGCAAATCATTTTCTTTCCAGGATGCCTTCTATCACCACTTCTATTCAACATAGTCCTGGAAACTCTAGTCAGATCAATTAGACAAAAGAAATAAATGAAAAGGATATATATAGGAAAAGAAGAATTCAAACTATCCCTATTTGCTGATGACATGATTCTATATTTAGAAAACCAAAAAAACTCCACCAGAAAACTTCTTGAACTCATAAACAAATACAGCAAAGTAGCAGGATTCAAAATCAACACCCATAAATCAGTTGTGTTCCTATACATCAGTGATGAATCAACTGAAAATGAGGAAAACCATTCCATTCAAAATAACCACAAAAAAATAAAATACTTAGGAACCAACCTAACAATAGAGGTGAAGGATCTCTACAGTAAAAACTATAGAACACTAAAGAAAGAAATCAAGGAGGCCTTTAGAAGATGGAATGAACTCCCATGATCTTGGATAGGCAGAATTAAGATAGTCAAAATGGCCACACTACCAGAAGCACTATTTAGAGATTCAATGCAATTCCCATCAAAATTCCAATGACATTCTTCATAGAAACAGAAAAAGCAGTCATGAAATTAATTTGGAAAATAAGAGGCTCAGAATAGCCAAAGCAATCCTCAACAAGAAAAGCGAAGCAGGAGTCATCAAAATACCACACCTTAAATTATACTACAAAGCTATAGTAACAAAAACAGCATTGTATTGGCACCAAAACACACGTGAAGACCAGTGGTTCAAAATAGAAGACACAGAGACAAATCCACATAAATACAATTATCTTATACTAGACAAAGGCACCAAAAACATTCATTGGAGAAAAGATAGCTTCTTTAACAAATGGTGCTGGGAAAACTGGAAAGCCATATGTAATAGAATGAAAGTTAACCCATATCTCTCACCCTGCACAAAAATTAACTCAAAGTGGATCAAAGACCTAGGGATTGGAATAGAAATCCTGCATATACTAGAAAAAAATGTAGGCTCAGCACTTGAATATATTGGGTCAGGAACTGATTTTCTTAAGACTCCTAAAAGCGCCAGAAGTAAAAGCAAGAATCAATAAATGGGATTTTACTTAACTAAAAAGCTTCTTGACAGCAAAGGAAACAATTAAGAGTATGAAGAGAGAGTCTACAGAATGGGAGAAAATCTTTACCACCTGCACCTCAGATAGGGCATTAATTTCCAGAATATACAAAGAACACAAGAAACTTAACACCAAAAAAGTAAATAACCCAATCAATAAGTGGACAAAGGAAATGAACAGACCCTTCTTAAAAGAAGAAATACAGATGGTCAACAAATGTATGAAAACATCTTTAGCAATTAGAGAAATGCAAACCAAAACTACATTTGAGATTTTTATCTCACTCCAGTCAGAATGACAACTATCAAGAATACAAGCAACAATGTTGGCAAGGATTTGGGGAAAAGGGTTTGCACATAAATTATTGGTGGGACTGAAAATTGTTGCAACCAGTCTGGAAAGCAGCATGGAGATTCCTCAAAAAACTAGGAATGGAACCACCATTTGACCCAGTTATCCCACACCTTGGCATATATCCAAAGGAGTTAAAAATCAACATACTACAGAGATGCAGCCATATCAATGTTTACAGCAGCTCAATTCACAATAGCTAAGCTATGGAACCAACCTATATACCCATGAACAATGAATGGATAAAGAAATTATGGTGTATATAAACAATGAGATATTACTCAGCCATAAAAAAGAAAGACTTTATGACATTTGCTAGTAAATGGATGGATATGGAGACTATCATGCTAAATGAAATAGGCCAATCCCCCCCAAAATCAAAGGTTGAATGTTTTTGTTGATATGTGGAAGCTAAATCACAATAAAGGAGGGGGGAGGAGAAAAGTTTACTAGATTATACAAAAGGGAATGAAGGGAAGGGAGGGGGGATAGGAATAGGAAAGACAGTGGAATAAATCTGACATAATTTCTCTATGCACATATATGAAAAAACCTAAGTGAATCACATCATTGTGTACATCAATTTAAATAAAGATGAAAGATAACAAGTGCTAGGATATGCAGAGAAGGGAACTCTTATATACAATTGGTGGGAATATAAATTAGTATTTCCATTATGGAAAATAATTTAAATTTTCCTCAAAAAAATAAAAAATAGAATCACCGTATAACCCAGCAATCCCACTTATGGATATGTATCCTAAGGAAATGAAATTAATAGGAAGTGATATCCCCAGGTCCACATTCATCACAGCACTATTCACAACTGCCAAGGCACATACTTAATCACCCTACATGTCCATCAGTTGATGAATGTATAAAGAAAATGTAGTATATATACACAATGGAATACTATCTGGACCTTTAAAAAGGAAGAAATTCTTCCATTTGCAATGATGGATAAAGTTTGAGGATACTGTGCTAAGTGAAATAAGCCAGGCACAAAAAAAATTAACACCACCACATGATCTCACATCTGGAATCTTAAAAAAAGTCAAACTCATTGAAGAAGACAGTAGAATGTTGGTTACTAGAGGCTAAAAGGAAAACAACAGGTAATGGAAAGTTGTTGGTCAAAGATACAAAAGTTTAGCTAGACAGGATAAGTTTTTGAGACCTGTTGTACAACTGGTGACTATAATCAATAATGTATAATATATTTGAAAATAGGTGAGAGTAAATGACAAATGTCTATCACAAAAAAATGAAACAATATATGTTAATCAACTCAATTTAACATTCCACATTGCATACATATAGAACAGTACATACAATATAGCAGACACAGAAAGCATACAAACAATACTACATGATGAGTACAGCTGCATACATGTGCAAAGAAAAAAGAAAGAATACATGGAAAAAAATACACATGGAGTTCATGTAATAGTAACATCAGAGAGGCCAGGGGAGTGGGATCATTAAAGATATACATGAGGAACAGGGTTGTAGCTCAATGGTAGAGCTTCTCACATGTAAGGCACTGGGTTCACTCCTCAGCAACACATAAAAATAAAGGTACTGTGTCCATCTACAACTAAAAAAAATAAAAGATATACGTGAGACTGATTCTACCTACGATACGTTGTTTTTTTAATGTAGGTTGAGAGTAATTTGAGTACTTATTCTATTTAGTTTTCTGTGCCTGAAATGTTTTATAAGTTTTAAAATAGTCTTTCTGGAAACCATTTGAGGATGGTTGAAGGAACTAAATATTGTGAGTATGATTGCTATTTTCAAATATTTGAAGGAACATCATGTATAAGGAAAAAATATATTCTTCCTAACATATATGGACAGGCTCTTGTTCAGCAAGCCAGGCACACATTACTACTATTGATTCAAAGGACAAATGCAGGGAAAGTACAAGGAGCAGGGTAGAAGCTTCCTCTGGGCTTCCTATAGAGACATGTTTCAGAGCCAGAGGTAACAGGATGTGGAGCTGAGAGCAGGACTGTTTGAAGCCAGCCTCCTTGTTCAGATCTTGTCTCTGATCTTTGTAGGCAGTATGATTTGGGGTAAATTATTAACCTTTGTGTGCCTACAGCCAGACTGTAAAATGGGGATGATAATAATGGTGCCCGTCCTCACAGGGCTATGATGAAGATTAAAGGAACAGTGCCTGGTACATAGCAAGTGTCTGTAAAACAAATTGAATAAATACCCTGGCAGATAAAGTACCTTCCTTTTAAAGCAGCAAAATCTTCAAGACCTCATGTAAAAGCTGCATAAATCTCTTCTCTAAGGAAGATGAGGAGGTATCCTTCCCTTCTGGTCTAAATGAGTATCATATTTCAATCTGCACACAAATTACACCAAAATCTTGCTAAAATGCATGCTCTGAGTCAGAATGTCTGGGGTGGGGCCCAAGAGTCTTGATTTCTAACAGGGGAACTGATGCTCCACACCTGCAGTAGCAAAGCCCTAGAGGGACTTTTCCTATCTCCGTGCGCCTTAATGTCAATGATGTTTAGTTCTTATCTCTCTGGATCATCATTTTGCCATGAATTCTAAATGTATATCTTTTCCAAAGATATACATTTAGCCATTCACTTAACTAAAAATAACTTAAATACTAAATAGATTCAGAATTTATTAAAGGCTTGGGAGATTCTTTATATAAATGTGTATCTTTTCACAATGTACCTAGATTTTAAATATGAACTCTGCTTTTTATCACTTAAATTTTCTTAAAAGAGAAACACTTTAAAGTTAAAATAGTAAAATCTAGGGGAGGGAAGTTCCTGTAGTATCTTGAAATTCACATTAGTGTCTACATTTGATATGACAGAGAGAGAGATGTCACTGTAGATTCCCAAATAGAGTGAAGAAAGAAAAACTAGTTGGGGACAGGATAAATTGGAAAGAAGGAGAATGTCAAGCATTTAAGTGAAAACGATAAAGTGATCATTTTAAAAAGTTTGGAGATATGGTTCTGAGAGATGTTGTAGTAGGTACCCCCTTTCTCCCCAAAAACAGTCTTAACTGGGCTTCTTCAGAAATCTTCACCATGGTTGATTTTGGGACTGTCAGAAAAAAAAATCTCTACAAAAGAGTTTAATGTAGATAAACTTCCAATTTTCATGTTGCCCTGTTTTACTTGGCCACTGTCCGGGAAGAAATCCGCACTCCAGGTGCTGGACACCCCCTTACTAGTTTTTCACAAACACGTATCCAGTATAGTAGTTTGTAGAAATGTGTAAACAAAGCCTCTGGCCTTGAGCTGGAACTTGAAAAGATGTCTACATTTCTAAGATAAGAGAAGTTACCAATTGGGCTCCATGGTAACAGCTGGCAGGGGGAGGAAAGAAAGGGGGGAAGAAGCTCTCCTCTTCTCAGGTACTGCCCTTGAAGGATTAACTTTCCCAAAACAGTGAAAGAAAAAGCTGCTTTTATGTGAACTTCTGCTGACTGTAAACTTCTGAGCCCCTTCCCTTATATGCTGGGAATAAATTTCTGAAACTACCTGAACTCGGGGTTCATGGGATTGATTACAACAGAAGCTGTGCCCTCTGAACCTGGCTGCAGCCAAATAAAACTGTTTCCTGCTGTCTTTGGTGCCTTGCCTCATCTGTCCCTACAACAATGTTAATGAGGAAGACCAGCAAGATTATCATTTTACAATATGTTAGTTCAACAATAAGGTGAAGAGGCAATGGGCCTTCAGTATATCAGAAGCCTGGTGGAGCACACCGCTCTGGCAGGGGCCAAACCCCTCTGATACACACGCAATTGGACCTTCAGGTCCAGTCTGGAACATGACTAATATGACTATATTCTGAAACAGATCTTTGATATCATGATCCAGAACAGAAGCCCAGAGAACAGTATGCTACCCGGGGCTGGCTGAAGTGAGAGGTTCTGGTGATTTGATCTGAATTATTCTCAGGCTTTCTTTCCTTCAGGGACTCCTCACAGATCATGATTGACATAGAGCCCTTTCCTAGTCAGGCTGCATAGAGGCATCGAGTCTGTGACTATTAGTGGCTTTGGCCACTGAGTGGCTCATGATTATGCAACCTAACACTATTGGAACTTTGATCTATGGCCTCTAGGAGCACAATTTGCAAATGTCCCTCCATCAAAATAGCCCTGAGTGGAGAGAAAGCAGAAAGGCTGTGGGTTGGCCGTTTCATTCTTTCACTACTCTGCTATTCTATGTCAAAGCAGAAAGTTCCCATGCTCCATAATTTGTTTTTAAAAGGATGGTATAGGAGAAGTCAGAGAGAAGGAGTAGGAATTCAAGCAGATAATCCAGAATTTTCTTTAAAATTATGTTATAGACAAGCTCTTGTTCAGCAAGCCAGGCACACATTACTACTATAGCTTCAAAGGACAAATGCAGGGAAAGTACAAGGTACTTTACTCACCACCACTGCACAGAGGTTGTATTTGGGATGCTTCCGGAAAACTGGACAAATGTAAGGAGTGAGGTCCAAGTTAGTGAGTGGGTAATGAATATCTGTTCTCAGTTTTCTTTTCAGTGTACCCTGGATGTCAAACCTGGAGAAATAAAAAGTATATTAAGTATAAAGTTTGTGAGGCACACATTAATGAACTCTATCTTGACAAATTCCAAAAACAGTTAAAAGTAATTTATTAGAAAGATTAGCTGGTGGGGCTGGGATTGTGGCTTAGCGGTGGAGTGCTCGCCTAGCACGGGCGGGACCTGGGTTCGATCCTCAGCACCACATAAAAATAAAGGCATTGTGTTGTGTCCATCTACACCTAAAAAATAAATGTTAAATAAAGACAAATTAGCTAGTACAGACCTGTACATAAATTTCTTCTTTCTTATCTAAATGTATTTGGAAACACATCCACAAGCCTCACCAAAAGTGAGAATGGTGTGATCCAGGAGTTGGATCCAGAGGGGAAACAGTGTATATTCAAGCTAAACTGAACCTAGTGGGGGAAAAGGACCAAAGCAGATTCAGCATAGGGAGTGGAAATCCCACGGGAAACCTCCTGAGAACTTTGCCCCAGCAGATGTGAGTCATGCTAACCCAGGGGCTCATCTTTTCCCTATCTTGATTTCAGCACAGGTTGTCTTGCCAGTGTCCTGATTTCAAGCTCTGAGGTCCTAATGTTTCAATAAGAAAATGTGGTGAAAATATTTCACATTCTGTACTGGTATATAGATTAGAAGTTTCCAAAGCTGGGCTCATATCAGAATCACTCAAGAGCTTTAAAAAGAAAATAATCATGTACATTTCAGAAAAATGACTGATTAAGGCCAGAAGTGAGGGGATTATTAGATAAGGCTGAGTCTTCTTGTTTCAGAAAGCAAGAAACCTTGTTCAGAAAAACTAAGGCAATACCATATGACCCAGGAATCTCATGAGTAGATACCATCTCAAGAGAAATGAAGATTTATGTAAATCATAAAGCATAGATTTATGTAAATCATAAAGCATAAATAGCAGCTTTATTCATAATTGCCAAAAACTGGAAATAACTCAAAAGTCCACTAGCTGGTTAATGGATAAATAGCTGGGTTTTTTTTTTCTCCCATAAAAAGTAACAATAGGGACTAGGTTGTAGCTCAGTGGTAGAGTGCTAACCTAGCATGTGTAAGGCACCAGGTTCAATTCTCAGCAACGTATATAAATAAACAAAATAAACATTCATTGACAACAATTAAATTTTTTTAAAAAACTAACAATACGCAGCACTAAGAACGATCTACTAAAACATGCAACAACATGGGCTAAGCTCAAAAGCATTATGCTACATGAAAGAAGCCAGACTGAAAAGGTTACATAGAATATGACTTTTCTGAAGAAGGTAAAACTGCAGAGATGGAAATCAGATCAGCAGTTTCCAGGATTTTAGGGTGGGAGAAGTGGGTGGTGGAAAAAAACCATAAGAAAACTTCTTGGGGGTAATAGAATTAGTCTATATGTTGGTTGAGGCAGTAGAGTATCTAAACATTTGTCAAAATTCATAGATAATGTACACTTAAAAAGGATACATTTTAAGTAAGTATAGCAACATAAACAGACAAATTAACTAAGGGGGTCTTAGGTATAGGCTTGAGGGGGCTCCCAAAGGCCAATTTGGAACACCACCAAAACAAGAGGAGACTTGTATGATTACACATACAAGGAACTTGAAAGTCACTTCTCTAACAATAAGTTAGAGAAAAAACTGAAAATCAACTCTTCTTAGATCTATGAGAGAAGTGATGTGGGAGAACAAACTGATATCCCCAAAATCAGGAGAGAGAGACAGAGAATCACAACTTACCAGAGCAGAAACTGCTGGGCAGAAACCATGAGGGAACCAGTCTGTGATAGGAAAACTGGAGACTGGAGAAGTTCTGGAGACTCATGCAAAAAAGACTGAGCCTTAAACTCTAGAGGACTCAGTCAAAGGTCCTCCACACTTGTGTGAGCTTTGCCTCCAGGCACCCCAAAAATTTCTCACAGTAAATATCAAAGGAAAATTTCCTCTTGCCTCTGGTGGGGAGAGTCACAAAGAAGCCATTTTGAAATATACCAGGAACACTCTAATCTTAATAGGGTCTTCTCACAGGAGAAACCAGTTAACTAGAGCATAGCCTGTTAGGGTTTTTACTAACCTAACTGAGCTGTGGGGAGGGGAATACCCAACTCAGCCTGTACTGACCATGCTCTTCCCTAATGAAGAAGAAAAAAGCTGAGGTGCACTGAGTCCAGAGACACAGATGCATTAAAAAAACAAGACCTAACCGCAGGACAAGAACAATTCCCCCTCCCCAACATCTCACCACCACATTACTAAAGACCTACTTAGAGCTGTTCTTTTTGTGCAGGACATCCTATCGACTATCAGGAAAAAAAAAATTACAAGTCATACTCAGAGTCAAAGAGCACATTTTAAAGAACATGAGAATCAGAAATGGCAGGGTTGGGGCTGGGGTTGGGGCTCAGCGGTAGAACGCTTGCCTAGGAAGTGTGTGAGGCACTGGGTTCCATCCTCAGCACCACATTTAAAATAAATAAATAAATAAATAAAGGTATTGTGTCCAACTATAACTAAAAAAAAAAAAAAAGGAGGAGGGGGCAGGATTTGGAATTGCCAGACTGAGAATTTAAAACTGGTTAATTCCTAAGAACTCTGATGAATAAAGCAGACAACATGCTTTATTGCGTTAATTCAGGAGGTAAAATTGTTACATTATGAGAGCTGTAACCTAATCCATGGATTAATCCACTTGTTGGATTGATAATATATTTTTGGGGGGGATGCTTGGGGATTTGAACGGAGGGCTTCATGCATACCAGGCAAGCACTTTACCACTGAGCCACATCCCCAGCTTGGTAATTTTTTTTTTTTTTTTGAGTCCTGAGGATTGAACCCAGGCCCTCACACATGCCAAGTAAATGTGCTACCACTGAACCACATCCCCAGGGGGATTGATAATTTGATTAACTACTGGGTGGTAACTATAGGCAGGTGGGTGTGGCCAGAGGAAGTTGATCACTGGTGTAATGCCTCTGGGATCATACTTGGCTCCTCAGGCTCTTACTCTGCTTCCTGGTTGCCATGAGGTGAGCAGCTTTCCTCTGTCATGGCCTGCCACCATGATGCTCTGCCTCACTTCAAGCCCAGAGCACAGAAAATCAGCCAAACACAGACTGAAACCATGAGCCCCAAAGTAAACTTTTGCTCCTCTAAGTTGTTCTTGTTTGTATGTTGGTCCCAGAGACAAAAAAAAAAAAAAAAAAAAAAAAAAAACTGATAACATCTGTCTCATTGCCTCATCACCATGCCTTTCTGTTCCATCCTCACATTTATCTAACAGACAGACCAACATGCATCTGCATGTAGAATTCCCTTCTTCTTCTCTACCTGGAAAATTCCTCATTCTACTATGTTCACTCTTATTCTGCTGTTTTTCTGTAAAGTTTCTATTCCAAGTTTGTCTGAAGATTTCACTGGATATTTGAATTAGACAAATTAGATTAGAATCTTCACTGATCTAAATATATTCTATTTTGACAATCATTGCATAGCCCCCAGATTGACAAAAACATATGTCTTGTAAAACTTTTTTGACTTCTCGTGTCCTTTCATTTTTTTTTATCTGCCACATCAAGGCATTTGAAGAGACATGCCCTTCACAGATAAACAAATGGTAACAAGCACATGAAGAATGGTCAACAGCATTAGTCACTAATGTTCAATGAGATACTAAGATGAGGGTCATTGTTAAAAACAACAACAAAATGGAAAGTAACAAATGATGGTGAGGACGCAGAGAAATTGGAACACTGGAGATGGCCAAAGGAATGAAAGCTCGTGCAGCCACTATGGAAAACAGTTGGGCAGTTATCATAGAACCTATCAATTCCACTCCTAGACATGAACCTATAGGAACTGAGCAAGACTCAAACAGATGCTTTTCAAAAATATGACATTCATTAGGATAGTATTAAAGAAAGAAGATTAGAAAGAAATCAGGAAAACAATAAAAATTAATATAAGAAACCACATTTGTCAACAAATTGATAAATAACAGCATTCTGTATTTCCAATATTATGGGCTAAATAACTAGAGTGAATTTCCAGGTAAAACAACTAAAATAGCTGGGTTGGGCTGGGGATGTGGCTCAAGCGGTAGCGCGCTCACCTGGCATACATGCGGCCCGGGTTCGATTCTCAGCACCACATACAAACAAAGATGTTGTGTCCGCCGAAAACTAAAAAATAAATATTAAAAAATTCTCTCTCTCTCTCTCTTTCTCTCTCTCTCTCTTGCTCGCTCTGGGTATAAGATAAAAGTATGAGATCTGGGGTTGTAGCTCAGTGGTGGAGTATTTGCCTTGCACATGTGAGGCCCTGGGTTCGAACCTCAGCACCACATAAAAATAAATAAAATGAGGATGTTGTGTCCATCTAAAACTAAAAAATAAATAAATAAAAAACAATAAAAGCATGAGTCAAAGTTTGGATAGTCATGAAATCAGACAAGAGATTCATAAGGATAAAAGGTTTAATTCACCAAGGATTTGTATCGCTTTAAAATGTTTCTACTCTTATTAATGCAGCTTCATTTTTTTAAACCCCAAAGTGACAGAACTACAACAATTAGACAAGTCCATAATTTAATCAAGAGGTGTCAAACAGATATTTTTTATACCAGTGTTCACTGTGGCAATTCAAAATAGCTTAAAAGTATCTGGGTGTGGTGGCGCACGACTGTGATCCCAGCATTTTGGGAAGCTGAGACAAGAGCATCACTCGTTCAAAGCCAGCCTCAGCAACAGTGAGGCACTAAGCAACTCAGTGAGATCCTGTCTCCAAATAAAATAAGGTTGGGGATGTGGTTCAGTGGTTGAATACCCCTGGGTTCAATCCCCAGTACCAAAAAAAAAAAAAAAAAAGCTAAAAGGTAGAAACAACTCAAATGTCTGTCCATCATCACATGACAGATGAACAAGCTATGAAACATATATGCATTGAAATTGAGTATAACATTGTAAATATAGTAAATATGTAAATATTGTAAATATGTTATATTATAAATATTATACTAGGAAGGAGATTCTGGTACATGCTGCCATACGGATAAACCTTGAAAGCATTACACAAAGTGAATATGCCAGACAAAAACACAAACACTGTTTATATGAGGTACCCAGAAAAGGCAAAGTTATAGAAGCAGAAGTTGACTAGGGTTACAGAGGACCAGGAGAGGGAGGGTGTAGAGTTATTGCTTAATGTTTAGAGTTTGTTTAGGAGAATGAAAAGTGGTGATAATTTTACAACATCGTGAATGTAATTTTTTTAAAAGAGAGAGGGAGAGAGAGGGAGAGAATTTTAATATTTATTTTTTAGTTATCGGTGGACGCAACATCTTTGTTTGTATGTGGTGCTGAGGATCGAACCTGGGCCGCACGCATGCCAGGCGAGCGCGCTACCACTTGAACCATATCCCCAGCCCTGTGAATGTAATTAATGCTAAAAAATTGCACACTTACATTGCCATAATGGCAAATTTTACATTATGTATATATTGCCACAATTTTTAAAATTAACAATGTAATATACCAGATTCTATTGGATTGTACATTTTTAAATGGGTGAATTGTTGTCATGTGAATTACATCTCAATAAAGTTCTTCAAAAGTATCTGACCACAAGCCAGGCTTGGTGGGACACACCTATAATCCCAGAGAATGGACAGCCTGAGGCAGGAGGACCACAAGTTCAAAGCCAGCCTCAGCAATTTAGGGAAGCTCTAAGCAACTTAGTGAGACCCTGTCTCAAAATTAAAAAACAAAACAAAACACTGAGGATGTGTTCTCAGTGATAAAGTGACCCTGGGTTAAATTCCTAGTATAAAAAAAATCTGCCCATTAAATGTCAAAATTCATACCTTTTTAAGTGAAAAATAATTATTTTTGGTGCTTTGGAAATACTGGCCCTCACAGCTGTTTCCTGCTTGGTTTCACAAAAGGAGCAATGAATTTGGTTGTTCCAGGTCAATGTGTCTTGTTGAAAAAAACTCTGGAGACAGTCCTGTTAAGAAAGAAAAAGCATTTGGTGACCAAACTGGATAAACTGCATCCTGGGGTCTCTGTCTATATTAGAACTTTTCTCAAAGTCAGCAAACCAGGAGATATCAGTGTCACACACTGCAGCCCGGACAGCTGTAAAATCTACCCAACTGAAGAGCTGCCTCTTTCTCACTTAGTTACTGAGATGGATTGATTGCTCATCTCACTTATTATCTATGAATCAGCATCTTAACATTGATGGTTTATTTCAGAATCATATAGACTACAGTTTCACATTCTTCTCACCACTAAAATGGCCTGATGACTGAAAAAGGGCCATATCTGAGGGTTCAGGTGTGGTGGCCCTTAAAGACATTAGGGCAGAGATAAATTAGACCCCATATCCACAGGAGATACTCTCACTGTGGCCAGGGCCCTGGTTCTGCACACTGTTAACCTAAAGAGGAAGATGAGCATGTATTTTGTTTTCAGCAGAACAGCCAGCACCCTCACTTAAACAGTGTTTGGAATTTCTTTCAACCAATCTTTAGTTGTTTCATCTGAGAACAAAAACCAGTCCTGAATAAGTAACAGGATTCTGTTATCTCATTCTGATACGTGAAAACTTTCAGTAGTCAGTTGTGGTGGCATATGGACTTGGGAGGCTGAGGCAGGAGGATCTCAGGTTTGAGATCAGCCTCAGCAATCCAGCAAGATCATCTCAAAATAAAAATAAAAAGGGCTGAGAGTATAGCTGAGTAGTGGATCACCCTTGGGTTCAATCCCCATGACTAAGAAAATAAATAAAATGAAAAACTGAGCAGCAGATGTGCTTTCATTATTTAAAGAGAAAATACAAATCCATATATAATTGTGCAAGGAAGATTATTGCTCCCTACTTCCTATTATGCTCCTAAGTTACTACTTTTGACATCTACTGTCCCTTCCTGATCCCCAGGCCCCTGCAGCCCTACACTGCTCTACCCTACATTCCTGCTTACGCATTAACTTTTGGCACTGTGGTGAAGAAAACTAGAGAACCAAATTAAGGCATACGATTCCACTCTCTTTTCCAAACACATTTCACAGCTTTAGTCCAAAATATAAGAGCTCAAGACTACAGTCAGAATCTTATTAATATTTAGTTCCCGGTTTGAACCTATAGAACTCTGGGGTGAAGGCGGGTTGTAATGTTTTTGCAAGAAATGATAAATTCCCTATATGCCAGACCATCTCTATAGAGTAAAAATCCCACCTAACTTTTCAATTTTACAGTGAGACTGCTTTTCAAGTAAGTATGTTTAGAAATACAACCACTGCCAGGTCATGGTGGCATATGCCTATAATCCTAGTGACTGGGGAGGCTGAAGCAGGAGGATTACAAGTTCAAAGCCAACCTCAGCAACTTAGGGAAACCCTTAGTAAGACTCAGTCTCAAAATAAAATGTAAAAACAGCTGCGGTAATGGCTTAGTGGTATAGAGCCCCTGGGTCCTATCCCTGATACCAATAAAACAAAACAAAAAAACCCTGAATCCATAGTACTTTTGGCTAATAAGTTGCTTTTCCAAAAAATGCTATTATCATGAACTTCTCTCCTTCCTTTATTTCTTAAGTTGTAAAGCTGCCTTCTCATACTGAAAAATGTAGAAAATAACCCTGAGAACATCTGGGGCTGAGGGTAGAGCAGGACAGACGTATCCAGTAGTAGACCGGCACAGTGGTGTGGGACAGTAGTCCCAGCTACTCAGGACGTGGAGGCAGGTGGATCACTGGAGCCCAGGAGTTCGGAGGCCAGCCTGGGCAGTGCAGCAAGACGCTGCATAAGAAAAGAAAAGAAAAAGCATTTAATAGTAGGGGTTGCCTACCTGAAGGGAACATTCATATTCAGATGGAATGGGGAGGGAGAGGACAGTGAAGACTTCGTTCTTGTAGGTGCAGTTCTCACACTTCAAACATATGATGCCATAATTGAGCTGCCCTTCAAACAGCCGTGTGATGATAGACGTCTCATTGGCAATCACCTTCCTGCAGCATCTCTGAGCAGATCCTTTCTCATGTGATCGTCTTCGGTGGTACTGAATCAAGGATAAACCCTCATATCAACTATTGGTTATCAAAAAACAGTTTTATTTTATTTATTTATTTATTTATTTAATTCTAGTTAGTTATACATGTCAGTAGAACACATTTTGACACATTGTCCACAAATGGAGCACAAATTCTCATTCCTCTGGCTGCATGCGGTGCAGAGTCACTCCAATAGTGAAATCTTAAATGTATATAGCATAATAATGTCTCAAAACATTTTAATAGAATGACATTTTCCTATCAGAATGATATATTCCCATTAGAAACCACTTAGTTTTGGATTCAGACAATAAGTAGAACAAGGCCTTCCTTGAGAGTGTATGTCATTTGTGGTTTTTGATGATTCAGTTATTTCCCTTATTTGGTAAAGCTGAAACTGAGGACACCCCAACTAGTAAATGCAAGTCCAGGCCCCCAATCTGACAGCCTCTGACTGAGATAGAGGAATCTGAAGCTAGTTTTTCCTGGAAAAGGGGTAAGTCAACTACTTAAGTAACCTTAGGCAATGAAAGCTGATCTAGAGGTTAAATGAAGGAATATAATCTTTCTTCTTTCCAGTCTCTTCAGCTAATGTTCCCTACTCTTTTCTACTTTAAGTTATAGAAAACACACTTATAAATAAGTAAATGAATGAATGAACGTTGTGCCCCAAACTACTCTTTTTTTTTTTTTTTTTTATAAGTAGCCGTCTGTTCCTGTGTCAAATATAGGCACACTTGGTCCTTAGTGTAGGTTCTGTTCCACTTTATATCATGAAACAGACTGGTCTGATTTCTTGGCCCTCATCTTGATTGGGCCACATACACAGTCCCTGATAGCTTTGTCCGCTGAATGGGTATGGGAAATGTGCTTTTATCTTCTCCTTTGTGGTTAGTGGTTTTGATCTCAGGGTAGATACAAAACATTGGTGCTTTCTCCAGTTTTCTGTTAATAGCAAAAGAATGGAAACAAAGTTCTACTTATTTTTCACACACACACACACACACACAAATGCAAATCTTAAATTTCCAAGGCAGCCTGACCTAACAAGTCTTGTGGCCTGGTTGGCATTTAGCTCATACTGGAAACAGCATTTCCAGAATTTTCAGGGGCTTCAGGGCCTCCGTAGACTGCCCTTGGAGCTGGATCAGCTCCCACAGCCAGCTCTGGTGGGAGCTGCGCTTGCCATCCTGCAGGTGCTTGCTGCTTTCCTCATGCTTGTTTGCTGCCAAGGTCTTCCACTCTGACAGGAACCAAATGCCCTTATTTCCCCTAATTTCTAGTTTGGCTCAGGGAACCAGAATGCTATTTATTTCAGATTGGCAGCAGATGAGAACATGCATGATTGCTACTGAACAACACCTTCCCCTCTGACTAAAAAACAGTGCTCTGTGGATAGCTTGTTATTGCTGACAATGAAAAATGGAACTGAAGATTATGATTAGTGGCTCCAGTTTGTGATCTTAATCCTAATGCTAATGATTTCCTGGATGTTAGGTATGGACAAGGGAACATTATCATAAGGAGACTGCATCAAGTCAAACACATATCTTCAGAAAGCATGGGTCTCAGACCAGGACCAAAGGCAGAACTTCAGAGAAACGGGTGATTTCAAGTTTAATCAAATGTATGTCCCAATCCAACGAAGAACTCAGGTTCAGCATGTTCAGTTTGGACATGTTTAGTAGTACATGGGTCTGTCCCTTAATGTAACGTAAAGCCTGATATTTTCATGGATTTGTAGATATCACAAACATTTAGGTTGTAAAGTTTTATATTATTTCTCATTAGGAATTTATTTTTTTTAATAAAAAATATGATTTCCACTTTTAAAAACTAGTTCATGCAGCTTTTATTTGCAAAGGAAACTAGATTAGTAGTTCCACACCTGGCCAATCACTGGAAATGCCAAGAGACCTTTCTCAATCTAACTAAATAACACCAAGTAAGTGCTGTAGAATCCCATCTCCCCAGGTGATTCTGCTGAAATTTGGTGAATACATTTGTACATTCAAGTACCCTAGCACCTAGAATAGTGCTTGGCATGGAACATGCAACATTGACTAAATAAATGAAAGAAAAACAGAAGTTGCTGATGAGACTGCAGGCTTATCCTAAGACCATAAATCCTACTTACCTTTTTCAGAGCTTCATGAAGTTCATTTAGGACATAAATCAAGAATTCCTGAGCATCTTGTTGTGTCTTTTTCATAAACGCTGGGTAGAGATTGCCAAGAGCTGACCGAAATACTTCTGGAGAGACACAGTCTGAGTCTCCGAGCCACATGTCTGTCATCAGGTATGCAAAAGCAGTGGCAACCTCACTGCAATCCCTTGGAAGAAGGAAGGGGCATGTTTCTGGCTGATTTAATGAAAAGAGGCACCTAATCACTCAAGCATGGGGAATCAGTCCAAAAATAGAACATCATTCATTTTTTGGTTGCCCATCCCACTTTACTCACCCTAGATCTGTTGTCTGGGGAGCTACAGCCTCAACAGGCCTGTTTAACCCTTTGCAGGGATTCCGGAGGGTTCCTTCCCTAACCTCTCCTGGGGGATTGGGGCTGGGAGTGACTGCAGGGAACACACAGGATCTTACTTCTGAAGAGCTGTCATGTACTTTCCAGAGAGGAAGTACTCCACCAGCGGCGAGATGCTGCAGAGACACTGCAAGATTGCATTCATGTAGCACGTGTTGCCCAAGTTCCGCAGGCCAGTCACGCCCTGGGAGTGGGGCTGGTTCTCATCCACCTCGTTAACTGGAAGGGAGTCATAATAGTCTGTGCACTCTGCACTGTGTTGGTGCCACGTGGAAAGAAGGAAAGCGTTTTGAGGGAACAAAATACGTGCAAATGACAATAAGCCCCTTTTGACTCACGAAATAAGAGTCCTTAGTAGGACTTCCCTCAATCATGTTCCCTACCAAGGACAGAAGGATTTGAAATTGAAGTCTAAAATTGAATTCTGTAGAACAGAACTCTGACCAAGTGCTTGAAGCCAAACAAGACAATAGATAAAAAACTTTCTTCCTAAAATTCAACCAAGAGAACTGTTCAGTTGGTTAGTCTAAAGTGCAAATTTTCCTTCTAAAATCCAAATTTTTGCCTTTTCTCCTGGGCAAGTAAATTATTACAAGTAGTAATGATAACAATAGGTAACAGTTAATAATAACAACAGCTATAATGTATTTAGCTTGGCAGTACATTAAGCACTTCACATGCATTCTCTCTCTCTCTCTCTCTCTCTCTCTCACACACACACACACACACACACACACACATTTAGTTGTCAATGGACCTTTATTTAATTTATTTATTTATATGTGGTGCTGAGAATTAAACCCAGTGCCTCATACATGCCAGGCAAGTGCTCTACTGCTGATCCACAACCCTAGTCCTTTTTAACATGCATTTTCACATTAAACTTTTGCAACAATTATATGAGGTAGGAACAGTTCTTTTAAAATCAGTCCAAAATATTACAGATGAGATACAAGGTTTTAAGTGGTTCCGTCATTTGCCCATAGTAATACACCAAGGGAGGGGTAGAGAGGTATGTAGGAAAATATATACATATATTAAAAACACATACATATGTGAGTATATATATATATGTCTATATATAAGATATCTACACATAGAGACATAGAGAAAAGGAGAGCAGGAGAAAGAAAAAGGATAGACTTTGTTGAAAAGTAGGTCTGAGTTGAAATTCTGACTATGCTACCTACTAGCTATATGGTCTGGGAGGCCTATGCCTACTTTTCATCTATAAAACAGAAATAATGAGCTGGGGATGAAATTCAGTGGCTCCCCTGTCCCCATACTCTGTTTGATATTAGAGCCCAAGAAAGAGCTACATAACCTCAGTACCTGTACTCACAGTCATGCCCATTTGAAAAGTGCCCAATGTTACACAAATGGCCATTTTCACTTTATTTACTAATGTCACAGAGGTCCTGGACTGTCACTCTTTAGAAGTGCATTATTGATTGCCTAGATATTAGATAATATCTTCCTTTACTTCTGGGTCAAACCTGGGGGAACCCTTTCTAATCCCTTCACTCCTTTGAACACAGCTCTTCCCTCTACCTGAGCTTATCTAGAAAGCTGTAATAAATAGAGGCTCACAGGACATAGTAGATACCAAAGTCGTCTGCAGGGAATGACTGATGAGAAGTCATTTTAATAGAACCACGTTGGACTTTCACTTCTATTCAGGAGCTCCGGCTAATGCTTTTAACTTCATTTCTCCAAGCCTGTTATGCCGGCTCTTCTTGTTCGTTTTAAATAATTTATAACTCTTCCCCCTTTCAATAGCTGCCAACTGATTGTCACTGGTGTCAGACACCATTCCAACTTGGATCTTTTCATGCATCATAATCCTTTCCACTCACCCTCAAGATTCTAGAATGTTGCCAGGAGATATTGTTACTTGGTTGTCTGAAATGCATTTATAATATTAGATTTCCAAGAATGAAATGTACATATATCTTTTCTCCATCACTCAGTTTCTCTTGTGTGTCGGGAGCAATGAATCAATCATTGCTTTGAGTTGCCCAGAGACAGAGGCGACACCTCCCTTGGGAATTTCTCAGTGCAAAGGTGCTGATCCAAAACTACCCAGTTGATGGTATTACACTGTTAAAAGGGGGATTCTGGGAGGGGAGGGGGCATGGGGGCAGGAAATATGGTGGAATGAGATAGACATCATTACTCTAAGTATATGTATGACTGCCCATATGGTGTGACTCTACTTTGTGTACAGCCAAAGACATGAAAATTTGTGCTGCAATTGTGTACAATGAATCAAAATGCTTCGTCATATATACCTAATTAGAATAAATAAGTAAATTTTTAAAAAGGGGGGATTCTGTGCTAGCCACAGAATTTTATGGGTACAAGCTGATATGCTCTAATTGAGCTGTTTTGCCCACGACTTCAGTTTTGTTTATCTTAAGGAAGCTTTCTCACAACAAATCCTTTTAATGTTTAAACCTATATAATAAACATGCTGGGCCTGCTCATAGTCAGTCTTCTTCCATGAGAAGTTTGGCTGATCCACCAGGTCCTGCTTTTTTCTACTTTTGTATCTGTTTGTCTTTTTTTCAAATCCCCTCACCACCCAGTTTGAGAAACTGAGTAAATGGTCATGTGGGTTTGTGACATGTAAGTATATATTTTACACACAAATATCCTCCCTGACATGTATACAAAATATGTCCTTCCACCAAGGACACTGTAGCAACCCTGTCCACTTTGGGCACCAATTTCTTCCTCCCACTGACTTCACCCTTCCCAAGATCCCTGAGGGACTGTTCTCACTCTGGGAAGAGAGGCAGTTGGGTTTTGTTGCTCCCAGGGCACACAGAGTGGAATATTTCCTTTCCTTGTCATCAACTAATATGCTGGGGGTGGAGGTGGAGGGTGGACATAGACACATTACTAGTGCCACACAGGTTTATTATAGAATTGACAAACTGGGAAGTTATGGGGCACTCATGATCTTCTGAGTTCTCTTTTCTTCTTCTTTTTTTTTAACATTTATTTATTTTTTTTAGTTCTATGAGGACACAATATTTTACTTTTATGTGGTGCTGAGGATCGAACCCAGTGTCTCATGCATGCCAGGCAAGCACTCTACCACTGAGCCACAGCCCTAGTCCCTCTTTTCTTCTTCACAGAGGACTCTGCTTAAGAAAGCACTGGGTAGACTGACATCTGAATCAGTAATGATTGCCAAGTTTTGGTAACGTAGTGTGATTATTTTTCTTTTGCAATCTATATCCATGAGCAAGAGCCAGATGTTCAAATTCACCTTTTGTTTTTGTTGTTAAGGAGATTATTTTCATCTCTGCATATAACCTCAAGTTAAGTTCCTGGGCTCTGCTCCAATATACAAAATTCTTGTTTCTCTTTACCAAATCAAAGGGAAGAAATTTTTGTTAGATGAGAAATATAATACTAATTTCCAATAGAGGGAATGGGCAATTACCTTTTGATCCTTATGTGTATGTTCAAGTTTGTAAATTTAATTAAGATAAAAAAATGTGGCAGTGTTTTTATCTGAAGCAAAAACCTCTGATTATCAGTTTGCCAGTTTGATGCTAATGGTTTGAGTAGCATGAAGGTGAGTGAAGATCACTAGCCAGTTATTTTGAAGAACATCCCTCAGGGATGGGTTTGCCTGCTATTTTCTTGTGATTATATATTTTAGTAAGAATCTCACAGAAGTGATGGTGTTTTCTTACTGTATTGTATTAGGAGGTTCAAGATTTTAACTTGCCCCAACATTGGTGAGGTTAAATGTGATAACTTCAATAAAGTGGGCTTTGCCAGATTTCTCCATTATAGTATTTCTGTTCGTAATTACTATTTTGCAGAGATGTTCTGAGACTTTGTAATTGGCCTGTTCCTCATCAAATTTCCACACATTAGCCAGGCATGGTGACACATGCCTGTAATCCCAGAGGCTCAGGAGGCTGAGACAAGAGGATTTCGAGTTCAAAGCCAGCCTCAGTAAAAGCGAGACACTAAGCAGCTCAGTGAGATGCTTTCTCTAAATAAAATACAAAATAGGCTGGAGATGTGGCTCGGTGGTCAAGTGCCCCTAGTTCAATCCCTGGTACCAAAACAGACAACAAAAAACAAACAAAAACTTCCCAAAAGTACTTTTGACATTAGTCAGTGTTTCTTGACTGGATCAAGTAATGCTATGGTGCTTGTGAAATGATTTTCTAATGTCATTTTCACATTAATCAGCTGGTACTCAGCTATAAAAGAAGAGTTTTCTCCTTCCTTTTAAAAAATTATTTTATGGATTCCTGTTTTGTTCAGTTATTATTGCTATTTTTTAAAAATATTTTTTAGTTGTAGTTGGACACATTTATTTATTTTTTTTTTAAAGAGAGAGTGAGAGAGGAAGGAGAGAGAGAGAGAGAGAGAGAGAGAGAGAGAGAGAGAGAGAATTTTTAATATTTATTTTTTAGTTCTCGGCAGACACAACATCTTTGTTGGTATGTGGTGCTGAGGATCGAACCCGGGCCGCACGCATGCCAGACGAGCGCGCTACCGCTTGAGCCACATCCCCAGCCCAAGACACATTTATTTTATTTATTTTTATGTGGTGCTGAGGATCAAACCCAGGGCCTCGCACATGCTAGGTGAGCACTCTACCGCTGAGCCACAACCCCAGCCCGTTATTTATTTTTGATGTTCAAATCATCCCAAGATTAGTTTGCAGGAGGCCCTTCAACATGTCTGCTGAGTTCATTTCACATCTCCCCATCAGTTTTTAAGTCTTCCTTTCTTTTTGGCACATCAGGATCTTTCAGACCTATCTTGTACTGCCCTGCCCTAGTCCTGAAGTTGTTGTGGTGTATTTGAAAAAAAAATCACTGGGTCAGTCTTGAAGTTACAAGACATGGAACCTTTCTTTATTTGCTGTTGGGTTGAAGGGCAACAGGCAAGTTGCCTCTGCAATCTTGAACCCCCTGCAGAGGGTAGAGTGTACTCTTCTAGCAAAAAACTGCAAGCCACCAGTAAGTCAAAACCATAGCAACATGGGGAGTGGGTCAGAATGACCCAGTACAGTCAGTTCTTTGCCTAAGAAAAATGGAAACCCAAAAGAACAATTTTATATTGTACAAGAAGGGAAACACTTTCCCAAGGCTGTCCGTTTCTAAGTAGGGTGTGCTAAGCAGGATCAGGATGGCAGAGGCAGAGTTTTCTCACGGGAGAAGCATTTCTTACATGACATGTAGTCTCAGGGTAAAATGGAGTCTGTCTGGTCAAGGCACATAGTTTGGCCCACAACACTGTCAGCCACTTCTCTTGAGTCCTGGCTCCTGTTAGTGGGGAAGAATATTTAGGCACTCAGAGCTGGGTATACAGAGGTTATTATCACATCACTACTTCCAGGTTGTCTCAGTAGAAAGAGCTGGGAAGACATACATACAGAAATCCACATCTGCATGTGGAACTGTACTTTGAGAACTATGAATTCACATAGATAATCTCAATTCCAAATCTTTCAGGGTTTACTCTAGTTTTTTCCCTGTCCCATATTTACAACCTCATCTTCAACAGTGGGATACCTAACTCCCATTATCCTCAATATATTTCCTTCTGTGATCCGCCCTTCTGCATGTAATCGAACTCCTGCTACTGCTGCTGTCCTTTCCATCTCCCAACATACAACATGTCCATCTCACTCTGCATGCTGAGACGCCCCATGCCAGGTCACTGCTTCTCGTCTAACATGTCTTCACTCCACAGGTTTCAGACTAAATTGTAAATGAGTGAAGAAAAGAAGAAGGGAGTCCTTCTGTTAATTTTTTGCTTCTCCATTGGTGGGGTACTTAAAAAAAAAAGCCAACTTCCTCATCCCTTAGATACTTTTCTTTCCATCTAATTATCTGGAAATTTTACATTGTTTTAATATTATTTACATTTTCTTTAAGTACTTCTACAAATATAAAAGCAACTCACATTATCTTAACTTTTCAGTTCAAAAGTTTAAATAGCATGGGACACTGTATTACCCCAACCTATCTGGTTTTTAAGCTATGGAGGATATATAATGAATTTATATGAAATTTTTCATTAATCTATTTAGCCCTGGAGACCACATAGTGAAAGTTAAGATAGCAAGCGTTACTCATACCTACTTAAAATTACTTTTCAAATGAAGTCAAATTATCGGTAATACTTCTTAAATAGAAATGAGACTTTGTTTGCTCTTACTGCCATCTTTCCCTGAAGCCTTATCATATTTAGAAAATTTTATCTATCACACCTCCCATGGAAAGAATGTAGTAACGAGGGACTTAATATTGGAGTACTCTATGTGCTGAATACTTAACTCACAGCACCTTTCTAACCCCACTATGAGACAAATATTCTCAGAGATGCCTGCTCAACTAGCTGACATCACTCATGGAACAAGTGACAGAATCCAAGAGTCCAAGTCTATCCAGCTCCATTTTGCACTGCAGTGAATATAAAATGCAGTAGCTACAAAATTGAAAGACCCATAGAATGAGCCCTACTTCATTTCTTTTTATTGCTACATAATATTTTACACACATCCACTGTATCGATATATGGAAAAAAGATCTACGCAGATCTTTAACTCATTTAAAAAAATTGAGGTTTATTGTTGAGCTTAAGAGTTTTTTGTGCCCTTTATCAGATAGACTTGAGTTTTCTCCGATTCCATGGGTTATTTTTTTCATAGTTAGGAGTGTATTTTAAAGCACAAGTGTTTCTAATTTTGATTGGTTCAATTTGCCTGTTTTTCTGTGGTTTTTATGCTATTGATGTCATTACCTGAGACTATTGCCTAATCTGACATCACAAAGATTTACCTCTGAATTTTGTTCTAGGAGTTTTTATTTAAATTTTGGCTTTTATATTTATTTATTTATTATTTATTTAAAAAATATTTTAGTTGTAGATGGACATAATACTTTTATTTATTTTATGTGTACACAATACCTTTATTTATTTATGAGGATCAAACCCAGTGCCTCACACATGCTAGACGAGCACTCTACCACTGAGCCACAACCCCAGCCTGGCTCTTATATTTAGATTTTAAAAATCAACCGTGGCACATGCCTATAATCCCACATGGCTCTGGAAGCTAAGGCAGGAGGATTGCAAGTTCAAAGTCAGACTCAGCAACTTAGTGAAACCCTGTCTCAAAAAAATAAAGGGCTAGAGATGTCACCCAATGGTTAAGAGCCCCTGGGTTCAATCCCTGATACCCAAAACAAATATTTTGAGGTAATTTTTGTATATGCTATGAGAAGGAAGTCCAACTGAGTCCACCTTCATTTGCATGTGAATATCCAATTGTCCTATCATTGTTTATTGAAAATATTATTCTTTCCTCATTGTTTTGGAATTCTTGTTGAAAATCAACTGGGTGGGCTGGGGTTGTGGCTCAGTGGTATAGTGCTCACCTAGCATGTGTGAGGCCCCGGGTTCGATCCTCAGCACCACATAAAGATAAATAAATAAAGGTATTGTGTCCATCTACAACTGAAAAAAATATTTAAAAAAATCATCTGGCTATAAACATGAGAGTATATTTTTGGAGTCTTCTATTTTATTGTCTATGTCTATCATTAAAATGTAATATACCATCTTGACTACTGCAGTTAAGTACGGGGAGGAGTATTTTAATAGCCTTTTTAGGTAACTGTGAATATTCTTATTAGAGAAAAACCTAAATCAGACAAGTGGTAGTTTTCTAAAGGTCAACTGCAATGTAGAATTTGAAACCCTATTAAAACAAAAAACAAACAACAACAACAAAAGAAAAACCAAAAAACTTTGCCTATTATGTTAGATATTTCACTCATGTATCATTTTTTTAAAAGAGAGAGTGAGAGAGGAGAGAGAGAATTTTTTTTTTTAATATTTATTTATTTTTTTAGTTCTCGGCGGACACAACATCTTTGTTTGTATGTAGTGCTGAGGATCGAACCCGGGCAGCACGCATGCCAGGCGAGCGCGCTACCGCTTGAGCCACATCCCCAGCCCCCATGTATCATTTTAAAATGCCATTTGTGGGTCATTTGGAAAACACTGGTTATGCATTGGAAAATATTAGTTATGTGGATCTCCCAAATCTCATTTTACACGACTAAAAAAAAAATCTCATTTTACTATTAAAGAAACAACAACAACAAACAAACACTGTTTTTAATACCAACAGATTTCTTTAGAAAGTAATTGGAAAGCTATCATGCTACTGGTGTTAAGAGGCAAGTTTTCCAAAATTCTTATTTTGTAAAAAATAAGTCTTCTGCCAAATATTCAAGTCTGAATAATGGTGTTTTTTTTTCCTGCCAGTCATGCCTTCAATCAACGATCAATCAATCAATGAGTAGTTCTGTTTGTAACTCATACAATTGCTTAAGTATGCAGAGTAATCCAAGGCAATGACCATCCAAAGACAAGTGGGTATTTATTGTGTAGTGAAGTATACTTGACCATCAATGAAGCATTCTTGCCAAAAATTTAATCCTGAATCTGATCAAGCCTTTACACCTAATAACTGCATATGCAGAAAACAGAGAAATAACAGCAAGATTCCAAATGTGGAAAACTTCTTAAATATGTCAGTTCTTCCAAAAACAAACAGAAAAAAAGATGGAAGGGGAAATCTACATATTGGAGACTTTAAAAACAAATCAAGCAATTTCAATGTGTGAACCCTATCTGAATCCTAACTAAAATTATTTTTAAAAAACTTGTTAAGAACAAAGACTATGTATCTGATGATAGTAAGGAATTGTAAACTTTTTAGGTGTGATAATATAGTTCTTAATATTTTACGAACATATACTGAGATATTTATAATTCAAATGAGAAAAATTCCATAATGTAGGAAAGCATGGAAATTGCCTGGGAAAAACAAATGAAGGAATGCTAATGTTGGGTGGGGAGTGCCCTCTTGTTTGATATTGTCCACTATCAGTGTGTAGCTTTTCTGAAGAATAATTATAACCTCTCCCATCTCCATGACCAACAAGATGCAATCGTAGACCCCAGGGAAAGAACTCTGCTTAAAGGAATTTCAAAAAAGCCTACAAAAGGAAAACATATTCTAGAGAGGATCAGAAGCTTGGCTTAGAATTTGCCTAAGAGAAAGCTAACATCATCTGGGACCTATAATACAGATGCCTTGTGTAAAAACAACAACAGATACAATAAATAAGGATGATCAAAAAATCTCTGCAGTGCAGACACACACTTTCCTGCAAATGATCTCTTTTAAAATAATAAGCAGCTGTTTATTATGTACTCTTGCTTTAATTGTCTACTTAAATATGTAAGAGAGCATCATTGTGATCTTCCCTAAGAGAGGATGGTATTGTGAAAAAACATTTTTAACATTCATATTTTTTACTGTGCCGCCCACAAACTGCGTATCATGTAAGGGGTTAACTACCTGGTGAAAAATCTGAGGATCCTTTCTCTCTGTGAAGTGTGCAATCTACTGTGGTAAATACATAGATAGTAGCTATGAAAGCAACATAGTCTGACTTGAGGGTGAGAAAGATGTGTAATTTTCCTTTATATCTTTAAAATATTTTCTATGTCACAATAAATCAACATGCATTATTTCTAACAGAATAATGGTACACATGCATCAACAGATTGAAGAAGGCATATTATTAGAGAACAACTGCAGAAGAGAATTCCAAAAATTCAAAGAATTAATCTAATAAAAGAGTTTCATTCTCTCCAGAGGATGAGATTAAGAAAAAAATTTAGAGATTTAGCAAATGACAATTTCTGACCATGGAGTAATATAATGAGCAGTGATAATTTTTCTTTATGGTGAAAAATGCAACTTATAGGTAAACTTTTACTGTCATGAATTAACCAAAAAAGTCACCCCATTAGCTTATTTAAGGAATACCTAAAAAACACAAATTGAAGGGCTGGGGATGTAGTTCAGTGACAGAGTGTTTGCCTAGCACGTGCAAGGCCCTGGGTTCAAGCCCCAGCATCACAAACAAGCAAAATTCAAATTGTACAACAAATATATCAATCAAGGTAACTCTGAAATAAATGTTTTTTAGAGTTCTATTATTTTGAGAAAAGCAATAGGTAAATAGTAATAATATTCATTAAAGCTATTAATATAACAAATTATATATAAGCTCTAAATTATTACTTCTGACCTATTTTAATGCACGTATATCAATTTCATTAAAATATTTTCAGAACTGAAAACTTGGGACTTAGTGGGTTAATGGAGAAGATCTGTTTCAGCAGAGTGAGCAGGAAATGGTACAGAAGCCATCAGTGATTAGGTGCTAACCACCTAGTCACTATGCTTGAGAGTCAATAAAACATGTGGCTTAAGAGCACAGAGGAAAGACAATCTGCCTGAGTTTGAATCTTAACTCTACTACATACTAAAGTACAAAAATCTCAGGAAAGCTACTTCACCTCTCTAGCACTTCGATTTTCTAATCTGCAACACAGGATAACAATCCTTAATACTTATTTAATAAATCATTATAAGAATTAAATAAATTAATAAATACAAAATACTTAGAGCAATGCCTGACAAACAGTACAAACTAATTCTTAGCTATTATTATCTTGTGAAAATAAGCAACATGAAATTAAATTTGAACAGATAATCACCTTTTCTGATCAGCAAGAAACTTAAGGAAAAAAAAAAAACAGCACAGGAAACAAGTATCATTTAAACATCATACAAATAGGACATCAAAAAGCATAGGTGTATAAAAATGGTTCATTTAGAAAAGCTGATACTCTGAAAATAAACTGATATCCTGAAAATGTCAAATATTTTTTAAGAATGATTAAACTCACTAAACATCTGTAAACAAGAATAAATTTATTTAATTTCTTTTAAAGATTTAATGATATACAAAATGTATATAGTATAATATCTTTTAAGTAATACACTTTTTCTTTCTCCCCCCCATCAATATTAAACACTATTTAAACAGCTTATCTCTGCTTGCCTTGTCTGTATCTATGAGATACACTACTGAATACAAATAAGCTTTACATTGCTCCCTTCCAAATAATAATTAAAACTAGTACCTAGGAAACAACAAGAAAAAAAAAGAAAAAAAAAAGGAAAAAAAATCAAAACATTACAACTTTAGATGAAAAGCTTTTCTTGTTGTTGTTGAATATTCAAAATATCTGGGGCAGTTAAATTACATTTTATTGGCATAGTTGCATTGCAATCTCCCGACATCACATAATGATGATCTAATTCATTTAATCTCTTAAATAAGTACCACAAACAACATTCATGTTCAGATGTTCCCACATAATTTTAAATAAAAGCAAGAGCTCACTTTTACATTCTGATTTGATATACTGGTCAATAACATCTTTGGGGAAGTATGTAACTTCCACTACAGACACAGATAGGAAAAAGTAACTTTTCTCATTCCCTTGAAGAGCGAGTTAAATATCTCCTTTTACCATGGCTTTCTTCTGCTTAACAGTGGCTTGATAAGACAATGTTAAAAAACAAAACAAAACAAAACAAAAAACTAATACTTTTGCACAATTGGGCTCTAACAAAAAACTGGCTCTATCTTTAAATAAGGAGCCTAACCCTGATTCATAAATAAAGTCTTTCTTAGAAAATGGTCTTCAGCTGAGGCTTTTTATATTTCTATGAACCTAGAATTAGAAGTCACCTTTTTCATGTCCAACAAGCATCTAGTAGAGAGTTAGTGACGTCACTGAACACACCGAGGAAGACTTCTGACTGCCATTTAACCAAAGGCTAAGTGTTTTCTTCATTTCTCTAGCTGAATGGCAATAAACCAGCTGCCAATAAAATGTGCACAGACACCTAACTTTGGTTAATGGTATTGCACCACATAAGAGGGAATCATCACCCTCATCAGAACTAAGTAAAATGACACCCTCTGCTTAAGAGCCCTTCAAAATTTTTAAATACTAATTTTCCATTACCTTTAAAATTTCTTCAGCTGTCCACTGAATCCTATAGGGAGTTTCTAATTGACTAATTAGGTCAAAAGAATATTGACCTTTAAACTGTGCTGGGGTCAACAAATTCAATTTGCACACACCTTTTCTATATTAACAATTTCCTCCTGAAGGAAAGTGACATAGTAACATTGAGGGAAGTGTAGGCAAAACCAATGATTCAGTAATATTATAACATCAAACGAACAGAATTAGTTGATTCTGATTCTTTGGTGGAATTTCCAGGCTGAAGATTCAAATCTGAAGGTTCTTCCTGAGGAAATATAATCTTATCAGGTGTATAGTCATTCCTCTTCAGATCTACAGTCACCAACCCGAACAACAACAACAACAACAACAAAAAAAAAAAAAACAAAAAAAAAGAAAGAAAGAAAGAAAAAATATTTCTTAGAAATGGAGAATTAAGAACATTTTATTAATAAATTTTCCTCTAAACATCAGACCTTATTTTCTGCAGTTATATATTTAATAATCACAAAATTCATATACATAAAAATAAAATCATTCACTGAACAAACACAATTATTACACACTGATCGTTATCAATCAGCAGCCATTCATATAAATTTGGGAATATACAAACGAAAAGGCAGACAAGGTCCTTGTTCATGGAGCCTGTATTGTAGTGGGTGATAGAAAACAAGCAAATTGAAAAATTATACAATTAGAAGCAGTAACAAGTGCTTTGAAGAGAAGAATATGATGAAGTATGATAAGGGCCAGATGAGAGATGGTATAGGGTGATTCTTTCAGACAGGGCTGGGCAGAAAAGCCAGAGGAAGAGACTCTCTTAGTATAGACCTGAATATTGAGAAGTAAATTAAAATTCTAAAAGGAATGTTCTAGGAAGATAGAAGGTTAACTATAAAGACTAAGAAAGAATTAAGACTTGATATACTCTAACAATGGCATGTAGACAGTGTGACTTATGTATAGCAAGTGAGAAGACAAGCAGAAAATGAGGTCAAGCATCAGTTGATGGCCAAGCATTGTCAAACTATAACCTGTGGGCTAAATTTGGCCTGTTGCATATTTTTATAAATAATTTTGCTGCAATGCAGCCAAGTTCTGTGTTTATTGTCTACAATTGTTTCTGCACTGTGATGGTATAATTAGTTAGCTGAACACAGACCACATGGCCACAAAGTAGAAAACATTTACCTGTCCTTTATAAAAGTTCACCAACTCTTGATTTAGGGAATGTAAACTATGATGTATAATACAGATTAAAATAAATCTACTGGAAGGTTTTAAGCAGTCTCACGGGAGAACTATAATCTGATTTATTTTAAATAAATATTCTAATGGACATGTGAAGTTAGGGGTAAATGGCAGCCATCCAAGAAACAAGATGGTGGCAATTAAGATGAAAAAAGAAATGATGAATTTTAGGGGAGATTTCAGAATAAGAGTATATAGAACTTGATGGATTGGTCATGAAAAGTGAGGGAAAAGACACTGGATAGTTTTAATTTAGAGGTTGAGCAGCTAGCTGGGTCAAGCATTAGTGAAATGTAGAAGTGGAGACTTGTGTGTAGGGGTGGGAGATGAAAAATCAAGAGCTCTGGAATAGATATGTTACTATAAAGATACTTTAGGATATCAGAAATAGGAGCACAAGAAAGTAGTTAAGTCTTTAGATAAACTTGGTACAGTCAGTATGTAAAATGCATTTATAGCCATGAGACAGGATGAAATCACTTAACCCTTAAACTATCAAGTTCTAAGTTTTCAATTCTGTGAACATTTAAATGAAATTGACACAGGTGTATTAAAATAAGTTGGAAATATTGTATTTAAATACATCAGAAATATAATCACATTATAATCATTAAAATATTCTTACTATAATTTATATCATATTATATATACTATATCCATGTTTTTATAAGTGTTCCACATTTGGGATAATGGGACAAAACAGGTTAAGGAGTTATGACAGATGAGAATAGAATTAGAAACCTTTATGCAGTAATATCAAATTTATAAATTTAAATCAAGCATGGTCATGCTTACACTCTTGTACCTTTACATGAATATAAAAAAGAACTGATACTCAAAATATGAACTGTCATTTTAATCTGAAAAATAGTCTACATTAAATGACCCAAATATGTGTTCACAACTACATGTATTTTTTTTTAATTAAATTTTACTTCAAGACTATGCAGTATGGCCTTAGGGAATACAAACTAATATGTAGCTGTACTATACCAAGAATAGTAGAGAGATATGCAATTATAGCTCAGTTTTGATTGTGTTATTAACCAATGGGTGTAATCATAAGTAATCTCAACTAATTATACTATCTACAAAAGAAGGGAACTGGATTGGGTTGCTGTTGAGGTTGACAAAATTAGAGACCATTAAATCAAATATTTGTACCTCTAGCCTTAGCCTTACCTTGGCCAAATTAGTTGGCTACCTAACCTTAGCCAAGTAGTTATTACTACTGGTTATTACTATTGTAGTAATAACTACCTTGGCTAACAATTTATGTACTATATTAAGAAATTTTTTTACCTGGAAGTTTAAGCTTTCTACAGCAAGAATTACAGTGATGTTTTGCTCTAAAGTTTTTAATTGCATCTTCTCCTAGATTCGCTGGGCCAAAAACCATATCACAGGATCTGTGAAAAAAAAAAAAGAAAATTTATGCAAACAGAAATGTAGAATCTGAAAATATGCCTTAATGAAATTGTTAAAACTTATTACCTCTTTTCTTCTGCTTTTATCACAGATGGGTCAGTCAAATTTTCACCCACACCTTTATATATATGTAAAAAAGACAAAAATTTTTATCACATAATTGATATTAACATTGACGTTTGCATAATAAAAGTCTAGAGGTTATTTTACCACACCATCCATCATTACAATGTTAAAATTATTCAAAGGAGTATAAGTTCTTCTCTCTTAATATTTCATAACTTGATTTATAACCTCGGCATCCCATCAGGAACAGACATAGATCCTGTGATGTGAATGAGAGTTAAATGTCAAAGTGAGAAAGTAGGCATGTAAGCTCCTATTGGTACCCATTTTCTGATTCAACAGGGCCTTTTATGAAAGGTCTATACAGTCTGCCCTTGATCCACCTTAGTTATAAGCAAAGGACAATTTGGTACATAAAGAAGCATAAATCCATAAGACTTTTAAAAGAAACATTTTTTTTGAGAGAGTTTTTTAATTTTTTTTTTTTTTAGTTATTGGCGGACATTACATCTTTGTTTGTATGTGGTGCTGAGGATCAAACCCAGGCCGCACCCATGCCAGGCGAGCACGCTACGGCTTGAGCCACATCCCCAGCCCTAAGAGAAACATTTTTGATTTAAGAAAAAAAAAAATCACATGTTAACATGTAATAAAATTATAAAGATATTCAGAACATAAAAAGTAAGATTATGAACATCTTTCTCCCTAACAGAAAACAATTGCCGTGTAAAAAGTCCAAATACCTGAAACAACCACGCTATGTGAGAAAGCCCAAGCTACTTAGCCATGTGGAGAGACCACTTGGGAAACTGAGAAATTCAGCTGATGAAATACTAAAACCTGCATATGCTTATCAAAATGTTTTACCTTTACAACAATTAAGATAGCCATATTCTACTGCTGACTGACTTATCAATATTTTAATAAACTTACCTTGTAAATCAAGTACCAGCAATTCCCCTCTGGTATATTCATAAGTCCAGTGGCTAAAGGCTAGCATGATCTCTTCTAATGTATTAGTTGGAATAATCTCATCGCCATTATTATTGTTGTATTTTCTAAATTCTCCAGTCATACATTCTTCCACAGCAAACCACTGTCCTGCTGAATGGCAATACAGCAGGAAAACTTCAAGGAACCTTACGAAAAACAGTTACAGATATTACTTCCAGTTTGGTTAAGAAAATTCTAATTGATATGGATCATGAATAAATTATTTAACATTAATAATGAAGGTCAAGAAACTGCTAGCCACATAATTCTAAAATATTACAGAAAAATATCATAGAAAAATGTAAAGGTTTACCTTGGAGAATATGGTATGGATTTGGGTTTCATTTGATTGAAGGCAAATGTGAGTTTCTGTGCTGCTCTCTGTTGTTGAATTTCCTATAGAAGAAGGGAAACCCCTTGATTAATATTTAAACTAAAAATGGATTTTGCTTATTCACTCTAGAAGTGAAAAAACAAAGTTCTTACATTACACAGTTATATATTCACTGATACTTACTCTGAGACAGAGATGCAGAACTGTATCCTCTTTATAAATACTTGACCATGTGTTAACCACCTCAGGAAGAAAAGATTTAATAATATAAAGATGCCCTGATTTGAGGATATCATGTTCTGACCAGGTACACTGAACTTTAACAGCTCTTCGTAAACCTCCTCCCATCTCCTCTTTACTTAAAAACTCTATTTTGGCACAGAGGCCTAGTTGTGACCAAGAAGACATGCTGTTATTTAATATGTTGGGTGAACTCTCTTCCAATCGGTACACCGTGACAGGCTCACCTGCAACGTGAATGGACAGAGTTTAAAATCAAATTATGAGTCCTTAAAAATGACAAAGTAGAATAAAAATTTGCAGATATCTTTGGGTAAGTAAGGAATAAATACAAGATAAAATGAAAGAAGTATAGTTTTTTAGAAGTTTAGTATGATGAATGATAGGAAATCAACATTCTTCCTTAATATCTCTGAATTCATGTATAAAGACAAAACATTTTTGAAATAATGAACATTTTAAAGATAAACTTGGAGAAAGCAGCTGAAATTCTAAACATCTCGGAGTTAAATTTTAGGAGGAAGTTAGAGCTATCTGTTCCACAGATCCTGTGATATAAATTTATCTATGCTTTTGTTATTAGGCAGTGGATAAAGAACTTTCCTGAATTACAGTACACCTTTCTTTGTGGGTATACCAGTAATAGAAAAATTAAAAACTTCTAATGTTTTTTTCTACTTAAGTATACCTCTCTTATGTAGTAGACTAATTAAGAATTTATATGAAATTGACATTTCTTAGTGATCCTTTTTCTTTTTGTCCCCACCCATGTTTTATGTTATAACTAAAAAATCAGTGAAAAATTTACTTTCCCTTTCATCTCCTTATTTTTGAGATTTACCTCTTGGAGGCACAGGTGTGAATGGAATGCTCTGGGATAATCTCATCAAGTTATTTCTTTCCACAGCTGCATAAAAATAAGAGAAATAATGAAATCTCTAAAAGTTCACAATATTACTAAATTTTGTCTTTTATATTACTGACCTGAATAATAATAATTTGTATCCATGACAGGCTTAAATGGAGAAGCAAGACCTAAAATGCAAATACACAAATGAGACTATTTTTAAAAGTACTAGTGCAACATTATTTTTTGTTCAGACATTTTCATATAATACCCTATATATCCTTTATGTAACCTCTCCTCATATAAATGGAAAAAAAATAAGTAAAGAAATACGACCATTATGTGCCTTATTTCCCCATTATGCCAGATTAGATGGTTACTATACACCAGACACCTGAAAGGGAAGAAGTGCGTGATGCTTCACATTCTCTTGCCACAAACTGTACTCTTCCAATTCCTCCCACTCAAAAAAGAGTTTTTATTTGTGACGTTTGGGGTTTGAGGTATGTAACCATGTAACCATTTTAGCAAGTCCGTCATGAGAAGATGAACTTCAGGAATGTGAAATACATTTCTCCAGAGAGACACTCTCATCTCTAAATTTTCTGAAGTTTTCACTTTTAAATGGAACAAGAAGATGCAAAGGTATGAAAGTATTAAACTGAACACTACATTTGGGAAATGATTTAATATGAACTGAACTAATTTATATTCATCACAATGACCTTAAGTGTTTTAAATTCCTCAGTGGGTACAGAGACCTTAGTCCAAATTATTTCTAATTCTGTAAGTATGTGTCATCATGATTGATTCTCTATAAGTGATTTGAATATGCAGCCAAGATTACAAATTAATGAGCAAGAGTATAAGCATACCTGAAGGAGGTGAAGCTACAGAAGCAAGGAATATCAACTTGTTAAGAGCCTAATATGCCACACTAGAAAGCAAATAGATTTTATTGACTGACAGCGAGAAAAATATGGAGCAGAAGAATGACAAAACGAGATCTTTTAGAAAAAACATTTTGGTGGTAGAACACAGGCTAGAAGTAAAACTAAAAGCAGGGAGCCCAAAATGGTATAACCATCTTGAAAACCTATTTGGCAGTAACTACTAAATATGAACATAGTACATACCCTACAACCCAGCAATTCCACCCCTAAGCATGTAACCAGCAGAAAGGAATACTTATGTTTACCAAACAATATGAACAAAAATGCTCATAATGACAGAAATCAGAACAGCCATATACTGGGAGCTACTAAAATGCTCATCAAACATTAGAATGGATAAATTTAATATACTCACATATGGAAATACATGAAGTACCAAGAATGTACAAATTACCACAATTCACCCCTACATTGATAAATTTCATAAAAATAACTAGAAGCCAGACATACATAAATAGTACATATTGTATGATTCCACATATATGTGTGTATATATATATACACACACACACACACACACACACACACACAGTGTGCATGCACACACACACACACGACTTCACTGTGTTAATACAGGGGTTGTAATAAGAAGCCAGAAAAGAGCTGGGATATTGACAATATTCTGTTTTTTTGGGTGTTGATTACATGGGTATACTCTTTTTATGAGAATTCCCTGAGGGTTTATTGAATTATTCTTAATGCATATTTATACTAAAAATGATAGTCTAAACTGAAGACACAGTAGGATATACAGTGGAGGATGCATTCTAGAAATACTTAAGAGGTAAATGCAATAGCACACGATTAGAAGTGCAAAGTCAAAGCAGTAAATTATAACTTCCTCAAGTTTCACATATCTGACTTAAAGAATTTACTAGAACAATGAACAGTAGAGAAGAAACAGTCTGAGCAATAGGGATAAAAGAGTGGTAGTGACAGAAAACAGATCATTGTTTATTGGTTTGTTTGCAAAACATCTGTATTAATGAGAAACTCCTGGGAAAAATTTTCTAGCTACCTTGGCTTTTTTGAACTTGGATGTCTAAAATCTCTTGCTTAGGGTAATAGGGTCACAAATGACTTTAATAGGTCATATATGACTTTCAACTTTTCATATTAAATTTACCACAGACTCACCATTTAATGTTCCTTCCTCAGATGGCCTAAAAAAAAAAAAACAATAAAAAGCATAATATAAAGCTGTGTCACATTTTAGTTCTGGCTACTATTCAATTTTTCTATTTTACAGGACTATCACAAGTATTCTGACATTTGGATTCACATTCATTTGAATATTTGCCATTTTCCCTTAGTCAACTATTAATTCATACATAGATATGTATATATCCATATGCATCTATTTTATCGATTACTTGCTTTTTAAAATATATTTTGTACTTGTTATTAGTTATACATGATAGTAGAATGTATTCTGACATATTTTGTACATATATGGAATATAACTTTTCTCATTCTTCTGGTTGTACATGATGTAGAATTACATTGTTGTGTAATAATATATTCACATAGAATATTAATGTCCAATTCATTCTATCTTTCCTGTTCTCATTCCTCCTCCCTTCCCTTCATTCCCTGTTGTCTAATCCAAAGTACTACTATTCTTCCTACCCCTTCCTTATTGTGAGTTAGTTTATTGGTAAATTGTATCTCCAGTTTATGCCTATATAAACATCATTCCTAGTTTAGTGTCAAACTGAAAGTAAGATATTAACAAAGTAAAATATTTCATGACTTCTGTATTTGTGGGAGATTCATAACACTGTGATAACAATGTCTTGAAATGACTTTCCAGGATTCTAAAAATACTTCAATAGTACTGATGGGAAAGGAACTCAAGAGAACAGTAATAGATGTCATTCTGCAGAATTCAATTTCAAATGTCAATTTTTTTGTACAATCTTCAAAATATTTTTAATAACAATGCCTATTTGCAACAAGTGGAAGTTCTTTTTTTTAAAAAAATATTTTTTAAATTATAGATGGACACCATACCTTTATTTATTTTTATGTGGTGCTGAGGATCGAACCCAGTGCCTCATATGTGTGAGGCAGGCATTTTGCCACAGAGCCACAACCCCATCCCCAAGTGGAAGTTCTTTTAATTTCAAGGATTCTAATGCAAAATAAGAGACCCACATATAGTTGAAAGAAGAGTGGAATGATAACAGAAAAATGGGTTCCAGGCTTTGCTCTACCCATATATACAGCTATGCAGCCTTGCTCATGACTGAAAGGACAAGATCCAAAAGGATCTCGGGAGCAAAGGGCTTATGGCAGCCTCTTTTTCCAGTTTTCATACTCCATCCAATCTTAAAGATTGATTTTTACCTTAATAGCATATAACTATTCGCTTATAGGAATTATTTTGACACAAGCATTATCCTTTTGCCTGCTGCTAATAACCACTCTTTTTCTCAGAACTACAAAAGTCGAACTCCAACCTTTTGGATACTTCTCTGGGTCAACTGTGTTAGACAGTATTTCCTTATTAAGACACCAGAATTCAGATGAACTTCCAGTCACCTATTCTGTATTTATATCCTGTGTCTTTGATTATAAAAGATAACAGTCCCTGAAGAGGTCTGAATGAAGGTAGGTCTTCTAAATGCCACTCAGGGCTAGGCTACTCAAACATTTTGAAGAGCTGCTTACCTATGTAGCACATGGTTTATTTTCTTCTCTATATATTCACAACCATTTCAGATTCTTACTGGAATGTATAATTTCTTCAAATTGGCTTCCCTTCTCAAGTGGTCTGTATCAGAGAGTTAAGTCTCCATGCTTCCAGGATCAAATTAGTGTCAAAAAAAGACTTTAAAAATTTGCTTAGAAAACCTAAAATACTACTTCCTAGTTAGGCACACAGAAGTTATCTTTGATTCTTTTTTATCCTTAAGTTTTGTCTGTAGTAAAAAATTTCACTTTCCAAGGACACTTATCTGTCAGGTTTCCTTTTGTTTCCACCTTTTGATTCTGGATTACCTATCAGCTTTTTAGTGAATCTTCCTATATACAGACTCTCTCTCTCTTTTTTTTTTTTTCAGACTCTCTAATGTAAACTGTGTATTACTGCTCTAATCATGGAAGTATTTTCCAAAAGAAACTGCAAAGTTTGATTAGAATGATGGACAGAGAAGTTAATCACATATAAAACTTAAGTACTGAACTTCAACAAATTTATTCAAGAACAAGTTGGAAACAAGACTAAGTATAAAATCATGGATGGTAGGGCACTTACACAGCATGTGTGAGGAGGCCCTGGGTCCAATCCCCAGTATTAAAAAAAAAAATCAAGTCAAAATTGTTTCACTATTAGGAAGATTTAGTAGAATGTAATTATAAAGTATAACTATATGTTTCCCAATCTTATCTATATAAAGATATGAGATACTAGAATAATCATCACCTATAAATAAAGGAGCACTAAAGAGATAATGCAAAGAGCTGAAAAAAGTATTACTTACATTTCTCTGTTTGATGATCTATCTTGTAACCAATCCTGTAGTTAAAAACAAACACAAACAAAAATTCAAAAACCAAAAATCTCTAGGTGAAACATAACTGCTTAACACTTTTGTTTCTTATAGTATGTTTCAAGAATGAGGGGTTAAAAATTCAATATGAAGTCCTTGTGTCATATAAATGAACTTATAAGACAATAAATGTATATAACTACCATAAGGTGGAATAAAGAATTTCAGGAGTCTTATTTCCCACAGCATAGTTTTTCTAGTTCTACAAATTGTTTGATGACAATCTTACTGTAACAAAATATACATTTCTTTCTATGATTCTAAAAATAATGTGCCCCTTGCCAAAAGAATATCAAAGTACAAACAGAAAAATTAAAATCATGCAAACAATGAAATTCAAAAACAATTGCTAATGATATATAGGCATTTTATCTTAGCCTTCTTTGTATATATAATGGTTTTTATCCAGCAGATTTGGTGATGTTTCTAGGTATAAATATTTTTATTTCTCTAGTTTGGATCCTGAATTTGAATTTTTACATATTCCAAGTCATTTATAGTTCTTCAAATTTTGTCTACTCTGAGTCAAATAGATACACTTCCCATGTATCTTCACATTTAATGTATTTTCCACCTATCCATTTTGCTTTCTGATGTATTCTGATGCAGTTTAGTAATCTCTTTGGATAACCTCATCTGTTATCTAACCCTTATTGAGTATTTATTTATTATTCGTGTCAGTGGTGCTTATTAACTACTAAGCCAAATCTCCAGACCTTTTTATGTTTTATTTTGAGACAGGGCCTTGCAAAGTTGCTGAGGCTGGCTTTGAACTTGTGATTTTCTTGCCCCAGCCACAGAAGCTGCTGGGATTATAGGGTGTGCCACCACACCCATTTTAATTCTTAATTTCTAGATTCTTTTCAAATTTGGCAGTCTTTTAGCACAGCATCTTTTTTCCTTTCCTCATGTCTTGAAATATGTTCCTTTATGCCTTTTAACCACTTTAGATGTAGTTATTTTATTATCTACAACCCAAAACACTACTATTGTTATTAGGTGTTTAATACTGTTAATATAAATTTCTAATTTGGTCATCTTCAAGGGGACTTTGTTGCAATAGCATGCAGTTTAGGTTCAGGATGTTTTTCTCCAAAAAGGAGGATCTGTTACTGTGAAAATCCATTGGCCAACTCCTTTCCATTGATGTAAATTTGTTTAATAACATGATTTTTAGCAACACAATCTATCAAGTTAATATTTAATATTAACACTACTTTCTTCATATCTGACTATAAAAGAAATTTTTATTTCTCCTAAGCTATTTGTTTTGGATATCAGATGTCTTACTTTTAAAGGGAATTTGCAAAATCAAATGGCTAGGAATAAGCTCATGAAATTAATTTTTTTAACTCAAACAAAAAGGTCCACCCTTTCTTTCTTCTGCAAAAATTTTTCCTGACTATATAATACAAAAGAAATTTTCTCTATAACTGCCACTAAACATTGATGTAAATTTTCAAAGGTAAATTTTCTTGAAATTTTCATAATTTCATATAGAACAGCACCACCAATTAACTTTTCTTTAATAAATATGTATTCATTTACATGTATTTGTTTCATAGAAATCTACAAACCGGTAGTAAAGCTGCTTTGGAATCTACATCCTGAGTATCTTCTGTAGATGGTCTTCTATCACTGCTTTCTACTGAAAGAAATTTAGAAAAGATAAAAACTCAAACAACTAAAATTAAAAAAAAATATCGACTAATCAAATGAAAAGTGTTTCTAGGTATGCTATATATAATCTTCATAAAATAATTTATTACCAACACTATGGAACACAAGAGTTGCACAAGGCTCAACAAACCCCCAAATTATTCAATTTATTTTGAGTATTCAAATTTATGTGTTGCAGGGCTGGGGATATAGCTCAATTGGTAGAGTGCTTGCCTTCCATGCACAAGGCCCTGGGTTCAATCTCCAGCACCACACACACACCAAACAAACAAACAAAAAGAAGTGTACAAATTTATGTGTTGCAAAAAAAAAAGTATGAGTAAAAGTCTTTCCCTTTTGTTCCATATTACCTTCACTAGAGAAGTCAAGAAACTCCTACTAGTAGATATTTGGTCTGTTTCCAATTTCTTGCTATAACAAAGACTGTTACAATGAATATCCACCCCCCCAAGTGACTGAAGATGACACCCTGGAGATCCTGAAGGCACCTAGAACTTGCCCACTTCCCCATGAGACAAAATGAAATAACTGAAGAGCAGATGCAAATAAAGGTGTGATGGGTGACGGTGGGAGAATGGTGAAGTTCAATAGTGGACAGAGACTTGGAACAACCTAGAGACTTCATATGGTTGAACAGGGTAAAACAAAGCACCCAGGATGGGAAGTGGGAGGATGGGTGAATGAGGCAGAGGCCCAGTGAGCACTATACCCAGGAACAGTCACCTGGTAGAAATACAGTCAATGCACTTGGGATCTGCACGGCAAACTGGCTCTGGAAGTTCTCTATACTTCATAGCATATTCTCCTGGTGCTGTAATAGGTAGTCGTCTTGAGAAAGTCTTATCTGAGCATACTGCTTAGTCAAAGCCTCTTGCATTTTTCTGTCTTTAGGTCCCATGTCAATATTACTAGAGTAGCGCAGTGGGGAGATGCCCTAAGTGTCAGTTTGGTCCAGGGACAGAGCCTCTGATATAAACTGTTTTGAGAATTCTATGCAGTGAAAAATTGGACTGCTATGCTTAAAGGACAGAGGAAACACATGAGAACAAGATGTTTCCGCTTTAAAACTAGCACTTTGGGAAGCCAGCTGTAGGAATCTGGGGAACTTGATTTTGTTTGGGAGCTAGGGAGCCAAGTCTCAGGAACACCATAGTTAAGGGGAGTGGACTACACTGAGTCCACTGTCAACTCCCCCAGCACAGAGAGCAAGATCTCCATAGATTCTCCTTATTCAAAAGAGTGCAGCACAAAAAGCGCCAGAGTCATTTGACATAATACAGAACCTGTCAGCACTGCCCTTGGAGTGCACAATGCAAAAGGCACCAGAGGGAACCTGTGCTAGACGAATTTCACTCCATGCTCCATTGACATTCTATAACCTTGGCATCTGCCCCATTCTTGGAGTGTGCAACACAAGTAATTCCAGAGTAAATCTTTCCTGGGGAGGTCTGAGTTTCACCTTAGTTTATTTTAGTATGTAGGGTAGCTGAGAGAGATTCCAACTGGCTCCTGTCAGAAACCATTCACACTGAAAGCCTGGCACCAAAAAGGAAAGGAGGAGACAAAAATTCTCAGACTGAAGTTCTTGTATAGGCTGCAGGTAATCTGCTCTTACCTGCACAATCTGTGCATACCAACAGGGAGCAAGTTATTAATGTTTTAACCACTATTTTTCCTTTGTGTATATATATTTTCTCTTTCTCTGTATTTGGAACTGAAGATTCAACCCAGGGGTGCTTTACTACTGGGCTATATCTCCAGTGCTTTTTATTTTGGACAGGTTCTAAGCTGTCCAGGTTGGCCTTGAACTTGTGATAGTCCTGCATTATCCCCACCAAGTTGCTGAGACTACAAGCATGCACAGCATACCTAGCTTCTCTTTTTTTTTTTCTTTTTAAGTTGTAGATGGACACAACACCTTCATTTCACCCACTTATTTCTTATGTGGTACTAAGAATCGAACACTAGTGCCTCATGTTTGGTAGTTCCACCACTGAGCTACAACCCCAGCCCTCTCTTCTCTTTAAAAATTTAATTTTTGTCTTTTATTTTTTCCACTTATCTATATTTACCCTGCTTTCCTCTTTTCGCTTTAAACTTTTAGTTTTTCTTTTTTCTTTTTTTTTTAATTAACTGTACTTAACTTTTTAGTTTATTTGATAGTATTTTTGCCCCTTTTGTTTCTTGCTGTTGGCGCTATGGTTGTTTTTAATTTGGTTTTTACTTTATTTCTCTATTTTGTTGCTGTTGTCACATTTACTTTCTTTTTTCCATGAAGTGCTAGGGATTAAATGTGGTACTTTTAGCATGTTGGGTGGGTGCTCTGCAGTTGAGCCACACTTCCGGCTCCCCTCAGAGAAACTGCACCTTACTCCTGCCATAACCTAGTCCTGCTTGAACCTTGGTGGATCCTTCAATTTATTACAAAAAAAGGCAGGGGGAGAAGACAACCAGCGATTAATCCAGCTCCAAGTAGGTATGGCAGGGAGCTTGAAGTCCCACTCCTGATCATTCACCCCCATATCAAGAGTAGAGAGGAATAACACAATGGTTGTGGACAATGAATCTACAGGGAGCCTTCAGCATAACTCATCCCCATACCCTGCCAGACCACACATTGCTGACAAGACTGAAGGAGTAACCAGGGGGCCCACCCCAATCATTCTGCTGTCTCCGTTGCACCTGCCTGAACTACTAGAGGGATCACAGTCTTGAGAGACCTACAAGAGAAAGCAGGTTATCTGAGGCTCTGTAACAGTACACATTGTGTCAAAACCCACAAATCATAGCCAAGAAAGCTACAGGGAAACTAACCTATTAAGTCAAACTGGAATTAGACGCAAAACTGTATAACCAACTGGTATCCCAGGGCACATTGTCCAGAGAAGGCTACTAATAAGAAGGCCCTTGTATAAAAGTGGAAGAGACATCCATTTCAACAGAAAGAAAAAATCTCAACACAGAAACAAAAGAAATATGAAAAAGTAAGGTAACATGACCCTTCGTAAAGTTATACTCTAGTAACTAATTCTAACAACAGCAAAGTAGACAAAGAACTCAAAAAGAATGACTTTTAAAAAGCTTACTGGGCATGGTGGCACATGCCTATAATCCCAGTGACTTGGAAGGGTGAGGCAGGAAGATTGTGATTTCAAGGCCAACACTGGCAACTTAGCAAGACCCTGCTTTGAATTAAAAAATAAATAAATAAAAAGGGCTGAGGATGTTGTCCAGTGGAACAGCACTGTTGGTGCAATCTCCAGTATTGAGGGAAAAGAGCTCAATGAATTCTGAGAGGACATGAATAAACAGCTGAATGAACTAAGGAAAGCAATAGAAGATATGAATGTGCAAGTCAATACAATAGACAATTTGAAAAAGAACCAAACAAATAAATTGAAAGCACAAATTAAGTCAAATTAACTCAGTTGAAAGTATCACCAGCAGACCAGATCAAATGAAGAAAGAATACCAGAACCTGAAGACAAGGTTGAAGAATTATCACATTCAGACAGTAATAAAGAGAAAAAAGAGGGAATGAAGGGAACATACAAGGTCTCTGGGACACTACTAAAAGACCAAACATGTATAACTAGAATAGACAAGAGAGAAGAACTACAAAGGCTGAAGGCCTGGAAAACCTATTTTGTGAGGGTTGTGGCTCAGAGGAAGAGCACTTGCCTAGCATGCGTGAGGCACTGGGTTCAATCCTCAGCATCACATAAAAATAAAAGGTACTGTGTTCACCTACAACTGAAAAGTGAATGTTAAAAAAAAAATCTTGTGAAATAACAATGGAAAGTTTCCTAAAATCTTGGAAAACACATGGACATTCAGGTTCAGGAGGCATTTAGAACTCCAAATAGACACAACCAGAAAGAACTTTTGCACAATGTTATAAACTGCCAAAAGTACAGATCAAAGAAAGAATATTAAAAACTATAAAAGAGGAGTACCAAGTTACATTTCAAGGCAAACCCATTAGAATAACAGATTTCTCTGCAAAAATTCTAAAGGCTCGGAGAGCATGAAATGAGGTATTTTAAGTCATAAAAGAAATAACTGCCAACTTAGATTTGTTATAACCAGAAAAGCTATCCTTCAGAATTGGATGAAAATAAAGATCTTCCATAATAAGCATAAACTAAGGGAATTCATGACTATTAAATCAGCATTACAGAATATACCTACACTCACAAGAGGAAGAAAGATAAACATGATCATGACAGCAGAGAAAGAATAAATCTTAGTAGCAGTGTAGACAAACAAATGAGAATTAGGAAAGAATAAAACATTATAAATATAGAAAACCCTCAAACATCTAAGATGAAAAACAGAGGAAGATACAAACAAAATATTCAAAACAACCAGAAAAAAAAAATAATAAAACAACAGGAACAAGTTCGTGCGTGCCTTTCAATAATAACCATGAATGCAAGTGGTCTTAAATTCAATAATTAAAAGATGTAGACTGGCTGATTGGATTAAAAACCGAGGCCCAACAATTCACCTACAAGACACTCACCTTACTGGCAAAGACATACACAAACAGAAAGTGAAAGGACAGAAATGATTTTTAAGTAAATAGAATTCTAAAGGAAGTAAGATGAGTAATACTCACATCTGACAAAACAGACTTTAAGCAAAAATCAGAAGAATCAAAGAAGGTCACTATGCACTGATAAAGGGAACAATTCATTAAAAAGACATAATACAACAATAGTGGATGACTTCAATACCTTGCTCTCACCAACAGATATCCAAACAAAAAAATAATAAAAAAAGTTAAATTACACTAATGATCAAATTCTCAACTGACACCTCCAAAATACTTTATCCAACAGCTAAAACAGATCATATATTAGGCCATAAAGCAAGGCCTAACAAATTTGAAAAAATTAATAAATTTCTTGCAGCTTACTACATCATAATGGAATGAGACTAAAAAAAAAAAAAGAGATATTATAGAAACACATGGAGATTTAACAACACTCTTGAACAAACGGTGGGTCACTGAAGACAAGAAAATTAAAAAACCCTTTGAAGCATAGCTGGGGTGATGGAGGCCCAGGCAGGAGGATGGCAAGTTTGAGGCCAAACTGGTCAATTTACTGAGACCTTGTCTCAAAATTAAAAAGGATAAAGACATAGTTCAGTGCTTGCCTGGCATGTGTAAGACTCTGGGCTCAACCTAGTAGTCTAAGGAAACAGAACAAATCAAAACAATACAACCCTAGAATATGCAGTACATAGCAAAAGCAGAATGAAAAGGAGTTCATTCAACTACATTGAGAGAGAGAGAGAGAGAGAGAGAGAGAGAGAGAGAGAGAGAGATAGATAGATAGATAGGGGGTGGATATATCAAATAAATAACCTAACCTAATGATATATCTCAAGGTCTTAGAAAAGCAGGAACAAACTAAACCCAAAATCAATAGAAAGAAATAATAAAGACCAGGACAGAAATAGATAAACAGAAACTAAAACAACAATACAATGGGTAAATGAAACAGAGATGGTTCTTCAAAAAGAGCAACAAAATTGACAAATTCTTAGTTAAACTAATCAATGTAAGAAGACACAAATAAGGAGAGAGGGGGAAGGGGGGGAGAGAGAGGGAGGGAAGGGGGGGAGAGAGAGGGAGGGAAGGGGGGGAGAGAGGGAGGGAAGGGGGGGAGAGAGAGAGGGAGGGAGGGAGGGAGGGAGGGAGGGAGAGAGGGGGAGAGAGTGGGTGAGAGTATGTGTATGTATGTGTGTGTGTGTCTCACACACATTTTTTATGCCATTCTAGCAACAGAACCTAAGGACTCATGCATGCTAGGGAAGCATTCTACCACTGAGTTATATCCCCCAAGCTATACTCCCCGTCCCAGAAAAAGGGTATTAAAATAGATATTAATGAAATTCATAGGATCATTAGGGATTGTTTTAAAAATAATACATCAAAAAGACAGAAAATCTAGAGGAATGGGTAAATTTATGTACACATAAAAACCTACCAAAATTGAACCAAGAGGATACAAAATTCCTCAACAGATCCATAATTACATCCACCTACTCTAGCCACACCCTACCCACCCAAGTAACCACCCAGTTAACCCCTATCAGCATCTTAAAAGATGCATTGATTAACTTAAGGCTCTCATAACCCAATTACTTCATCTATAAATTTTCTTGCATTGTCTCACAAATGAGCTTTTAGGGGCCACCTCATATCTAAACAGTAACAAGGACCTAGAAATAAACTCATACAATAATAGCCAACCGATACTTGAAAAAGATGCAAACATACACTGGAGAAAGAGATAGCCTCTTCAACAAACGGTGTTAGGAAAACTGGATATCCACATACAAAAGACCAAAACTAGACTCTTATCTCTCATCCTGTACAAAAAACAACTCAAAATGGAACTAATATCTTAAAGTAAGATCTGAAACTCTCAAAAAATCAAAAACACTTCAAGATATTGGCATAGGCAACAATTTGCTGTATAGGACTCTAATGGCTAAGGGAACAAAATAAGAACTGACAAATGGTATTACATCATATTAACAAGCTTCTGTACAGCAAAGGAAAAAAAAATTCACCAGAGTGACAAAATAATCTACAGAATGGGAGAAAATCTTTGCCAGTTATTCATCTGGTAGAGGATTAATGTAAAACATACATGAAGAATGCAAAACAAAACAAAAGTGGGCTGGGATTTTGGATCAGTGGTAGAGCATTTGCCTAATATGTATGGGGCACTGGGTTCGATTCTCAGCACCACATAAAAATAAATGAATAAAGACATAATGATCAATGTCTAAAAAAATTTAAAACAAAAACAAAAGTGATCCAGTCAACGAGCTAAATATCTGAGTAGACACTTCTCAAAAGACATACAAATAAATGGTCAGTATATGAAAAAATGCTATCTTTAACCACAAGGAAAATGTAAATCAAAACCACATTGAGATTCCATCTCACTTGTTATGATTATTATAAAAACAAAAAACAAAATAAATGTTGGCAAGGATGTGGGGAAAAAGGAACCCTTATACATGATGGGTGGGAATGTAAATTAGTACAGTCATTATGGAAAACAATATGGTAGCTCCTCAAAAAATTGAACTACCATTTGATCCAGCTATATCATTCCTGGGTGTTTGTCTCAAGGAAATAATGACAGCATGTAAAAGAGGTATCTGGGGAGAAGGGGGAAAATGTGGCTAGCTGTGTTGCCACTATCTCCAATGGCCGTGTATTTTGCTGCCTGGGCCTTGGCCAGAGTCCCATATCCACCTTTTGTGAAACCTGCTCACAGGACTAGTGACACACAAATGAATGAATCCAGGTGTCATGGGTGCGTGTGGACAAGATGAGGGGCTACAGTGAGGAGTTCATTGACTAGGGGAAGCTGAGAGACACCAACAAATGAGCTATGAGCATGGCTGACTTCTGGCTCACGGAAAAGGACTTGATCCCAAAGCAGTTTCAAGTACTGACGCCTCAATTTCAAGATCAGAGTGGGGGATACACAAGAATGCTGCTGCAGATCCCAAACAGGATCAGGTCAAGATGGCAGTGATCGAATATAAAGGGAACTGCCTCTCACCCCTGCTTCTACCTCACAGAGACAGCAACCTTAAGACCTAAACCAGTTGTTTCACGATCTGTAGCAGGACCTCTACCAGAACCAGGAAGCAAGCCTCAGCAGCTCCCAAACAGCTCAACTACCAAGGATCTAACTGGAGCAGAAAGGTCTGTGACTCTCTTCAGTGCCTATGATCACAGGCCTTTGGAATTCTTTTAATGTATGAGAAGAACTGGAACTAGAATTGTAAAATGGACAGTCTTAATGGGGCCCAGAATCTTCTGGGGAGCCACATAGCCCTCTCTTTACATAGTAGATAAAATTCCTTACATGAATACAGGTAAATTGATCTTTCTGTCTTCCCCTAGGATTTCTAGAAAATAATAAGCTGTCATCTGGGATAATAAATTTATGGATAATTATAATAGCCAAGATATGGGGGGCCATTAATAAATGAATGGATATGGTATATATACACACAATGGAATATTTACTAAGCCAAAAAGAATGGAAGTATGTTACTACAAGATATCAAGTTAATAAGCAAAATAAGCCAGACACAAAAAGACAAGTATCTAATGTTTACTCTCAAATGTCTCAGGTATATTAGAAGACTCAAGGAAAAACTTTTCAATATAGTGATAATGTCAGAATATATTATACTCTGAATAATTTGAAGAAATTTAGTACAATACCAGAGAATCCAGGTTGTTGACTAACCAAAACTATGATATACTGGTCGGAAAGGGTAAAGATATATTTGTATGTTTTTGGGGAACAGATAATAGGAAAACAAAGTTCAGTCCTTGTCTTGTTTAGAACATCAATAGATGTGGCCTAAAACTGAAATGTGAGGATAAAGCATAAGAATGCAAACTTTAGAAATAATATCCACTTAAAGTACCATGGACACACTTACTTTTCCCCCCTTTACTTTTCTATCATTTGTTTTACTTGCTTTATTGCTCTCACTAGAATATAAAGTATAAAAAGTAGGGCTGGGGCGTGCATGCGGCCCGGGTTCGATCCTCAGCACCACATACCAACAAAGATGTTGTGTCCCCCGAGAACTAAAAAAAAAATAAATATTAAAAAAAAATTCTCTCTCTCTCTCCTCTCTCACTCTCTCTTAAAAAAAAAAAAAAAAAAGTAGCAGCCAGAATCTTTGTCTTGTTTTCCATCATGGGCTTTTAGTATTTCATTAAGAAATATGATGAATGGGATAAATTTTGCACATAACCTTTACTGACATTAAGAAACTTCCTTCTATTTTTATGTTACCATGAATAGACAATTTTATCAAATGGCTTTTTTGAAGCTCTTGATATGAGCTTATGACTTTCCTCCTTTTATCTACGATCATGCATCATAGTAATCATACTTCTGAATGTTAAATCAACTTGCATTCCTGGAATAAACCCAACTTGGTCATGATATATACTGGTAAATTTAGTATATCAAAAAAGAATAAGCTAGGCATGGTAGTGCATGCTTATAATCCCAGTGGCTTGGGAGGCTGAGACAGGATGATCGTGGGTTCAAAGCCAGCCTCAGCAAAAGTGAAGCCCTAAGCAACTTAGTGAGACCCTGTCTCTAAATAAAATACTAAATAGGGCTGGGGATGTGGCTCAGTGGTTGAGTGTCCCTGAGTTCAATCCCTAGTCCAGCCCCACTCCAAAAAAAAAAAGTTATAATCATTCAACTTGTCAATTTTAGATATACACACACACACACAAAATTTTGACTCAAAAAATAACAGCTGTGTTGGACACAGTGGCATGTGCCAGTAGTCTCAGCTAGTTGGTAGGCTCCAGGAGGACTGCTTGAGCTCAGAAGTTTGAGGCCAGCCTATGCAACAATCATCTCCAAAAATATCAGAAATACCACCATGGTATAGAAAGTGCAAAACAAGTATGACAGGTTATCTTTTGTGTAAAATATGAGAGAAAAGATTTGTTATATATGACTACATAAGTATAAAATTCTAAACGCAGACAAAAATAATAGTGGCAGTACATGAGATTGGCATGAAAGGGAACTTTTCAAGTATGTATATTTTAATTTCAAATCAACAAATTTATTAGCTATTTTTAAAAGTTAAACAAAAAAATAGGCTGAATACATGATATTCAATTTGTAAAAGCTAAAATCAGCAGATTTGTAAAAATTGAGTCTTTATATTGCATCTTTACAGACTAAACAATTTCAGAATAATATTAGAATGTTTAGGATTATATGACTTAATCTCAAGATTATAGTATGACTGGACTAGAATCTTTGTCTTCTGATTCCCAGACCATTCATTATTCAGGCATATGACAAACATACAATACATTTAAAGCTTAAATATGTTAGCTAACAACCCATTAAGTTAAACTACTCACCTTTTTCTGAATGAAGAGAAATGTTAGCCTTGTGACATTCCGTAAACCCAGCAAAAGAACTCACAGGTTTCAAAGTGTTTCCAGGAGGAATATCATTCTGTATATATTATACATGCATATAATTTTAAAATAATTGAACTGAATTTCAAGCCACTATTATAATATAAAAGAGTCTCTTGATCTACTTAGCTCAATATGCTTTATTCTATCTGGACAACAAATGTATATTTTAGATCATGATTATTTTCTTCAATGTCAAACTTTATGAAAACACCCTGTGCAATTGCTTATTGGTCATAAATTTATTTGAATGAATCCTTTCCATAGTAATACAAGTTCAAGAAAATTTTGGGAAAATTAAGAAAACTGGGGGGGAAAAAATAAAGTCATTATTGTTTCATGGGAAGAGAAGCTGCTGTCTTATATCAACATAGTGAAAATAGTGCTTTGGAGGAGGCCATTTCTTTTTAATGGGCGTAGTAGCTTTGTTACTGAATAAAGTATACTTGTATAAGCTATATATACCAAAGGATTTATCTTCTCATTTTTTATCAAACTTCTATTTTCTTCAAATTTGTTCTGACTTATACAGATAAGGACTTTAAAAAAATTTTTTTAGTTATAGATGGATGAAATATCTTTATTTTTGTTTATTTTTATGTGGTGCTGACGATCGAACCCAGTGCCTCACATGTGCAAGGTAGGCGCTCCACCACTGAGCCAGAACCCCAGCCCCCAGATAAGATCTTTAAATGTCTTTACAATGTCCCTTACTAGTTTCTATTATTTATACATTTAGAAAATCCCATGGGGCTGGGGATGTGGCTCAAGTGGTAGCGCGCTCGCCTGGGATGCGTGCAGCCTGGGTTCGATCCTCAGCACCACATACCAACAAAGATGTTGTGTCCACCGAGAACTAAAAAATAAATATTAAAAAAATTCTCTCTCTCTCTCTCCTCTCTCTTAAAAAAAAAAGAAAGAAAAAAGAAAATCCTGTTGCTTTACTGACTTAAAAAATATTCCTATTTCCTTAAAATTTTTCTAAGCTTTGAATCTTTACATTTAACTCTAAATTCACCCAAGCTTATGATGTGATATGAGAACATAAGCAACTTTCCTGAATTTCCATCCAACTGTCCAAAGTCTTTCTCTCCTCATCAATTTCTAAGACAACATTCCTTATTAATTTCAATTTTTTGAAGGGTTATTTCTAGGTGAGATAAAATGTTTTGCTAAGTGTTCATGTTTTAACCATGCTAGCTGCAAAATATTTCAGTATCTAACAGCTAATTCTCTTTCTTTTTTTAAATCACTTTTCCCCCCAGATGAACTCATAAATCACATTGAACAATTTGGGGAAGATCTCACACTTGCATACTATTTTGTTTTCTCAACTACAACAATACTAGGCAACCTTTAAAAAATTTCCAAACCTCTACCGTCCTTCAGAAAGAGTGGATTTCAAAATGTTACTACTACAATAGAGTAGAGCTTTAATTAAATTAACTTGTATCTTAAGAAAAATTAAGCTTTTCTAGCTTTGCTCTTCACATGTAGCTAATGTATAAAAACAAGATAAAAAGTGCTGAATTACTTTCTATGGTTACAATACAGACTCTAATTTCCTTTCTGATTTGAGCTGTTTCTCCTGGAATCAGTTCAAGCTATTTCTTGTTTGCTTTATCTGTTTTAAACACTTTCTCTGATATATTCTTGGATACAATGACATATCAGTTTCCAGAACAATCTATGAAAAGGAATCCTAACCTGAAACTAATGCATAGGTTTTCAAGGCAACTGTAAAATCCTACTTTAATAGAAAAAGTATGTATCTGTGCTTTTTCTAGGAAAAGGGTCTAGTTTTCCTCAGAAATCCACAAATGATCAAGACTGACCATCAAGAGGTGAGTTCATTATTCCCTTATAGTTTTAGAAAATTACTCAAAATTGTTTAATTTAAAACATTTCAGGGGCTGGGGATGTGGCTCAAGCGGTAGCGCGTTCGCCTGGTATGTGTGCGGCCCGGGTTCGATCCTCAGCACCACATACCAACAAAGATGTTGTGTCCGCCGAGAACTAAAAAATAAATATTAAAAATTCTCTCTCTCTCTCTCTCCTCTCTCACCCTCTCTTAAAAAAAAAAAAAAAAAAAAAAAAATTTCAGTAGCTACCATCTTTCTACTAACTTACAGGACCTTATACTTTCTTCTTGCTTTTTCCAAGAAACCTGTCCACATGAGACTTTTTAGTGTACTCCTCTATTTTACATTTATTGTTAAAAGATAAAACCTGTTGGGAAACCTGTTGTTTCACTCTTTTCCATTAAGAGGTGTTCTTAACTTTTTGTTCTATGTATATCAATTGCTTTGCAACAGCAAAATGATGCCACCAGAGTGTGGTAATACAATAATAACTGGCATATAGGAAAAAGATATTATTTAAATAATTCCATATTATAAATAAACTGACTTTGATAGAGACTTATCTGTTCTACTTCTCATCTTTTCTCATTTCTTTCTCTTTTCATCATGTGTTAGCTAAGGGTAGCTACATGCACTTAATCCATTTACTCAGCTCTTTCCTCCTAAATAATTACACATAATAGAAAATTTAGACCTTTAAAAAAATGCCATAGAATTAAAATGGTTAGAAAACACTGCAAATTATGGTTTTATGGTTAAGTCCACTGAAAGCATACCTACATCCTAGATCTAATTTTCTGACTCCCATGTATACTAATGAAACATTACCTGATATTTAGGCATCTCAGAATACTCCAAAATCGTGTTTTCAACATTGTTCTGCTGTTCCTATTTGGGCAAGAAAACTATATAACTATTTTCAAGCATAAAGGCAAATACAGAAAGAAAAACAACCCATAATTATTACATCTCAATTTGCATATAATCACCAACTAAATTCCAAGTTAACAATATCTAGTTAGTAGACATTACATTCAATATTTTAATCAGAATATATGTAATTAAAAATACAAATGTTAGTATAAATATCAAAGTGCATTTAAGTCTACCTTTTTATATGTAAGGTAATATGTTCTGACAATTACACAATTAAGTTTGGATTATATAAGGAAGAATTACCTATAGAAATTCTAGGTTATGATTTTCTGGGGATAGCTTTAGGAAAAAAAAAAAAAATTGTGTGTAGTGCTGGGGATTGAACCCAGGACTTTATGCATGCAAGGCAAGCACTCTACCAACTGAACTATATCCCCAGCAGGGAAAAACATATTATTTGTAATTGTATTTGTCACCTAATCATTTCTACAATGTGAGTTCCTTAAGGGACTAGGAAGCATAATACTTTTCTAGGTCTTTTAAAATATCTTGGTATAGATACATTATTATTACTGGGGGGGGCGGGGACAGGGATTGAACTTAGGGGCACATGACCACTGAGCACATCCCCAGCCCTATTTGTATTTTATTTAGAGACAGAGTCTCACTGAGTTACTGCATATCAACTCTTTGAACTCCTGCCTCAGCCTCCTAAGCTGCTGGAATTATAGGTGGGTGCCACTATGCCCAGCTTAGCTACATTATTGCCCTTCAGTGTTACAAGTAATTTGTGAAGGCAATATTAAGAAATAAAAAAACTAATTTCAGGCAGAAAACATACCCTCCTCTTTTTTCTTTTTCTTTCTTTTTTTTCCCAATTGTTCTATACATTTCAAAACTTAAAAACAAACATTTACTGAAAATCTAGCCTTTGTACATTACATATATCTCTTTATTTCTAGGCTATGGTTTTCCTTGAGCCAGGATCATGTTGTAAATAAACTTTGGGGCCTGGAAAAATTTTTGAGAAAAATGCTAAATGGGTGGTTTTTTGTTTTAATTTTAGCTAATAAAAAACGCAAGCTATTTGTACATTTTTTTTCATGTTCCTCAACTGCTTCTACTTTCTTTCAAATTGTGTATAGTTTCAAATATATGGGATTATCATGTTGGTGGTCTCTGCTAAAACTATGTATTTACTGAAAAAAATGTTTAATTCTACTTTGAACCAAGTATCAAAATTGTGAAATAAAAATAAATCATGCTCTTACAAGTATGTACTTACAGATAATAGTTCTTTTATTTTGTTTGATGTTTCTTTAAACCTCTGTAAGTCCATGCTATCTCTGTGCCCTTTAACAGAAAAAAAAAAAAAAATCACAATAAAAAATTTTTGTTCTTCCTTATCAAGTAAATGACATTGTCTAAAGTCTATAAAGGCAAATGAAATATTTGCCAAGAAGCTGATGAAGACTTGTAATTCAGTTTATATTAATAGCAAACGTTCTTCAAACAGAACCCAACACGTTGATGTGAGTAAATAGCTTGAAATTTAAAAGAAAAGAGGGAAACAATAATTCTTACTATGAATAATAAAATATAAAAACTAATTATACGTAGCCCCCACTGGTAATACATTATCAAACAGGACAAAATGTTTTTTAGGACCCTGGGTTTCATTCCCAGCACTGGAAAAAAAATTTTTGTTTTAATAGATTGGGATAAATTCTATGTAGGAAAAGTTATGTATCTATAACCCACAGCAAACTCCACATAGCCTAGCAGTACTAGTACATAGTACTAATGTGCTGAGTACCTAGATAACCTGTCAGGCTGGACTTCCTATATTTTACAATGGTTTATTACACATTCCTTACACAATCATTACACATATTTCATGACTAGGTAAATTTCTATGCAGGGAAGGCTACAAGAAGTATTGAAGACAATGGTAGGAAACCACCTGATGGAAAAATAAAGGGTATTATTCATACCTTGGAACATTCTGGTTATACTCCAAACAACCCAAATTATTTACTAAAAATTCTCTGTTAAATACTTTAAAACACCATATTCTCCCAAATTACAGGAACTCGGCTAGGTCTATAAAGCATTCTCTACTCACTCACTCCCTTCCAAATGGCACACTGTCAGCATTTAAAGATGATTAAATCTCCCTTAACATTAAAAACAAAACATCATAAACATAAAAATCAAAGTCTCCCACAATCATTCCCTTTTTATTCTCTCCTCCATTTGCACTTTAATTTGGCTTTTCCTGTATCACTTCTTTATTGAAACAGTTTTCACTAAGGTCATTGTTTTATCAATGCAAAAATAAAATATTTTTCTCTCTTCTTATCCTATTTAATCTATCATAGGTGTAAGAATAACTCTTTCCTTTTTTAAGTGCTCTCATTTCTAGATTTATAAGATAGATCATAAACACAGACATGTATTTGGTTGGTGGGGAAGAAAGATGTGGCATGCTTAAACTGTCTAATTTTATATTTTTATTAACATTTTTAAGATTTCTCCCAGGGGCTGGGATGTGGCTCAAGCGGTAGCGTGCTCGCCTGGCATGCGTGCGGCCCGGGTTCGATCCTCAGCACCACATACAAGGATGTTGTGTCCACCGAAAACTGCACAAGATTACATAAGATTAGTCCCATAAGATTACAATGGAGCTAAAAAATGACTATTGCCTAAGTGATGTCCTATAACTCACAGTTGGGGTAGTACATAATACTTGGTAATAACTTTGTATCATTATGGTATATTCCTTCTATTTATAAAGTTTATTGTAAAATAGAATATCATTTTATGTCATCAATGACCTTATGTATCATGAGTTTACTGTGTATCTAGGTTTGTGTAAGTACACTCTTGATTTTCACATGATCAGAATGCTTAATGTGTCCCATTGTTAACCAAGCTATGATTGTCTTGGTTTCACAAGTAGACTCCTGGTTTCCCAGTCAATATAATGTAATAATTAGCAATGTATCTTTCACTATAAAAACTGTCCTGGGGGAACTGGGGTTGTGGCTCAGCAGTAGAGTTGTTGCCTAGCACGTGCAAGGCCCTGGGTTCAATCCTCAGAACCACATAAAAATAAATAAAAGGATTGTGTCCAACTACAAATAAAAAAATTAAAAACTGTCCTGGTTTGAATAAAAATAAAAATCATCCTATTTTTTGCCTATTGTTTACAACTTCCCTGTACCTTCCTATTGTTCCCTATGTACCTTACATATATGAATCACTCAGGTTCTTCCAACAATTGACCAAATTCAATTAAAGATATATTCAAATTTTAAAGAGGACAAATAATTTTTGTGTACATTGCTACTATAGTAAATTTTACTAAAGAAATATATGACAATATAACTCTTTTTTTAAAATTTATTGAGTTGTAGATGAATGCATAGTATCTTTATTTATTTTTATGTGGTGCTGAGGATCGAACCCAGTGTCTCACACATGCAAAGCAAGTGCTTTACCACTGAGCTACAGCCCCATCCCCAACAATATAACTCTTAAAGCCCAAATCAACTTATTTCCCCCACTTCTAATTCCTTTAAAATGTTTAGAACTACACAAAAAACAGTTCACTTGTCCTACAAAATTTTTATTAACTAGCTAATTATTTTCATTTCAAACTTACCTACAAATGCTCCAAATTCTATACTATCTCCTTCTGCAGCTTTAAAGCAAATACTTTCTTGATCTTTGGTTACAGTTTCCAAGTGGCTTTTGCAACTTGGCTGGGACGGTGTACTAACAGAGAATTTGGTTGGTGGGGATGACAGGCGTGGTGTGCTATTAGGTGAACTGCCTAATTTTTGACTTTTATTAAATAGTTTTAAAATTTCTACCCCATGTCGTCTCTGTCGCAGTTCTGGAGGAGAAACAGCACTTGGGAATAAGGCACCACAAGAGGAACCAGCCTCTGGAAAATTGAATTCTTTTCTCTGGGGTATTACAGGTAAATCTTGACCAAACATGTTACATTGGGGATCCTTTTCATCTTTCATGAAAATATTACAAAGAAAAGGATTATTACTTTCAAGATCACCTTGAGGAAGAGAGGAACTAAGTGTATTTACAACACTGTGCTTTTTCCATACAGAAGGTCTTATAGGACCATCATCAATAAGGTTCTGAGCCAAATGTTTGGATATACTCAATTCTCGTGTGATCTCGTTGTGAACTTTGCTAGCTTCTGAAGCTTTCTGGGCAGTGAGTGTTTTTAATGTATCAACTGTCAGGGCTGAAAGATCTTGCAAATGTCCAATCTGAGAATCTAATGACTGTAATGATCGTTTTATGTAGTTGACTCGATCTCCAACTTCTTTAATCTGAATGCACATCTGCTCCACTCTGTAGGGGAGAAACAGGCTTTTTATGAATATTAAAAATAAATGAAGAAATTCTCTTTGTAGTCTCAAATAAATGACAATACAAAGAAATTTTAAATGCATTGTTTTATAACAAACGAGGTAAGTTATGAAAACAAAGTCTGGCTATTTATTTATACAAGGCATTCTTTATGTTTGAGAAGAATCCAATGCTAATGCTGCTATAATAAAACACAAGGTTTCTAGAAGTGCTTTTTTTTTTTTCCAATTTACTCTCCTAAATATAGATATTCAGTTACATATCCAAAGAATTACCTTTACTATAACTACAAAAACATCATATGCTTCCAGAATATAGCAAGGCCAATCAAAAGAAAGAAAGGTTTTAAAAATAGTGAAGATAGTTTTACTTTTCTCTCCAGAGTAGAAAAGAGCATTAACCCTGAAACTATAGTCAAAAAATTACAAGAAGGCTAGGAATGTAGCTCAAGAGGTAGAGCTCTTGCCTAGCATGTCTGAGACCCTGGGCTGGATGCCCAGCACCATTAAAAAACAACAAGGGATTGACTGAATTATATAAAGTACTAGAAGTAAAGAACTGAACTGTCTTTCCAATATATAATAAAAAGCTATTTGCTTGACAAAATAAATTAAACAATGACTAGGTATAAGATACATAACTAATATAATCAATTATAATTAAACATATAATCAATTATAATTAAACAACTTCTGAACCTTTCAAAAGTGACACGGATTCTCTCTTCACTTCCAGAATGGAATTTGTCATCTTTTTCATTAAAATACATCTCAACACACTGCTCTTCAAAGTCATGAAGTTTCTTTTGATCTTCCTCTGTTAAGAAAAGTTCTAAGGGAGGAAAGACAAAAACAAATCAAAGAAGGGCTACTAGGTTTTCAAACTTTAGCTCCTAAGTCTTATAAATTATTGTGCAACTTTTTCCTCTTTTTAGTGCTGTGTTTCTGCAGCACTAGCCAAGTGTCTTTCTTTTTTCCTCCTTCATGGTGTGATATAAGTAAAATGGTTTCAGGTAAGTTATTCTCTTCTAATTCTCCTTTCCAACACTAATCCCCCTCTCTTAATCTTCCTCACATACCCAGTCAGAGGAATTTCAGAACTCAGCTAGTGGAATAGAAAGCCAATGTAAAATTTTAAGCACAATTTGACACTGATCAATTTCAGGTAGTTTAGATAATTGTCATTGTTTCCAGAGCAGTAAAAAATGGTTTAGAAGAGCTAAAGTGTCATAATCTACATAACCCCTATTTTAATAAAAACAAACTGAGATGTCATCACCATAGAGGAGTTTAATACTAAACCTCCTTTTATAGATCATCAAATTGCACCTAAAAATTCCTTTGGTCAGGCACATTTAACACAAGCCTTCACAATAACATTTAACTAATAATGTTAAATATTACATTGTATTGAGTAAAATCATTACTTAGTCTTCAAGGTGTTGTTACATGAAAAAAACATTTGCCTTAGGTTATTTTACTTACTTGGTCCATCAGAAGTCTTATCTTTCTTTCTTCTTTTACATACACAGCAAAACAGAGAAACTACATGGCTAAGAATGATAAGTGGAGGAGGCAAAACTGGTTTCTCATGATAAGCCATAATAAAATGATAACGCTGATACTTCCATACAATATTGGAAATTGCCTTCACTTGTAAATACACATTGCTAGAATAACAAAGATTAAAAATAAACTTAGTTAACCTTATCTAAAAAAGTTTTAAATACTAAAGATTTTATTATAATTCTGGACTAAGTAAGGACAAGTACCCTTCAATAAACAAGACTAAAAAGTAAATGAAAAATTGCTGGGTACAGTAGCACATGCCCGTAATCCCAGTGACGAGAGGCTGAGGCAGGAGCAATTCAAGTTCAAAGCTAGCTTCAGCAACTTGGTGAGTCCTGTCTCAAAATAAATAAAAAGGATTGGGAATGTGGCTCAGTGGTTAAGCACTCCTGGGTTCAATCCCTGGTACCAAAAAAAAAAAAAAGATCCTTTTATGTGCTATCAAATTGGCAACCATTGTGCTACGGTTGAGGCTCAGTGGCAGAACGCTTGCCTAGCACATGTGAGGCACTGGGTTCAATCCTCAGCACCACACAAAAATAAATAAATAAAATAAAGGTATTGAGTCCATCTACAACCAAAAGAAAAAAAAATTTTAAAAGGCAACCATTAAAAAATAATAATACCCAGAGTTGGCAAGAAGTTGAAGGATACACTATATTTTGACTTAAATGGGGAGAAAAAAAAACAACAACTAAAAAAATCCACATACTGAACAGTTCTACTTTTAGAAAAACACTTTAAAGAAATACTTGGGTATTGTTCAAATCACAATGTGGTTTTTAACACCAAAAAAGTACAATCTAATTGAGCAAAATAATATATTGGCTTAAAGTATTATAATTTGTATCATGGAGAATCAAGCAGTCATTAAAAATAGATTGGATGTGCACAGTGGCACATGCCTGTAATCTCAGCAATTCCTCAGGGGCTGAGGCAGAAAGATTCCAAGTTTGAGACCAGCCTCAGCAACTTAGCAAGACCCTGTTTTGAAATAAAAAAAATAAATAGGACTGAGGATGTAGCTTAGTAGTAAAGCACTTTTGATTTCAATCCCCAGTACCCACCCACTCAACGCCCCCCCCCCCAAATTGGAGAGAAATATTCATCAATTTGGATAATGTTCATGTTTTTCTTACTTAAAAATAGCATAGAAAATATAGTAATTCTTTTCTTTCTTAGATGGGACTCTAACTGAATTGCCAAGGTTGACCTCAAACTCATGATCCTCCTGCCTCAGTGTTCCAAGTAGCTAAGATTATAGGCCATGTATCACTACAAAATAACAAGATTATTTTTTAAAAGAAAACATGGTTTATACATTCACTTAAAATAGATGTACCCCTAAATATTAAGAGTGGAATTAGCCAGGCATGGTGGTGCAAGCCTGTAACCCAGTAGCTTGCATTACAAAGCTAGCTTCAGCAATGGTGAGGAGATAAGCAACTCAGTGAGACCCTGTCTCTAAATAAAATACAAAATAGGGCTGGGAATGTGGCTTAGTGGTGGAGTCCCCGAGTTCAATCCCAGTACCTGTCCCCCAACCCCCCCAAATAAGTAGAATTATTGATGAATTTTATATTTGCCTTTCTGCTTTCTACATTGAATATGTATCCCTTGGTAACATAGGAAAAATTCCAAATGAGGATCAAATTTGTAAAAGAACTGTACATTGAAAGGTAATAAAATCTACTTAGGTGCAGTGGTACATGCCTATAATCCCAGCGACTTGGGAGGCTGAGGCAGGAGGATTGCAAGTTCAAAGCCAGCCTCAGTAACTTAGGCCCTAAGCAACTCAGCGAGACCCTGTCTCTAAATAAAATACAAAATAGGTTTGGGGGTGTGGCTCAGAGGTTAAGCACCCCTCGGTTCAATCCCTGGTACCCCCCCACAAAAAAGGCAAAAAAATAATAAAATCTAAAATTTAGAACTTATTTGATTTGAAAAAGCATGACTTCTTATATGTAATTTTTCCATGATTTGAGTATTTTAAGCTGATAAAATTTTTAGATTTTAAATTCTATTTATTTCCTTCAAAATGAGTAGAATGGCATATCATCAAATGATATAATAATATGCAACTGAATAAAATTCTTACTTGAAAAATGCAATAAGAAGGTTCACCATAATGATATACTGTACAAAGAGGTAGACTGCTTGAAGAAATGGAGTCAACCATGTTCCAGGGCCACAGATTTCAGTGATAGTGGAATCATTTGCACACACTTTATGAAGAAAAAAAAAAGAATTTTAAATATAGTTATCTGCCAGTAATTGCTATTAATCAGTGTTTAATCTTTTTACTTCACTTAAAATAAGTTTTGATTACATATAAACCTGTCTCACAGATTCTAGCAAAGGACTCTGGAGAGGCAACCACAGAAACTCCAACTTAAAAGCATTCCAATATAGAGGATTTTGTGAGGGGTGTGGACACACTCTGTTCTACCACTCTTCCAGACAAGGAAGTATGTTTAGATATTATGTCTACTTTCAAGGCAGGGTTTGGCCTTAGAATCATTAAGGAGGATAAAAGTTTTGGACTGAGTCATGGTATAACATTATTATAAGGAAAATATTGGGATCTTAAAAGTATGGTAGACTCATAACAAAGCATGTAAATTTATGAAAACAAGAATTATTGACTTCAATATACAATCCCAAAAAGAGGAATGAAAAGTTGCTAAAATGTTTTTTAAATACATAGTAACTAGATTTTAATTCATGGCTTGTCATTACCTCACCTACAAATGTTTCAGAAATCAGAACATAGCTAAATACAAACATGGGAGGTAATAGTGTTAATACCCATCAGAGAGTCACAAGGAATACCATAAATTAATTTAGGAGGGTAAAGAGTAGAATTAAATAATCATGAATTAGTGACAATTCCTATGCAAATACTTATAGTACACTTAGCAATTCATATTTGCTATTTAAATTAGTATTACTTACGTAAATTATTAATTAACTAAAATTAGTAATTGTCTTTTCAGTGTCTTAATCATTGAGATTCTCATAATGGCTGTATTATTCCTTTAAATGATTTTAGAGGAAAATTGTGATAAAGTCCTTTTACTTTTAAACAGTTTTATAAATCAACTTCCATTCCATTCAGGTTAGTATGGGGAAGCAAATACACAAGAAAGAGATGCAGGAAACCAAAAACCATACCCAATGCTTTATTAACAACTGCCCAACTAGAGATAACATCATTAGAAAAATAGCAGACAACAAATGCCTTAAACTGAACCAAACAGGTAGCCATTAAACTCAAAATTTTACCAGAGTAGTAAAAGTTACTATTATAACTATCTGAGAATGACTATTGACCACAATCTTTGATTTAACCATCCACAAACCTAATTACAATCTTTCTGGGCAGCCCCTGACCTAATCACCCATAAATAGGTGGAAAAGAAGCAATACAGGTGTGAGGCAAAGGAAGAGTGACAGAAGAAGGAAGAGAAAGAGTAAGAGAAGGAATAAGAGAAAACTAATAAGGATTACAACTCAAATGTGGAGGTCAGCAGAAGAGTACCCCTGAAAACCAATGGTAACATCTATGTTCACAAATTATCTAGGTCATTATTTATAATCATAGGAGTCAAATATGAATGGTAACAAAACTGTGCAATAGACAATCTTTTAATTAAGAATGGGTTGAATAGGTAGAGGTTAATTCATATATTTGCCTTACCTAGAGACAATACTCACAAATTTGATAGAATCCTGAAAACTGTCATCCCCTATATAACAACATGCTCTAAGCTCTTCAAGGTTTCCAAATGATATTATTTTTGTCATTTACCATTGAGCCGGCTCTTCAATATTCAATCCATCCTGATTGGTCTAAACCAATCATTGTACTCCCACCCCACTTGCTAGTAACCCTTTTAGAGATGGAAAGGCTGAAGTCAAGTTGAGCTAACAAGATGAAAACAAAGGTTCAAAGGGAATTTCTATAAAAGGAATTGTTTCCCTCTAAAAACAGTCAAGGATTAACAGTGTCTTTCTGTTGCTGTGACAGTCTTACACTGCTAAGGGAAATCTGTATGATAACCAATCCTAAAAATCATTCCACCTCTGAACTTTCTGTCCTGTGAGCTCATAATTAACTAGTCTCACTTTGTACAACAATTTAGGCCAGATTTCCACTGCTTGTAGCTAAAAAAAGATTAAAACCTTTTTCAATTACTTTTCCCCCCAGGATTAAGTAATGTATTGTGTGGGGCTTAGGTTATAAATCTGACTTTGAAAACTAGGCAATATAACTGATATAATATTGATTTAAAACAAATTAACCAAAACAAATAAATTCTTACCATCAATTTCATATGCGTAAACTTCACCAAAAATCATCCAGTATGGATGAAAAACTATATCTTTAGCAAGAGTCCAAGATGGTGCTTCATGAGGATAAAGTATTGCCTTTCTAGGAACACCAAAACTAAGTAATACAAGAGCCATAATCACTACAATGTAGAACATATTGGCTACCTGTTTAAAAAAAAAAAGCTGTTAAAATACAAGGGAATTTAAATACAATAAAAAAATTTCATTTAAAAATGTATTTCTAAACTCTAATTGAGAAATATAATTTCTGGAATTTCTTTTTATTCCTAATAACTACATTAAAGCAAATCTTATCACTACATAAACCTTAACATCAAGGAGACTTTAAAAAAAAAAAAGAGGGCTAGGAATTTGGCTCACTGTTGGACCATCTGCCTGATAACGTATGAGGGCTTGGATTCAATCCTCAGTACCTCAAAGAAAACAAAAACAAAAGAAAATGTGAAGCTAAGAAAGTCGTGACCATCTTTATCTCTAAAATGAACTGTATCACTGGTTCAAACTAGAGGCTGCCCATCTCTAGGGTCCACAAAGATTTTTTAAAAAGTATAAACATGGGTAGATTTAGGGAGTCAATTTCCCTAAGAATCCTTTCCTAAAGCTTTTCCACTCTTACAATGGAGGTACAGAGTCTCTTTTCCATTCTGCCTTTGGTAAGAATCTTAGGCTCATTTTCTTTTTTTAATATTTATTCTTTAGTTATCGGCGGACACAACATCTTTCTTTTGTATGTGGTGCTGAGGATCGAACCCGGGCGGCACGAATGCCAGGCGAGCACGCTACCACTTAAGCCACATCCCCAGCCCTTAGGCTCATTTTCAATAGTATGGCATTATTTCCCACCTATTCTGAACCCTACCCTCTTTTGTCTAGGAGTCAAAAACCCCCAAAACGGAATAATTAGTATGGATGCTGAAAAAATAAGTGATACCAATGTCTGGACAACAAATACTTTCACAAGTAGGATAGTGTGTAACACTTAATTTCAACAAAATTGAAAAAGAGCCTGAGTTATCATCTATTAAATCATTGCAAAATAATTGTGGTTAAGTCACAACATGAATTTTTATGTTTTAATAGTAATTCAAATGATGTAAAATGATAATCTAATTACTACCGCTAATTGCTACTATTTACTTAGGAATACAGTTACTTTCTAAAAAGTTCAGATTACCCAATTTTCAATGTCCTATAAAATCCACGCTAAACATTGTCTATTCAACTGACTGCCAACTAGCTACTCTTTATTATAAAAGAAACTATAGCCAGACTACCTTTTTATTTACATTTTATGCTTTCAAACAACTCATATCCCATTACTTTAAGAAAATTCTCGACAGAATGATCTTTTTCCATGAATCCCCACGTTTTGAATTCATGAATTTAATCAATAAACTATGTTGTTAGGTAAACATCTCATAATTTCCTGAAATATTTTATATACTACAGGCTCCTCAAGTTAATTACAAAATTATAAAAAATAATTACAGGATTGGTAAAATAGAGAAATGTGGTTTCATAAAGCCTGGGGGCAATCTTGATGCTTGCTACATTGTCTTATACAGTGCGAAATAATAAACAATAAAAAGATACTTGGTTAATAACTGGAAATTTATAAAATTTATAATCTGCTGCTAAGAACATAAAAATAAGAGAAAAAAATCTTAACAAAACTATCAAAATAGTGATTGGTCATATGTGTGTGTATATATGTATTTCAATCAGCACTGGGGACTGAACATTGGGTGCTCCACCACTGAGTCCACATCCCCAGCCCTTTTCATTCTTGAGACAGAATCTCACCAAGTTGTCTAGCCTGGCCTCAAACATGAGATTCTGCTGCCTCAACATCTTAAGTAGATGGGATTACACATGTACTGCTGCAACCAGTTAATGTTCAGTAATTTTTTATGTAATTTCTTCCTACTTGTAATTACTTTATTCATCCAACCAACAATACTTACTAAGGAGAGCAACAATACTTATTAAGAGAGTATGTGAAGGTACTATAATAAGTACTAGAGAAATAAAAATGATCAAAGCCAGACATGATTCCTACCATAAGGAGTTTAGTCTTCTAAAGATAAATAATTTAGTAAGAATGTAGTTTAAAATACAGACACAGACAAAAATATTATGAAAGGAAAGAACATGTGTCCCAGAAGGATTTAAAGCAAATAAACTTGATCGAGCTAGGAGGAACCAAAAATCCCTTCCCTGAAAAATATGGTGTTGGACCAGAGATATGAAGGATAAACTCAGGTTTGTAAAAAATAACAAAATAAAGACAAAACTAAGAGTATGAATGTAGAGGACAGTGTAGTTCCAGGTAGAAAGAAGAACATGAATTATGCTATTCTACAGGGGCTGTGTTAAAAGAAAGAAGAGAAAAAAAATTTTTTTTTGAGACAGGGTCTTGGTATATTGCCCAAGCTGGTCTTGAACTCCTGGACTCTAGAGAGACTCCCAAGCCAGATGCCCAAGTAGCTGTGACTCTAGGCCTACAACATCCTGCCTGGCTTAAAAAGAACATTTTAAAAAGCTGATGTGACTAAAGTACAGATACGAGATCAAGAATATCCAAGGTTTAGGGGCTGGGAATGTGGCTCAAGTGGTAGCGCGCTTGCCTTGCATGCATGAGGTACTGTGTTCTATTATCAGCACCACATAAAAATAAAATATTCTTTTAAAAAAATCTAAAGTTTAATAGTAAAGCAAGGAAGATTTTACCTTTGGAGGAAACAAGATAAAGGGTATAAAGGATTCTATTTCTTATAATTTCATGTGAATCTATCATTATTAACAAAATTACATTAATAACAAAATTTAAAAAGGGGAGGGTGGGGAAAAGGAAGAGAGGGAGGGGCGGAAAGGGAGATATAGAAAGAGGATTTTTAATTAAGTACACTGATCTCTTGGAGCAATGTAAACCCATTAAAATTCTTCAAGATGAGGAAGTGACATATACAAATTTGCATTTTTAAATAATCATTCTAGTTATGATGTGGATCAAAGACAAGCCAAACTGGTTGTGAGGAAACAGATCACTAGACTACTGAAGGTGCCTGATGATGTGGTTTGATATAAATAGTAGCAGTAAAGATAAAAAGAAATATACAAATTAAAGTTATGAGTTCATATTCTTTATTGTCATGCCAAATATTCCTAGGAAGAAATATTTAAGTTACAAAGCATTTCAAGGAAACACAAAGTATGTTTTTTCTAACCTTATTTTATTATTTATTTTTTAATGTTTTCTTTTTCTTAGTTGTAGATGTACACAATACCTTTATTTTATTTATTTATTTTGACATGGTGCTGAGAATCAAACCCAGGGCCTCGAATGTGCTAGGTAAGCGCTCTACCACTGAGCCACAACCCCAGCCCCTAACCTTATTTTACTGAATATTTTTTCAAAGGTTAATAAAATATCCTTAAGGAATGATAGATCTGGAGGAAGTATGAGGCAATTCATTCACTGGTTCAAATGAAACTATTTTATAACACACATTTTTATAACTTTTAAGAAATAATAAAACCCAGGAATATTAGCAGATGTATATCAACTTACCATTTTTCCAATCATCATTACATAAGGTCCTGCCTGTTGATTTACAGCGAGAAAATCTAGCAAACGCACATACCAAAATATTATATTAAGACAGTATATTAATCTTCCAGCCACAAAAACATGATTATCATATGCATTCTCAAAGTTCCATTTGGCTCCAAATCTTAGTCCAAATCCAATGAAGAAAGAAATTATGGCAATTGTATCACTGATATTGAAATAATCACTAAACCACACTTTAATCTTCTGGCTTATTTTCCCAGCTTCAGACATAAAGATCTAAAGGTTCAACAAGAACAAAAAAGTTTAATGAATTTCTTCATATTCAAACATATACAGCACTGAATTATAACACCACAAAGGAATTTTAGTCATATTTTAATGTTTCAAAGTGCTTTTAATCTGTTATCTTGGCATTTAATAATGTACTTAATTACCAAAATAGTAAGCTGGTAAGAGATAATATGTCTTATAAATAAATGACCTGCTCAACCAAGGTCATCTAATTAAGAGGCTAAAAACCTTAAATTATAACAAAGTTCTCTAGACCTGGATGGAATGTGCAATGTTTTGGAAAAGTTGTTTTATATCATATTAAAGTCCTACTTGGGATATACCGGTAGTATCTTCCAAAGATGCCTTATTCATAGAAATTAAATAATTCAATGGTTTAAGTAGCTGTATTTATCTAAATTATCTAAAACATACTGCTTCTCTTGAATATAATGAACATTAGAATTAAAAAAAAAAACTTTTGAGAGGAATGGTATTACATTCACAACTTCAAAATGAAGTGAATTCTAAATACTGAAAAGTCTCTTGTTCATCTCTCTTAGTCAATTAATTACTGTAGTCACTGGAGGCAACCAGAATTATTGTCATCTCATGAATCCTTGTAGACCTCTTTAACAAATACATATATTTTTTTTATCATTCAACAACTTAATTTCTTCAAACACACTGGTAAGATTTTTATAAACATATGAGCCACAGCATTTAAAAATGCATGTTATTTAATAAGATAAATTTCTATATTTAAATGGGAAGTACTATACCTTCTTATTACTTTTGCAATTTCATGTGTTCTCTAAATGTATAACAGAGTCATGAAATAATTCAAAAGTACTGATGCAAGTGTTATAAAACATTTATGTAGCTTTGAGTTTAAACAGAAAGTGTACAAATTTATTTAAGGAAAAAACATTTTTTCAAAATCAGGATGTTAGAAAATTATAATTTAACCTAGACAGGTTTAATTTAACTGACAGCTGGATATAAATCTAAATAATGATTTGGTGGGAAATACATATACTTTAGAGGGTAGTATAAGAAAACAGCAAAATTGGGGCTGGGGATGTGGCTCAAGCGGTACCGCACTCATCTGGCATGCGTGCGGCCCGGGTTCGATCCTCAGCACCACATACAAACAACGATGTTGTGTCCGCCGATAACTAAAAAATAAATATTGAAAAATTCTCTCTCTCTCTCTCTCCATCACTCTCTCTTAAAAAAAAAAAAAAGAAAACAGCAAAATGAAAATCTATTTATAATTTACCTACTTAATTGGATATATAAATATATGTGATACCTTTTGAGAGTAATAGCATAAATATAAATATTGAGGAAAAAAACCAAAAAAATCTATGCTAAGTTTCAGAGACATATCATTGTATTTGTAATGTGACAAAGTGAACAGCATATTCACTGATTTCTATTTTTTTTGCCATTATTTTCAGAACAGTAAAAATAAACATGTTCTATACTTCTATAATGTTATCTCCCACTGAATTAACACACACATACACACATGCACATCTCAAACAAAACAAAAAATCTTCCATGCACTTAGTAAGCTACCAGTAGGAAAAACTAAAGACATACCTCACGGACTTTCTCAATGGCATAGGTAAAAATATAAGCAATAACAATCCATTCTTGAACTGAAGGTAACCGTTCCATTTGTACAAGAACTACAAATGTATAAAGCATCAGAAATCCTAAGTATGCCAACTAATAAAAAAGAAACAAAAGTTATACGAATAAAATTGATTACAAAATAAAACATTATGGACAGTTTCATGTATATAAAAATAATTATTTGAGTTAAGGCAGCCTAGGGAAATAAAATGCAATACAAAAAAAAAAAAGGAGAAATTTATTTGGTCACCTAGATTCTCTGTTTTTAAGTAGCCATTCACATGAATACAAATGTTAAAAAACTTACATTCTGGGGAAAGAATTCAGGGATTAGATAAATGAGATTTGTATTACCAGTGTCTAGGAGGGAAGAACAAAACATTTTCACATTGAGAAGGAAATATAGTAAATTAGTCTCGAGTTAGAAGGTATGGGTGTCAATAAAAAAAGCAATGGTTGAAAGAACAAGTTTTCAAATATTCATCTTAGCACAAAGGCATTTGTAGACTTTGGCAAGTGTCTGATAATTGATGAAAAGAACAAAATAAAAAAAAGTTTTCCTAGGAAGGAGAGTGTAAACTTATTTATTCAGACTCAGACGCTGGTTAAAAGCAGGGGCTGGGGCTGGGGTAGCAGCTCAGTGGTAGAGTGCTTGACTAGCATGTGTGAGGCAACGGTTCAATTCTCAGCACCATATATAAATAAATAAAATAAAGGTCCATAATTAAAAAAAAAAAATTTAAAAAAAAGAACTTTTTTTTTTTTAAAAGTAGGGGCTAATTTCATGTGTTTCTTTAGGTGTGTCCATCCCTAGAAAGAGATATCAGCAAGAAGACCAACTAGAAGTTTCCAGAGCTCATTTGCTCTTCCCCTAATTAGATAACCAAAACAATGAATAAGCTACTGTGCTTCAACAGTTGAGCCATACTGCTAAGGACATATGCTCTATAAACTATTAGTAAAATCCATTTTTCCATGAAACAAGAGAAAAGCCAAGTGTACAGGTAACTAAGCACATAATTAAAGAAATAAGTCACTGATAAATAAAACTATATCAATGATCTGGATTACTCTTTATCATCATTGATTAACATAGCAAGCAGGGTCATTTTTAAACTTTTGTGTATTATCTATAAATCCTAGAGCACAAGGAATTGTATCAGTTTTTTGATTAATATTTTACTATCAGTTTCACTAGATGATCTGTATTTATTACCCACTTATACAACCAATGGTCACAACACAAACGTGTTTAGTATATTTTTATTTCCAATTAGAATTAAAATTTGTTAGTGTTTATCATTCCAGATGCTGGCAATTGGGATAATCTAAATTAAATGTATTCTTCTTTAAATCGGAAACACTTTCCAATGATATAAGTTAAATCAAGGTTACTATGGGATTCCAGACCAAAGGTTCCCTAAAACATATCTTCTTAAAACATCATGTCTGGGGTGGGATTGTGGCTTAGCAATACACCTAACATGTACGAGGCGCTGGGTATTGTGTCCAACTACAACTAAAAATAAATTTAAAAAATTAAAAATTAAAAAAACAAACAAAACAGAGCTGGGATTGTGGCTCAGAGGTAGAGCACTTGCCTACCACTCAGGAGGCACTGGGTTTCATCCTCAGCACCACATAAAAATAAAATAAAGATATTGTGTCCACCTATAAGTAAAAAATAAATATAAAACAAATAAACAAAAAAACCCCCAAAATACAACATCATGTTCTCCCCTGGGAAGGGAGGGAGGGAGGGAGGGAGGGAGGAAGGAAGGAAGGAAGGAAGGAAGGAAGGATAGATAGATTCATGCAAATACTACTTAAAAACATACCGTATTAAACCAGAACTTTACAATTGGTGCATGATAAAAGGCATAAAATTTTCGTGTGATTGGAAGCTTTTTTGATTTTATATGCATCTCCATTTCACTCTTTCCTTCATTACTGTCCAAAATTCTTACTTCTTTAAATACTTCCTAAAATTAAAAAAAAAAATTATTGTACATTTATTCACAACAAACTTATATTACTTCAATTTTTTTTTCTTCCTTACCATAGGGATCTCTTCTGTTATGTTTTGAAAGTTGTTTTCACTATCTTCCATTGTCATCTGATGAGCATCTTGAGATTGTGGAATATGGGACATTTCAGCCTTGGTTTTATATTCTAGCATTAATATGGCAGGTGGAACTAAAATGCTTAATATCACCTAAAATTTTTAAAGACATATAAGTTTGCATTTTAAAATCAAACTTTTAAGAATATTTAAAAAATAGCAAAGAGACATTAAATATCTTATAATTGTTAGCCATTTTGCTCCTGGAAATACAGGAAAAATAAAAATTCATTTTTTAAATGCTGTATTTAAAGAGGCCCAGGTTGAACTGTTTTAGGGAATAAAAAACATTTGGATATTATGATAATGAGCATGTTGAAGAGATTTAATTATCATTATAGACCTGTCTTTTAAATACAATCAAATTACAATTTATTTGGAAAATATATTTTTGTTTAAACAAAATTCAAGCATTATGAGGTGCTATGTGCTTAATTTTATCTTAAATCTCTTTGCAAGTGTTCCATGTCATAACGTGATTACTCAGCTTGTGCCTCTATAAACAAAAAGGCTTATTTCTAAACTTTTTCATATTACTTGCAAAATCCTAAAGCATGTAGAAATTATAATTGTACAAGGTTTTCTGTTAGTTAATCCTTCAACATTATTTTTAGTAGATGATTAATATTTGTTACCAACTATGGATAAAACTACTTGCCTGATTTCTGCCTTCTACTTTCTGTACCTTATTTAAAAAGATATAAAAGAATAAAAATGGAAGTTTAAAGCAATATCTCACTATGACAAAACTGAAAGGACCAGCCATTTCCCCCAAATTATTAACCTTAAAAACTGGATATATGAATATACTTATTCATAAACATCAACTAGGTAAATGGATATACTTGTCCAATACACTTAAAATAATTTAAAAGTAACAAAAAAAAATTAATAGCTAGGTCCAGAATTTTAGAATTTGGAAATCAGCTTTTCACAAAGCAGCAGATCTTTTAATGGCTGGCTGTTTAGGAGTGTAAATGCCAACATTCCTCATTTGTTGCCCTTGCTGCTATCTCAGAGGGGCAATAATCATATCCACCTGAAAAAAAATTCAAGACTAAAGAACAGGAGTAAAAAAAAAAAATAGTTATGCCACTTTGAATAAAATGCCAACCACCCTTTCCCCTTCTTGCAGTCCCTCCCTCTATTATCACCCTCACAAATCAAAGCATTTTATCACATATTTAGTCTAATTCCTCTGTTCTAACTATAAACTTTAAATCCAATTATTTTTAAGGTATACCTTGTACCAAGAATTTTTTCTCATGTTCAGCCTTCCCATCCACATATCAGATAACAACATTTGTGTACAGGTGTGAGCTACAAAAGGTCTAAGTCTTGAAGAAACTGCTAATTTAAGGCAGGTTGAATTACTCCAGTTTTTCAGTTCATAAGTGAGTAATTTCATAGCCATGGTTTCATCTTGTCTGAAGGATTGCTCTAGTAATTCAACTGCCAGTTGGCCAAAATCACTACAAAAAGATAAAAGCCAAAATAAGCAGAAAAGTTTCTTTCTAAGTCTTTAAAAATATCTACATTTAAAAAATAATTTTCTTAATTGTGTCAATAAAATTACATACATTCTTCTCCATTAAGTGCTTAACACTGTAACATCCAAACACTATTTTGTTTTTAAAATGTTTTCAAAGGATAAAATGCCACTTACTTGGAATACTGTTTCAGTTCTTCTGAAGTATCATCTACCAGGTCACTCTGCTTTGCTTCATAGGCCATTGAACGATAGATCTTACAGGCAACTAATGCTTTAGCCATTGATTCTTCACCATGCTGCCATAAAAACCGTGCCATAACCTGCCTCTTCATAAGGCAAGCCCAAATTAACAATTCATTAAGCGGATAAGGAAAGCGCTTGGTTTCTGGATCATCAATATCTACAATTTCATCTTTGGTTCTTTTTTTCTTTCCTTCTTCCATAGCTGTATCAATCTTCAATAGAAAATAAATGTTACAATGCTCATTATAATACATGACATTCATATTAGTGAAAAATTTTATAAAATATTTTTTATTCTACTCTTCAACTTCATAACTGCCCCAAACAAAACAGTAAACATTTTATAAACTTTATTATTGCTTATAATTCATTTTATAAGAATTTCATTTCAACAAAAATGTCTGTAATAAGTTATCTACAACTGAAGAAACGGCATAATATCTCAACTAGTAAAACTTTGAAAAATACATTTGTTGTACATATTAATCAAATAAAAATGGAATAAAGAACTGAAGCTATAGCTCAGTGGTATGGCACTTGCCTAGAGTATTTGAAGACCTAGGTAGGTATAATACCCAGCTTCGCAAAGGGCAGGGGGGAAATAATGGAATAAAATGATTAAAAATTTTTTAAATTTGGTTATTACAGATAAATGTGAAAAGGCAACAAAAACATTAATTGACAACGAATATATTTATGTATGGGAAAATAGACTCAAAGTTATAAAATATCCAAAACCAAAAGATAATTCCCACTAAAACAAATAGTTTTTATGTAATACTACTAAGTAATTAAGAAAGAACAAAATCAAAATCCAGAAAGGATAATATTTACATTAAGTACCTATGGTGAACTAAATAAACATATTTTCTTTAACCAATAAACAAACCTTTGGTCTATAGGGCTGTGCTGTTTTAATGAAATGATTATGTCTCGTTTTTTCCTTTTTATCTGCTCTATTGCCAAAAGATTCGTGACTCTTTCTCAATTGAGGAGTACTGCTGGAGGTATTTCGGCCAGATCTCTGAAAATGAAAGCTCATTAACTTTTGCAGATTTAAATATTATGTTGTAAAAAATTCAACACTATTTTTATATATGCAAATATATATGTATGAACACAAACAAAATAATTGATTTAGGATTATAATTATAAATATTGCTTTCATGTTTTTTTGATATGGGGTCTTGCTATGTTTCCTCGTCTGTTCTCAAATTCAACGACTCCAATAATCTACCCACATCAGCCTCCCAAGAAGCTGGGACTACTGGTATGTACCACCACGCACAGCTTATAAAGTTTTTACTTATCCTTACTTGAAATCTTATATTTTTAAAGACAATGTTACTTTCACCATTTGAATGTAATTAATTCTTAACTTTAAAAATTTGTTAATTTTTAAATACATATATAAAATTCCTGACAAATATCACATACCCGACTATTTCCACCAAGACTATTATATATTAACCGAAAACGTTTCCGAGTATAGGTGCATCTGTAGGTTCCTCCCATGAGATATTCAATAACAAGTCCTATATCAATTAAAGTGATCTTATATCCTGGAGGAAGATTTCCCTAAAAATAAAACATTAAATAGAATATTATTTCTTAATATTGCCATGTCATGCCTATGACTAGGCCCTCTCCCCAAAATGAGAAATATTTACTCGTTTCAAGAAACTAGAGTAGCCATCGGCTATCTTTATAGGAGAAGAGAATGACTTGTTTCTCTATTTCCTTTTATGAGAAGAGGGAATTCCAAAGTTTTAAGGTCTCAAAGGTGTGGATTAGGATAGGAATATGGCCTAAAGCAGGAAGATAACAATTTGATGCCTCTGCTGTCCTAAAACACACAGAGGCAATGGAACTACTAGAGCCAAGTGTTTTGTTTTCATGATTATACATAGCAATTTTCCTACAAAATAATGTTATAGGTTAATTATGTTTCCAGACTGGTCCAGAAATATTTATTTATTATAAAAATCATATTGGCTCTAGTAAAAATTACATACAGTTTTTATATCCTTATTCAGGACTCAACTACATTTATAACACTATTTAGAGCTAAGATTTCACTTTCACACTTTAATGGGAAATATTTTAAACTAAGGAAAATAAGGTGAGTTGTCTTAAAAAAAAGTCATGTTAAACAATTTCTCAAGCTCACAAAACTCAACATAATTAATATGAACCAGAAAATAATTACTGAATTTTATTGTTTACCACTTATGGAAATAAAACAATTTAGCTTATTATCATAGCAGTCCATGTAACAATGTTAATATTTGTTTCCATAACTAAGTGCTGGGGATTTGGTGCTGGGGATTGAACAAGAGCCTTCCACATGTAAGGAACATGCTGTACCACTGAGCAACGCTCCCCACTCCTTGCCCAGTTCTGTATTTCTTCTTGCTGACCTATGTAAGGAAATCATAATGCAAATGTTTTACAAACTCCTGGTCTGAAGGTTATTCAAGCTTCAAGGGAGGGGAGTTTTAATTACTAAAAGGAAAAAAAAAAATCAAATCAATGGGAACTGTCCAAAATAAGCAAATTCTTATATTAATAGTTGCCTAGGGAGGAGGCAGAGATGAGGAGTAGAAAAGGAACAGAAAAAGGAGTGACTGCTAATAAGTACAGGGTCACTTTTTGAAGTATTATAATGCTCTCAAATTAAGACTATGGTAGTAAGTACCATATTAAAATAGTAAGTCAAAGAGATATACACATGAAGTGAATAAATTTTACCATGTTGTCAAATATACTTCAATAAAGTTAGAAAAGCTCATGCAAAAAATCAAAGTAAAGCAAAATTTCTTACATATAATAAGGTTTAAGTTCTTCTTATGGAATACAAATTTAGTATTAAATAAGTTACAAAGGGGCTGGGGTTATGGCTCAACGGTAGAGCACCTGCCTCGAATATGTGAGGCACTGGGCTCAATCCTCAACACCACGTAAATCAATAAATAAAATAAAGGTATTGTGTTGTGTACAACTAAAAAAAAAAAAAATTTAAAAGTTACAAACCACATAAAGTTTTGACTTTTTCGATAGTGCACACAGAAAGTAAAAGTTCAAAAGAATGAGGAATTTTAGAAACTTCACAATGTTTTTCTTAATGTAATATAAGTACCATTTGAAAAAAAAATAGTCAATTTAGTCACTATAGAATGAGGTTAGCCCATATAACAGTGTATTCAGTTACCACCAATAATGAATCTTATTTTATAAAGGTGAGAGAGAATTTCACTTTTTTTTCCTAGTCATGAAGATTACCACTTAGTATATCTCTTAATACCCACATTTTATAACCTTTATATTAGGAAAGATATTCTAAGAAACACATTTCTAATGAACACAGAGAAAGTGGACACAATCTATCAATGATTTTTATTTTACGGACCAAAAGCATTATAAAGTTCAACACACTGTTGCATAACCAGAGAAGTTCAGGAAACTGTTCTTAATTTCATAAACTTCCCTTTTTCTTGGTTTCTGGTACATTATCCTCTTTACTTTTATCACAAATTTAGCACTAATTTTGTCTTGTCATTTCATTGGTGTTTTAAAAATGTACTTATATACTTTTTTGAAAACACATAAAGTAGAAATGATATTTTTTAAATAACATTTTCAAAAACAATCTCTTACCTGTTTGACATCTCGAACAAGGTGAAATAGCATTGGATTGGTTGGACCTTGTTTCTTTGAGGAGAAAAAAAAAGAACAGCAAACTATTGTTTTCTTCTAAAAGAAATTTTTTGTTATTTATAGAACTTATAAGGATCTTCTTAAACAAATTATACTATTTTGGAGTTATTTCTTTAAAATTAGAACAAAGATAGGACATAACCATTTTATAGTGTTATATTTAAAATCATCAAAAAGGTGAATAATTATGGGGCTGTAGCTCAGTGGTAGAGCGAAACAAACAAACAAATAAATAAATAAATAAATACAGGGCCATCAACAACTAAAAAATATTTTTTTAAAAAAGATGAATAATCACAGAGTATGACTAAAGTGATATTTTTGTTTAATAAGTCACGACAACATTATCTTTTTTTTGTCTTTAGTAGTAGATGGACAAAGTACTTTATTTTGATGTGGTGATTGAGGATCGAACCCAGTGATTCACACGTGCCAGGTGAGCACTCTACCATAGAACTACAACCCCCAGCCCCATTAATTAATTATACCTTAAATTTACATTTCTTTAATTGATGGTAGGGCTGTAAATTCCCTTCTTGTTAAAATGTCTGTTCCTTCTAATCATCAAGTTGTATGAGTATTTTAAATAGTTTGGGTAACAAACCTTTAACATTTATATTGATAACCATTTCCCCATTATCCTCTCTTTGTGTATACTATGTATTAAAGTAGACTAGATACAAGTTTTATCTTTACAGTAATCTTAATTTGAGGACATTCGATATTTTGAAAAAATGTTCAGGAATATAGCCCCACGAAGACTGAGGTAAATGGATCAAAGTGTCTTCACTAAACATTTTACGCAGAGCTCTGACTCCTGTGAAATTTATCGCAATAAATTCTATGTGGTACAAGTAAAAAAAAAAAACAACTTAGTATTTTAAATATTGTTTAAAAGAATTATCAAATGGAGAGTTTTATTCAGCCATAAAGAAATGAAATTATGCCATTTGCAGCAAAATGAATGCAACTTGAGAACATAATGTTAAGTGAAATAAGTCAAACTCAGAAGACTGTCAAATGTTTAGAGAGGAAAAAGGAAAAGAAAGTGGGGAGAGGATCTCATGAAAATCAAAGGGAGATCAGTAGAACAGAGAAGAGGGACTATGGGGAGACAATATGAGAGGGAAAGGGGAAATACTGGGGAATGATATTGGCCAAATTATATTGTTATATTGTGTGCACACATGAATATGTAACAACAAACCACTACTATGCACAACTATGACACACCCACTTAAAAATGTGGGGGGAAAAAGTATTCCTAGTTTACTTGATTATAAAGTTTCTTAGGTTTAAATCTCCAAAAGTAGAATTATTAATTTAAAAATATACACATATATAATGTAAGGATGTATATATTAAAGTTAGAACAACAATGAAGCCAACTGAAAGAAAAAATTTATCAAATGAGATTTAATCCCATCATGTTATTAATTTTTTAATTATTAAAAAGGTTCTTAGAGTAATCAATCAATCTACTTTACCATTTTGATCATATCTCCTTGGGAATACAATTTCAAATCCAGATACACAGACCACTCTTTCTTAGGAAAAAAATTATTTTCCTACATGTTCATGGTTTTTAAATTCCATACAATATTTAAGATTACCATAATTGATACTGCATATAACTATATTCTATCTTATTTGTTCTGTTCTCCTTTTCCTTCTTTTTTCTGGAAGTTGAACCCAGGGGTACTCTACCACTGAGCTACATCCCTAAGCCCCCTTTTAAAAATTTGATTTTAAAAAAATTTGATTTTTAATAAAGTTGCTAAGGTTGACCTCAAACCCCTTCCTGCTTTAGCCTCCTGGGTTGATGGGATTACAGACATGTGTCACTGCATCCGGCTTACTGTCTACTAGGTTATCTCTATTTTTTCTTATACATAACTTTTTAAAATAAACATGTCTTCTTAGTTAAATGAAGTATTTTAGATGATTTTAGAATATTATGAAGTTTCACTATATTTGTCTAACAGTATATAATCACAAAGAAATACACTTAATACTGTGGGGCGAGGTACTAGAGAATGAACCAAGGGTGCTCTACCACTGAGCTATATATACCGTAGTCCTTTCCTATCACTGAACTACACTCCAGGTCTATTTTATTTTTGAGACAGGGTAAGCTAAGTTGCCAACGATATACTTTAAGACACCAGATATCAAAATGTATCTGGAAATACCTGAATCCCCTTATACTTCTTTTTGAGGTCTGTAGGTCAAAACTATTTTTATAATCAATTATTAAGATTATACATACATTGTTGTTTCACTCTCAGGTCTTTAAATGTTCAGTGGAATTTTTCAGCTGCTTTTTTAAAAAAAGTGTGTGTGTGTGTACATACATATATGTTGTTGATAGTTCTTTATTTATTTATACATGGTGCTGAGAATGGAACCCATTGCCTCACACATGCCAGGCAAGTGCGCTACCACTAAGCCATAGTCCCAGCCCTTTTCAGAGGTTTTTTGACCCGTGATATTATAAGACTAAATTCAGAAGCAAACATGAGAATCCACACTGCTTTTATGAGGTCATGCATTAAAGAGGTTTGTAAAATGTAAAATTGTTTTAGTACTAATTTTCTTTAAAAATAAGTTATTGGTTGGGGATGTAGCTCTATGGTAGAATTTGTGAATTTGCATGCATTCAATCCCTAGACAGACACACAATAATTTTATGTTAACATGTATTGAGTTTATTATTGTTACATTAGTATAAATTGAGAAATGTTTGAAAATCGGTTTCACATTCTAATATTTACCAATAAACATAAGTAAAATCTCTTTAGAACAGCACTTTAAAGTCCTCAATAATTCTTATGTAGAAGAACATTGACACCAAAAGTTTGATGTTTTAACTTTTTTTATCATGTTATAAACACTCAAACTTTTGAAAATCTTTTCAATAATGGAAGCTTATAGTATCTTAACTCTTTAAGTTACAAAATTTTTAAAAAATTTCATGCCTTGCTAATGAGATCAATTTTAATTTTTATTATTTTATATTTGCTTTACACTTCAAGGAGAAACCTTACTTCACAATGAATAACTCTTTTAATTTTTATATCTAAATTAGAAAACAACAGAAAAACAACAAAATTTAAGGTAACTGTACTGGACCCTATGAAAGGGAAGGGGAATGGTTGGAAATAAAAGCACAAACCCTACTCAAAAAAAATTTACAGTCCACAGGAGAAAACATAAGTTTTCTTAACTATGTTAGTAGGACTGGCTAGTACTGGCATGGCATTTGAACTAAGTTTTTAAACAATGAATAAAATTCTAATAAATCAGTAGAGGAAAACAAACCAGCACTATTTAAACAGAAAATGCTTTTTTAAAAAGTTTTTTTTTTAAATTTTTTAAAAAGTAGCAGGTAGACAATATAGTTGGAACACCCAGTATTTGAAGGTGGGAGTAGGCAAGGGTTGAAGTAGGGGGGAAAGATAAAGTGAGAAATATCTAGAGCAAAATGTCAAGATTTTTGAAAATCAAGCTAAAGGTATGAGTACTATTATACACACATCAGGTGGCCATCACAGGTTTCCAAACTGCAGAAAGATATAGTAAAACGTCACTGTAAAAACAAAGAACTTATTTGAGGAAAAATTAAATAAAGAGATAAAGAGAAATGATTACTGAAGTAGACAAGCAATGATTGAGTAGTACAAAGATATTGGGAATGAAAAGGAGAGAAATAGGTGGAAACTGATGAATGTCAAATGGTTTTGTAGAGAAGTCAACATTATGAAATTAGGATGTGGTCACAGTGCTTCTCAAAGCATAGCTCAGTTAAATTCATACTGGTACCATGCAAAATCACAAAAAGGGTAGTATTTACTCTAATGTTAGGGACATGAAATTTGAAATAAAACGAGAAAGGGCTTTATTACAACTAAAAAGTTTTCAGGAGCCTTTTATAAGAAAAATGAAAAACTAAAAGAGGAACATAAAATCAAATCCATGAATGTAAAAACCAAAAAGAGGAAAAATAATATGTAATTTATCCATTAGACAAAAGAGTCAAAAGAAACATAATCAGACTCAAAGCAGTTTATTCTCTAGGAGATAGTTATTAAATCTGCATTACTTTCATATGTGGCTATGGAGATAGGGAAAAGCTCGTAAAACAGGAAAACATTAAGAATATCATACAATAATCCACACTAAGACTGGCTGTATTTTTTTCCATATAACCAGCAAGACACTGGGAAGGCTTTATCAATAGGAATGGACATGTTCAGGTAAAATGAAATTTCCCAAAGATGATAAAACAATAATATGTAATTCACAACAAAGAATTTGATCATAGACTTACAGTGTTGTAAAGTTCTTCCAGTCTTGGAATGGTAAGGAATTTATGCATGCTTACTCCATTTTCAATAAGAAGTTTTACAAATGCAACTCTATCCATTACAAGAGCATCAAGCATAGCTTGTTCCAAGGATCCAACCTAAGAGAATATCAAAATTAATAAATACATTTCACATGTACTAATTATCATGACTTCTTAAAAATTTAAGTCCTTAGAATTTATACTTATTTGTTCTCAAACAGTTTTAAAACACAATTGGACAGATACAAAATAGTGAAAGGCTAGGAAGAATTAAGGTATTTAGAGACAGATAAAAAAAACCTCTCTTGAAGAAAAAAGACTTTTCCAAAAGAATATTCCATAAAAGCTATTTCTGTAAGAGATCAAGTTTTACATAAGGAAAAAAAAAAAACCCACAAAGTACATTAACAATTAAATTTGGAGTGGAAATATCTTAGAGCAATGGTTCTCAATGTTTAGGAAAGTTTTTGGATGAGTCATTTCTCTAAGTCGGGGCCAGTACTAACTTTTAAGGAGAGGGCCAAGGGATACCAGAAATCACGTGATATGATGAACAATATCAAACAAATAGGAACTGTATCAAATCTTAAAACATTATATGCCCTGTTAGATGCTCATGAGTAAAAAAATTAAGACTTCTATTTTATATATGAACAAACAAAATATTCTGTCTTAATTTTTGTACAATAAATAGTTCAAAAATACAATTACAAGTCAGACAAGATTGTACTTAAGCTTCTTCATAATTTTAACAGAAATTATTCACCTTTAGGGGAAAATCACATTTTTTGACAGCAATACAACCTGTGACATTTCAGCTTAATACAGATCTATCAGTCAGCATATCAGCTGTTACTTTTATATTTCTTAGCCTATTTTACAAACTTCGACAGACTTCCCTATCAAATACTAACACATTAGTGTAGGCACACGATGTATACAGATTTTATTGAGTATCATTAATAAAAATTTTAATAACATCTCCTATAACTGCTTCTTTGTATTTTTAGTATTGTGGCACTACATGATAAAAAGTCTTTGTAACAAAATCAGTTTCAAAATTCATTGTTTCTTCACCTGTCTTTTTTAAAAATACTTTTTAGTTGTTGATGGACCTTTATTTATTTATGTGGTGCTGAGAATTGAACCCACTGCCTCACAAATGCTAGGCAAGAGCTCTGCCACTGAGCCACAACCCCAGCCCTTCACCTGTTATTTTTAAATCATATTCTGATTCTGTCTTCAGAAATTTACCACACAACTACACAATTTCTCTATAGCAGCTTATATTTTTATTTATTTCCCTAGTCTACTTCAATTTCCATAACCTAGCAAAGGATAGGTCTCTAAGATCTTTTTAAGTATATACTAACGAAATGAGTGTTAATGATGAAAATTCACGATGGAAGGTACGTTTTCTGTGATTTTTTTCACCACTCCATTCTAACATGAAAATATTTTATATTATCCTTAAAAATAAGACCAATTTATTATGAGAATACTTCAATTTTCTCTACATATTAGACTATAATTTACCATGGCGTGTTTATTCCTATTTTATTTAACATTATTTCCTCTTTCTATCTATTACATATAAATTATTCTGATTTGTTATTGCTCTTTCTAGCATCATCATTTAAAATTACTCTAGTACCCACTTGGTTCTCTCTGTTCTTTCCTTATCCTATACTTACAAGGGATATTTTTCTGTTATCCAATGGTACTTAAATCACATAATAATAACATACGTAAGTAATAACATACTTGTATGATTTCATATGCATGATTACAACGTTGACACTGATTCTTTTATAGTAAGTACAAGTATCTAACTTATGTCTTTAAAATGCTGCCTTTCTTGAATATTTCTGTACTGATCACTTTTCTCTGACTTATTACAATCAGGGCATCATATTTGTTTTTAAGAAATTTATTTATTATTTCTGAAATTTCATTTTGGTATAATAAAAGAGGCCTAATAAAATTCTTGTTTTTATTCTTTTTGGTAGTATTAGGGACTAAATCCAGGGCCCCACACATGCTAAACAGGCACTCTACCCATAAGCTACATCCTTACCCTTAAACATTGTTTTAAAAAATGAAACATTCTATCTAATTGAGTTTATCACTATTATCCTAGAACAACATAAGAGCTTGGCTAAATTTTCACATGAGGGGAAAAAAGATGCAGTTTAAAAAAAAAAATCTATCTGCTTTGTAAGCAGCAGTTCCTCAATGTATACCAAATAATTACTCAATGTATACCAAATAATTAAAAAAAAAAAAACTGACATGTAAACTCTTAAGTAAGGAGCACAAAATAAAATAAATCTAACATTATGGAGGACAAACCCATGAGACATATGGATTTATATATGAACATATATATGCAAGACTATCTAATCATTTACATGTGAAGAGACTAAAAAATCCAATGAAATTATTCATCAGAATAAAAAGTTAGTTTACAACTTTTGAGTTTTACTGCAAGAGTTTAACATCAATTTCCTTCTCTACAGTCCTCCAAGGGGGAAAGTAACTAGTTTCTTTATTACTATACAGAAAATACACTCGTATGGTTTTTCTAAAAAAAAATCAAACACAAAATGGTACAAAACAAAACTTATTTTCCACTAGCCTTCATCTCTCCAGCCATATCCCACTAATAGATCTAAAATTCTAAGGGGCTGAGCTTGTAGCTCAGTGGTAAAGCACTTGTCAAATATGCTTGAAGCCCTGAGTTTGATCCCCAGTACTACCAAAAACAAAAAATAGAAATGATACCATGACAGTACATGTAGATAGGCACAGATGTTTGTGTATTCATAAAGAGAATTTGCCACAATTACAATCATATGATGCATACTTTTCTGCAATTTGCTGTTTCTATTATATAGATGAAAGAGATCTGGCTTATCCTCTCTATTATGAAGGCTGATAATAGTGTTGAACATTTCATCCCCCTCCTAGGGACTCAGACAAGTATTAAGAATTTGTCAAGTGCTCATTATTTTACAAGGTTGTGTACATAGCAGTAAACAAAACTGAAAGATACACTTGCCCTAGTAAAATTTACTTTCTAGGAATAAAAAGATATATCATAAATAAACAGATAGCTAATTTATATATATTTTTTTCAGATGGTGATAAATGCTAGAGGGTTTAAAAAAAAGGCAAGGAAGAACACAGGAAATGCTGACATAAGGGAATACTACCAAAACAGAGTACACAGAGAAAGTTTAACTGGAGACATTTGGTTACAGTCCAAAAAGAGATGAGGAAGTAAACTCAGGTGCATATCTAGGGGAGAATGTTCCAGACAGAAGAACAGGAACAAAAGCCTAGAGATATGAGTATGCTTAGTGTGTTCAAAAACAATACCAAGAAGGCCAACAAAGCTATAAAAGAGAGCAAAAGGAACAGTGGTAGTATGTAAGAGAGGTAGTAATAGAACAGATGATACAAAGTTTTATAGGTCATCATAAAGGCTCTGGATTGTGCTCTGAATAAATGAGATGTGATCCATCTTCTGTCTGTAAAATGACAGGAAGAATAAAAGCAGGAAAATCAAAAGGAATACTACTGAAATAACAAAAGGATGATAAGAGATTCAATCAGGATGATAAAAATTGATATTTTGAAAGAGTTGTGTGTGTGTGTGTGTGTGTGTGTAAAGATTTATTGATGGAACTAGATTGGAGTATATGAGAAAGAGAAAAGTAAAAGATGACACCAAAGTTTCTCATCTCAGAAGCTGCAAAATTATTGTTCCCATTTCGTTGAATGGAGAGGCTGTGGAAAGAACAGATATAAACATCCAATGAAATATTATGTATATAGAGTAAAAATTCCAAGGCTCTTCAATTCTAGAATTTTTATATACCAACATACCCTATAAAATGCAAGATTATCAAGAGGCCAACATAACTTAGAACCTAAATAGATCTGGATATTGTAGAAATGTTTAGCTAAATGAACTTTGCACCTGTGGCAAAAAGGTAAAATGTGAAGTTAGGTCATAGTTTCATCAAATACTTTGTTATTATAGTTTTCCTTATTGTCTGTGAAGGGTTGATTCCAGGACCCCTTGGCTGCTGAAATTCATGGATGTTCACATTATTTATGTAAAATTAAATGGTAAATATTTGCATATAACATACACATATCCTCCTGTATACTTTAAATTATTTCTAAATTATTTATACCTAACATAATGTAAACATTACACAAATAGTTGTTATGCTATACTGTTTAGGAAATAAAGACAAGGGAAAAAAAAGTGTGTACGTATTCAGTATAGATGCCATCATTGTCGGACTAACCACATAGTACACAATCTGTGGTTAGTTGAATCCCTAGTTGTGGAACTTATGTATACAGAAAACCTGTAGTACTGAGTTTAATTATATGTGTATATAGATTATTTACGTACCAGCCACTGCTGTCCATAAACAAATACATGATTTTTGGCAATGTCAACTCTATCCCATGCCAATGTAAGGATAAGCTGGTCAAATGCAGATGCATTAGTACCTAATTGAATAAAAAAAATAGTTTGCAAGTTTATCTCCATTAATATGTTAACACTTAGGAAATCTCCCTACCACCCTTTAATTAACATACACATCTGGTGTCAGACATTGCTCAGAAATACCTGCCTCAGAGAGGTAAGAATAACCTCAGTATGGAGGCTTATTTTCCAACTACAGAAACTACACAGCCTCATTCATTGTAAACAATTCAGAACGCAGAAAAGTAAGCAGAAAATGTTGATGATCTATCTATTACAGAGACAGTACTGGCCGTTAAGATTCTGAAAAAATATCCTTTCATGTCCTTTTCTGTAAATATATAAGTGCATTCATATACTTCTGTTTATCTGAAAATGGGATATTATGCAAAGTGTTCAGTATTGTGTTTCGAGTACCTTACTATGTATATGATATCTTACCAAATATATTTTAGTATATGTTTGATTACTTATATAGGATGATTTTCTAGGAACCAAATTGATGGACACAGCATACACACTTTAAGGTTTTTTTATATCCTCCCCAATATTTCAGAAAGCTTATATCATCCACCAAGAGCACAAGAATTTAAAATTTATTTTTACTTTCATACTATAATGTTGACCATCTTTCTTCAAAGTATTTGAATTCTTTCTCCAGTATCATTTACATAAATTTTGACTCATTTTTCCCATAAGGTATTCATCTTTTTCTTAACAATTTTGAAAAGCTCTTTGAGATTCCTCCACTTTAAAATTTCTGCTCCTTACTTTCCTCATTTATAAAATGAGAAACATAAAAGGAAATGTATCCTTTCGGGATACTGTAGGGATAAAACAAGATGAGCAATATAAACCACTGAAGAACAGTGGTCAGCACACAGAAAGTATATGGCAAATACTACACGCAGATAAGGCTCTCTTTTTACCTGAATTTTGTTTTTTTTATCATTCCAATTACTCTTCTTTCATGGTTTCGAGATTTCCTGTCACTTATTATCTTTTGATTCCAAGATGATATAAATTATGGTATTTTTTAAATACTATCACCTTTAAGTACTTATTTTAATGGGATAATTAAAATTCTGCAGGCATACACCTTGCTATAAACAATAATAATTCTACAAGATAAAAACAAAAGCTAACTTACTGCCAATAAAAACCAAGATTGTGTGTTTCACAAAGAAAAATTACTGAAAAATTTACTTTCCAAGTATTTAACCAAATTTTTAAAATCCTACCTTATATAAATAGGCTATACTTTCAAGATATTAAAGATAAAATTTTTAAAATCTTACCTTTTAGTAGTGCAGTAAGTATTGCTACATCTATATCCTGATGTTCCTCTGATCCAATGTGGAACACAGTGATCTATTTAAATATTAATTCATAATATTACATCTTTATATTTTTAAATCTAAGACATCATAAAACAAAGTAATTTTAAGGTGTACTGTGATGGGGGTTGAGGGGTAGGTAGGTAGGTTGATATTTGTGGGGAGGAGGCAAGAAAAACATCAATCAACCCTCAAAAAAAAAATCCAAAAAATTAAGACTTATCATTTATTATTTACCAAAAACAATAGCATATATATTGAAAATATTTGGTTTCACACTTTTTTTTAACCTATCTTATATCAGTTATCAGAATAAGAAACTTTAGAGTGAGTCTACAGTTTACTTGTAAGAATAAATCCTGCTACTTGTTATACAGAGCAAAAACCCATTCAAGTAATACATGAATTCTTAAATGATGAGTATTTGTTTAGTTTAATTCTTTTATTGAAAATGCCTACAGATTTCCTAAATTGTAACACCATGTTATCTAAAGATATTTTTCATAAAATAAAAGATTATTTTAACCCAAATACGAATTTTTAACTGACTTCATTTCAGTGTATAAAACCTACCATGGAAGTAGACAGCAAATCAAAGGTTATCATCTATTTATAGACTATTCAAAATTTTTATCTCTAAAAACTTAAACATGATTAAAACTAAGTAGCACTGATATTTAACATACCACACTCTTAAGCACTCCCTCAGAATAAAATTGTTTAAAATTTTTTTTCACTTATTGTTAGAAAAGCCATCAAGAAGTATTTAGTTATTTATATATACATGTATACACACACACACACATTGAAAATAATCTGCTGAGACCCAGTTAAGAAACTTTTTCTAAAAGAAACATGGAAATATACTGTTTAAATACCATATAAAAAACTACAGTCCTTCTTTATCACTATATAATCTGAAAAGACTAATAAATGAATGACATTTTACTTGGTTAAAGAAGATTTAAAAGTTTAAAATCCAAATTAGAAACAAAAGTATCTCACTAATTTAGAATGTGCTTTGGAAGAAACAAAAAGCCTTATTCTGCTGAAATATACTTACAAGCTCTTTTTTCTTCATGCACTCCATCAGTGTTTGAAATAAATGAACTGCTTCACTTTGGCCAAAGTTAAATGTTTTCTTGATGGTTGAAATGATATCAACCTCTGCTGCATCAGGAAGACTTCTAGTATAAGAGGAAATATAACTTAATGCACTAGTTTCATATTCTATTATTTATGAGATTATTACTATTAAATATCTGACATTGGGCAGAATTATTTTTTCTTCATGAGACATCCACTATAAGTCTTAAGGGAAAAAAAGAGAAATGGAATTATTTTTCTCTTTGAATTAGTGTGTGTGTGGTATGTGTTTCTGTGTGTATGGCAGGGTGGGAAGTACCCAGGGATTGAACTCATGGGAACTTAATGACTGAGCTACATTCCCAGCCCTTTTAATATTCTATTTTATTTAAGATGGTCTAAGTTGCTTAAGGCCTTGAGAAATTCCTGAGGCTGGCTTTGAACTAGGGATCTTCCTGCATCAGCCTTCCAACCTGTTTACATTATAGGCATGCATCACTGCATCTGGCTAGTTTATAATTTTTAAAATATAGTATATGCTGCAATCAGTACTTACATTTTATAATATGTGAAGATAATTCAAAAATATTATGGTGTATAAAGTAATATTTTGCCAAGATGTCTTGAATGTATTTACATTTTTCTTTTTATGAATAGGTTAATACATGTATATGGCCAAAAATAGAGAAAACATAAAAATATGAAAACTCATAGCAAGTGCTCTACCACTGTGCTACAAATATCTTTCATCCTTCCCACTATCTTTCATCTTCCCAATTCCATCTCAGCCCTTTACTATTGCTATTGATTATGATTAGCTTGGACGACTTTCCAAGATCTCTTTTTATATATACAAATAATTAGCACCTCTTTCTCTACATAAGGAGTGGCACAATTGGGCTGGGGTTGTGGCTCAAAGGTGGAGTGCTCGCCTACCACATGTGAGGCACCGAGTTCGATCCTCAGCACCATATAAAAATAAAATAAAGATATTGTATCCACCTATAACTAAAAAATAAATATTTTTTAAAAAAGAGTGACACAATTTATACACTGCTCTACATCTTCTTTTTTCTAGGTAGACATTTTGATAATATTCATAAATCTAGCAAAAGGTACCATCTTTATTCAGCTATAAACTGCCCATTTTGTAGATACGCCACAATTTACTTATTTAGTCTTTTTCTGATGGATGTTCTACTTTATTCCAATCTCTTACTCATACAAATAACCCTATAACAGCTGAACATCTGTAGAAACAATTCCCAGATATAAACTATTGGATCAGAAGATGTGTGCTTCTATAGCCAACAACTTTCTTCTATTAATACAAAAAACCCATATTTTACTTCATTCCAATAATGTATGAGTAGGCTATTTCTTCAAGCCTTAACAAAATGTTGTGCTGAACTCAAGATTTTCATATTCATAAACCATTAAAAGTAACCTAATACTCTAAAGACCACAAGACTCTTCAATCAGGTTATTAAAATTTTCTATACAAATATACTTACCCTCCTTCTTCTGTTTGTTTGTGAATATAGGCTAGCAAATCTGCAGCTCTGCCTGTTCCTTCACATACAACTACAGGAACAGGGGGACTTTCTTGAAGGTATTCTAGAACTGTGAGTATAACATTTGGCCCACCCTCAAATATCAGAGCCACTACAGGAACACCTTGGCCAATTCCTAAAAGAGTAAAAGTTTAATTAGAAAATTAAATAAAATTGTAATTTTAGCTTTTTTTTAAATGCAAAGTTAAAAGTCAGGACATAATTTCTTGTGTTGACTTCACTTTACTCAATGTAATATCAGTCTCACATAAATAAAGTATTAAATATATTACTTTAGCACCAACTGAAAATCTGTTCTAAAGACAAAATTAGAAAATCTAATATATAATTTAGTATACATTAATATAGAAATTAATGAGTCATAATTATTTAAGTGGCACTGACTGATAAAATTCTAAGACTTCTGCAAGAGTAAAAGAAAAAAGTTAGTGAGAACAATTTTTGTTTTTACAACATGCAGAATTGGTAACTGTGACTTATACAACATTTCTAATTTTTGTAAATGTTCTGCTTCCACCATAATCTTAATACACTGTTCAGTAATTGTGTATTTCTATTTCATTTTGTCATAGAGTTCACCTTGGTGTCCCAGGGTTACAAAATTTCTTCTAGTTGTAATAAAATTTAGATGTTGAACCAGAAGGTTCAGCCATGATTGGAAAGGAAAATTCGTCACAAGAATACAGATTTTTAAGACACACTTACCAAAGAGTGACATCTATTCATTTTATGAACTTTAAACAAGCTTATTTTACTTTATTACAAAGTGGCTTTATTCCATTTTACTTTTCAATCTTAAATTCCAAAGCTAAGTCTTGGATATATAAGACATTAAGAATACTTGTAAATTCCTTTGGCAGCAATGACAAACAATAGCTACAAAGCTTCTAATGAGCCTTTTTGTCTTTGGCCTTGAAGCCTGAGTACCCTATTTGGCCTGAGAGATCTTCTAGGTCTTAAAATTGTCTAAGATCCGCCATTTTGGGTTGTTTTATAGATTTCTTGCTACATAAGGAAAAGGGTACTTGACATTCAACTTTTCTAGAACATCACTGGCTTTTAATACAGCTCAAAATAACTTCCATAATAAAAGTTTGGGAATTCCCTTACTTGCGTGAATTCTTTGCTGATTAATAGTTTTTTCAAGTTCTCTTCTTAGTCTGACTTCTGCGCCATACTTTCCAACTGTGCCATCATCCACCAATATGAAATGGGAATGGAGATTATTCAGGACATTCAATTTGCTCAGGGGGTTCAATAAGGTTTGATAAGGAGCAATGACCTAAAAAATAGCAAACATAACAGTTAGTGGGCAGGATTAAATGTAACAGAATGTAAAATAAATTTTGAAATAATCTGTAAAGAGGTAAAATTCTATTTCACATTTAGAAATAAACAGTGAGAAAGAATATATCAAAAAACAAAAGCTAGGGACTGGGGTTGTGGCTCAGTGGTAGAGCATTTGCTTAGCATGTGTGAATCCCTGGGTTAGATACTCAGCACCACATACGAATAAACAAATAAAGTAAAAAATCCATTGGCAACTAAAAAATATTAAAAAAAAAAACCACAAAAGACTAATCAATTTGCAGAATTATATATTTCATTATCACATGCAAAAGGAGAAACAGTAAATAAATATACAGTGCTAAGAAACTATTATGAGATTGAGTAAACTGTAAGATATAAAGGATTTTTTAAAAAGCAATAAAATGTCACATTGTAATTTTTCTAGCCATAAAGAAGATATTTAAAATTGATATTAGAAACTTAAGGGCTGGGGATGTGGCTCAAGCGGTAGCGCGCTCGCCTGGCATGCGTGCGGCCCGGGTTCGATCCTCAGCACCACATACCAACAAAGATGTTGTGTCCGCCGATAACTAAAAAATAAATATTAAAAATTCTCTCTCTCTCTCCTCTCTCACTCTCTCTTTAAAAAAAAAAAAGAAACTTAATAACACTTGAAAATGATTTCTTTTCAATAATCTCAATTAATATTCATATCTTTAGCCTATAGAAATAAAACATTAGCATTTGATTCCTCCTCTGAGTGAAAAGATTCTTTTTTTTCTTAATGCTTCTTCTTTTTTTTTAAATGGACAGAGTGCCTTTATTTTATTTTTATGTGGTTCTAAGGATCGAACCCAGAGCCTAACACATGCTAAGCAAGTGCTCTTCCACTGAGCTACAGCTCCAACCCCAATAAGATTAATTCCTAACGTCAAAGATTCATTCAAAATGTAATTAATGGCATGATATGAAAGACATTTATCATTTATATTTATGAATGTATTTTCAAGAAGATGAGAAGAAAATCACAGAAAAATGCTTTTTAAACTTCATTTGAAAAATGTGGTATGATCATGAATATTTTAATTTGACTTGCTCCATTTTTGCTATAATTCTGTTTATATGTAAGTGCAAATATGAGAAACTTTAAAAACATTCTTACATCTCTCCCAACAAGATCATTTCTGTTTTCTATCACTCCCCATGGAGCTATTCCAATAGTGCAAATCTTTCGAGATGATCTGGAAGCATGTTCTTTGAGGGCATCACCAACATGTTTTGCCACACCTGTTCATGCAAAATTTTATTCATTTTAGTTCAAAGTTTTCATTATGCTAGGAACTATCCTGTGCTTAATTTTTAACATTACAATTCATGATACATTTCTTTACACATATAAGATATAAAGCAATGACATCCAAAGCCAAGCTTTCAAAGGAATAATCTGACCAAAATGGAATGAAAAAGCAAAACACCACAACACCAAATCACTACAGCTGCCTAAAACACATGAGAACTACATTCTACCATGCTCCTATAAGGCCAAGTCCTTTCTTGGACTTGTAAGTAATTTAATTTTTTGTTTTTCTATACATCATCTAGAATAAATTAAGAATATGACTCAGTGGCACAGGACCATAAGCACAACAAACACACATACAATGAACAAAAGCTGTCAAATTGAATCAAAAACATGGGGAAATGTAGAAAAAAAAAAAAAAAAACTCCAGAGAATATATACAGTAGTTCCCCCTTACCTGTGGGGGACATGATCCAAGACCCCCAGTAGATGTTGGAAACTGTGTAGTATAGAACCCTATATGTAAGTATTGTGACACTACAATAGTACATCTGATGGACAATCAATCTGATAACCAAGATGGCTACCACGTGACTAATGAGGTAGGTAATATACCAAGTATGGATATGCTGTACAAAGGGATGACTTAATCCCAGTCAAGATGGAGTGAGATGGCATGACATTTCACCATGCTACTCAGAACACAGCACAATTCAAAAACTTATAAATTGCTTCTGGAATTTTCCATTTAATATTTTCAGACCATTCACTGTTAAATACAAGTAACTGAAAACATGGATAGGAGGGCACTACTGTAACTTCTCATTACAATTTATTATGTGTCCCCTCAAATTCACATGTTGAAACTCTAATCCTGACACCTCAAAAATATGGCTCTATTTAGAGACAAGATACTTATAGGTGATTAAGTTAAAGTGAGGCCTTGTAGAGAAAGCTCTAATCCAACTGACAGGTGTCCTTATAAGAGGAAATATAAGCACAAAGAGATGTCAGGAATGCCTACATACAGAAAAAGGACACAGCAAGAAGAGGTCCACCTGAAAGACAAGGAGAGAGGCCTTGCAGTCAGCCAAACCTGCTGACACATTAATCTTGGACTTAGCCTCCAAAACCATAAGGAAATAATTATCTGCTGTTTAAACCACCCCTTCTGTAGAATTTTTGTTATGGCACCTCTGACTATATCACTGTTTGCTTTTTAAAATACACTAGATCTTATCCCTCACCTGGATTATGGAAACAGCATCTTCATCTTGCTCACTGAGTCTATTTTCAAAACATTATCCATTATCTTTGCTTTTGTCAATGCCTACTTAAATCCTTCCTTTCTCATTTAGAGTAAAAGAAAAAGTTCTTTTAATAGCCCAGAAGTTCTCAGATAATGATCTATTAGCCCTGCTATTCAATATGCCTTCCTGCCACCATACAACTTCTGACACCATCATCTTCCCCTCAAGCTACTATAGAGCTTTCTTACTCTTTTTGTAATAGACTAGTCATTCCCCCACTTTTAACGCCCTGCCCCATGCCTTTCTTGTATTTTGCTCCCTCCTATCCTTCCATTGCTCCTCATTTGTTACCCTCCCAGTCAAATTCTCCATAACTATATACAAAATTTTACGATAATCCCTCCATCACTTCTCACTATCCACCTCTTATTCCATAGTGCTTGCATAGCACTTATCATCTAATATATTATACATTACTGAGTTATCTCTTTGTTGCCTGTATCTCTCTCATTTCACACAAGGTAACTATCTTGCCTCTGTTTTGTGAAATGATATAAACTCAGCAGCCCAAAGGACGTCTGACAGACAACGAGGCTCAAAAAATAGTTGCTGATAATGAATAAATTAGATGTTTTCAAATTGATGGATGTAAATCACTATGGCTGATAATGAATAAATTAGATGTTTTCAAGTTATTGATGTAAATTACTGTTTTACTTTAGTCATTGAAATTAATTTGCACTCCTTAAAGTCAAGCTGTACACATGAAAGGAAAGACTTGGGATGAAAGGTGATAACATTAAAAATTAATATTTGAAAGCTACTTTTTACCACTGCTGAGGCAATGAATTGCCAATCTTCTACCAATTTACCAGTTGTCAGAAAATGATAAAAATTAATGCTCTGTAGTAGGGTCAGCAAATATTTTTTAAAGGGCCAAAAAGTAAATATTTTAGGCTTTGCAGGGCATTTGCCAGTCTTTGCCATAACAATTAGCCTCTGTTATTGCAGCAAAAAAATCAAACCAAACCAAAACAAAACATAAAAAAAACCCAGCCATACACAATACATAAATAAATGAGTGGATTTGTGTTCAAATAAACTTTACTCACAAAAACAAGGATTAGGCTGGCTTTGGCACATGGGCTGTAGTTTGCCAATCCCTGCTCGAAAGTGTATTATTTTTTTAAAGCCTAAATGACAACCAAACAGATTCAGTTATTTTTATCTAGGAATTGTACTCTTTATTAGAAGAACTGAATATATTTATACTTGGTATTGGATATTATTTCAAATATCTAATTGATACTATGAAAAATCTCCAAACACACTAAAAACAATTAATACAATCATCATATTACCTGTGTTTACCCCTCCAGTTAAAATCCAGGCTCCAGTTGTAACTGCAGCTTTAATAAGACCTTTTCCAAGCAACTGCTTGATTCGTGGGTGTAGCTCAAATTTCTGCATGCCCCCATGAACAGAGATAACAAGTTTGGGTAATTCCACTTGCCATTCTTTAAGCAGAAGTTGCAGAATGATTTCAGGTTTGGTGTCATATGATAGCCTCACATACTAAAATAAAAAATATTTTAAAAGGACAAAATATTTGAATGCGTTCACAGATTTCATAATGCAACACTGTCTCATTCTAGAAAAAAATCACTTGAATCAGATAATGTAAAAAGAGATTTCAAAGGCAATTTTCAATGTTTACATTCATAGGAATAAACAACAGTAATCGGTTTTAGATATTAGATGGATATTAGATCTTAGAAGCAGTGAAACTCTAACTTAACATTTAGATACAAAAGTTACTTTCTTTATATTCAATTAACAATCCAATTTGCAATTCTATCCACAGTATTAACTTCTTTAAGTACGTACAGTCCGGATAAGATGATGGTAAAGGGGGAACTAAAGAATTATATTAAAAATAGAGGGGCTGGGGTTGTAGCTCAGTGGTAAAGTGCTTGCCTCACATGTATGAGGCACTGGGTTTAATCCTCAGCACCACATAAGTAAATAAAAAGAATAAAAGTATTCATTTATCTAGAACTAAAAATATCTTTTTTTTTTAAAAAAAAAGAGGCTTTAATCAAAGACTTGCTCCTATTAGGGACAAACACTGAATTAATTATATATTTGAAAGCTTTGTCAGTAATCTGTAGACTATTTATAACAGAATTGTAAATACACTGTAAATTTTAAAAGGTATTTTAACTATTTTTCCCTTCACTGGAAGGGACTGGATTTTATCAAGTTGAGAAACAATCAGAAAATCTTAAGATTACAGGAGCTCCAGATGTAGTTCAGTGTAAAGTGTGCACAGGCCCTGAGTTTGTTCCGTGGCACCACATTAAGCAGGATGATCGTGAGTTCAAAGCCAGCCTTAAGTAAAAGTAAGGCACTAAGCAACTCAGTGAAAACCTGTCTTTAAATAAATTGGCTCAGTAATCAAGTACCCCTGAGTTTAATCCCTGGTAGAGGGATTAAAGGGGGGATGTGGGGGAAGTTATAGCTCAGCAATAGAACATTTGCCTAGCATGTGTAAGGCTACGGGTTCAATCTACAGTACAGTAAAATAATAATAACAATAATAATAGAAAATAAGCTATCACCTCTATGAAAAACTTCCTCTGCTTTGATTTAAAAATCTTTTGTTGAAATAACATCACAAAACATATTTGCAAGGACCACTTTAAATCATTCTCTTTGTCCAAAGCACATATATGAATTAGTTCATAAGAAACCTGAAATAGGGCTGGGTCTGTAGCTCAGCAGTAGAGTGCCTGCCCTCACACTGTGAGGCACTGGGTTCAATCCTCAACACCACATAAAAATGAGTAAAGATATTGTGTTCATCAACAACTAAAGAAACCTGAAATAGTCAAACATTGGAAAATACAATTTTTTAGACATCTCTAGAATAGGCTTTCTACAAAACAATATACTGCCTGTTCCTTTACAAAGATTAAAAAAAGTCACTCATGTTAGCACACATCTGTAATCCCAGCAATTTGGGAGGCTGAGGTAGGAGGATTGAAAGTTCAGGGCAGCCTCAGCAACTTAGTGATGTAGCAACTTAGCAAGCCCTGCCTCAGCAACTTAGTTATGAGCAACTTAGCAGGCCCCTGTCTCAAAATGTTTTAAAAAGCGTTGATATGTAGCTCAGTGGTAAAGCACCCCTGGGTTCAATTTCCAGAACAAAGGGGTAGGCTGGGCATGGGACAGGAGACACAATGGAAATTTTCTGTAAATGAAGCCCAAAGTACCAGAATTCTACATAACTAAGTACAAGACTTAAGTCCCTTAAGAATTATTCCATACTGTCTTTTTGCATTAGTTTTATAGAAATCATTATTACATTTGAATATATAAAGTAGTGTTTGGAAACAGTCTAAAGTTAAATTAAATATTTGTAAAAAGACTTGGTTAGGAATAAGTGAGGAATTTCACATCCAGTAATGATGAACTAGGTTGTTTTTATATGGTACTAAGGATTGAACCGAACCCAGAGTACCCTACCACTGGGCTATATCCCCCAGTCCTTTTTGTTTTGAGATAAGGTATCACTAAATTGCCCAGGCTATCCTCAAACTTGTGATTCTCTTGCCTCAGCCTCCAGAGTCACTGGGATTATAGGTATGCACTACTATGCCCAACTTGACTAGGATTTTTTGGACTACTCTTTTTCGGGCAACTATAGAAACTAGAAAAAGGGTAAATAAAATCTGTTTAAGGAATCAAAGAGCAACAAAGGTAGTGAAAACTTCTGGGATTGATTCAGGAGAAAAAGAAAAGTTGTAGAGAGAATGAGCCCGCCACTTTCCAATGCTTTTCTCATCAGGTGAGGAGGGAGGCAGAACAAGGGAACATTTATAATGTTTAAATCTAAATGATAAATAATTATGTTGTAGAGGTTTAAAATACACAGAATTAAAATTCCTACCAATAAAATAACAGAAGTCACAGGGGAAATAAACGCAGTTACAAATATTCTAGAAGTTCTTGGATTTTAGAAGTGGTAAAAGTACTAACTCATGATAGATAACAAGTTAAAAATGCATTTTATAGTATTTACTATAAAATTACAGAACAGAAAAAAAAATCATATGAATAGCATACCAATAAAAAAGGAAATAATTTAAAAAATACTTAATCCAAAAAAATACAAGAAAGGGAAAAAGAAAAAATAAATGACACAACTTGGTAACTAATACTATAAACTTAAATATAAAACATTAAATTTTTTTAAAAAATGATATACCGCTAAAAAGACATCTCTCTCATTTGTTTGGTTTTTGAGACAGCATCTTGGTATGCTGCCCAGGCTGGTTTTAAAAGGATTCAAGTAACACACTGCCTTGGCCTTGCAGGTAGGACTACAGGCTTGCACTACCATACTCACAAAAGACACTTCTTAACATAAGAAAAAGTTAAAAGTGAAAAGAAAGAAAAGGTTTAGCTATCCTCTCAGAAAAAGGAGACTTGTCAAGACAAATTACAATAAAGACATTTTATAATGATTAAAAAGTTCAATTCACTAAAGATCTAACAATTTTGTATTTGTAAGAGCTTAACTTTTATATATTCGAAGAAATTATTGGGATTAACTTTCTGTTAGATAATACATGTTTATTCTTTATATAACAAAGGAAATAAAGTAAAAAAAGAAAACAAAAATCAAGTACATGACACACCTTAGCTCTGTAGGAATGAGAACCCCCTTGAAAATTGATGACTCCATAAGCATCCGTTGGGCTCTGTTCTGTATGCTTTTCCACAGACCACTCTTCTATTGCCTGATTAAAATGGTCACCCAATTTCACATCTGAGTATTTCATGGCAAGACTTGCAGTGAAACAAGCATGTTGCTTGACCAAGCGACCACAAAAACACCTAAAAGGAAAAAGTGAGATTATAAAGACTTTTTAAAAAATTGAGTCAATGAAAAACTGAATTAAAATGAGTGAACCAATAAAGATAAAGAAAATAGTATGACTCTTTGATTTTAGAATATCAGTAAATAAATGCTTTCATTAAAGCACTGAAGTAGGGTGATGATGATGTTATAACCTAAATTCCTGTGGGGCATCCTCAAAAAGTGGTGTAGGTATATTACAGAAACAATGTTTCAGCAACAGAATGAAACAAACCACCAATAGAACAATATAGATTAATCTGAAAGATCATGTTGAGTAACAGAAGTCAGGTATCAAAGATACATATTTACATGATTCTATGTGTACAGAATTCAAGAAAATGCAAACTAATCTATATAGTGACCAAAAGGTGATCAATGGTTGCCTGAGGCCAGGGATATAAAGGACAGAATTCTACCTAGAACATCATGCTGGACCACAATGTAAGAAGCAAGAATCTAATAAAGCCAGAGAGTCTCACTGATTTGATATGATCTTAAAATTAGAGTTTGAGGAAATCAGACAGCTAGAGTTTATAGGGTAAAAAACAAAACAAAAAAGGAAAGAGTTACTAAGAGTCCCAAATATCTGCAGAAGGGTCCTTCTTATTAAAAAAAAAAAAAAAAAAAAAAAAATTACTCAAGGCAAAGGTAAGAACCACTAGATGGTAGAAGGCCAAACAATTCCTTAAGCTCATGAAGGACAGAACCCATCAACCAGAATTATCTTTTAACACATATGGCCTAAGATAGAATTTTCAGAAAAGTTTTATCCAATTAGGATTCAATGAGACCTAGACAACATGCTTCTTGATAAAATGTAAAAGCAAGACCTGAAAGGATCAAAACAATCCAAAGTAACCTAACTGCATGCTAACATAAGTCCAAAACTCCCTAATTGAAATAATAAAATCCAGCACTCAAACACATAAAATTCATAATGTGAAGCACCCATTAAAAATTCCCAGACAGGGCTGGGGTTGTGGCTCAGTGGTAGCATGCTCGCCTAGCATGCATGAGGCACTGGGTTCGATCCTCAGCACATAAAAATAAAGACAATAAAGTCCATCAACAACTAAAAAAATATAAAAAGACAATTTCATTAAACGAAGACCGCAAATGACAGAAATGATGCAATCACCAGAAAATGACACTAAAACCACTATTATAAATAATCTCCATCTATTAAGTATATGCTCAGAAAAGAGACGAAAATGTGATGAAGAAAGAAAAATCATAAGATATTTAATTTTTTTTTTTTTTACCTGTCCGAGATTTTATTGGCAGGACTGTAGCGGCCAGTCGCAGAAGAGAAGGGAAGGGGGGGAGAGAGAGAGAGAGAGAGAGAGGGAGGGAGGGAGGGGAGAGAGAGAAGAGGGAGGAGAGAGAGGAGGTGGGGAGAGAGGAGAAGGGGGAGAGAGAGTAAGAGAGTAAGAGTAAGAGAGAGAGGGGGAGGGGGAGAGTAAGAGAGGACAAAGAGAGGGTGAAAGGAGGAGAGAGAGAGTAAGAGTAAAAGCTAAAATTTTTTGAAAAGACACAAATAGACTATCTAGGGATAATATAATAGATAAGATAGAAGTCAAGGGAAGGGTTTTATAATGTATTGGGAGGGGGAGAGGGAGAAAGAGAGAGGTGGGGGGGAAGAGAGAGAGGGGAGTTAGTTCAATAAACTCAAAGATGTAGCAAACGAATCTATTCATAATGAAACCAAAAGAGAAAAAACTGTAACCTCTGGAATATCTATCATCTCAGAGCTACTTGTAAATTCAAATCTCAAAAGGATTGGAAGTAAAAATTTAAAAACATGTTAGGAAAAAATTACCCAAATTTGAAAACTGTTGGATCCACAAATTTGAGAAGCTCAACAAAACATAAACAAACCAAGTATAAATAAATTACACTACGGCACTGCTGTAAGTCAATAATATAGAGGAAATCTGAAAAGCAGCCAGAGTACAAAGGTTATGTTATATGCAGAAGAACAAAGATAAGAATGATAGCAGGAATCTTCAACAACCATGCAAGCCTAAAGTTAATGGAACAATATCTTAAGAACTTAAAGGAAAAAAACCTGTCAAGCTAGAATTCTATACGACTTAAAACTATTAGCCAACCAAAGTGATCTAATAGATGTTTCCATGTACAGAATAAAAACCTTCTTTGAATACATGTGAAGTACTCATTAAGACTGATATATTGGGCTGGGGATGTGGCTCAAGCGGTAGCGCGCTCGCCTGGCATGCGTGCGGCCCGGGTTCGATCCTCAGCACCACATACAAACAAAGATGTTGTGTCCGCTGAAAACTAAAAAATAAATATTAAAAATTCTCTCTCTCTCTCTCTTTAAAAAAAAAAAAGACTGATATATTTTGGCCTATAAAATAGGTCTCAATTAACCAATATGAAAAAAATACAAATTGTATTCTCTGAACACAATGAAATTTAACTAGAAAACAGTAAGAGAAACATGGGAAATTCTGAAGTATTTGGAAACTAATGACACACTTAATTTATGAATCATAAGAAAGTCACAAAAAAAGAAAATATTTAGAACAAAATGAAAATAAACATCAAAATCTGTGGGGTACAATTAAAGCATCATATGGAAGAAAATTAGTGTTTGTGTAAATAGGTATGCTTTATACAGTACATAGCAATAAAAAATTGTGGTATATAAAGTTTAAACAGAGAACATTTGAAAACAAAAAGTAGCCTAAATTCTACCTTAAAAACTAAAAAGATTATGAGGGGCAAGGGGGAGGGGGGAAAAAAAGGGGAGAGAATTGAACAACAGCAGAGGAGGTAGAGAGGGAAGATGGGAGGGGAGGGGGGAGTGTAGGGGATAGGAAAGGTAGCAGAATACAACAGTCACTAATATGCCATTATGTAATAATGTGAGTATGTAACAGATGTGATTCTGCAATCTGTATTTGGGGTAAAAATGGGAGTTCAAAACCCAATTGAGTCTAATGTATGAAAGATGATATATCATGAGCTCTGTAATGTTTTGAACAATCAATAAAAAAAAAAGAAAAAAAACTAAAGAGAACAAATTAAACCAAAAATTAAACCCAAAGTAAACAGAAGGGAAAGAAATTATAAAGACAATGAAATATAAAAAAGAGAAAAACCAATGGAAAAGCAAATAAAATAAAAAGCCTATTACTGAAAGAGCAAGAAAATTATCAGACACATAAATCGAAAAAATTGAATAGGGAATTAAAGTTTTTGTTTGTTTTGAGACAAGGTCATGCTATGTTGACCAGAACTAGCTTTGAATAAGGAAATAATTTCAATTCTACATACACTCTACATAATCTCAATTCTAAAATGAAATAAACTCTATTCTACATACACTCTTCCACAAAATATAACAGGAAACATTCACCAATTCATTTCATGAGGTCAGATTCATCCTAGTTAAAAAAAAAAAAAAAAAAAAAGACAAAAGCATTGTAAAAACCATGAAACCCTCACTAGGATAAACTCAAAACTTTGTTAAGAAAATATTAGTAAAAAGAATCCTGTGTTATATCATAAAAAAACAATCAATTTCAAGTGAGGTTCATTCTGGGAATATAAGGTTACTCCAAAATTCCTAAAACCATTCATCAACAGGCTAAGGGAGAAAAATCTCTCAGTCATGCCAATAGATAAAGAAAAAGTATTAGATGAAATTTAACATCTGTTCCTTATAGACAGAGAAAGGAGGAAACTTCCTCAACACAGTGTAGATCTTATCAATGAGTACTGTGATTCACTCTCGCTAATCACTGAACCTACGGGTGGTCTTGGAAACTATGGACAAAAAAGTAGACAAAATATATGAGATAAATGCTTTCAGGCACTGAACAAGAGGAACCATGAAGCCCTATTTCATGCGCTAAATGAAAGTAAAACATAAAGCAACCCCCCATGACTGCATAGACTAGGCACTTTCTCAACCCCTGTGCATAAAGGTGATGCTCAGGCAGAAAATGGCAAAGTTGCTGAGTTAGGCAAGGAAACAGAACAGAAATAGTTGGAATTTGTAGCAAGGTACCAGAGAAAAGGGATTCCAGAGAATATAAAGAAACTTGAACGGAGATTCACAATGGGTCCTTGGCCATGGTCTAAGGTTTATTTATGTCAGACAAGATTCTGTAATGCCTAGCAGAAATCTCCTTCTGTGGATGTCAGAACTGGGTCATAAGGTCTGAAAGACATTGTGCTTTTAGTTCAGAGTAAAAAGAGACCGTCAAGCATCTTAAGCATTTAGTTGAAACCCCAAAAAGGCTATACCTTAAGAGTAAAAAATTCAAAATAGGAACAGAACTTCCCTAACAAGAAAATCAAACCTCAAAGAACCAAAGAATAGCCAATAATTCAATCATCTGTCAGACCGAAATTGAATACCTTTAAAGGAAGACAACACAATCCAGAACTCCTAGGAGATCTATAATGTCCAACCTACAATTAAAATTACTAGATACACGAAAAAACAAGAAAGTATGATTCATTATCAAGAAAAAAAGAGAAGAAATCAATAGAAAGAGACCCTAACTGATGTATATGTTGAAATTAATAAATAAAAAATTGAATACAGACTTTATAAATATATTTGAGAACTTATAGGAATAGATGGTCATAATGAGGGCTGAGGTAGTGTATCCCAGTAGTGAAATGGAAACTTTAAAAAAGAATCAAATAAATTTTAAAATAAATGTACAGTAAATTTTGCAGCATACTGGCAACTGTAGAAATAAGGGTTATAAGCACAGATCAACAGAAATTATCCAATTTGATAAATAGAAAAAAAGCTAAATTACAATAAAATAAAATCACAGCAACCTGTAGAAGGTATCAGGAGTTTCAGAGGGAAGAGAAAAAAAAAAAATGGGGTAGCAAAGTATTTTAAGAACAATGGCCAAAATCTTCCCAATCAGGTGAAAAGTTTGAATTTGCAGACATTTCTATAAACTGAGTAAGTACAAAGAGAATCAATATCACAGACATGTTGCTGAAAACCAAAGGTATGAAGAGAAAAACATCATCTTTAAAGTAACCCCAAGAAAAAAGACCCATTACAAACTGGAAACAATTACACTAGTGACTGGCATCTCACTAGAAACAATAGCCAGAATATAAAATGACATCCCGTTAAGTGCTGCAATGAGAAAACTCAACTCAGAAATCTATATCCAGTGAAAATATCCTCTAAATATGAAAATAAAATATTTTCAGATATATCTGTACTTAATAAATACTAAAAGAAGTTCTTCAACCTGAAGGGAGAAAAGGCTGATAGAACGTCCCATCTGTAAGATGAATACCACTGGAGGAGGTAAAAATAAGGGCAAATGTAAAAGATTGTGAGTTGTTTTCTGCTGACTTTATTGACTGGGAAAAAAATTCAATATACCTAAAAGAAACTCATTCTATACACTTGTTTCTAGCCTACCAGAGACATTATCTTCTTTCCCTACTAAACATTACCATTTATTCAATTGCCTAACTAGGAAATAAGTCTTCCCTTTCCCTTATATCAAAAAATCTATTGCATTTACTTACTTCATAAATCCCTTCAAATGTATCTACTTCCCTTTATAATCAGAGCACTCTTAATTCAGGTTGTCATTTTTTTGCCATAATTATTCCAAAACTTTCAGAACTGGCCTTTTCTCTTTATCCAATCTCCTCAAAATGCCAACTATTAGAATGGACAGAGGGAAAAGGGAAAAAAAAATCTAACATATTATTCACCTATATAATACTCTTCTAATGCAAAGTCAAAAGCATGTGGCAGGGGCCGGGGTTATAGCTCAGTGGTAGAGCGGTTGCCTAGCATGCATGAGGCACTGGGTTCGATCCCCAGCACCACATAAAAATAAAAAAATAAAATAAAGGTATTGTGTCCATCTACAACTAAAAATGTATTTTTTAAAAAAGCATAGTATACATGCTTATACGTGGCATAGTATACATAAAATTTAAATGACCTGGCCCATATTTATTTCTCCAGGCTTAGATCTCTCCAATCTCCACCTTACATTAAGTAGTCTCCTAAAAGAACTATGATGTCCTTAACTGTCAGGCCTTCCCATGATCTGTTTTTTTCTGTCCAAAACCTCTTTCCTTCATTCTTTGCCCAACTAACTCACACTCAACTAATTTAGAACTCTGTTCAGGTAGCTTTCGCTGAGTTTCAAACCGAAGTGCCTGATTCTTCACCTCAAGTCTGGATAAAACATACTTAAAATACAATAGCATCCAAGTTTTATTGTCCTGTATTCTAACTCATATATCTAATACATTAGTTTTGTTTATTTTTCAAATTTTGTGCAATTATGTTAAACTTACCTGACAAGTTGCTGACAAATCTGACATCCTGGAAGGCATCTACAAAACATAAAAAGATAAATAACCCATAATCTCAATAGAAAACTTTTTAATTTTAAACTGAACTACATAAACCCACACAAAAGTATGAAACAAAGGTAAATAACGTATTTAGTTTTTCAATAGATATCATAGATCATGTGTACATTGACTTGTATGTAAGTTAACATTTTAAATTCACATAGCTTCCTTATTTTAAATGAAATCAGTTTTGATATAAAATCTACAAAGCATAAGAGAAAACACTGACAGATTTAAATACACAAAAACATATTCATATATGGCAAAAATTTGCCACTAATAAAGTCTAAAGACAAATTGAGAAAAACAATTTTGCAAAGGCCTAGTTTTCTAATATATAATTTCCTCATATCAATTTTTAAATCTAATATCAAAAAGAAAAAGTACATGGTTCACAGTAAAAGCATATATATGAAGAGATTTGATTAGCAAAGATTTAAAAACAATATTTGAGGACAATGTCTTAGTAAGAAAATAGAAAAACTGTTGTATCTATCTGGTGGGAGTTGTATACTGATATCATCTCTATGGAAGGCAACTTTGACAACACTCATCAAAATAAAAGATACAGTTTCCTCTTCACACTCTAATGCCAGTTCTAAGATCATGGATCAAAAAAGACCTGTGTATGAAACAAGACATATATAACATAATACAATGCAGCATTTTTTTTTCCTTATAGCAAAGAGAAAAACTGAAAATAGCCAAAATGTTCATCAGTAAGGGACTATTAAAACAAATGATTCAGACATAAAATTATAACAATGCGTCACAATTAAAAACAAAGTAGTGGTCTCCAAGACAAGTAATAAACACAATAGGCTAAACAGTATATATCTTAAAGGAGGGAAGAGAATATATAAATATTTGCAAAGGGGCTGGGGATGTGGCTCAAGGGGTAGCGCACTCGCCTGGCGTGCGTGCGACCCGGGTTCGATCCTCAGCACCACATACCAACAAAGATGTTGTGTCCGCCAAGAACTAAAAAATAAATATTAAAAATTCTCTCTCTCTCTCTCTCTTCCCTCTCTCACTCTCTCTTTAAAAAAAAAATATTTGCAAAGACATGCAAAGACTGTATCTATTTCTGGAAAGTATTTTAAGGAATGGACTGACACCAGATTGTTATTATTATTTTTAGTTTCCGGTGGACACAACATCTTTATTTTATTTTTATGTGGTGCTGAGGATCAAACCCAGCGCCCCACGCATGTCAGGCGAGCACCCTACCGCTTGAGCCACATCCCCAGCCAGACACCAGATTATTTTGGTAAGGAGAAAGCTAAAGCACAGTAGTGGAAAGGGAATTTTGATTGAAAAAATTTGGTAACTTGCAAACCTTGAATCAGGTGCATGAACTACTTAGTAATATAAAATTAATTTAAAATTCCTACTAGTGTAGAAAGAATCGACCAGCTAACTGTTTGAAAGTTACATCTCATGGACAATTTCAGCTGAAGATACTTACAGCTTGAGGGGGTTTTTCCTGCTACTGGGGACTGAACCCAGGAGTGCTCTACCTCTGAGCTACAGTTCTAGCCATATATGTATATGGGGTGTGTGTGTGTGTGTGTGTGTGTGTGTGTGTGTGTATTTTTATTTATTTCTTTATTCATTTATCTATCTATCTATCTATTTATTTTGAGACAGAGTCTTCTTATTAAATTTGACCTAGCTGGCCTCAAACTTGTAACCACTGCCTTAGCCTCCCAAGCACCTGGAATTACAGGCATGTGCCACCACACCTGGCCATGAGGTTTTCTTTAACACCTGACAAGTGTTTTTGTTATTTGTACTGCAAGTGAAATAAATTATAGAAAATAAACTCCTTACTGATAGTACAATCTATTTTTTAATTAAGCAAAATTACAACTTCTTCAGTTTTATTTGAAAACTGGCAGACTGACCTAAGGAGACCTAAATTCTAATACCATTTTTATAATTACCAACCATGTGACCTGGTGATGTAATCATATCTTTAAAAGCAGTAAAAATATCAGAATTGTACAATCTAATGATTGAATAAGACATTAATGTTATCTAATGATCTTAAAGAGTTAATCAAAATATTTACAGAATTTACTTTAAAATGGAAGGATATTGGGGCTGGGTTTGTAGTTCAGCGGTAGAGTGCTCGCCTAGCATGGGCAAGGTGCTGGGTCCGATCCTCAGCACCACATAAAAATAAATAAATAATAAAGGTATACAAAATGGAAGGATATTTAAAGAACATACTTAACAGTAATCAAATAAGTGCAAATTTAAAACATACAATTATTGTTGATTAAAAACAAAATTTCAAGGCCAGTCTGGGCAACAAAGTAATATCCCCTCTTTAAAAAAAGGTGCAGTAAGGGGAGAAACAGGAAAAAATAAAATAATAAAAGATAGTCTATTTTTTATTTATCACCTGTTCTTGAAGACAACAGAATATGTTACTTAAGTCAGGCATTCCTACTCACTACCAGTAATAATATATATTGCTTTAATCCCTTAAGAAAGTATTTGGCATTATATAAATTAAGGAAAGTGAGACATTAAACACACACAAAATAGTTTTATCCACAAAAATCTTAATTATGGCCTAAGGTTAATCTATAAAGGCCACAAACTGAAAACAACTTAAATGACTTGTAATATAAATAGGTAAATAAACATAAACTATGGTAAATACACTAATAGAACATTAACTATCATTTTAATGAAATCTGTAATATAAAAATATTTAACATGTTTAAAACCAGATACATATTTTTATATAGACAGAATGGAGCAATATTTTAAAACAAAAACTAAGCGCTGAGGAAAAACTAAAAATAAATCCACCAAATTATTATTAACAATAGCTGTCTTAATGTACTGAAATTGAGCATAGCGCCAACTTTTTGCTTCAAGTTTTCAAAAGAAATGTGTTCATTTTAAGCAAAAAATTTATTCAAAATTAGGATCTTAAATGCTAAAATAAAGAAAAATGTTCAATCCAAATGGCAGGCTTATGTAATGTAAACAATGAAAGGCTTTATTTAGTTTGGAAATTCTATTCAACAAAGACTTACCTAGTACTCATTATGGGCAAAAACTTGTACTATAAGAGTTTAACAGTTAATAAAAATTATCTCATTTTAGCTATTTTTCATAAGATTTCATTCACATACTTAATGAAATTAAAAGTTGCAGAGAAGGTAATCTGATAAACAGGGTTTGACAAGAGACAGAAAAAGAAAATGCAAAAATATTGTCAATGCCTTTGTCAATTTTTTTCTAAATGCTTGAGAAGAGAGGTACTATATAAAGTAAGGAAATAATCATATCTTTGATTTGCCTTTAAGCTTTTTCTATTTATAGGTAACAGAAAAAAAATTAGCAAAAATGTTTCTTAATGTATATATCACAAAGTCAACCTTTTCTTGAATTATAGCTAATATCCTTTACTTTCAACTTTTTTCTATTATCAAACCCATTTTAAAAAACAAAAAGACAATCAGAGATACCCACAGTCTCTGATAATAGGTTTAAAAGGTTTTCCAATAAATACTGATTTATATTCATATAATGTCAAACAAAAAAGTGACAGAGGCTGGGGGTCTAGATCACTAGTAGAACACTTGCCTCACATATGTGAAGCCTTGGGTTCATTCCCCATCAATGTCTACCCCTTTGCCCCCAAAAAAGTGACTAGTAGGTCTATATTGGTTTCTTCAGCATGAACCATAGTACTGGGCATTCAGTAGATGCCCAATAAGTAGATGTACAAACATGTTTTAAGTTCTCAAGATCAGTGAATGAACAAGTTTAAGAGAGAAAGAGAGGCGTTACCTACCTATCTTTGTAATACACTAGCATAATTTGAGTTTGGAGATGGGGGAACACTTTGAGGAAGAAGTTTTATGCTGTAAATGTCATTAAGAACTCTTCCAATATCTTGTTAATCCTATCTCCTTTTCCCATTCCCAAAAGAATATTAACAATAACTACAAAAATTAACAGTGACTACAAATATTTAATAATTTTTGTTTTCAAAAATAAATAGCAATATAATTCATATCTAAATTCCTAGAAGATCCCAAAAGAAACAAAGGTATGCTTACCTGTGAGGGTCCTTGGAACTTGGTATAATGTATACACATTCCCTCTTGGTCAAAGTGCTTTCTATCCAGGATTTCTGGGACTAAAGTTTTAAAGGAAGGTTTGTAAATTAACCCATTAATACAAGAAAGAAATAATTCCATAACAAATACACAAAAATATATTTCTATACTATTTAATTGTTTTAATCCACTAAATAGTATACTCTTACTAATGATAGCACACTTAAAACATTAGAATAATTCCATTTAAATCCAATGTAATTTAACAGTGCAGTGCTGAAGTGAGATTTTGACTGAGCCAAAAACTCCAGAAGGACCAGTGTGATCCTGGGATATGGACCATTTATAAACAATTAAGTGACTGTCAGATTGAAGGATTTTTTGAGGTGTTAGGGATCAAACCCAGGGCCTCCCACATGCTAGGCAAGTGCTCTAACCCTGAATTATATCTCCAGCCCTTTTTATTTTATTTAGAGATAGGTTCTTGCTCAAAAGCATAGGCTCACTGTCAGATTTAATTTAAAAACAAGGCCCAGCTAAGATACTAGGTATTTCTAAAACAAATATCTAAATCATAAAAGCATGTAACAGTTAATGGCACAGGGATAGAAAAGACATAAAGCAAAATTCTAAACAAAAGAAAGATAATATTTTTTTAAAAGATGCTAAACATCAATAGGGACAGAATGGGTTATTACAAGATTACAAATATTCAGTCTACCAAAACTGGAAACAAGTAAAATTAAACAAATATAAGAGCCTTAAAATACAGAAAGCAAAAATTCAAGAGTTAGACAAATACAGGATCACAATAGATGATTAACACATTTGTCTTAATTACCAAAAAATCCATTAAACAAACAAAAATCAGGAAAGGTTTAGAAGGTTTTAACAAGCTTATTTCTGCATATAACAAACAAAAGACCCACATTTTTCTCAAGCACACATGAGGCATTTATAAAAATTGATCATGTACTTTACCACAAAGCAAACTTCAATACATTATCAGATAATAGATACCTTTCAGAAAATATTAACTTATCACAGTACAATTAACAAAGTATAAATAAAAAATTTTAATATCTCAGTATCTGAAACTACTTAAATACTTTGCAAATCAAAGAAAAAGATAACTAAAATTTAAAACTCTTAGAAGTGAAGAGTAAAAATACTATGCATTTCAAAATCTGAGCAATGCAGTATAAATGTTGCTTAAGGGGAAATTATAGCCTTAAGGGATTATATTAGAAAACAAAGGCTGAAAGTTATTGAGCTAAGTCCATAATTTTAAAAATATATTGAAAAAATATATTGAAAAAAGGAAAGAGATAAAAAGTAAAAAATAAATGAAATTTAAAAAACAACAAAGCAAGATAAGTGAAGATCAAAGTTCTTAGGTAAAAACTCTATTAAAGTTGAATAAGACAGGGCATAAGCAACAGTAAAAGTGAAAAGATACAATATAAAGAAAGAATAGAAAATAACAGGCCACTATCAACAACATTTAAACACATGTGAAATACACATATCCTAGGGAAAGTATACAGTTCAGAAAAAAAAGGATTATACATACACACAAAGAGAAAGTAGTATACTAGAAAATCTTGAAGAGTTTGCAAGTATTTTTCATACTATATTTTCAATCTTCCCATAAATCTGAAATTAATTTCAACTTTTGAAATTTGATTTTAAAAAAATTTTGAGTTCTTAATGGACCTTTATTTTATTGAGTTATTTTATCTAGTAGTGAGACTCAAACTCAGTGTCTCACACATGCTAAGCAAGTATTCCATCACTGAGCCAGCCACAAGCTCAGTCCTTTTTTTTTTTTTTTAGGAGAGAGAGAGAGAGAATTTTTTAATATTTATTTTTTAGTTTTCAGTGGATACAACATCTTTATTTTATTTTTATGTGGTGCTGAGGATCGAATCCAGTGCCCCGCGCATGCCAGGCGAGTGCGCTACCGCTTGAGCCACATCCCCAGCCCAAGCTCAGTCCTTTAACCTTTTGTTAGTTAGGCTTCTGCCTCAATCCAACTACTGATGACTGATTAGAAAGAATCATCATGATATAAAGTACCACATACTGAGAGTAAGAAAATTTCTACAAAATTAAGTAGATTAATTTCAGGTTTCGTCCTCCTCCTCTAGGCCACCAGGATAGTACAAAAAAGAATTTATTTACTAAATAAATGAAACCTATGAGAAAAGAGATATTCTGGACAAAATTATGATGAATTAAGTTTTGCAGGAGATTTTCTTGAGTCTGCATCAGGCACCCTTTTGATAAATCTTAGAAGTTATCCCCAACATTCTACTTCTGTTTTCAAAATTTTGTGTTTCCTTACTTCAATCAAAATGTCCATTTCCTAGGTAAAAAGTTCTCCTTTATGTAGGCTCACTCAGATAGGAGCAAATTACACCATGATGCTCCAACTATCAAGAAAAAAAGTCAATGGATGCCCTCTAGAACTCAGGTCCCTTAATTAGCAAAATTTTCTATTTGTTGAAGAGCATGTGACGTTGACATAATCTCTCCAGCACCTTCTTACTCTAAAATCTGCTTATTTCCTAAGAAGCTCCTTTTTTACATCCCTTGTCAGGTTGTGGGGGAGATCACTTTAATTTCATTATAATAGAAGTCAATTTGCTCCTGATGTACACATAGCAAACCCAATTTTGATTCAATCCAATTCCCCACCCACTCTATGACTGCATGTACACTGCAGAGAAAACACAATACCTGACTGGTTTCACTTTAAAACTCTTGACCATGAACCTCAAATGCCTTTTAACAATCCCCCACCTGTAGAGAATCAGATGTAACTGCGTTACTATTACTGTCCTTGATGGAGTCTGCCTGCAAACGGATATTCTGTCAAGGTATAGATAAGTAACAGCGGACATGCTTGAAAACGAGGTGTCTGCTGTCCTTGGGAGGGCCTACTTGCAAACGAGAGGCTCCTTCAAGGTTTAGATAAGGTAACAGCGGACATGCTTGAAAACGGAGGTGTCTACTGTCTTTGAGAGGACTTACCTGCAAACGGGATGTTCTGCTAAGTGGGCTAGGAGGGCGCTAAGAGGGGTTCAAGGGGAAGGGAGAGGGCATGGAGTTATAAATGATGGTGGAATGTGATGATCATTATTATCCAAAGTACATGTATGAAGACATAAATTGGTGTGAATATACTATGTACAGAACCAGAGATATGAAAAATTGTGCTCTATATGTGTAATACGAATTGTAATGCATTCCACTGTCATATAAAAATAAAAAAAATTAAAAAGATGGATTAGTGGTCATACTTATTCCTTCATTTTTACTGGCTGCTTTTTCATTAATTAATGAAATGTAGATCTAGATAGTATAAAATAAGATCTGTTTGGACTTTCTCCTTTTACACTATTCAGAGACAACTAGCAAGGACCTCAGTTCAGTCCCAACTGGATTTTAATAAAGAAGCCCATACCTAGACATAATATTGGTGAAACTTTACTACATGAAGATAAAACCAAAAAATAAAAAATAAACCTTAAGGGGGCTGGGGTAGTGGCTCAGAGGTAGAATACTTGCCTAACATGCGTGAGGCACTAGATTCTATCCTCACACCACATAACGTAAAATAAAGACACTGTATCCACCTATAACTAATAAATAAATAATTTTTTAAAAAATAAATAAACCTTAAGGGGCTGGGGTTGTGGCACAGTTTTAGAGCACTCACCTAGCAAGTGCAGGGTGCTGGGTTCGATTCTCAGCACCACATAAAAATAAAATAAAGGTATTATGTCAAGCTACAACTAAAAAACAAAATATTTTTTAAAAAACAAACCTTAAATAGTTAATTTAGAATAAGTCAAGAGCTAAGGTATTCCATATGTGCTCTTCAGTTTCAGCTGTAAGTTACATGTAAAACACCTTAAGCCTTATGCTGCTTTCATACATGTAAAATTTCTGAATATAGTGTTTGTTTATAAACTGCTTTATGCAACAAATGAAGGTCCTGGGACTACAAAAGCCCACTAGAGAATCTTTTCGGGCTCAATCAAGAACAATGACTCCCAAAATACCATAGGCTGCCCTTGGTATAGCCTCTTAGAAAAAGAGATTAAGGGTCAAAGATTGCCAACAATACAGGAAATGTTCTTCTTTGTCTCACTGTGGCACATGGTGGCACATTTCTGTAATCCCAGTGACTAAGGAGGATGAGATAAGCAGGATAACCACTTTGAAGCCAGCCTAGCAACTTAACAAGACCCTGTCTCAAAAAAAAAAAAAAAAAAAAAAAACAATAATAATAATAATAATGGTACAGTGTCCCTGGGTTCAATTCCCAATACTGCAAAAAATGAAAGAAAAAATTCCTCTTTGGTAAGAGTTCTTGGATCAACCATGTAGCAGACCACTTGAGTTCAAGGTGACAAGATACACATTGAGTAGATAAGTACAGATTTACCCTTGCCTCATGACCACCAAAAACCATTATTATGAATACCATAGAACAGTATTCAACCTTTAAAAAAGAAAGAGAGAAAGAAATACAAAATAGGGCTAGATGTGCCTCAGGGGTCGAGTGCCCTTGAGTTTAAAACCCAGTAAATCCACCCCCAAGTTCCCAAAAAAGAAGAGATCCTGCCATTTACAACAACATGAATGAAACTATAAAGCCATTATCTCTTCTAACAACCTAAAAGATTCCAAAGGTCACTGCAAGAGATAAGTCCAATTACAGGACTCACTGCACACAGGGAAATCTAAAGTCTCCTTTATTACTAGATATTTAGTTTCCCAATTCACAAACAGTTTACCCACAAGCAACATTAAAACTGTTGTCTAAAATCATAGTTGACACTAATATATCCTTTCAAAGTTGTCAAAGAATAGAGTGTTAATCAAAGGTCAGTTAGTTTTGTTAACCCTTTGCTCAAAGTGAATATAACAAGAAAATAATTAGCAGATACAATATGGTTATCAGGCATTGTTCTAAACATTTTATGTGCATTTATATGCCTTTACTCATTCTGTGCTCACAATCCTATGAAGTAGATGCTACTAATACTCCCACATTAAAGATAAGACTTAGTTAGACACAGAATTTAGAAAACTGTCCAAAGCCACACAGTTAATAGAATAGTTTGTCCTAACTTTTAAGAGATATTTAAAATAAGCATTTCAAAATCACTTGAAGATATGCTTTAAATATACCACCTTTCTTACATCTTTTCTTAAATTGATGGGTAGAAATAGAATTACTTTCAAAACGAAAATTCTAAAGTGATCACTCTCTATATAACTTTCTGAACACAGAAATACAAAAAAGAACAGAATGGCTAACATACTTTCCTAAACAGTAGTGTTAAATACCAACAACTGCTAACCAGCATTAAGCCTTTCTCCTTTTCTGCCTCTCAGCAATTATCTGCCTGAGCATCTCTGACTGCAATTACTCAAGCTAGGGTGGACATAGGTATGGGGAAATTTAATCAACAGACTTCAAAAATAGACTAATACCAGTAAATCACAGGTTCTAAATAGTAGCTTGCAAACTTCTGAATATTAATTAATTGAAAAATTCATTCCAATTATCCAATGAATCAGACACACATTTTTCATAATTAATATCTTCCTACTAACAGTAAATAAAAATATTTTCATTGACATTTTCACTTAAGACAGAGTTATATAGCAGAGAAAAATAAATTCCAAGTAGTATTTGACATAAAAATAATCAGAGTTCTCTTTATAAAGATTAGTGTGGGGCTGGGGATGTGGCTCAAGCGGTAGTGCGCTCGCCTGGCATGCGATCCTCAGCACCACATACAAAGATGGTGTGTCCACCAAAAACTAAAAAATAATAAAATATTTTTTAAAAAAAGATTAGTGTGTAAGGAGACAACTAAAAGAATAGTTTCTAATGAGCAAATCCATCCAAAATTTTAGCAAAACTATTTGCTAAGTCACTTAAATTATGTCACTCTCATGACCACAAATTTTTACTAAATTTTGTGCCCTCAAGGATATACAACTTTAGCAAGTTTAAGACCCTCTCCTACCACTCCTTCTACTTTATACATCAGTTTTGTATATTTCAAGAATTTACTGTCTCAGTGTATATAATGGCCAAATGTAAATCTATTCCCCCCACACATAGTATTTTCTTCCTTCACTAGTTACATTAGGACTTCATATACCCAATATTCACACATCCCAGCTGAAAGATGTAAATCCCACCCAATGATAAATTAGTTTTATGGTTTCTGAAATTCTAAGTTTCTGTTCTGCCATTAGTTACCCAATCCATCCTGGATTACAAACACATACATAAATTTTTAATTTTCTATTTTTTTCTTCTTTTGCTAGGGTGCATTACTGAATTATACCAAGAGGTGGCAAACTACAAACACAAATCTGAAAATTCCTAAACTTCTATGTTCCAAGTAATGTAAAAACTAACTACAGGTTGAATATCCCTTATCCAAAATGCATGGGACCATACATGTCTTGAATTTTTGCATTTTTTTTCAGATTTTAGAATATGTGCATATACATAAAAAGATATCTTAGAGAGCAAATCCAAGTCTAAACAAAAAATTTATTTGTGTTCCGCAGATACCTTAGGCACACAGAGTAAAGGCATTTTATAAACTATATCTAGTATGCCTGCATTTTGACTGTGACTTAAGTCAAGTGTGAAATTTTCCAATTGTGTTATATCGACCTTTAAAAAGTTTTGAGTTCTGGGGCTAGGGACATAGCTCTGTGAGAAAGCAATTGCCTATCAGGCATAATGCCATGGGTTTGATCCCCAGCACTGAAGAAAAAAATGAAAAAAAGAAGAGTTTGGGGTTTCGGAGCATATAAGATTTCTAAATTAGGCATGCTCAACCTGAACATCCACAGAATGTTAGCACAGGAAGGAATCTTAAAGATTTCTTCTGATCTTCAGTGGTTAAAGAGTACAGTTTCTAGAGCTGGATTAATCTGAGTTATCATCTCTATTGTTTACTTATGTGTGCAACCTTGCACAAGTTTCTGAACTGTTTCCCTACCTGTAAAATACACCAGTATCTTCCTCACAATACCCAGAAGATTAAACAAAATAATCAGTACAAAATGGCACATAGTTAAATTCTGACCATGCTGATTATCACTTAAAATTCCATAATTTAGCCAGGTGTGGTGGTGCACACCTGTAATCCCAGCAGCTTGGGAGGCTGAGGCAGGAGAATCAAAAGTTCAAAGCCAGCCTCAGCAACTTAGTGAGGCCCTAAAAACTCAGCAAGACCCTGTATCAAAATAAGAACATAAGGCTGGGATTGTGTCTCAGTGGTAGAGCACTTGCCTAGCACATGTGAGGCCCTGGGTTCAATTCTCAGCACCATGTATAAATAAATAAAATAAATGCCCAATGACAACTAAAAAAATAAAAACATGAAAAGGGCTGGGGATGTGGCCCAGTGCTTAACTCCCCGGGTTTAATCCCTGTACATACACACATATACACACACACACACACAAAATCCATAAATTATAAATTTTTCATAGCAGTCTACCAACAATAAGGGGCACACATACAATAAATAAACCTTCTAACCACATCCTATACTCCAAACAATTTAATACTAGCACATCCTTCTACTGTGCAGATGCTGCTAGCAAAAGCTGAGGGAAAAAAATTAAGATTCCTAAAAAAATTATACTTCAAGGTAACGTGGAAATTGATCTATTTTTTACAGCCAAATACATTCTATGATTCTATGTATTAAAATGAGAAAGGAGCTTGCAGCTATGAAGGGATTAGATTAATCAACATCCCCAGAACTCTATAGACAAAAGGTAAGGAGAATAACTACTTAATGGCACTGAAAGCAAGAAGCAACTAGACAGAGTCTATACCTGGAAAAAAGGAACAAATCTGAGTGAATTTCCAGATTTTGAAGGCTTTTTGCCTGAAGATAGTCTAATGTATTCCTAATTAATACCTAAAATGCTAATAAAAATTTTGGAGTCTTACTGATCTGAATAACCAGAATATTAAGTTCATGCTGATAAAAGCAACTAAAAAGTGATGGGAAATTTTCTGCAAAGGAGTCACAGAAACAAAAGCTTTGGCTGGCCAATTTAGTACATATACATGGGGCAGACCCAAGCATTCAGCTAAATAAAATAACTCAATAGATATTTCTGCTGCCCACTATAGGAAAAACAGAATTTGGAGTTCAGGTATAGTCAAGTTAATCAATGACTATCCTAGTCTGCTTGGACTACAATGCATTTGCTTAAAAAAATTAAATGACACTAAAGACTTAGAAATTGAGTTGAGATAAATTTGTACATGGATCAATATGCCTGAAAGGATGACACAAATAATGAAAGATAAAAATAAGGTTTACCTAAATCAAAACACTAAAACACACTGTCATTCTCTGACTTCTCCTATCAGAGTTCAATTCATTTGATTCTTCTCTCACTCTTATGGGCCTAACTATAGAATTCCACTTAGTCTTAACTGGATGTGAACCCTATGAGAGAGTTTTTAAGGTATTATGAAAAAGAATCTGCAGAATGACAGTTAGCAGAAAAATTATATATATTAGCAGGGCACAGTGGCACACACTTGTAATCCCAGCTACTCAAGAGGCTATGAGGCATGAGGATCAAAAGTTCAAGGTTAGGGGCTGGGGTTGTGGCTCAGTGCTTGCCTAGCACATGAGGAGTGCTAGGCTCGACCCTCAGCACCACATTAAAAAAAAAAAAAAAAAAAAAAAAGATAATGTGTCCAACTAAAAAACAAAAAACAAGCAAACAAAAAAGTCAAGGCTAGCCTCAGCAACTTAGTAAGACCCTATCTCAAAATAAAAAATGAAAAAGACTGGAGATGTAGCTCCATGGTTAAAGCACCCCTGAGCTCAATCCCCAGGGGAGAAGGGGGAGTTGTATATACCAAAGAAACTAAACTGAATCAAATCCAGACCATGACTTTCTTGTAAAAAGGCTCCTACACCTATTTTCTGTTCACTTTGCTTTTCTTACTGATTTCTCCAAGGAATTGCTACTCTGATTGTTTATAGTCCAATAATGCCCCAGATTTGTGGGGTATAAAATGTATGATAAAAAGAACCATGAGCAGTTGCTGTTATGCCATACAGTGGGCTCCAAGATATGAAATAATTAAGTCTGGGAATAACTACATCTACAAAGTAATCAACCTCAATTTAGCCCAAACAATAATAATTTTTCCTCAGTTAGTCAACAGAAAATCTTGCCTAAAATAATTCATTCTAACATGAAAAAATTATTAGGAGAATGAAAAGGAATTAAAAACATCTTTTAGGATAAAAAGCTAAGTATAATGGCAGAAAAAAAAATCAAACATTTTAAATTTCTTATACTAAGTCAATAAATTTTGCCTATACATGTAAGATTGCTAAAAATCAAAACAAATAGTTGCAGGAAAACAAATTTATTTAGAAACAAATCCACATTTAAGGAAACTTGGTGATGGAGACAGCAAAATAAATCAGTGAAAATATGAACTGCTCCAATATATGTACATGAACCACCACACTAATGTTTTAAAAAAATTTTTAGTTGTAATTGGACACGATATCTTTATTTTATTTTTATGTGGTGCTGAGTATCGAACCCAGGGTCTCGCACATGCTAGGAGAGCGCTCTACCACTGAGCCACAATCTCAGCCCCACCACACTAAATTTTTAAAAAATTAGTACCAGATGGATTAAAGTCAAAATATGAAAAGCGAAACTTTAAAACTTCTACTAAAAAAAAAAAAAAGACGAAGAACTTTATGGCCAAAAATCACATAAAGAAAATACTGATATATGATCACACTAAAATATAGAATCAGGGTTAAGAATGGTGATACATGTCTGCAGTCACCGCTGCTCAGGAGATTGAAGCAGGAGGATCCCAAATTCCATGCAACCCTTGGCAATTTAGTAAGACTCTGTAAAAAAAAAAAAAAGTGCTGGTGTTGAAGCTCAGTGGAAAAGGAATCCTGCATTCGATTTCCAGTATTGCATTAAGAAAAAAAAGAAATTTAAAAACTAAGGAATAGGGACATCACTAGATGGTAGAGTGCCAGCTTAGTAGGTATAAGGCCTTGGGTGTAATATCCCGCACCATGGGGGGGGGGGTAACGACACGGATGCGACGACAGTGAGCATCAACAACCCAAATAAATTAACAAATTTACCAAAAAAAGTTAAAAAAAGGGAAAACTTAGAGAGATGTACAGTTCATAAAACAAAAAAGTTAGCATTGGGGTATAAAATAGAAAACTGAAAAAGGTTAGGAAAAGGGGAGGTAACCATAGCCAAACTAAGTATGACAGTTATGTCTACAAAAGTGGAAAATATAATGGGATTTTAACACAGGAAATTTCAATTTTATATATACTATTTCATTTCTTAAATTTCTATGTGAGTTATATTTTTTTTTTAAAGAGTGACAGAGAGAGAGAGAGAGAGAGAGAGAGAGAGAGTTTTTTAATCTTTATTTTTTAGTTTTCGGCTGGCACAACATCTTTGTTTGTATGTGGTGCTGAGAATCGAACCCGGGCCGCACGCATGCCAGGCGAGCGCGCTACCACTTGAGCCACATCCCCAGCCCGTGAGTTATATTATAATCTGCCCATTGTTTATTTATATATCTGAATTCCCTAATAAAAAGCAACTACCAGGCCTAGAGTTGTAGCTCAGTGGTAAACACTTGCCTAGCATATTTAAGGCACTGGGTTTAATCCTCAGCACCACATAAAAACAAATATATAAAATAAAGGTATTTGTCCATCTACAACTAAATACATATTTTTAAAAAACCAACCACCAAAAAACTCAATTATATATGTTTACTTTTAAATATTATGGAATGGAAGTCAAATGATACAATTTAAATTCATTTTGTTCCTGGCTCCTGGTTGTTTACTTTTAAATATTATGGAATGGAAGTCAAATGATACAATTTAAATTCATTCTGTTCCTGGCTCCTGGTTCCCTGATAAAATGAGTTTTTCCCCCCCTGCCAAAGCAATAAAATCTATTGAACTAAATGGATCAACAGCCACCAAAAATTTTCAGGTGATAACACGAAAATATTAGGGCAATCTCTATTTAAAAACTTGGATCTCCATACAGTCAATAAAGCAATATCAACCCAGTATCTATTCCTGCCATGTGATGATACTTTACTGATACATTAATGGACAGGTTTTCACAGTTTCAAATGAAGAATTCTATCCTTACAGAAATCTATTTAGTTAATGACTTCCAATCTACAAATGATTCCCTCAACTAGTAAGCCTACACTTTAACAAAACAAAATGTATATAACTAAGTTGCAAATAATCTATCCTAAGAACATATATACTCCTGAATATTAAGATGCACCCCAAGTTTATATAGTTTGGCAGTTCAACACCCAGTCTGACACTTATTAGCTTTGTGACCTTAGTAAATAATGGGGGATAGTGTCAACTTCTTAGAATATTCTTGAGGGGACAAAAGGTTTGGCTTAAGGCCCTGGGTTTGATCCCCAGGACCATACACACACACACACACACACACACACACACACACACACGGAATTCTCTTGAAGGATTGATATATGTAAAGCATTTAGAACAAAGACCATAGTTAAATGCTAATACCTGTGAGCTAATCCTATAAAAATTTATCTAAGGCCTACTATATACTTTTCTTGTACAAGAGTGCCTTTTGTATATTGTATATGGTAAATTATATTCTTAAAGAAAGACTATGGATTCATATACTGAAGAGTAAGGTCAAGCTTTGTAAGTCTAATTAATGTTTCTCTAGTCTCCTTATAATAAAGAATCTGCTTCTAGCTGGTGCAGTGGCACATGCCTGTAATCCCAGAGGCTCAGGAGGCTGAGGCATGAGGATCAAGAGTTCAAAGCCAGCCTCAGCAAAAGTGAGGTGCTAAGCAACTCAGTGAGACCCTATCTCTAAATAATATATAAAACAAGACTGGGGATGTGGCTCAGTGGTCGAGTGCCCTGAGTTGGATCTCCAGTACCCCTCATCCCCAAAATCTGCTTCTTGGATCTTTCCTTCTATCATTTCTAGTATGCTACCAAGTTGTCAGAGAAAAAGAGGTAAATAAGCCTGTTAAATTTCACTTTGCACACACTTTTCAACCACTGAACCTGGTTCTCAAGGTTGTTAGGCTCCTCATATGGTTTGGCTCAAGAGCTTTTTCTTACTTTGCATTAGGAGCTGGGTTTCCAAAGGCTAAGGTTTCCTAAAAGTATGGCAGGTGCATAGTTAACATGTTATGTTATTAACATGTCTACATGATAACAGGAAAGACAAAGAGTGAGGTCAAGTAGAAGTAAAATCATCATATGTAGACAGAGAAGTTAACAGTGATGCTCATCAACAATCCTGACTTCAAGCCAGGCATTGTGGTGCACATCTGCAGTGAGGCTATTTGGAAGGCTGAAGCAGGAGGAATACTTGAGCCCAGAAGTTTGAGGCCACATAGTGAAACCCTTTCTTAAAACTGAAGGGGGGGGGGGCGGGGGGAAGACGGAGGTGATACTGTGACCTGGCAAAGACACTTAGGTCAAGAGACAAGTCTAACAACCTCAAAGAACTGCTTGCCTCCACATACCAAAATTCTTTAATAGGATTCTAAAATTTCTAAGTGATAGAAAAGTAAACACAATTCACCAAAAACAGGTTAAACAGATTCAGAACAATTTTTAATTCCAAATGAACTGAACCAAGACTTAATAAAATCTCTAAAAGTGTTACTTTAGAGTCAATCATTTTTATAAGATAAACTAGAAGAGGTCCAATTCTCCAAGTCAAACACTTCAGTCAGATTCAAATAACTGCAAAGAGCCTTCTAAAAATCCCTCCATTATTGCCATATCAATCCACACTCCACTCATTCCAAACTACATATGGTAGTTTTATATTAAAGCTCCCAGAAGAAGTAAGAAGTGATACCCATCTAAGTTCTTTTCATGGGTTCACATAAATGACGGTTAAAATCCCTATAGTCAGGGGCTGGGGATGTGGCTCAAGCGGTAGCGCGCTCGCCTGGCATGTGTGCAGCCCGGGTTCGATCCTCAGCACCACATACCAACAAAGATGTTGTGTCCACCGAGAACTAAAAAAAAATAAATATTAAAAAATTCTCTCTCTCTCTCTCTCCTCTCTCACTCTCTCTTTTAAAAAAAAAAAGTCCCTATAGTCAAATGATACTTATAACCTACACTAATCTCAAACATTTTAAATTTTGGTCCCACTTAAGTTTGGTCAAATTTAAAACAGATAATTAGTGGGGAATCATTTAAGAAAAAAAAAAAAAAGAGTGAGCAACTTATATGCTGAAAAGTTCCTCAAAGAAAAAGGTAAAAGAGGACACAAAATTGAAATAATGTACAGCTGGCAAAAATTAATGTCTCCTACTGAAAGCATTATGTGAATGACTGAAGAGATCTTCACAACTGAGAGAATAGGTGGTGAACAATAAGAATCTACCAATCTAAAAAATTAAGGAAAAAAAAAAAGGACTGGGGTTCAATGATAGAGGGTTTGCCTAACTTTGGGTACAATCCCTAGCTCAGGGGGGAAAAAAAGTGCCTCTTAATATGATGCAGTAGAAAGTACAGAATACTATTTATTAAACCTATTAAGTAATCTTGCCAAAATATGAAACTAGAATCTGATCAAGTCTTGAGATTTACCAACAGTTCATAGTAAATACAGAGAAGAAACATGCTGCATGACACTACGGGGATGCATTCAAGAAAATCCAAAGTGTGGGAAATTTTATAAGGCAAATAATTATTCTGTTAAATGACAAATGACAAGACCAAAACAAAAAAGGGGTACCAGTGACTGAAAGAGTTATCAACCAAATGCTGAGTGTAGAATTCTCAATCCTGAATGAAACATATCAAGGGAATAAAACATGAGATAGTCAGGGATATTCATTGATTGTTCAACAATCCTAAGGAATTATTACTTTTTAGGCAAGCAAATGGTACTGTGGTTAGGAGTCCCTGTCTTCTTAGGTATACACACAATGAAGTATTTATAAATGACATGTTTATGATTTCCTTTAAAATTATCTAGTTGAGATGGGTATAGTGGAACATGCCTATAATCCCAGCAATTTAGGAGGCTGAGGCAGGAGGATAACAAGTTCGAGGTCACCTTGGGCAACTCAGCAAGATCCTATCTCAAAATAAAAACTAAAATGGGATGGGGATGTGGCTCAGTAGTACAGTGCCCCTGGGTTCCATCACCAATGCCACCAAACAAAAAACTATCCAGTTAAGGAGGAAAAGGAGGGATAATATAACAAACAAAAGTCACATGCCTCTAACAGTTGAAACTTGTCAAAGGATTCACGGTGGTTTGTTTTACTATATACACAATCTTTATGTTTAAAATCTCCCATGTTAGAATGTTAGAAAATCAGAGAATTAAATCAAAATATCTGTAATTGGTAGGGCTCTCCAACTTAAATTTCATAAGTGCTTGATTCAATAGTCCATTTTAAAAAAAATTTACTTGTATTATTTTAAGTACTGTTTTCAACTATAATATCTACATCCTTTAAGTAATAACTTCAATTATTAAATGTTTTCATTTTATGGCTGATTACTATGAACATTATACCCACAAATTAGAGAGATTATTCCACAAAAGTGACCAACTTCTCTTAACTCCTGAAGGGCAAAATCTCTTCCTTCTTTCTTCTACCAATTATTTCAGGCCCTCAATATTTTAAGAGTCTTAAAATTGCCTCCTCTATGAGTGTCTTTTACGTTCATCAATTCATCCTCCATAGTGTTGACTAAAGCGGCAACATTTTTTTAAAAATCCAGAAAAAAAATCCAAAACCCTATGCATGATACATATCACCTTCAGAAATCTGGTCTTGCCTATCTGTAATAGCATTACCGGTACCCCACATCTTCCCTTACTTCACTCATGTACAGTTTTGTACAAGAGTTCCCAGAAAAAATAATAATAATAAGGATGCTCTGCTCTTATAAAGGTCAGTTTTCTGACACATCTATTTTTAGGTTAATTTCTACTTTTTATTAACTCTCTACCACTAGTTCCTTTTGCAAGTGTACTCAGACTTTTCCTTTCCCTGATTCCCTGTCCCAGTAATTCAAGCAAAAGTATCATATTCTTTTGTTTTTGCATATTTATATTGCCTTTCAAGATAACTAAGTATCACAATACCTGAAACATAGTAGATACTAAATACATGCTTTATGAAGTAATGATCCATCTTCCATCAGACAACAAGTTGATCTTTTACAAATTTCTAGAATGTAAGCTGTTTAAAAGTAGTCTTGTCTAACATATCTTTCCCACTCCAGTGCCTTTCACAGTGTTTGGACTATATTATTAAATAAGTGATTTGTTGCCAACTGAATAAAACAAAAATTGGGAGTTAGTTTTCCACAAAATCTGATTCCACTCCAGTTTTGTTGTTGTTTGTGGTACTGGGAATTTAACCCAGGGCTTCACACATGTTAAGCAAGCACTATAGATACTAAGCTACATCTCCAATCCCCCAACTTTTAAAAAACTTTAAGTCAGGGTCCTACTATCATTGTCTAGGCCAGCCTGGAACTTGTGATCCTCCTGCCTCAGCTTCCCAAGTAGCTGGGATTGTAGGTGTGCACGTGCACCACCACTCCCAACTTCTACTCCATTTTTTCCAACTTGTGTTTCTTGGTATTTTGTTTGTTTTCTATTGTTGTTCAGTCAGTTGGCTTTTTAAAACCCAGAAAACATTTTTTATGTATTTTTTTAATTTATAAGTGACAGCAGAATGCATTACAATTCTTATCACACATATACAGCACAATTTTTTTTATCTCTGGTTGCATACATAGTATATTCACACCAATTCATGTCTTCATACATGTACTTTGGATAGTAATTATAATCACATTCCACCATCATTAATTACCCCATGCATCTTCCCTTCCCCTCCAACCCCTCTGTCCTATCTAGAGTTCATCTATTCCTCCCATGCTCCTTCTCCCTATCCTATTATGAATCAGCCTCCTTATATCAAAGAAAACATTTGGCATTTGATTTCTGGGGATTGACTAACTTCTCTTAGTATTATCTTCTCTAACTCCACCCATTTACCTGCAAACGCCATGATTTTATTCTCTTTTATTGCTGAGTAATATTCCATTGTGTATATATGCCACATTTTTAATCTACTCATCTATTGAAGGGCATCTAAGTTGGTAAAACCCAGAAAATATTTATACAATTTCTTTTGGTGTCCAAGTAGAAACTGATTACCAGAAGCAAATGCCTTAAATAACTGTTTAGAATTATACATTGTAGGTACAATGTATTTAGTGGACTTTTACATTCAAGTGTTGATCAAAAAGTTGAGGAAGCTAAACAAATTATCATCATTGAATAAAGAATCCCAGTTTGAGGTTATCCTCAGGTTCCATCCTAACTTAACTGGAAACAGTACCAAAAATCCCATAATTCAACCACACCCTGTGGCTCAAGCCTGTAATCCCAGCAGCTGGGAGGCTGAGGCAGGAGTATCATGAGTTCAAAGCCAGGCCCTAGGCAACTCAGTGGTTCAGTACCCTGAGTTTAATCCCCAGAACCACTCCCCACCCAAAAAATTCCATAACTCAATAGCAGTCAAGACTTAAGTAGTGTAAAAAATAAAATCAAATTCAATTTAAATTTTAAAGTGAGACTGTTTTCCCTGCAGAATCAATAGGTTTATTAACAGCATGTTCAACCAATACTAACTTCATACTATGTGCCATATATGTTGAATAATCTATGTAAACAAATCATTTGGGGGAGCTTATCTGCTAATAAAAAGAACCTAAACAGAAAGGCAAGAGAAACAGGAGAAACTAGGAGACCACATCTTAGTTTCTGAAGGCTAAGTTTTGAAGTACATAGGTAGCAAGATATTAATGTGAAAGACTGGATTTAAGGGGCTGGGGTTGTGGCTCAAGTGGCAGCGTGCTCACATGGCATGTGTGAGACACTGGGTTGGATCCTCAGCACCACATAAAAATAAGATATTGTGTCCACCTAAAACTAAAAAATAAATTATAAGTCTTTCAGAAAACAATGAATGGCTTTGTAGATGAAGCATCTTCATTTCTATTTTCTAACATATCTTGAATACACGAAATATTTTAAAATACTAAGCTAATAGGTTCAAATCTGTGCTATTTACCATCTAAAAAAGAAAACTAGATATGTCACTTAATAATATTAACAACTTGCTATTTTTAAACAAGTCCCTTTGATTCAACTCTCTCCCTAAAAGACTCCCTTAAATCCTTTGAAGTAATAAATTCAAAATTTTAGTTCAGGTAAAGAGATTTAAACCCTTCTTTTAAGAAACAGGAAAAGGGTGAGATGACGTTTTTATTGGCTTTACACTATCAAAGACGGTGGAACATAGTGAAAGACGCACTATTTGTTCACAGTAGAACTAAACTCGTGCTATAAGCAAAAACCTGGTTTAACTTTGATAAGCCACTTGAAATTTGCTGCTAGAGCAAAGAAAACCTGCCAGACTTCAGCAGAGAAAGAACTGTTTGCATAAAGCCTATCAAGTTAAAACAACTGACCAGAAATCCCTATCCTGCTGTTTAAGTCCCTCATCTGAAAGACTTTCTTTGTAAGAAATCTTCGAATTCGGTTCCTGGTCTTAACAAAAAAGCTTTATCAAAAGCTACAATGCACCGCCTGCCTCTCTCCATCCCTCCACTATGCCCCTTCAGCCTAGACCCCTCTCTAGGGCAACAGATGAGATAGTTCAACTTAAATCCTAACAGCACACTGCCTCAGTACCCACAGTAGCGTTCCCCACTCTGGAGACCTTTAATTCTTGCTAAAGAATATTTTACGCCAAACGTACAGTCAACAGCGTCAACCCTCGGGCTCCAAAATACAAAATGTACCTGTAGAGTATCCACTGCACAGCAAACTAGGCACAGCTCCAAACTCGTGTCTTCTACCCTTTTTGTTCCCTCCCAGCCCTCCCTCCTTTTCCATGTTGAACTTTAGCAGAGCTTTTGGCTCCCTTATCTGCCAGCAACTGGCGCCAGGAGGACCGCGCTCCCCGGAGATGCGGAGCTTGGCGGCAGACCGCTGCGTCAGGCGCGCTGCGGCCGCTGAGCTCACTCCAGCTCAGAGCCGCTCAGAGCAGCTCAGAGCGGCCAGGTAGTCCCCGGATCGCGCCTCTGTCGCCTCGAGAGGCTCTCGCGGGAGCCGGCCTCACCTCAGGGGATTCCCTCGATGAGAAGTCGCGCCAGACCTTGCTACCTTGCCTCCCGCCCCTCACCCTCGAACGAACAACACAGCAGTCCCGCCTGGGCAACTCCGAAGCCTCGCGGCAATTCGAGGGTCCTTCGCCCCAGGGAATGCGGCTCCCCCACACACTTGCCCGCCAGGTCCTTCCCTTCCCTTCCCCACCCGGGCCTGAGTGGGTCTAGTACCATTCTCCTCACGGGGCAGACTCCGGAAGGGCAGCAACTCCACCTCCTCCTCCTCCGCGGCCTGTAGCCATCTATCGGGAAGCGTCTCCGGAGGCGGCAGCAGAGGCCGCCGGACAAGGACAGCCCAGGGAAACCTTCTCAGAACTAACTCAGCTCCAGCGCTAGCAGCAGAAGTCGAGTCTTTCATAATTGTGCGACCAACTCCGCCGGATGACTGGCCACAGGGACGCGCCCGCGCCCGCCTCCGCCGGCGACGGGGCTGAAGACAGACCACGTGAGGGGCGCGTCGTGTGCGTCGCCGCCCGCGGGTCGGGTCACGTGAAGGGCGGCGCGCTCCCGCGTTCCCAGGCCCCCTCCCTGCGCGGAGCGCGCGCGCCGGGCGCGAGCACCGTCAGCCTCACAGCCCGTGGTCTCCTGGCTCCGGGAGCTTTGCTCCCTAGCTCTCCAGTAGGTGCGTCGGCGGGTCTGCCCTAGCTCCCGGGTTGGAATTTGAGGAAGCAGATTAAGGTTCCAGGCCTCCCCGGGATCCAACCTGGAGCTGCGGAGTGGTGTCACCTCCAGGAACCCACCTGGCTTCTGCCTGCACGCTCAAGCAAACTAAAGCTTCCCGAACCCCTCTCTATGCCTCAGAAAAGGTCAAGGTTTCAGATACTACTTTCTCCTCGTCCAAAATGCAAAATCATCTTTCCCTAAATCACATTCTTTCTCTAGATTTCCCTATTTCTGCCTATAAGAATTTTTTCGGGGATTAATTATGGGGCCATCCGTTTCTCTCCCAAAGATATCACCCACAGACATGCATGCACCACACACCTTCTCAAGCAGAGACTGTAGGTCGTTACCCGGTCTGATACAAGCCTGTCTTTCCATTTCCTTTGCTATCTCACCAGTCTGCTTTGGTTATTATTGATCGCTTACTAAATGCTATTCTTCCCTATCCACTAGGAAGACCACAATCAGTTTAATTTCCTTAAAACTGCTTTACACACTTCGACTTTCTGCTCCCAGAGACTTAAGGGGTTCCTCAATATGACCCTCATCCCTCTCTGTCTTATCTCTTTGTTCCTTCCTTCATTCCTTTCTCTCTCTTTTTGTCTGTCTTTCTTTCTTTCTTTCTTTCTTTCTTTCTTTCTTTCTTTCTTTCTTTCTTTGTACCAGGAGTTGAACCCAGGAGCACTTAATCATTGAGCCACAACTCCATCCCTTTTTAATTTTTTTGAGACATGGTCTTGCTAAGTTGCTTAAGGCATTGGTAAATTGTTGAGGCTGGCCTCAAACTTGTGATCCTCCTGCCTCAGGCTCTGGAACCGCTGGGAAATACAGACCTGCCCAACCAGGCCTGGTTTATCTCTTTTTAAAAACGTTTTATTGAAGAATGATTGACAAGATAATCTAAACATATTTAAATATACAATTTGATAAGTTTTGACCTATGTATACACCCATGAGATAAACCATTACCCCAATCAAAATAGTGAACATATTCATCATCCTCAAGTTTCTCAACACCTTTTGTAACCATTTCATCCTGTCACTCCCTATTAAGTCCCTTAGCAATTGGAGTTGTCTCTTGGTGTCCTCTGGACTTTGATTCCAGGATTCCCCCTACCCATACTAAAATCAGCAGATGTCAAGTCCCTTATAAAATGGTGTAGTTTTTGCATATAACATACATACATGTTCACATATACTTTATTTTTTAAACTCTTTTTTTAATATTTATTTTTTAGTTATAGACAAACACAATATTTTTTATTTTTATGTGGTGCTGAGGATCGAACCCAGTGCCTCACACATGGTAGGTGAGTGCTCTACCTCTGAGCACTGTCCTCACATATACTTTAAATTATCCCTAATCTATTATGTAGTAGAATGTAAATGTTGTGTTAATAATTGTTAAACTGTATTTCTTAGAGAATAGTAATAAGATTTTTTCTTATTAGTCTCTACATGTTCAATACAGATGTGATTTTTTCCCCCAAGTATTTTTCATTCTCTGGTTAAATACACAGATGTTGAACTAATGGATAGGGAGGACCAATTGCACTGACCTGTTTTCAGTCACCACAGATTAGTTAGCACATGTTCAAGTTTTATATACTGGCGTCACACAATGCACATGTTTGTTGGGGGGTCTGGTTTTTTTCATGCTGCATAATTATTACCTCTCAAACATTATGACGTACTGTTCACTATAGCAGGATCTTTTCTCCAACAAAACTGATCCAACCACTGTTTCCCTAGCAAGCTTTGACTGTGCTTGTAAACAATCTTCTGGCAATCTTCAGGTATCGGGTATTCCTTTTTCTTCTGGCAGGTCTAGCAGGACCAAGGCTTTAAAATGTTTTAATATATGTGTCACATTAGATTGCCAGCCCCTTGGGGCGAGGATCTTGACTAATTAAACATGCATTCAATAAATGTTTATCTTCCAGATTTCAACCAGGCCTACACATTTCCTGTCTTTAGGGATTTATAATCTAGAAGATGGAGACAACCAAACCAGAAAATCAAAAGACAATAAGGGGGGAGGGGCTGGAGTTGTGGCTCAGTGGCACAGTGCTGGCCTAGCATGTGTGAGGCACTGGGTTCAATTCTCAGCACCATATATAAATAAACAAAATAAAAGTCCATTGACAACTAAAAACCATTTTTAAAAAAATACAATAAGAGTACTTTGTTTCCCTGGAACTTTATAACTCTTGACTTTTTTGTGCCTACAAAAAATGCTTCACTCTTGTCTTGAATGATGTAGAAGTGAAACAAGGTGAGCTCCTTGACAGTTTCCAGAACTCTAATAAATTGTAGGGTTTAAAGTTGGAAATGAGGGGGCTGGGGATGTGGCTCAAGCGGTAGCGCGCTCGCCTGGCATTCGTGCAGCCCGGGTTCAATCCTCAGCACCACGTACAAACAAAAAATGTTGTGTCCGCCGATAACTAAAAAAAAAAGTTGGAAATGAGGAACAGGATTTATCCATAATTGAACTAATCCAAATAAATTTCCTAATTTTCAGGTAAGCAGATAGTCTTGCAGTTTATGTGTGTTGGCCAGCAAACATTCTGAAGAATGAATTTATTCACAAAAAAATATGTATCCAGTGCCTAAGGATATGTTAGGAACAGTTATAGTCAATGTTCAGTGGCAAACTGATAAATTCAGTATTTCAGAAAATGTTTATTAAATGTTTTAATAAAATGTTTATTCTTTCCTCACAATTCTTTGCCCTTGGGGCTCTATTTCCATTTTGTCAACAACATGTCTATTTTCCACTCTCCTTGTATCACATATTCATTCTCCTTCCTGTCCTCGCCCAATTATTTACAATACAGCTCAAGAAACACTTACTACTGTCTTCTGGTTAAAGCCCTAAGAAAAGTGCTATGAGAATAAAGAGATGGAAAGGCATGGTACAGAACCAACTCTCTTGGATTTTTAACTCTCAGTCTAGTTCATGAATTCTCAACCTCAAAGGGGTGGTACTACACTCAAGGAAGTAAAAATAATATCACTCTAAACATATAAAACACAGATAGACACATAGCACATAAGCAAACATACAGTGTACAAACATACAGGGTTGGATGTGGTTTGTCCCCCAACCGTCTGTGTGTTGGGAAACAAAGTATTTTTGTACTCTTGGTCCTTAGAGTGGCAATATTGATAGGTGGAACCTTTAAGAAATGGAGCCTAGGGTTGTATCTCAATAGTAGAGCGCTTACCTAGCATGTGTAAGGCACTGCGTTCACTCCTCAGTACCACATAAAAATAAACAATTAAAATGAAGGTATTGTGTTCATCTACAACTAAGAAAAAAAAATTTGAAAAGAGATGGAACTTAGTTGTAGGTTCTTAGGTCATTGGGGGCACTGCCTTCAGGGACTCTGGTTTCCTGGAATGAGTTATTGAAAGAGGGAATTGTTATAAAAGCCCAATTGCAACTCTTGAGTTGGTCTCTCTGGCTTCCTCTGTGTTATATCTTGATTCTGAATGTGCTTTTGCTGTTGTCATCTGCCACGATGTGATGCAGTTAAAAGTACCAGAGTAGAGCTAATGCCAGTGCCCTGACCTTGAATCTGCAAGACTGACCTAAGGGCTAGGAGTATAGCTCAGTGGTAGAATGCATGCTTAGCATGTACAAAGCTCTGGTTCAATCTCTAGCACCAAAATCAAAGCAAAACAAAAAGTTGTGAGCTAAATAAGACTTTTTCCTCATAAGTAGGATGATTCATGTATCCTTATAGCAATGAACAACTGACTAATACACAGTGGCATTAAAATTTCATGGGGCAGATTTCAATTAGGAATAACACATCTAAAAATACTTCATGGGTGGGGGCAATAGTATACAAAAAAATAATAATAAAGGACTGATTTAGGGCTGGGGATGTGGCTCAAGCGGTAGCGCGATCACCTGGCATGCGTGCGGCCCCGGTTCGATCCTCAGCACCACATACAAAAACAAAGATGTTGTGTCCGCCAATAACTAAAAAATAAATATTAAAATTCTCTCTCTCTCTCTCTCTCTCTCTCTCTTAAAAAAAGGACTGATTTAGTGGGATAGAGATAGATGCAAGTTTAACTCATAAAGAAGACGAATGTTATAATTACTATTTGCCAGTCTCTTTAGGACTCTCAGTGTTTCTTACAGGTGGTACCCTCCCTTTGATTTAGACACTTTCACAATGAATAGATTTGACCTGTGTAGTTGGGATATTGTAGAAATGACAATGTATAACTTATTTTTCTTTTATTCATGTTTTATTGGTACATTATAGTTGTATATAGTGGTAGCATTTGTTGTTACATATTCATGCATGCCCACAATATAACAATATAAATTGGCCAGTATTATTACCCTTTTCCCCATTTATTAACTCTTGCATCATTTCCTGAGCTTCTAGAGTCCTACTGAGAGAGTCATTGCCTGTCATATCTCTCACCTTTATCCTTTCCTCTACTCTGGTGATCTCCCTTCAATTTTCATGAGATGCCCCCTCACCTTTCTTTTCCTTTTTCCTCTTCTTTTCCTTTCCATGTGTGAAAGAAAATATATTGGGACTGGGATTGTGGCTCAGTGGTAGAGCGCTCACCTAGCATGTGTGAGGCCCTGGGTTCGATCCCCAGCACCACATAAATATAAATAAATAAAATAAAGATATTGTGTCCAACTACAACTAAAAAATAGATATAAAAAAGAAAACATATGACCTTAGATCTTCTAAATTTGACTTATTTTGCTTAACATAATGTTCTCGAGTTCCATCCATTTTTCTACAAATTACATAATTTTATTCTTTTTTATGGCTGAACAAAACTCCATTGTGTATATATACCACATTTTATTTATCCATTCATCCACTAACAGACACTTAGATTGGTTCCATAGTTTGGCTACTGTGGATTGTGCTGCTATAAACATGGGTCTGCATATATCACTGTAGCATGATGACTTTAATTCATTAGGATAAATACCCAAGCTGGGTTATGGTGGTTCCATACCTAGTCTTTTGAGGAACCTCCATACTGATTTCCATTTTAGTTGTATTAATTTAGAATCTTCCCAACCGTGTAAAAGTGTTCTTCTTTTTCCATACCCTCTTCACATCTTTTCTCCACAACTTTGTATTCTTGATGGCTGTCATTCTGGCTGGAATGAAATGAAATCTCAGTGTAGTTTTGATCTGCATTTCCCTAGTTGCTAATGATGTTGAATACTTTCTCATATATTTGTTGGCTATTTGTATTTCTTCTTTTGAGTGTCTCTTTAGTTCATTTGCCCATGTATTAATTGAATTATTTGTTTTCTTGTTAAATTTTTTGAGTTCTGAATATTAATCCTCTGTCAGAAGAGTAGCTATCAAAGATTTCCTCCTATTCTCTAGGTTCTCTCTTCACATTCCTAATTTCTTCCTTTGCTGTGCAGAAGCTTTTTAATTTGATGCCATCCCATTTATTAACTCTTGGCATCATTTCCTGAGCTTTGGGAGTCCTATTGAGAGACTCATTGCCTGTACCTCTATGTTGGAGTTTTGAGCCTATGATTTCTTTTAAGATTTGCATAGTTTCTGGTCTAATTCCTATGTCTTTGATCCATTCTGAGTTTTGTGTAGGGTGAGAGAGAAAGGTCTAGTTTCATTCATTTATATATGGATAACTAATTTCCCCAGTACTATTTGTTTAAAAGGCTTTCTTTTCTCCAGTGTATGCTTTTGGCATCTTTGTCAAAGATCAGATGACTTTATCTGTATATGTTTGTCTCTGTGTCTTCTATTCTGTTCCATTGGTCTATATGCCTGTTTTTATGCCAGTACCATGCAGGTTTTGTTATTATAGTTCTATAGTATAATTTGAAGTCATGTATTATGATCCCTCCAGCATTGCTTTTGGCTTAGAATTGCTTTGGTTATTCTGGATCTTTTATTGTTCCAAATGAATTTTAGGACCATTTTTTCTAGCTCCATGAAGAATTTCATTGGTATTTTAATAGGAATTAATTGATTCATCCATGAACATAGGAGGCCGTTCCATCTTCTTGTGTCTTCTCCAGTTTTTTCCTTCAATGTTCTAAGTTTTCATAATAGTGGTCTTTTACTTACTTGGTTAGATTTATTCCTAGGTGGGTTTATTTTATTTTATTTTTTTTGAGATTATTGTGAAAAGAATTCTTTTCCTCATTTCTTTCTCAGCAGATTCATTGTTGGTTTATATGGAAACTATTGACTTTTGTATGTTGATTTTGTAACCTGCTACTTTGGAAAATTTGTTTATTAGCTCTAACAGTCTTTTGGTGGAGCTTTTTGTATCTTCTAAGTATAGGATCATATCACAGCAAACAGTGATTGCTTGATTTCTTCCTCTCCTATTTTTATCCCTTTTACTTCCTTCTTTTGCCTAATTGCTCAGCTAAAATTTCTAGTACTGTTTTAAATTTTAGATAGCTACAGTAAGAGTGGACATCCTTGTCTTATTCCAGATTATAAAGGAAATGCTTTCAGTTTTTTCCCATTCACCATGATGTTGGATTTGGGTTTTTCATATATATTCTATGAGGTAGTTACCTTCTATCCCTAGTTTCTTCAGTGTTTGTATCATGAATGGGTGCTAAATTTTGTTGAAGTCTTTCTCTGCATCTATTGAGATGAATAAGTGATTTTTGTCCTTAATTCTGTTTATGTGATGGATTACATTTTTTGATTTGTGTATGTTAAATCATACTTTCATCCCTGGGATAAAAACATGTGATCGTGTATGATCTTCTTAATATGTTGTTGAATACAACAATGTATGATTCTTTTTTATCATAGTTGGACATAATACCTTTATTTTATTTATTTATTTTTATGTGGTGCTGAGGATTGAACCCAGTGCTTCACATGTGCTAGGCAAGTACTCTACCTCTGAGCTACAACCCCAGCCCCAACAATGTATGATTTTTGAAGCTTGATCATAAAAGACTTTTTGGCTTCCATCTTTTATCTTTTAGATCACTCTGAGGAAAGCCAGCTGTCAAGCAGAACTGTAAAGATGTACACATGACAAGGAACTAAGACCTTCTGCCAATAGCCTGTACCAATTTGCCCACCATGTAGGTAAGCCATGGAGGAAGCCTTCTGCCCCTCAAATGATATAAGATAACTGGAATCCCAGCTGACATAACCTACAAAAAAACAAAAAACTCTGAGAAAAATCACCCAGTTAAACTACTCCCAATGTCCCAATCCTTAGGAACTGTGAAAAATAGCAAGTTCTCTATTCTTTTAAGTCACTGAGGTTTTGGATAATTTGTTATATATCAATCTATGACTTACAAAATTGTAATATGAATAAATTATTATGCAGTGGTAGAGTCTAATGACCAACTGGGAATATTTGGAAAGCTTGGAGGCATAGAATTTGAACTGGGTCTTGTGAAAAGAGTGGAAGGGCTACATAAAACAAAGGCATTCTGAGTAAAGAGAATACTTAAACAAAGGTAGAAAGAAATAAACAAGTGCTATGGTTTTGATCTTAAATGTCCCCCAAAAGCTCATGTGTTGAGTCTGATCTCCTGGCACTATTAGGTGCTGAGGGCCATTGCCAAGTAGGAATGATGCATCGAAATTTCCTTGCCAGCGTACCCCATGTTAAATGGACTTGCCTTGGAAATTCGCTGTGACATTGCATGTGTGTTTGAGAAAGGTGACCCTGCTCAAGGACGAGGGTGGATCCAGGTTTAGGGTGTATCCTGCAGGTTTTAGGAAGTATCCCGGTTTAGGATAATTTGGGTTTAAGGCGTTCGGGGTTTAAGACAATCTGGGTTTAGGGAAGTTCCAGGTTTAAGGTTATTGCTGCCGGGAATAGGGCGTATCCTGCTGCCTGAGTTCCTGTTGAGTTCTCGTGGAATTGAGAAAGTATTTTGGGACGTGAATTGTGCGGCAGAACTTGGATTTCCCCAGAACGTGTGTATAGAGGCCGGTGTGAGTTCAGGAATAAAGAATTGCTGTTTGAATCTACAAGGTGTGTGGTGGCTCGTGATTCTGTGCCCAGCCAAGACTGCGGCAATTAGGAGGTGTGGAAACTTTAGGGGGTGGGGCCTAGTTGGAGGAGATAGGTCAAGAGTGTGTGTGTGGGGGCAGTTTGAAGAATAAATTGGGATTCTGGCCCCTTTAACTCCCTCACTTTGCTTCTTGACCACCATGAGGTGAGCAGTAACCTTCTCCACATGCTTCTACCAACAGGGCCAAGTGACTATGGAGTGGAGCCTCTGAAATCATGAGGTAAAATAAATCTTTCCTCCTTTAAAACTGATTTTCTTTTTATTTAAAAAATTTTTTTTATTTGTAGTCGGACACAATATCTTTATTTATTTATTTTTATGTGGTGCTGAGGATCGAACCCATTGCCTCACATGTACGAGGCAAGCGCTCTACCACTGAGCTATAGCCCCAGCCTTTAAACTGATTTTCTCAGGCATTTTGTCACAGCAACAGAAAGCTGTCAACACACCAAATCATAGCAATATTTTTACATGATAAGAGACAAAGGGACTTCAGTAATAAACCAAAACAGACTAGTTGGAGCTAATTTAATAAGAATGACCCATAAATCACTTCTGCACTTTAAACCCTTTGATGGTTCTTTTTTTACTTCAATAACTCTTATAAACAAGTCCAAACACTTTATTGTCTGACTCCATTTTATCTTTTTAGTCTCATCTCTAGTCACTTCTCCTAGCTTCTTTCCTATCCCCTTCCAATGTCTGTTATCACAATTCAACCTATAAGTCCCTTTTTTTCACTGACTATTTTATCCCCTTTCTTCAAAGCACACAAACACATACACACAATTTAGGAAAACATTCTGAATGTTCTTATTGTGCACTATATATTCTCTATTATACCATTTATCTTATTGTACTATGATTACCGACTTACTTGCTAGTCCCACACTAAACATTTGTTATGGTTTAGATGTGAGGTGTTCCCCCAAAAGCTCATGTGTAAGACAGTACAAGACAGTTCAGAGGAGAAATGATTGGGTTGTAAGAGTCTTATCCCAATCAGTGATTTAATCCCATGATAGGGATTAACTGCGTGGTAACTGAAGTGTTAGGGTGTGGCTGGAGGAGTTGGGAATTGATGCATGGCTTTGGGTATATATTTGTATCTGTAGAGTAGAAATTCTCTCTGTTTCCTGATCATGATGTTTCCCTCTGCCACACTCTCCCACCATAATGTTCAGCCTCACCTTGAGCCCTGAGGAGTAGAGCCTGCCTTCATGGACTAAGACCTCTGAAACTGTGAGCCCTCAAATAAACTTTTCCTCCTCTATAGTTGTACTATTTCAGTCATTTAGTTGCAGTAGTGAAAAAGCTGACTAAAACAACGTTGAACTGCCTGAGGATCATATCTGTCCTATCCATCAGCATATCCCTTCTCAGTGCTTGATGACACATACTTAGTATGTAATAAATACTTGTTAAAGAACCAAATAAACCCTTTGATAGGACAGAATATGTGACTCTGTCCTTTGATTCTAGCATGCATAATATCATGTCAGATTAAGGCAGGTCACTGACCTCTACAACAGAGGTTAACCAGAGGTGGAGCACAACATGAAGTCTGAATTACCACAGCTTATGGTTTAATCCATCAACCACATATCCACTCAGAAAATGTACTGAACATCTGCATAGATCACATGTGGCTCTAAATTACTCCCTTGCATGACTCAGATGTTGTATGATTGTGTCTCTTTCCTGAAATGTTTTGTCCTAAACCTGATGGACTAGTTTAGCCTTAACTTCTAAGTATCCGATTCTAGTGAATATGGTATAATAGGGACAACTATGATGTATTCCCAAAGAAAATGAAAGTAAGAGAAATATAAAATTAAAATTTCCTATGAAATCAATCCCTTAAATATCAGTTCTCTTAATAATTTCCTTATCCCTTGGAAAATCTTCATAAATCACCATGGTATATATATCCCAGTTTGAAAACATGGCCTTAGAAACTAATCACCCCTCTTCACCTTATTGCCTCAGTATACTGGAAGATGCATAATTTTGTTGTAGAAAAGCATCACAGTATGGTCAATAATTTTCAATCAAAACTTTTTATTTGGATAAAATCACAAAGGAAAATAAACTATTGAAATTTGAAATTAAAACACAATCTCATTTACATTAGAACCAAAAATAAAACACTGAGATATAAATCTAACTAAATACATAAAAGATTTATACGAAGAAAAGTACAAAATTGATAAAAGAAGTCAACTCTAAATAAGTGGAGAGATATTCCACCTACATGGATCAGAAGGCTCAATAGTGTGAAGATATTTTTCCCAACTTGAAATATGGATTCAAAACAATCTCAATTACACTCCAGGCAAGTTATTTTGTGTATATCAGCAAACAAATTCTAAAGCTCAAGTGGAAAGACAGAATTCATAGACTAGCTAACAATATTGGACAACAACAGAGTTAAGGACTGACATATTTCCAGGTTTTAAGATTTAACTATAAAGTTACAATAATGAAGACAGTATATACTGACAAAATAATGGACAAAGTAATCAATGGAATAGAATATAGGACCAAGGAATAGACCCACAAATATAGACAATCAATCTTTGACAAAAGAGCAAATGCAATTCAATGAAGAAAGGATAGTCTTTTCAGCAAATGATACTGAAACCATTGAACACCCACATGATCAAAAATTACCCTAGGCACAGGTCTTCCACAGTGAACAAAAATGTACTCAAATGTAGATAAGACAAAAAATCTGAACATACACTTCACTGAAGTATACAGATGGGAAGTAAGCATATGAGAAGATATGCAGCAACAGATGCCACCAGGAAGTTGCAAATTAAAACAACACTACACACCTATTAGAATGGCCAAATGCAAAAGCCAACACCACCAAATGCTGGCAGGGATGTACAGCAACAGAAACTCATTTATTACTGGTGAGAATGCAAAGGAACATAGATACTTTGGAAAACAGAATGGCAGTTTCTTATAAAATTAAACATGCTTTTATGATACAACACAAAAGGAACACAATTGCTCTTTGGCATTTACTCAAATGAGTTGATAACTTAGGTACACACAAAAAACCTATACACAAATGTTTATAAAGGCCTTATTAATAATTGCCCCAAATGGGAAACAACAAGGATGTCCTTCATTAGGTGAATGCATAAACAAATTGTGGTATCCACCCAGGGGAATATTATTCAGCAACATAAAGAAATGAGCTACCAAGCTATGAAAAGATAGGAAGAAACTTAAAGTTAAAATACATAAAGTTAATTAAAGTAGTCAATCTGAAAAGCTATATATGGCATGATTCCAACTATGGAGACAAAAAGATCACTGTTTGCCAGAGGATGTGGGGAGGTTGGAAGATTTGAATAGGTGCAGCACAAAGTATTTTTTTTTCAGTATTTTTTAAGTTGTTGATAGACATTTATTTATTTATCTATACGTGGTGCTGAGAATTGAACCCAGTGCCTCACACATGCCAGGCAAGTGCGCTACCGCTGAGCCCTAACCCTAGCCCAGCACAAAGTATTTTTTTAAGGCAGTGAAGCTCTGTGAAGAGTTCAGGACATGTAACCTCCCCAAATGCTTTGGCATATTGGTTAGTTTGAACTAAAGGTGCTTGGAAAACAGTAGGTGCAGTAATGGCACTCTGACCTCCTCTATTTCTTCCTGAAAGCAGAAGGTGAAACTCCCATGTGAAAGATGCCCTTTTATACCTGGGAGAAAAAAATATTCTAATCAGGAAAGACAGAGTTGAGGCTGAGAGAAATCTGTACGAACAAACAAAACTAAACCTTATCTTCCTATTACTTTGCCACAATTGCTACTCTTACCTCAACCTAAGGTATAAGCACTTATCTTTGGATGTTCATTTTTCTTGTGATAGTTTCATATACCTATAAATAAAGTTTATATGCCTTTTTCCTGTTAATCTGTTTTATAACAGTCCCAGCTAGAGACCCTACAAGGATGGAGGAAAATTTAACCTTGCCTACATGATATTATAACAGTAAATATATGTCATTATACATTTATCAAAACCTAGAGAATAGGGCCTGGGGTTGTGGCTCAGTGGTAGAGTGCTTGCTGAGCGCATGTGAGGCAATGGGTTTGATTCTCAGCATCATATAAAAATAAATAAATAAAATAAAGGCATTGTGTTCATCTACAACAAAAAAGAATTTAAAAAAAACAGAAAATATACAACACAAAGGTAAACCCAAATGTGTATTATGTACTTTAATTATTTACACCAATATTGCCTTATTGTAATAAATGCACCACACTAATGCAAAATGTTAATAGGGAAAATTGCCTGTAGATAGGAAGTCAGAATATGAGAAAGACATTAATTGAAATTTTCTGCTTGATTTTTTTTGTAAAAGTAAAATTCATCTAAAAATAAAGACTATTATGACTATTAATTGTTTTTTAAAAAATCATACTGGAGGCCAGGAATGGTGGTGCATGTCTATAACCCCAGCGGCTCAGGAAACTGAGCCAGGAGGATCAAAAGCCAGCTTCAACAATTTAGTGAGGCCCTAAGCAACTCAGTGAGCTCCTGTCTGTAAATAAAATACAAAAGAGGGCTGGGGATGTGGCTCATTGGTTAAGTGCTCCTGAGTTCAATCCCCCATACCTATAATCCCAGTGATTTGGGAGGCAGAGAAAGGAAGATAATAAATTTGAGGCTCCCTCAGCAATTTTGCATGGCCCTCAACAACTTAGTGAAACCCTGTCTCAAATCAAAAAATAAAAAGGGATGGGGATGTATCTCAGTGTTAAAGCACCCTGGATTCAATCCCCAGAATCTCACATACACAGACACAGACACACACACACTCACTCTCTCTCTCTTTAATACTTGGAAAGTAGAATAGAACACAAGGACAAAAGAAGAATGATATAAATTTTCCATTTATTTATACTGGGGATTGAACCCAGGGGTGCTTTACCACTGAGCTACATCCCCTGCCCATTTTTATTCTTTTATTTTGAAGCAAGGTCTTGCTAAGTTGCTGAGGCTGGCCTCAAACTTTCTTTCCTCCTGAGTGTTCCAAGTGGCTGGAATCAAAGTGTGTACCACTGTGTCCAGCAATATTTCCTATTTTATTTTTAATATTTTTAAGTTGTTGATATACCTTTATTTTATTTATTTATATGCAGTGTTGAGAATCTGAACCTAGTGCCTCACACATGCCAGGTAAGTGCACTACCGCTGAGCCACAGCCCAAGCCCCAATATTTCCTATTTTAAAGGATAGTTCCTTAACTTTCTTAAATGAATAATGATGAGTATTGAATCATTATGGTATTTGAATTCTAAGTGATAAAACTTTTATTTTAAAAAGTATAAATTTGTGGGCTAGGAATGCAGCTTAGTGGTAGATTGTTTGCCTAGTATATGTGAGGCTCTGAATTCAGTCCCCAAACACACACACATACACACAGATTTGTAAATTTGAAATATTCTAGTAATTATATTCCTTGCAAATATTTTAAACTATGATGAAAACTATGAGGAGGTTAAAAATAGTTTCTCAATATTTTTTTTTCTTTCTAGTACCGGAGATTGAACCCAGGGGCGCTCAACCACTGAGCCACATCCCAGCCCTTTTTTATATTTGATTTTGAGACAAGGTCTCATTGAATTGCTTAGAGTCTCCCTGGTTTTGAACTCATGATCCGTCTTTCTCATCCTCCTGAACCACTGGGATTTCAGAAAGATATTTCTGGTCTTTTTTGGTGGTACATGCCTTCAATCCCCACAGCTCCACTCAGGAGGCAGAAGGAACTCAAGTTCAAAGCTAATCTCAGCAAATTAGGAAGTTTCTAAACAATTTAGCAAGACCCTTTTTCAAAATAAAAAGCAAAAATAGTTGGGGATATAGCCCAGTGGTAAAGCCTCCCTGGGTTCAATCCATATCAAAAAGATCAAAAAACCAAAAAAGCAGTAGCAACTAAAATCTTTGTGAATGATTATTGTCTCTTTCATTAGACAGGTTTTATAACTTTCCACAATTATTTAAAATGTGCTTCAAAAACTTTGACAATATAGAGTTTTACATTCAGATAAGTAAAACGGGATTCGTAGTAAAATGATTTGAAAGCAGGAAGATCTTTCTGCCTTTACATTGTATAGATGGTATTTATTGTGTGGTTTCTACTTGCCAGCTGTTGTTCTGTTCACATAACATGTACTGACTCATTAAGTCCACTCCACTCTATGCACCAGATACTATTATATCCCCATTGTACAGAGCAGGAAATTGTACAGAGAGGAGAGCCAGGTTTTCATTGTAGTCTAATTCCAAAGTTTGAGTCCTTAAGCCTTGTACTATATTACTTCTTGGACAGAAAGACATAGCACAGAAATGTCACTAATGATAGAAAACAGATTATATATGATTCAATCTTTCACAAAATCTTTTCTAAAAGTTGTTTAATCAGCTAATCAAAGATCCCTGTTTACATCAGTAGGGCCAAATTGTTGGCTTGTGTGTTTGTTTCCACATTAATCATGCCACTCACTTCTCTCTAAATGGATTTGCCACCAGTATGAGTCCATGGGCAACTGAGAGAGGGACACTGTATCTCAAAACTGAAAAGGAATGGCTAAAATGCTGGCAACATTAAAACAATTAAAACTGATTATTGCATCAAAGCAAAAAAAAAGTCAATATATGAAATGTGCATTTTATATAACATTCTTGGTCACTTAAAATTTGACATTCATAAATATTTGGCAAATTGTTAGAGAATGCTTTGTTTATATAAACAGAGGGTGATTAAACCATTTCCAACAACTTTTACTGTACTTTGAATAGAGGATTAATGGATTTTTTTTTTCTTTGACACTTTTTCAAAAGAATTAACCTTGGTCACAAGTGGAAAGCTTATAAAATGCCAACTAAAAAATATCTGGAATGTTTCAAATATTAATCTTTAACACCAGTACAGTGCCAGGCATTTCATAAGTAGTCAATAAATATTTCTTGAATAGTCGAAAAGATGAAAATCAGTCTTCTTCAACAGTACTATATGTGACAATGCTAATTAATTATACAACATATGATTAAAAGTATTTTTATAATCTTTTCTTTTGGTTCCAAATTATTTTTAAAGGGGAACCAATGTTTCCTCCTAATGTTGGGTGTTTATTCCTTTTGGTGCTGGGGATCAAACACAGGGCCTGGGCACATGCTAAGTATATGCTCTATCACTGAGCTACACCCTTATTCTTCTCCCTAAAGTTTTAAGTCCTCCTCTAGTGGGCAAAAGCTAAAACAAATTAACGGTAACCATAGAGAGAAATTCCCCTTTGAATTTAGTAATTTTTTCTTGTATTGAAGAATGTTATTGCTGGAGCTGCAGAACTTCTCTGAAGTGAATGTGAGTGTAGAATGAATGAATTCCTTTGGCTGGATACAGAGTTCAGAGGGGTTTAAGAATACATGTATAAAACTATGATAAGCAATGACATTTTGCTAATTTTATTAATTAACTTTAATTAACCTCAATGATGTAGCTATTCCTAAGTCTTGTGATTCAATTATTTTCTGAAAAACAAAACAAAACAAACAAAATTGATGTTTTCTTTTGTTTTCTTGTTGTACTGGAAATCAAACCCTAGCCTGCAGGGCAAGCACTTTGTCAATGAGGTAGCCCTGAGCTCCTCATGCTGTTTATGTAAAAAATTAATTCCTAAATTCCAGTCTCAGGCAGAGACTTAACCACTTAAAACTGTGGGATAAATAATCATATTTCACACATGAGTGATTTTAGATGTTAGGAATCATGAGACTGTGCTATTGACTTCAATTTTTATTGTCTATTTTAAATTTTTAATTGGTGGTACTGATAGTGAATTGTTATTTATTCACACTGACACACATTAATGTATTTGAATAAACCCAAGTAATAATATACATAAAAAGATAAATCTGCTTAAACTTGATTATCTGATTTGACACTTAAACTGTTTGCTCTGTAAGTTACTCCAGAGTGTTTAAAAAAAGGTTTTCTTTATCATGAGATATTAGTAAAAAATTAAAAACAAGGAATCTTAAAGGAGGTCTGGGGCCAGGTGTGGATCTCAGTGGCAGATCTCACAATTAGCACACTGGGGGAACCCAATTTCACTCCCAGCATTAAGGTTAAAAAAATTCTATAATGAATATCATTATTTCTACTATATGTTAATATTTTTAGCATAGATCATTTAATAGCAATTTATCAAGATTTTAACACTGTAAAGTTAGCTGATAAATATCCTAAAATGCAAACGAATGACATTTATTCGGAGTTACTATATTTATGTGTTGATGTGTATGGATATGTATGTACTTGTCTCATTATTCTTAGGAGATGTTTGTCTTGTTTCATGAAGATCTCAAAGGGATAATATGCAGGTAGCTAATCTTAGCTTGATTATATTTTAAGATCATGAAAGCCAATTACACAACATATAAAACTCTAAGTAAAACTAAAACATGTAAACAATAAATAGCTAAGCAACCAGCTAATAACTGGAGTATTAGCTCTGTGCTAAATAGTATTGAAATACAAGTGCTCAGTAGCAAAGGATTATAAATGTATAGCTGAAGTAAAAACATAAAGAAAGATGCAGATTTGAGGTGAATTAGATGCATATCTAGTTTTACTCTTTTCTGAAGCTCCATAAAACAAGTTTCCAAAGATGTTTTAATGAAATTTTTTTACATGTTTAAGAGTACATACACCCATAATCTAGACTCAGTGATTATCAAGACTTTACTGCATTTGCTTTCATTGTTCTTTTTGCCCCCTTTTCTTATTTTCTTAGCCAAAAGATTTAAAAGTGAATCAGACACCATCTCATTTTGTTCCTGTGTACCACAACATCAATCTGTAAGAAAGGACATTTTCTCGCAGGGGTTTTGTTTTGTTGTATTTTTGTGGTGCTGGGGATCAAACCCAGAACCTCACATATTTACACATGCTCTATTTTACTGATGTAAACCCCCCAGCCTAAAGGCTATATATAAAACAATGATGAAACACATATAGAATTGAATTATATATAATATCATATATACATATTTATACTGTGTGTTGAGTATATTTTAGGACATGTTTATACTAAAGGAATATTTGAGAAAAGAATTTATCATTTATTTGAAATTCAAATTTACATGGGCATTCTGTGTTTTATTTGGCAAACTTTCATCGATCTTGTCTTTACCAATAATGGTAATTCCTCAAAATTTCAATATCTAACAATCTACCTCCCCATCACTGCTCTTATAAGCAATTTCTTCCATCCAAACCAAATAATCATTCAACCCCATGGGGACCAACAATGCTCTTATCCTCAACACCTTTACGATATCATGCACCCCTCCCCCAAATCCTCATGTGCCTTCTTAACCATTTTAAATTTCATGGTCAGCCATTTATATTTGCTACCTTACATACATTATAAATTTCTTTGCTTCTCTTTCAACTTTCTTGAACTTGGCTGACTAAATCACAGTTCTGGTTCACTCCCATTTAGCACCTCTGTAATTGACTGTGGTGTGTATATACCGATATATTCAACCAATAAAAGATTATTTTAATTTTAAAATCATAAATGTCACAATGGGCCGGCCCTTGTTGCAACCCATCAATCATGCTGTATTTTGTTAGACTAGTAGTTCTCAAATTTTGGTGCCCAGAACAGCAGCACTAGCTATCTGGCAACTTCTTAGAAATGAAATACTTGGTTAAGCCCCACCTCAGACCTGAATTAGAAAATCTGAGAACAGAGTAAGGAGGAAGAGCATGAGAAGAAGATTAACATTAAACAGGGATGAGAGGTGGGAGGGAAAGGGAGAGCGAAGGGAAATTGCATGGAAATGGAAGGAGACCTTCAGGGTTATACAAAATTACATACAAGAGGAAGTGAGGGGAAAGGGGGAAAAAAAACAAGGGGGAGAAATGAATTACAGTAGATGGAGTAGAGAGAGAAGAGGGGAGGGGAGGGGAGGGGAGGGGGGATAGTAGAGGATAGGAATGGCAGCAGAATACAACAGACACTAGTATGACAATATGTAAATCAGTGGATGTGTAACCGATGTGATTCTGCAATCTGTATATGGGGTAAAAATGGGAGTTCATAACCCACTTAAATCAAAGTGTGAAATATGATATATCAAGAACTATGTAATGTTTTGAACAACCAACAATAAAAATTAAAAAAAAAAAAAAGAAAAAAGAAAATCTGGGCTTGGGGGCACCAGGGATGTAGTATAGAGATAGAATACTTGCCTAGCATATACAAGGCCATGGGTTTGATTCCCAGCAATGGAAAGAAGGGAGGGAAAAAACAGAATCTGGTCAGGCACAGTGGCACACACCTATAATCACTGATTTGGAAGACTAAGTTAGAAGGATTACAAACAAACTCAAGGTCAGCCTAAACAATTAGTGAGACCCTGTTTTAAAAAAATAAAAAGAGCTAGAGATGTGGCTCAGTGGTAAAGCACCCCTGGGTTTCATGTCCAGTACCAAAAAAAAAAAAAAAAAAAAAAAAGGAGGAGGAGAAGAAAAATCTATGCTGGAACCTAGCAATATATGGTTCAACAAATGCTCCATGTGATTCTTTTACACTGGGTCTCAAATATAGCATGTGACAGGATCACATGAAAAGCTTAAGAAACAAATTGCTGCACCCAGCTCTCAGAGTTTTTGAGTCAAGTTCAGGGTGGGACCAAGATTTTGCATTTTTAATAAATTCTCCAGTGATGCTGTTGCTGATGGAGTTGTACTTTGAGAACCTGTAGACCAATCATGCATTTCTTTTTGGCATACTTTTAAAAGTCAAACTTTTAATATCCTTACTGCTCCCTTCAAATGTTTTGTCTATTCGCAAAATGGATTCTCAGCTGATGACCCTGTTTGGTACCTCATTGTCAGAAAATAAAAGCAATCAGAATAGAATTTCCCATGTTCCCACCAGAAATATCTGCCTCATCTGAGCTCCTTGCTCATATACACTATTGAGGTGTATTCCAACACTAACAACCAATTCTTCCATTTTCTGCAGACAGTAATTCATATTCTATAATTCAATTCTGATACTAACTACCTGGAGTTAGTTTTATGTCTTATAAATTAAAGGGTTCAATTCCATTACAAGCCTCCTCTCTAAAGTGGAGGCTTGTAATGGAATTGAACCCTTTAATTTATAAGACATAATATCTTATCAATATATTGTGACAGGGAGGTAGATTGTTAGATATTGATAATAGATCCCAATTGCAAGTCCCTAGTTGCCATTTGTACTTCTGACTGACTGACTGGGACAAAGATCAAATACAGTATATTTCTTATACTACAAGTAACTTATCTCCAGATGCTGGAGATGACCCTTCTATTTTCCTATCTAATGACACCTCTTTCAGTTGGACACTGGATCCTGTCACCTCTGGGCTACACAGGAAATGAATGTAATTAATTTTCCCATCACAATTTCACATCATGAAAATTTCCCTTTCTGCTGGATCTCCCTCAGCATTCACATATGGTATTATTTCTCACTCCTGCAAAACAAACAAAAAAACTCCCCAAGGCCATAATCTTATTTCTTAACCCTATTTCCTCCCTTTAGTTCCAAACTCATTTCTCTCCTTTTATTATAAAACCCCACAAAGGTATTGTCTGTACTTGTTCTTTCCATGTTCATTTCTCTCTATTCCAATCAATGATACCTAAATTGATATTTGAAGGGTCTGTATAAAATTTCTGAGTGGAAAGGGGAGACTGGGCCCAGCAAAGTTACGCAGGAAGATGGGTGCAAGGGGGAAGAATGAAGCAAAGAAATATGATGGGAGATTAAGCTGGAAGTGAACAGGGACTAAACTGGTCAGGCCTTGTGATATGAAATATATTCAGTGATGCACTGCATAGCAATATTTCTGTCAATGATGATCTAAATGTATAAGAGTGGCCCCCATAAGGTTGAAGTATAGTGTAGGTATGTAGTAGACTCTCCCATCTGGGTTGTATATGTCATTATAATATTTGTGCAATGATGGTATCAGCTACAACGCAGGCCTATCCTAAATCCCCTTTCCTGATACACAACTCCCAAGTCCTTGGAATCTTCAAGGTAAGTGTCTTTGTATGCCAATGAGTTGAAGTTACCCTAGATAGCTTCAGGGTGGGCCAGTCACTGGAAAGACCAAGGCAAGATTAGAGGACTGGAACCTTTAGCCCCATCTATCCCCAACATTCAGGAGGGAAGAGGGACTTACAGTTGAGTTGATTACTAATGGTGAATGACTTAATCAATCACGCCTAGGTAAAAAAAAAAAAAAAACAAGAAGACTAGGTTTAGAGAGCTTCTGAAGAGCTAAACACATGGAGATTTCTGAACACATGATTTCTGGAAAGTAGCATATGCAAAGAGGAATGGAGATTCTTTTCCCCTTCCCACATACCTTGCTCTATTTCTTCTGTATCCTTTGTAATATATTTTATAATCTTCATCTGTATCCTTTGTAATATACTTTACAATAAGCTGAAAAACCTAAGTTTACCTGAGTTCTGTGAATTGCCCTATTAAATTAATGGAACCCAGGGAGGGTGTTGTGAAAACTCCAATTTATAACTGGTTGGTCAGAAGCACAGGTAAAACAACTTGGGGCCAGCAATGAGTATTGGAAGTGTTTGGCGGGGGTGAAACTGAGCCTTCAACTTATGTGATCTGATGGTAATTCCAGATGGATAGTATCAGAATTAAATCGAGTTTGGGGACACCCTACTGATGTCCATGGCTGAAGGACGACCTGCTTAGTGTGTGAGGAAAACCCCCACATAATTGGTCATAAAAGTTTTCTATGTTGATTGTTGAGTTTGAATGGATTTGTTTTTTCTGAACTACTTTTAGATAAATTAGGTACTATAAAGGCTTTTTCTGAAGTATTGATGCTGCATAAACCAATTTTAATTTTGGAAAAAAAAATCACTGGCTCTGAAGTAGAAAGGGAATTGATAATAAAATTAGTTCCTGGAAGACCAATTAAGAGTTTGGTACAGTAGAGATGGGTTAAATGAGTTAGTGACAGTGGGGATAGTGAGTCCTTGGAACTCTTTTGAGAGACGTTTGAAAGATAAAATGGTGAGAACTTGGCAATTGAATTTGTTTATTTCTCTGCACTGAAAGGAGCTGGAGTCAATTTTGTAGAGTAAATAATTGGTGAAGCTTCAGTTGAAAAATGATTATATAATTAATAAAAATTCATTATTTTATTATTTACAAAAATGACTTGGGTCTGTGTAGTGTTAGACATCTATAATCCTATTGACTAAGGAGGCCGAGGCAGGTGTGTTGCAAATTCAAGACCAGCCCAGGCAACTTAGTGAGACCTTGTTTCAAAATAAAAACCATTGGGGGGCTGGGGTTGTGGCTCAATAGTAGAGCACTTGCTTAGCATGTGTGAGGCACTGGGTTTGCTTCTCAGCCCCACATATAAATAGATAAATAAAATAAAGGTTCATCAACATCTAGTAAAATATTTTTTAAAAAGCACTGGGGATGTAGCTCAGTGGTAGAGCCTCCCTGGGTTCAATCCTCAACACCTCAAATACACACACAAATAAACAAACAAAAAACAACTTGGTGGTTACACCTTTTGCTTTCACTATCATATCAAAATTTCAAGTATTTTGAAAACTGTATTTTCCTATTACTTGGTAATAGAACCTATTCATAGAATAGGATCTAATTTTTAACTTTTCTTACTTAATCTAGAGATGTGATGCTCTAATCTAAATTGTAAAATTGTTTTTAACATAATGACATGCCAAACCATAGGCTTTTCTTTCTAGGTAAGACTAAGAACTATTTCTCTATAACCTCCTAAAACAATTGTATGAATTAGTTCCTACTGTGGTGTGAATTGTCCCCTAAAGTTCATGTGTTGGAAATTTAATCCTCACACATGCTAGGCAAGCGCTCTACTACTGAGCCACAACCCCAGCACCCCCCCACCCCAAGTGGTTTTTATTTTATTTTGAGACAGGGTCTGACTAAGTTGCCTAGGCTGGTCTTGGGAGATAGGATCTAATAAGAGGTGGTTAGTTCATGAGGACTGATTTCTCTTGGATTAATGGATTAATGTTGTACTCTTAAGAGTAGGTTAGTTATGGTGAAAATGGATTTTTTATAAAAGCAAATTGAGCACTAGAAGTACCAAAAAGGCTCTTGTCAGTTGTGGGCCCCCCAACACCAGACTTCTCAGCCACGAAAATGCAAAATGGTAAGAAATGAATCTCTGTTCTTTATAAATTACCCAGTTCTAGGTTGCCGCAGTCTGGCTGGGCACAAATCACTGAGCCGCCACAAAGCACTTGTATGTTCAAACAGGAAACTTTATTGCCTGAACTCCAACAGCACTCCACGCACACTCCCCGGGAACTCTCCCGAACGCCACCCACGTGGCTCCTCTCCGGGGCACAGCACACCAACCGGAACTCCCTCCACCAGAACTTCCCCAACCAATGCGAAATCCCCAGGAAATCCCCGGGAGAACTCCAGCATCATCTTAATGGCTCACCTCTCAACCATTACTTCTGGCAAAATGCCAGGGGCCATTCCAACTGGCTGTGGCTCTTAACACTAGGTATTGTTTCAGCAGCCCACATAGACTGTGAGAGTACCTCACTACAGAGCTCTCTCTTCCAGAACTCTTTTAAGAAGCCTGGCTATTGCTGTAAATGCAAAGCCTCTATTCAAAGAGCTCATATGCAGGTAGTTGGGATATCCAAATTCTTTTTAGGAAGGATATCTTATCATTAGTGTTGCCTAGAATGGGCTATTGTTTTCATTTACTTGTATAAATGCTTTTATGGGATACAACTTTTGGTGTGTGTGGTGCTGGGGATTGCATTCTTTGTACTTTTGCTGCTGTTGCTCCTTCTCCTTCTCCTTCTCCTCCTCCCCCTCCTCCTCCTCCTCCTCCTCCTCCTCCTCCTCCTCCTCCTCCTCCTCCTCCTCCTTCTTCTTCTTTAGTTTTGAGAATAGAAGATAGTGTTAAGCAAGTACTTTACCATTGAGCTATGCCCTTAGCCCCTATTTTTATTCAATTTGTTATGGTCATTTGGTTAAGGGCCATGATAAAGAAAAGAAAAGAGAAAAAGTTAAAAACTACATAGGATTAGAAAATGGAAATAATGTGAAATTTAGTCCTATTATCGAAAGGAGAGTGAGGAACCAGGAGATAGGCAAGTGAGAAATGAAAGACGGAGATCAGGCAGAGATACACAGGAGAATTTATTTGTCAGAGCTGACAAATAAAGGCACATCTCTCCATAGATGGAGAGAGGCAATACAGGCTTGGGTTCTGCAACTTTTATGGGGCAGGCTCAGGGATTAGAGCCTGGTGGGTCCTAATGTGGTTGGTTAGGGTTGGGTTGGTATGAGGGAGTGGTGAGACTTTCTCAGACATGCCCATGGGCGGGAAAGTGAAATTTTTCTTAAAATGGCGACTGTCACTTAAGATGGCCATCCAGGTGCTAAGCAAGGACCTTACATTCCTCCCTTTTTTGTTTGTTATTGGGCTCCTTAAGGTACAGGGTGTAGGTCAATCTTCTGTAGCCTCTTCCTGCTGGGAAGGGGCAGCATCTGGACCTTGTTAAGTGCGTGTGGTGGTGTATTGAGGCAATGGTGATGGTCAGGAGGTGTCAAGCAATGCTGACTCCAGATGACCCAATTTTGGTGAGGGGTTAGAAGTTCTGTAACAGAAGCTAGTTCATGGTTTGGTTAGAGATCCATTGAACCTGGTCTTGAATAAATATAATGATGCAGGGGGCAAGCATTAGCAAAAGGCTTATGACAAGGAGAGAGGTCAGGAATGGAAGTGCCCACTGGAGAAGGCGTTACTTAGTTGCCATCCTTCAGTCCCAATGGCAGTGGGAAGCCTTGAGGCTTGAAGGAGATCGGAGATAAAGGGGCATTAGTAATTGAAGTTCCCTTCGGGTTAGGAATCCGCAGCCGTCCAAATAGCAGAGTGGGAGAGAAGTATGTGGAAAGCATATTTAGAATCAACGTAGACATTGAGGGAGGCTTCCTTTGCCAAAGTGAAGGCTCTGATGAGGGCAACAGGTTCAGCCTGCTGATTTGATGTATTACTGGGGAGAGGAGCCGCTTCCACAACTGAGGTTAGAGAGACTATAGCATACCCTGCCCCAAGGAACTCCCTCCTGATAGAAGGAGGAGCCATCTGTGAACCATGTGTATGTTGCCTGGAGCAAGAGGCCTTCCTGTATGTTGGAGGGAGTTTCAATGCAGGAATGGGTAAAAGGAGAAGAGGTGGAAGAGTCCTGAGGAGCACCGAGGAGAGTAGCAGGGTTTAAAGGTGAGCATGTGTGGAAAATAAGATTGGGATCTTCTACCAGGGAAACCTGAAGAGATAAAAGGTGACAGGGGGGTAAGGAATGTAAGCCCTTGGAGGTGAGGAATTCCTTTAGGTGGTGGGGAGCCAGGAGGGTGAGTTGGGCCCCAAAGGTGGGTTTCTTTGACTCCTTAATGAGTAGAAAGGCTGTGGCCAAAGTTGGTAGGCAAGGGGAAAGTTAAATTGATACTTTTTCCCCCCTTAGGCCTCTTATCAAGCTTGCTGAGTCTGTCCTTTGTATTTCAATGTTAGCTTCAGGGTCCCTTGTTTGTTTGGAAGTATGTCTCTGGAGGAATACAGAGCTTTATTGGCAAGTAGAAGCTGGGAGTGGGGGCAAGAGGAGCAAAGAGAAGGCGTAGAATGGAGAAAGGAGAAAGCCTGAATTTTCCTGAGAGCTCTCAAAAATTATGAAGATTGGAAGGTTGAATTGGTCGATGGGCCTTTAGATCAGGAGCCAAAACAGAGTGGGGCTAAGTGGTCGAGGAGGCAGCCGAGAGGTGAGTCAGATGGGATTTGGGAGTTCCCCATGCCGAGTTGGAGTCTGGGACTGAGAGAAGGGAGTCACCTGCTACTTCCCTAGTCCCAGGCTTTGCCCGTAGAGAGTCTTGGTTGCTTGGCCAGGGCTTTCATGAGCTCTGCTAAGGAGCTGAAAACCGGAGAGTGAACTTGCCAAGGGGAAGGGATTGGGAGCTCCCCATGGCGAGTTGGAGTAGACTTGCCAATGGGAAGGGATAGGTGAGAATCTTGGTGCTGGGCCAAGATCTAAGTCTAGAGAGGAGACTTGTCACTGCCATCTCTAGGGAGTAGACTTGTGAGGAGGAGGGGAAGGGAAGGGCAAAGTCACTTACCTAAATCAGTCTAGAGTGTGGATGAAGAAGAGCGCTAGGTGAATGGAAGAAGGTGTGTGGTGATTGTCCTGGGCCCTAAGGCCAGGATCCCAAAGCAGCTCAGATTCTCGGAGGGGACAGCAAAGCTGATGGCAGAACGTAATTGAGTCACTGGCATCAATGAAAGAAAAGTGGCACAGGACTAATCACACACACAGCTGGATAAGAAGCAGGTTTATTGTCAGGAACCTGACAATACTGCTCTGCAAAAAGAAAGGGACAGCAGCAGCAAAGAGGGAGAGCAGGTATTGTGATTGGGCCAGAAAATAGAGGAGTTTTTTGAGATGGATGTAAATGGGCTCATGGTGAGAGGCGATAGAAGGACTTGAAACATCCCAGACAGTAGGATCCACCTCTGAAGCGGGTAATGGGAAGGCACTGGCAGACAGAATAGGGGATGGTCCTAAGGTAAGGGTGAGGATCAGGGGAGCGGCAGGTGAGTCTGGATGAAAGCATATATGAGGGGAGAAGGAAAGCATAGCCCCTGACTTTGCAAGGATGTCCCCTCCCATAAGGGAAACAGGGCTCTGTGGAATGACCAAAAAGGAATGGTAAAAATTAGAGAGCCAAAAGCGCAAACAAGGCTAAATATCTGTAATGTGTTGGTAGCAGGCCCCCAGAACTAGTTGAGGACTAAATTTGTAGCCCCGGTGTCTAGGATGAAGGAGACAGGCTTACCTGAAATACACAGAGTTACCATGGATTCCTGTGGAGTGATGGTAATGCTCAGGTGATAGGGACTTGGGCCTCGTCAGTCCTCTGCAGCCAGTCCTAAGAGTTGAAAAGGGGAACCAGAAGGGCTGGATGGCTGGGGGGCCACTATGGGCTCAGAGACAATCAATTGCCCAGTGTCCTTCCTGATGGCACTTAGGACAAGGGCCCGGAGGCTTTCAAGGCTTGGGACATGTACAAGCCAGTGACCCATTTGACTGCATTTAAATCAGGGTCTGGGTGGTCCCAAGAGTCCCTTCTACAGGCCAGTAGAACCAGGGACAGATGCTGAGGCCAGACGGATGGCTTGAGTGAGCATCTGATATTTCTGCTTCCAGGCCTTCTTGTCTCTCCCATATACACTTTAAAGGCCACTCTCAGGACTCCGCTTGGGGAATTAGGGGCCTCCTCTCAAGGCACCTTAGTTTGGCCTTAATATCAGGGAAACTCTGGGAGAGAAGTAGGTCATTAGTAGTTGTCTCCCATCTGGAATCTCAGGGTCCAGATTAGTATATTGTAATAAAGCCTTGGTCAGGTGAATGGTTTTCATTTTTATCTTGGATGACTTCCTGGAGCTTTTCATAATTGATAGCCTATGGGCTGCCTTTCTAAGTCCTGCCATGAGATAAGTAATACATTGGTTTCTACTAGTTATCCTCCAGGCAAATTATAATCCCAATTGGGGTCCGATCAGGGACTGCTTCAGTGCCAAACAGATGGGCAGGGGAGGTCTGATGTACCTCATCAGCGTAATTTCTAGCTTGCTCCCAAACTTGCCTGTGCTCCTCGGGCAGGAGCGTGTTAGACAAGATCATATGGACATAATGGAAGGTCAAATCATATGATTGGGTCAAACACTGAAATTCTTTGATATATGTGGTGGGGCTTGAAGTATAGGACCCAAGCCACTTTTCTATCTGTGAAAGACCTGACAAAGAGAAAGACACGTGAATCCGGATTATACCATCCACCTCAGCCAACTTGAGTAGAGGATACAGAGATGCTGATTGGGCAGTGGCAGCCTATGAGCATGTGGAGGGAGGAGAGAAGGGTGGTGAGGCAGAGGGGCCAAAGGAACAGTTTCTGGGGAGGCTTCATTAGAAAGAGAATCATGGTTTGGTGGGGGCTTATCTGCTGGGATGGAGTCCTGGAGGAGGAGTCCTGGGTAGGATCTTCTGTCCCTTTGGAAACAGGCATAGGGGATGTGAGAGCTAAGAGGACTTGTGTGGGAGAGCAAGAGTTGCAGAGAGGGGGCTTAGAATGTAGAGGAGAAAGCCTGAATGTATGATATCTCTTTTCATTTTCCCTAATGCTCACAATAGTTGAAAAGATCCCAGATAATATTGGAATCTAGAGTGCCGTTAAGCCGCCATTTAGAGTTAGGCCAGATCTGATTGCACAAACAGATAAATTTTTGGGGGGGGGGTTTAGGTCTGGGTTAAGGGAGAGAGAACTTAGGTTACCAGGAGGCAGCCTAGAGGGCTATGGGTGGGAATGGATGAGGAGCCGCCCATAGTAGGAGGTGAATTTAGAGGTGGGGCGTTCCCCAGTCTCTAGTATCACCCAGTCAAGAGGATGGTTATGCTCAGGGAGTCATCACCACCGCTGGGTAAGTGTCGGGGGCAGGGCCCGTAGAGGTGCTTGGGCACCTGGCCAGGACTATGTGGGTGCAGAAGCCATAGAGATTTATCTAAGGCCTAGAGATCTCACCAGGCACAACTCCCAATCACCCACAGTGGTTTTTCTCAAAACCCAGGAATCAAATAAAAGACCACCTATAGACCCAGTCGACAGTTGGGATCAGCCACAGCTGTGAAAGCTGTGGCTGGGAGTGCCAGACGATTGATGGTCACTTCCCAGGACCCATAGGTTGTTTAGGTTGACCGAAGACAGGTGTCTTACCTGAAATGTCCAGTGGTGGGTGCAGAGAGGGCATTTAGCATAATGGAGGGCCTGGTTCCATGATGGAATCTGGATTGGGGCCTGGGGACGCTCAGTGACCCTTGAAGTGGGGCTCGGGCACACCTGGGAACCTGATCCTGGGTTTCAGCACCAATGAAAGGAAAGCAAAGAATTGGGAGACAGGTGAGAGAGAAATGAAAAATGGAGACCAGGTAGAGAGATACACAAGAGGAGAGTTTATTTGTCAGAGCTGACAAATAAAGGCACATCTCTTCATAGACAGAGAGAGGCAAAACAGGCTTGGAGTTTGGGACTTTCATGGGCAGGCTCTGGGATTAGAGCCAGGCGGGTCCTAATGTGAGTGGTGAAGGGTTGGATTGGTATGAGGGAGTGGTGAGACTTTCTCAGAAATGCCCTTGGGTGGGAAAGCAAATTTTTCTTAAAATGGAAACTGTCACTGAAGATGGCTGTCCAGATGCTAAGCAAAAACCTTACTATTATTTTCTAGCAAAAAATGAATTTCAAGGCAATAAATGTAACTTTAGACAAATTAATTTTATTTTACAAAAAATTTTGACGGTTGGTTAAATATTTCTCTCTTTACACCTACCATACACATTAGGTTATTTATAAGGCTCACTGTATAGAAAACGGTATTGGGGCTGATGCTATAGCTCAGAGGCAGAGCACTTGCCTAGCATATGTGAAGCACTGGGCTTGATACTTAGCACCACATTAAAATAAACAAATAAAATAAAGGTATTATGTCCATCTACAACTAGAAAAAATTTTTTAAAAAAGAAAATGATATTGGGGCTGGGGATGTGGCTCAAGCGGTAGTGCGCTCGCCTGGCATGCGTGCGGCCCGGGTTCGATCCTCAGCACCACATACCAACAAAGATGTTGTGTCCGCCGAGAACTAAAAAATAAATATTAAAAAAAATTCTCTCTCTCTCCCCTCTCTCTCCTCTCTCACTCTCTCTAAAAAAAAAAATGATATTGATAATGAACAGGTAGAGATGGACAGTGGGAACATGGAAAATGAGGGGTTAATTCTAAAGACTGAGCCTATGTGCTGTCAATATGTTTTTAAAGAAACAACTTACAGTCATTCTGATCCTGCTATCACTTAAGATAATAGCCCCATAACACATTACTCAAGGGTTGAGGAGTGTTTGCCTAAACTCCTCCTTTGATAAGAAGACAGATTGCCCTTACTGGAGGCTGGAATACTCAATAGCCTCAAGGTCTGCAAAAGAAAGTTCCAGATAAAATCAGTCTGTGCAATCCAAGATGATCAAAGTTGCCTTCAGATTGTTGGCACATTATTTAATCTTATTGTAATTATAAATTTTCACACCTCTGTGTTTCACTTAGACCCTCAGAGTATGACATATGCAATAAGGATTTAGAAATCTGATATAATCCAACTGTCAATCAAGAGCTAGGAGGTGGTACTCAAGTGGGACCCTCTGGAAATTTCCTCTCCTACTCTAAAATAACTGAGTTCACAAAGAAGTGAGTTGTTGATTCTTTAGATGATCCATTTCTTCCTTGAGAGTGCCCCTGTCCTTCTTCTCTCTTCTACTAAACTTTCCTACACCTTCACTACACCTCAGGTCTCCCTTGAAATCTCGTGAAGACACAAGAGCCAAAAGCATAACACAACTTTGGGTTAATATGAATAATCCAGCAGATAGCATGAACACTAATTAAAAGTAGAATGATTAATATTTTGTATAATCATTTGTATTTTGAATGCTTAATAAAGTATGTAATAGCAAATGCAGAAGATACAAGATTATACAGGAGAAAGAAGTCTCCTTCTCATCCCTGTGCCCAGCCATCTTATAATTTCACTCCCTAGATACAGTTCCTCTGTATCTTTGCAGATAGATGGGTCTGTGGGATGAAATAAGGTTCCTTTGCATCAGGGCATGCAGGGAAATAAAGGACTTTCTCATCATACCATCAAGATAAACCATAGACACATATTTAGGCCAATCTCATCTAGGAATATAGCTCAGTGGTAGGTAAAATGCTTGCCTGGCATGGGTGAGGCCCTGGATTTGATACCAAGGTTAAAAAAAAAAAAAAAAAAAAGGCAATACAATGGCAATAAGGAATTTGGTAATTTGTGGAAACACATTTGCAAAGCTGCAAACACCAGGAATATTCCTCACAATTGATTAATACTTTCTTTAAAAAAGAAAAAAGTCTATACATATATTAGTAAATATTTATTAAGTGCTAATATGTAACAATATAAATTCCCACCACCCTCAGATTGTGGATTTTAAGGGTAGTTTGTTAGACCTAAGTAAACACACTATTTTGTAAGAGTTGTTATATGTAAACACGGTCTAGTAAACTTTTGGTTCATTTTCAATTATTTTTCACTACATAAAATAAAACACATTCAGTTTTTATTTTAAAATAGAATTTATTAAATACTATAGTGAATTCCATACATTAAAAATGTTTTTCTTGTCAGTATTGGTACATGATGAATAATTTTAAGGTACTGGTAAATTAACACTTCAAAAAATCTTAAACTTGAAATCATGTTCCATTAGAAAATAAAGCCTAGTAGTGTTATAAAAGTATTGACACTTACATATCAAAGTGTAAAAAAAATTTGAGTGCTTAATAAAGTATATACTAGCAAATAAAATATATAATAGCAAACCACATTACTTTTTCATAAGGTTCTCATTTCAGCAAAATACAACAGAAGGTTAAACAATAGGCAAAAGCCAACTCATTTACATTGACTTGTCTGCCTTACTGGGAAATATTGCAATGTAAGTGGATGAACTATAGATATTTTAAAAATAAGTATATTTCAAAGGAATAGAAAAGCTGTTTACAATACTTTTTGTTTAATCAAAGTACCACATGATGACATTAAATATTCTGCTTTATTTTAGTTGTACCTTATTTGCCACTAAGGTACAACTAAAATAATTTACCCCCCAATGAACATTTTCATATATAAAGGCTGTCCTAAGTATAGAAACACTAAACATGTTAATTTATATTTCCAGTCTTTGCTATATTAAGGCCTATATATTACTGTCAATTTTTTTACCTTAAAAATTCAGTGATCAAACACAATACTCATATTTTAAAGGTTGAATAATTTGACTCAGATCTTTTGAAATTCACAGAGTATTTTTCTTCCAGGAAGCATAAAGTGATTTATAGTCAGCATTTTATTTGCATTACCCTCATATAACCCCCTTTAGAATTATCTTCTAAGGTAAACAGGGCACTGAAAATGAATTTTTTGAACTGTAAAATTGATCATTTATCATCATCTTGAATAAATTCAACTTTTAATCTTACCAATGGAAAACTATAAAGCCTCTTTAAACCAGTACCTCCCACTAGTCTGAAATATAATTCTTATGTTTCTGAAATTTCATTTGGCTATCAGGCTAAAATTGGAGGCCAAACTTAATAAATTAGTTCAAATATTTTTTAGTTAAATATAAAATATTTTTCGGTTATATTTAATGCAGAAATTGAAAGAATGAAGAAAATTGGAAAATACCTTTGTATTTATTATAAATGTATCATTCACCAAAATCTCTAGAGACATGTAACTCAAATATACAAATGACAATAGCAAAGGGGCCCAAATTCTATCAAAAGGGTAATAAACTGCAGTCTCTTACAAGGAATTGTTGATGTAAAAAAAAATCTACAAGCTAGAAGGAAATAAAATATATTAGGATACCAACAAGGTCTTTCCTCATAAGCCTATTTATTTTTGCTGACTTAACTGTATATAGTTGAGGCTTTTGAATATCATAAAGTTTGGATAATTTTGCTTAAAAAGCTGTATTTTGGTAAATATTTTATTGACATTATAAATGAAAATATAGTGGGAGTTTTAAAATGCCACTTAATTTGTTCTTCTCTTTATCAAATGTGCCAAATAAATTAGATTCCTTTGAAAAAATCCAAACTTGATATAAAACAAAGGCAAAATTAAGATCAATTCTTACTTATAAATTGTCATAAATAAGAGGACTCATAACTGTATTAAGTAGAAAGAAGAGTTGACTATAAATGGAGTTTCTCTATTTTCAATTTACTAAGCAAAAGTTAACAAATAAAAGCATCTAATGCTAAATTTAACGCAAACATCAAAGGTCTGATCCATTTTGAAAGACATTAATTTTATCTTTTAATAAGTTAAATTGGTCTTAGAATGAGAGAATAGATTTCTTCACTTTTTTTTAATGTGAAAGGATTTTGCTACGCTGTCCAGGCTAGTCTCAAATACTCCTCTTTCCCCAGTCTCCTGAGCATCTAGGACTACAAGTGTGTGCCATCATGCCTGGCTTCTGTTCACATATTTTGTGTATTATTTCACAGAAATGCAAAATCCTGTTGCTTTTGCAATCACTTGTCATTTAGAAATTTCTTAGAGAAAATAAAAGAAAATGGAAAAACAATGTGCATTTCCAGGAAAATGTTCAAAGCCCCACCTGAGATTTTACAAAGAATGAGAAAAAAGATTTTTCCAAGTTGGAAGTTACAGAGTGAATAACTGGTTCAACCCACTCATTTTGTAGGTGGAAAAACTGAGATACAAAAGTACACTTGTACTTGTATGCTTCCAAGGTTAATAGTTGTTATTTATGGGGAAAAAGTGAAAATTAGAAAAAAGGTAACAGGGAGGGGAAAGGATGTTACACATAGTGAGCCACATATATTAATATATAATTGGATCAGAATTTTTTTTTTAATGATCAAACCTTAACAGCAGCAAAACCAAATTTCAAAGATCAGAAATACCAGCTACATCTTCAAATAATGGTGTACCACTACAAACTAGACTTCAGTTTTTGTGTCCTTTAAATAACTTCTATGTTTCTCTATATCTGGAAAAATATTCTAACACACATTGCAGTCTGAAGTAATTTAGTTTCTCAAGTTTAAAAAAAGGGTTGTAATTTTTTAAAAAAGTATAAAAATGTTTATATTTATTCCCAAATAATATATTTCTAAACTTGGTATGATATGAGGTCCAAATTTTCACTGTTATCTGCCTTCTTGCATGGTCTTAAATACTTTATTTTATAGAGGAGATAAAATATGCCTAATCCTTTAACAAAAAATCTTGCTTTGATAGTTACACTTTGATCTATCATTAGAGTTGAAAGAAATATATTTCACTAAGGAAAATACAGGGATTAATCAAGATTTTTTTTTAGAAAAATATACTGTATACAATACATCTTAGAAATTACACAGACCATATACTTTTATTTAATTCGAAGGCACAACTTTAACATAATTAAAAGTAAATGCGTTTTAATTATCTATGAAATAATTGTCTGTATCAGCTCATAAAAATATATATTTGCAAACACATCATTGAAAATGCTTTTGGATTGTCAATTCAGGAATTGAATTAAAAAGTCAAACTCTTATTTGTAGAAAATCAATAACATTATTGCAGGTCCATATAATATTATTGTTGGGCAATCTGTTCATCAGTAGTTGCTGAGTTTTCTTCATTTGTTGAACAGTCCAGATGGTCCATCATCTAGGCATGAATAAATAAAAGCTGTCAGAAAATGAAAACTTTTAACTTGCCTCCTATATTCAATAATTCAACAAAAGGATTCCTAGTTTCTATAAAAGACACAGTGGGCATACACAGAGGGCTCCATGGAACTAACATTCCTTTTGTAATACTGTTCTGGTTCAATATCCATGCTCATAAGGAGATGGTTAGGGTAATAACAAATTTTTCAGGAAGCCTAAACATGTGACTCAGTGCCAATTTGATAACTGTTTTCTTTGGACCTTCTATTACTTTCATTTTGCAATGTGAATACTGCCCTTCATGGCAATGAAAATTCCACCACAAAAGGAAGATATTTCTGATGCTTATTCTAGGACATAATTCCACTTTATCTACCCATATAAGTGGAAAATCTAAAACTAGATCCAGATGTCACTGTGAGAATACCTACTGGCTCTGGGACAGTGTAATCTTATTGACACCTTGAACTGATCTTAAGATAATTTAAGAATGATACATGGAATTTTTGAAACATTATATAACAAAAATTTCTACTAAAAAACAAACTTGCAGGTACTTAAAGGTCAAATGATACTTGCAAACAAAACCAAGACTATGTTTGCTATATAGACTATTTTAAAAGTATTACCTTTAAGCTTTTCTCAGTTGGTCTTTTCAGCTCTGCCCATATTCCCATAAAAATCGTTTTATATTTGGGAATAAAGGAGAAGAAATTGCTTAACATTTTCAGCAATTTTTACCCTGTTCTTAAGATAAAACTACTTAAAAATAGAAAAAAAAGTATTTATTGTCTTTGGGCTGGAGATGAAACTCAATAGTAGAGCATTTTCCTAGCATGCATAAGGGCCTAGATTTGATCCCCCACCACCATCAACATTAAAAAAAAAAATCTTTATTTTTCGTGAAGATCCTCGAAGACTTTTAGGCTAGCGATTAAATTTTAGTAATGTGATACACTATTTTTGTAAACTGGTTCTAAAAGCTTTAGAACACTAAGTTTTTTTTGAAAAGTAAGAAATGGGGGTTTTCTAAATGGGGGTTTTGGATTTGCCAAATAAACAGAATACAACATGAACTGAGGCTTTCAGTGACAATGTCTCAACCAATGGAGAAAACTTAAAAAGCCCAGACCTGTCAATTCTCTGGGTCATATCAAGTCCCCAGTCAGTTCTGTGGTCCTTATTTGCCAAAGATGTCCCCCGCACCTCCAGATTAATTTAGTTACATGTACACAGGAATTATAGGGAAGAAGGGGGAATAAAGAAATTGGGATGTAGCTCAGTAGGAAAGCACTTGCCCATTATGCATGAAGTCCTGTTTTCCATTCCCAGTATCACAAAAACAAACAAACAAAAAATTAAATACAGGGCTGGGGATGTGGCTCAAGCGGTAGCACGCTCGCCTGGCATGCGTGCGGCTCGCCTGGCATGCGTGCGGCCCGGGTTCGATCCTCAGCACCACATACCAACAAAGATGTTGTGTCCGCCGAGAACTAAAAGATAAATATTAAAAATTCTCTCTCTCTCTCTCTCCCTCTCTCTTAAAAAAATAAATTCATATTAAAAAAATTAAATACAATAAAAAGTTTGGAATTATAATACCGTAGTTCAGAGATATTTATTCTCTTACATATTTCCAGGTTTGTGGTGTTTAAAAATAAATAAATAAAAGCAAAATTAAGACAGGTAACACATATTAAGCACTTCACTATTTGAAATATAAGATGAAACTGCTGAACAGTTAATATTTTTTAAATTCTTTTCATTGTCAATAGACCTTTATTTTATTTATTTATATGCACTGCTGAGAGCCGAACCCAGTGCCTCACACATGCTATGCAAGCTTTGACCCAAGCCCATGAACAGTTCATTTTAGTCACAATTTAAATGAAGAAAGGAAAGGAGAAACATGTGAGGTATATATATATATATCTCCATCCATCCCTTGGGAGAGAAAACTGAAGCAGCACTGAAAGTATGAATGGTGGTAAAAGTCTTTCTTCCACAAGACCTGCTTACTCTCACAACCATCCCTAAAGAAATAAGGGCTTCCATATTCTATGTTATAAAATGTCTCTTCTTCCTAATCCCCAGGCACCTCACCAGCATTAAAATCTTATCACTAAATATAGAAACACGAAGTAAAACACTTTTCAAAGTCAATTTCTTGAGAAGTAAGCATATCTATCCCCTATTCACTTTTCTTTATTGAATTTTCAATAAAACCAGTTTAGAAACAAATAGCAAACTTAAAGTAAGCTTTTAGTAACACATCAACATAGATAATAAAGTTAATTGGCAAAAATGGTATAAATTTTCATAATATTTATACATAGGCAATTTGTAGTTTGGAAAGGTGTCCCTTGAAATTGTGTCAGTTAACCTGGCACTTTCTGATAGCTCTACTTACTTAGAATTGAACCAATCTCCAGAAACAGTCTAACAAAACTCACTGAAGTAGGTAACTGGAGTTGTTGATCCTCAAGCAGAGTCATTCTAAGTATCTCTGTACTCTGACTTTTCAGTTACAGCTTGTGACTTCTAAAAATAAGTAAAGTACTAATGACATTTAACAGAGACAAACTCACTATTTCTTAGACATCAACAAACTGAAAACTTACTACCTACCCAGAGCAGAATAGCCCACCGGAAGTTATATAAATCTAACTTCACTGATTTAATATTAGAAATAAAGAAACAAAAATCCCCTAAGATGGTTCCTCTTAATTGTTCTACATATATCAAAATAATTGTGACTCTGCTTGATTTTTCTCTTTAGAGAAAAATATATTTATTTACATTAATTAGAACTAAGGCTTTGAGTAAAATTGAACCAATGGAACTGAGTCCTGTAGTTCTTGAACCACTTCAGAAAAGGGTCAAAAGGGAAATATAGTATAACTAACTTTGGGCTGTAGAAAAAATAGTTAATATTTCCAAATCAGCATTATTTTAATGATAACCCTATAGAAACATTACTTCTTCTGATGTGAGAAATTCACAGAAAAGGATGACTGTCCTGTTTTCCTCTCCCTCTCTATTCTCACTCACTCTCTGTGAATGCCAATGACATTGTCACATTTCTGTCTGCATCCAGGTCTGTCTCCTGCCCATCAGACCCATTTATTCAACTGACTGTTCTTTCTTTCTTTCTGGTGAGTCTATAAGTACTCTGAAATGTCCAACACTGAATTCACGTCCAGCACTTAACATGTCCAAAATTGAATTCATCATCTTCTTCCCCAAATCTGTTCTGTCGTCCATTCTTTCAACTCTACTTCCTATGCCTCTCCTCATACTGAATCTATCACCAGACACCAATAATTTTGCCTCCAAATTTCTCTTGACATTGTTGACTTTACTTTAATGTGGGTTACAAGACTTTACAGACTCTCACCCTTGCTTCCTTCTCCAGATGTCACCTCCTGTAGCTCCCCTAACCTCCCTCAACATTATAGCCATCCTGAACTTCAGTTCCTAGCATGTGCCATACTCTCTCCCCTCCAAGCCTTTGAAGATTTGGTTCCTTCAAGTTGAACACATGACTCAGCCTTAAAGTTTCAACATAAATTTAACATTCTTTAGAAAACTTTCCCCAAATTGCCTGTGGCCCTGTCCTGACAACACTGGATGTGTTGTCCCAACTCCTTATGAAGTAAACTTCGTTTAAAATGAGAAATGAATTTTGAGACTGACATGAGCCATTCATAGTTAATAGTCCTAAGTCCACATAAAAAATAGTCCACATAAAAAATATTCTAACATGCAGATATGCCTAAATAACATTGATAGAGCATTCATTTCAGGTTAAATGGGTCAAGATTGGCCTTTCTTTAAAATTCCTAGAACAAAACCTTGACACCACAATGTTATGTTTAAGGTTTTTTCTTTATGGAAGTTCCTGATATTCCAGTAAAGTCTGTTTGCATTGAAATTAAGAAGTGTTGAGAAACTCTTTATCTACTGAGGTCAGGACCATCGCACTGAACCCTTAGTGAAGGCACTTAGTGGAGCAGTTACCTCTGCTTTGCCCTATCACAGCAAACTTCCCTCCTCCATCCATCCTTATGCCTGTGTATCAGTGGTCTCATGAACAAAATGAGAGAAATTCTGAGTGGCTGAAATTCTATCAATAAAGAAACAGTTCAAAGTTCATGTCCATCTTGTGGTTGGTCTATAGTGTCATTTGTACTGTTATTTAACAAGAGATAGTTAACACAGGCTATTATAATTAGAAAAAGCACTGGTTTAGAATTCTTCTGGTTAAATCTTGTAATTTCTTTTGAGATTTGGATAAATAATACCTGTGTTGCTTACTTCACAGTGCTGTTGTCTCAATTTATATTAAACTACTTAGAATATGTTTATGGCCACAAGGTTCTTGACTAAGCTAGTAAAATAACTTTTAATTTTTCCATGAAGATGACCCCCACACAGTTTTTTTTTGAGTGTGCGCTAAGGATTAAATCCAGTAACTCACACATACTAAGCAAGAACAGATTTTTTTATTTTTAAAGATTTAAAAAGAAAAAATAAAAGTATATCCTGCAATACATATTCTACTACTAATCTTTGAATGCCACATCCCCCCAAAGAACCTCTTAGCCTTTATTTATTTATTTGTTTATTTATTTATTTATGACAGGATCTCACTGTGTTGCCCAGGCTGGCCTTGAACTGGGCTCAAGTGATCTTCCTGCTTCAGCCTCTTGAGTAGCTGGAACTGCTGGTGTGCATGAGAATACCCTGCTCTTTTTTTTTCCTTTTCCCTGGTAAAAAAGAATCATTGGTATTGACAGAAAAATCATTAGCAGTGTCTGGGATTGAAGCCAGGGCACTTTACTACTCAGCTACAATCGCCAACCCTTTCTATTTTTTACTTTAAGACAGAGTCTCCCTAAGTTGCTCAGGCTGGCCTCAATCTTGCAATCTTCCTGCCTCAGCCTCCTGAGTCCCTGGAATTATAGGTGTTACTGCATCCAGCCTAGCTATAGAATACTATAAGTAGTTTTATATTTCTTTATTTAATAAATGTTTATTGAGCATATCTATGAGATAGGAGTAAGTTATAAAAAGCCTATTCTCATGGCTCCTTGAAAACCAAAATCTTGCCTGGCATGGTGGCACATGCTTATAACCCCAGCAGCTCTGGAGGCTAAGGTAGGAGGATCATAAATTCAAAAACCAGCCTCAGCAACTTAGCGAGATTCTCTCAAAATAAAAAAATACAAAGGGCGAGGATGTCGCTCAGTGGTTAAGCACCCCTGGATTCAATCCCTGGTACCAAAAAGAAAAAAAAAAAAGAAAGAAAGGAAGAAAATCAAAGTCTAGTAGGGAATGCAGTAGTCACTAACAATAAAATGTGATAAATTTATTGGTAATGGTAGGTGACATGGAATCTAGAAATGGGACATCTAGTGCTTGTGAATTCAGGACAGGGCCACAGGCAATTTGGGGAAGGTTTTCTAAAGAATGTTAAATTTATGTTGAAACTTTAAGGCTGAGTCATGTGTTCAACTTGAAGGAACCAAATCTTCAAAGGCTTGGAGGGGAGAGAGTATGGCACATGCTAGGAACTGAAGTTCAGGATGGCTATAATGTTGAGGGAGGTTAGGGGAGCTACAGGAGGTGACATCTGGAGAAGGAAGCAAGGGTGAGAGTCTGTAAAGTCTTGTAACCCACATTAAAGTAAAGTCAACAATGTCAAGAGAAATTTGGAGGCAAAATTATTGGTGTCTGGTGATAGATTCAGTATGAGGAGAGGCATAGGAAGTAGAGTTGAAAGAATGGACAACAGAACAGATTTGGGGAAGAAGATGATGAATTCAATTTTGGACATGTTAAGTGCTGGACGTGAATTCAGTGTTGGACATTTCAGAGTACTTATAGACTCACCAGAAAGAAAGAAAGAACAGTCAGTTGAATAAATGGGTCTGATGGGCAGGAGACAGACCTGGATGCAGACAGAAATGTGACAATGTCATTGGCATTCACAGAGAGTGAGTGAGAATAGAGAGGGAGAGGAAAACACTCAAGAACTGTGACCAAGAAGTTTCTGCCATTAGGGGCACTACTGATTAACTGTGAGGTAAAACAAGACAAGGAAGACAATATGGGGATATTTTGATTAGGGTTGACACAAAATCTTTGTTCAATTTAGAATTTGAACTTGGGGCTGTTAGTGAGAGCAACATCTACTATCTTATAGAATTATATATGTTTCTTGTTATTTTCATCACTGGCCATCTTGTTTTCTTTGATGCCTCCCACGGTTTGATGGTAGTTTTGTCTTGAGTCACCCACCAGGTTTTTGGCATTAGATTGCAATGAGAGGTAAGAACTGATGTTGCAGCAGGTAGACATATATATTCTTCCAGCCAAACTCAGTGAATTATTAAGTATGAGCACATACCTGGTAGCTGCTACCTTTCCAGAATTTTTTCATTTCCTTACGTCTCCAAGCAACAATTGAGGCAGTAATAAGTGTGCAAGGTACTAAATAGAGAAGAGCAGGTTGCCCCCTTTTCATCAGTGTCAGAACAACAAATGTAAGTATCATACCAACAGCATAGGCTGCAAGAAGAATATCAAGCATTAGTTATTTCTACGTGCTACCAAAGGTAGATTTCCTCCATTATAGTTCTTCAAATATTTTTGAGAACACTTTTGTAATGACTTCCTATCATAATTTCACTGTTTTCCTAGATAGTAATGAGCAGAGACAGTCTATAGAACTTTTGAAAAATTTAAAATTGGAAAAATATAATAACTTAAGAAAAAGTACCAATTGTTTCTCATTATTAAGAATGTTGAGTTGTTTACATTTTAAATAACTCAATCTGTACCTATAGGAAGCAAGGGTTGCTTTGAAAAAAATTTTCCTAATACTAAATACATATTTCCTAGGCTTCTTTAATAAGCACACACCAAACATTATGTGAAATTTTCATAACGATTCATGGTTTCCTTATGAACATAAGTTCTCGGACTATTAGAGCTGGAAGGACCTTTGCAGACAGTTTAGTTACTCATTTTAAAAATGAGGAAATGGAGGATAAGGGAAGTAGTGCAGGTGGCTCAGATTTAGGGCAGAAGTGATAAAGCCTCGGGGCTGGGCTCCAGGGGTTGAGCCCTTGCCTAGCACATGCGAGGCCCTGGGTTTGATCCTCAGCACCACATAAAAATAAATAAAATAGGGCTGGGGATGTGGCTCAAGCGGTAGCGCACTTGCCTGGCATGCGTGCGGCCCGGGTTCGATCCTCAGCACCACATACCAACAAAGATGTTGTGTCCGCCGAGAACTAAAAAATAAATATTAAAAATTCTCTCTCTCTCTCTCTCTCCCCTCTCTCACTCTCTCTTTAAAAAAAATAAATAAATAAATAAAATAAAGGTATTGCGTCCAATTACAACTAAAAAATAATTTAAAAAAATAATTGATAAAGTCTCCTATAATCTGTCTCAATGTATTCTTTTTTTTTTTTTTTTAAAGAGTGAGAGAGAGGGAGAGAGAGAGAATTTTAATATTTATTTTTTAGTATTTGGAGGACACAACATCTTTGTTGGTATGTGGTGCTGAGGATCGAACCCAGGCCGCGCGCATGCCAGGCGAGCGCACTACCACTTGAGCCACATCCCCAGCCCCCTCAATGTGTTCTTTAGCCTGTCATGGTCATTAGTACTGAAATCTAACCCATTAATGTCTTTAAGATACCATAATTAGGGGCTGGGGATATGGCTCAAGCGGTAGCGCTCGCCTGGCATGCGTGCGGCCCGGGTTCGATCCTCAGCACCACATACAAAACAAAGATGTTGTGTGCGCCAAAAACTAAAGAATAAATATTGGAATTCTCTCTCGCTCTCTCTCTCTTTAAAAAAAAAAAAAAAAAAGAGTACCATAATTAATGACTGCAGACCAGCTTTCTTATTCCTGTATATTCTTTTCTTTATCTCTAACTTAGGTGTTCTTTCTTGTTGTCAGGATACTAATTCTTAGCAACATCCTTGTCTAGTACTAATATATATTTTTAAAAAAATAAATGATAAAGTATTTTGGAGGGGAGAGTAGAATCTTTATTATTCATTTATTTATTTTTAATGTGGTGCTGAGGATCGAACCCAGTACCTCACACATGTGAGGCAAGTGCTCTATCACTGAGCTACAGCCCCAGCCCACTATATTAATATACATTTTTAGTTTACTGGATTTAATTCCACTGTAGACTTGAAAACTTTGCTAGAACAGCATCTAACTGGCTCTGGTGCAGATCATTTACTTAAGCAAAAAGCGCTTTGGTGTGTGAACTTTAAGATATCCATTTGATATGTTAAGAAATAGTAGGGTATATTTTGGCTTACTTTCTTTTATTAACTCTGTTCTCATTAATAAAAGTAGAGGTTTAAGTGACAATTACCTTTGCTGTTCCAGGTGAGATACTATTGTGTAATAAATTAAAATACAAACTTTGCATACCTTTTTAAAAAAATCTAGTAATAATCAATTTACTGACTATTTGTGTGCCAGGTATTTTAATAAGCATTATACATCTAGTTTTCTTTTTAAGCCACCAAAACCTTGTGATATAAATTGTAAAGTATAATTACCCCTTTTGATAGAAAAATATATATTAATAATTTATGGCAAATAATTAGAATTTGGGACTCCTAAGTTTTAGATCTTTGTCTTTTCTTCAGGCATCCCAATTCAATATATATATATAAAAAGAAGAAACAAAATTTACCAATTATAGAAGAAATATAGTATATAGAAGAAGAACCAGTCTGAACATCAAATCTTCTACAGTATGCAACCAACAGGCCTAAAAAACAAAAATAAAAATTCCACATTATTTCTTTAAAACAACACCAGTAATACAAATTCAATTATTAACTAAGGGGAACAATATATATTGTTCTATATTTCACTTTCCTTTTTGCATTACGAGATCATTAAAGTACCTCAAATTCTGGAAAAGTTTGATATACTGATTTCCAAAATGTAATGCTATATTTTAAAAAGATTCCCTAGGGGCTGGGGTTGTGGCTCAGAAGTAGAGTGCTTGCCTACCATTCGTGAGACACTGGGTTCAATCCTCTGAACCATATAAAAATAAAGTGTGTCCATCTATAACTAAAAAAAAAAAGTTAAAAAAAAGATTCTCTAAACCATTAAACAGTGTTTAAAAACATGATTTTTATTACTTGTTCTTTCATGTTATGGAAAAAAATTTTAAATGTTTCACTACAAAGTATATTGAATAGACAAGTGAGATTACATAAAACGAAAAAGCTTCTGCATAGCCACAGAAATGATCAAGAGTGAAAATATAACCTATGGTATAGGAATACTGAAAATCATACATGTGATAAGAGGTTGATCCAAAATACATGTGGTACTCCCAAAACTCAATGATCAGAAAACATAACCCAATTTTAAAATGGACAAAGGAGGGGCTGGGGTTGTGGCTCAGCAGTAGAGTGCTGGCTTTACACGTGTGAGGTCCTGGGTTTGATCCTCAGCACTACATAAAAATAAATAAATAAAATAAAGGTACTGTGTCCAACAAACTCTAAAAAATAAGAAATATTAAAAAAAATAAAATGGACAAAGGAAGCCGATGTGGCGGCATGTGCCTATAGTTCCAGCTACTTGGGAGGGTATAAAGCAGTATGATCACTTGAGCCCAGAAGTTTGAAGCCAACCTAAGAAACATAGAGAGATTGTCTCAAAAAACAAAACAAAACAAAGGACAAAGGATTTAAATAGACATTTCTCAAAATAAGATATACATGGCCAACAGGTAGATGAAAAAATGTCCAAAATCACAGATCATGAGAGAAATGCAAATCAAAACCACAATGAGATATTACTGCAGAACTGTTAAAATGGCTTACTTAAAAAACTGTGGAGAAAAGGGAATTGCACACTATTGGAGGGAATACAAATGAGTATAGCCATTATAAAAAATGATTATTTGATGTTCCTCAAATAATAGAAAACAGAACTATCATATGATTTAGCAATTCCACTACTGGGTGTATAATAAAGAAAGTGAAATCAGTACGTGAAGAGACATGTGTACTCCCATATTCACTGCAAGATTATTTACAATACCCAAGATGTAAAATCAATCTAAATGTGCATTAATGAATGAACAGATAAAAAATGTGCTATATAGAAAAAAATGAGATATTATAAATCCTTTAAAGAGAAATAAATTCTGTCATTTGTGACAACATAAATCAAACTGGAAGATGTTATGTTAGGCAAAATAAGCCAGGCACAGGACAGATACTGCATGATCTCACTTGCAAGTTGAATCTAAAATAGTTGAGTTTAGCTGGGTGTGGTGGCACATGCCTATAATCCCAGTGGCTCAGGAAGCTGAGGCAGAAGGATCACAAGTTCAAAGCCAGACTCAGAGATCTAGCGAGACCCTAAACAACTTAGCAAAACCCTGTCTCAAAATAAAAAATAAAAAGGGCTAGGGATGTGGTTCAGTGATTAAGTGCCCCCAGATTCAATCCCTGGTATTCACACCTCCCCTCTAAAATTTCCCCAAAACAAAAAATCCCCCCCCCCACACCAAAATCTTGAATTCATACAAGTAGAGAGTAAAATGGGAGTTATCAGGGGCTGGGGTGAGATATTGCTCAAAGGTTAAAAATTTCACTTAAATTGGAGGAATAAAGCTAAGGTTTATTGTACAACATGGTAATGACAGTTACTAGCCCTGTGTTATATTCTTGAAAACTGCTAGGAGTAGACTTTAAGTGTTCTTATCACAAAAAAATTAGTATGTGATGGTGTATGAATTAAAGAAAGACAAAATAAAACTAGTAGTAATTTTAAAAACCAGTATGTGCAGTAATGTATATGTTCATTAGCTTGATTAAGCCATTTCTTAATGCATATGTATTTCAAAACATAAACACAATAAATACATACACATTTTGTCAATTTAAATAATATATATGTAAGTATGTTTAAAAATATACTTAAAAGGCATCAAGGAAGGCAATTTAACTGGGATCAAAAAAGTTTCCTTGGGCTAAAGATATAGTTCAGTTGGTAGAATGCTTGTCTAGTATGTACAAGGCCCTTGGTTCAGTGCCCAGCACAACCACCAAAAATAAAAAATAAAAAAAATAAAAATAGGGCTGGGGATGTGGCTCAAGTGGTAGCGTGCTCGCCTGGCATGCGTGCGACCCGGGTTCGATTCTCAGCACCACATACAAACAAAGATGTTGTGTCCGCCGAAAACTAAAAAATAAATATAAAAAATAAATAAAAATAAAAAAGTCTCCTTCCTGGTACCATAAAATGATTTGGAGTTTTAATATGAAAAATTCAACAATGAAATACAAGCTTTCATTTGTAAACATGAAAATATGCAGACATGATTTATTCCGAACCCATTTCTTATAAGAAATTTATTGAACCTCTCCAAAGAAGAAATCTCATACTGTATTCATTAAGTAAATACTTTATAAAACAACAGAATGACATTTAACCACTTAAAAACCATAGACTAACTGGACTACCTTTACTGGTTGCTTGAATTAATTAGCTTTAGTCTGTCACATAACTAATAAAACAAGTTCTCTGTTATTTTTTACTACATTTGCTGTTTACACATCTCTATGTGTTAAAAAAAAATTGCAACCCTCCTCCTATATTAGAATTCAGCTCTTAACATTGAATCACTGTCAATAACTCTACTCTTGGGGACATATTTCTGTTTGAGATATTTGAGATTTACTGAAAGAATGTGATATTTATATAATATTTTTACCAATTCTATGCCAAAATTTATACATAAAATCTTATAGCACTTAGTATGACACTAAGTCAAAATGATATATTTAAATATCAAGTTTAAAGATATTCAAGAAACTATAAGGTTACTCAATAGAATGTATTCCCTTCCTTATGGATAATATGAATGAAAACTCACTGAACTAAGTTGCTATACTGGACTTCGTCATGTCAACTCATAAGGTATTATTGCTAGCTTTTCTCTCCTGTCTGTACCCACAACCCATACATACACATATGCATAGTTTTAGTAGGTAAACAGAAGGGCTTCTGCAAAAGAAAGCCAGTATTTTTCACTCATTCACAGGTAGTTAGTGCATAAGAAGACTGGAAGAATAGTAAAAAAGGATGAACTTTCAACTGATAGATAAATACTATTAATTACTTCTAAACTATATTATTTTTATGAATATAATCTCAAGATTTTATTCATAATAAACAAGAGATGAATCTTAGACCTGGATCACTGGCCCTTTCCCAGTTCACAATCTCTTAATAGCCAGCATTGTCTTAGACCCACAGATGGGCTCAACACACTCATGCCTCATCACAATCTTGGTAGTTTTAGCCTTCAGAAAATTGGCCACTCTGCTTCCAGTCCTAATACTGCTGTACCTTGGCAGAGAATTTTTGCCTTTTTTGTACTGTATTACTGTATTACTGTTGCTTGTCATAGTTCTTATATAAGTCCAGCAAGTTTTAGGGACATTCACCATATTTGCAAGAGCAGCTATTGGCACAGAAAGCTAAACTGTATCATAACTTGTCTGGGATTAAGTTAATTCAATAAGTAATCCAATAAGGACAATAAGGCACATTTCTGATATCTATAAAGATAAGGTGAGTTCCCTAAAAACTTTCTTTTTATGTTAGAAAGCCATAAAAAATGGTGTTCTATTGTTTCTCCTCTCAAACATGACTTTGTGTAGTATAATTAAACTATTTCCCAAAACGTAACTATTATTAAAAACTAAAAGTAATAGAAAGTGAATGTTTGGCACTGTTATATCCAACTCCTAAAAAGGGTCACAAAATATACTTTATTGGGGAAGGTTAAACTAATCCTAGATGCTTGCTTTAAGATACTTTTGAGCCATGGAAGATCTTACTTGATTTTTACTGTTTGGGCTTTATCTTATATCCCTCAAAATGTTTTTTTCCTACCTTGTTACTGAGTGTAGCTACAGTAGCAGCCAAAAATACTTAATATGGAATAGGTAACTTTTAACCGATACTGTACATGTGATGATTTTTTAACCATCAGTATTTTTTACTAAAATTGTTATAATCACTTACCTGGTACAATAATGTCTCCAAAACCCAATAATGAAACAGGCAGGAGGCACACATGCATTATTGAGAAATAAATCAGCTTTGGTATCTTGATGACTACTGGTAACTGTTGGAAAAAAAAAAGAAAGAAGGAAGGAAGGAAGAAAGAAAGGAAGGGAGGAAAGGAGGGAAGGGAGGGAGAAAGGGAAAACAAGGAAGAAAGAAAGACAGGAAGGAAAACCACCAATGAACCTCTTTCCAATCTTTCTTTCAGAAAGGAAAGACATTAGAATGAAGAACATTTTCAAACTGACATTGAAAAAAAAAATGAAATCAGAGGACATAAACCAAGCACATATATGTGTATGTGTGTATGTATGTATATATATACACACACACACACACACACACACACACATATATATGTATATATATATAAAATATGTATGAGTAGATATATGCATATATGCATATATATGTATGTGTGTATGCATACATATATGTGTAACAAACTCTACATGTAAAGAAAAATTGAAAAATATAAACTTATAGTTTTGGGAAAATGAAATCCAATACTTGTAGGATTAAGCATATTAGTCCACTATACCCACATCTAATTTTTTTTTTTTGTTTTTACCAAGAATAGGACTCAGAATTTGAAATAATTTTTTTTTTTTGGGCAAATCTGGATTTTTTTCCCCCAAAGAAAAGTCTTGTCTCAGAGGGTATGATTTAAAGTCCAATGAACATATCTGAAATACAGTCCTTACTTTCTCATGGGGAGCTGAGGGTTGAGCAGTGGCTTCCTCAAAGTTTCCAACATTCTAGGATGAGACCCAAGTCAATAGGTATTTAATAATCTAGAATAACTAAGAAAAGGGCTACATTTTGTGAGAAATAAGTTTATAATACCTTAACATGCACTACATGACCAATGAATTACACAGGAAGGCAAAAGTTAACTGAATACACATACATTCACTGGACAGGAATTTCTATTTAGTTGCCATTTCTACCTTTTCAGTATTTCCAAAAGGTCCAGCTGCAAGTTCAACCATGATACTCTCACCATTCTAAAGAGAAGGAAGATTAAAGAAGTTTAAAAAGAACAATTTGTCACTATTTACAAATGACTTACACATTATGGTATATGGCTTAAAGTAAAGTAATTGAAAATGGGCTATAGACTGCTTTTTTCAAAACAGTCTCTGTGTGCAAACAGCAAAAATTGAACTAATCACAAACAAAAATCACACTATTACACTTTATTAAACTCAATAATTACCAGAAACTGGAGAAACAAAAAAGGCAGGCACAGATTATTCAAAACTACCATGAGCTCTGGATTGCACTGACATATTAATATCTAACATTTGTAATGGGTTATAAATTTCAAGTATTTTAATCTTTTATTATATAAAAGATTAGTATTTATATTATATACTATGTATTTACATTATATACATAGTATTTATATTATATACTATGTTCTTACTCATTTTCAGCAATATCAGTAAATTTAGTTTTGTAACAAACATAGACCACTTTATTTGAATAAATAGATATTTGACCTTCTGACTATTCACAACAACAAAACAATGAAGCCAAATGTGAAAAGACCCAACCCCACAGAACCTGAAGAGTTTCTCCAGCCTGATGCTGTCCAATTTCAGTGCTGCATGCTATGTTCCAATCAAAACATTTACCTTAGATGAATTTCCCTCCCTGTATCTGGCTAAAGTCTTTTTATGTGTTCTCTGTGAGGAGTTCATTTAAAAGTTTTCTTCTGATAGTCAGGTCTATTGTGAAGAGGGGAAACATTTTGTAGTAGGTTAGATGCATAAAATTCTCACTTTCTGTTTCACAGTATGATAAATATGTCAGCTAAACCTGGTAGATGGAAGATAAATGATGAATTTTAGGAAAATGTGATTGATTAACTATAATATTTTCCATGTGGGTGGGGTGCAAATGAGAAATCACTGGAGTATTTTCAAAGACCTCACTAATAACCTGAACCAAGTAGAAAGATAAAATCCCTAGCTAGGTTTACTTTGGTTCACTATTTACTTGCTATTTAAGACATTTAGTTGAAGATCATCATGGACATCCTCCATACATTCAAAGATATGAGGAAATACTATATGAGAGATACTATAGGGTATATGCTGGTGGATGAAGAAACAATAAGTAAGACAGGCTCTTGGGGAGAAAGGGGAGGGAAGGAAGCATGGGGACAGGAGAGGTAGTGGAATGAGACGAACATCATTACCCTAGATACATGTATGACTGCACATATGGTGTGATGCTACATCATGTACAACCAGAGAAATGAAAAGTTGTGTTGCAAATGTGTACAATGAATCAAAATGCATTCTGCTATCATATATACCTAATTAAAATAAATTAATTAATTTTACAAAAAGACAGGCTCTTATGACTATACACCTACAGCCAGCTGTCCTGCCAACTCACTAGAAAGTCTAGTAATACATGGGTCAAGAACATGTTTAGAATACTGAATATTTAATCCTTCAAATTTACAGTGAATACTACAAAAATAAGCAAACAATTATCTGATTTTCATTTTGAACTACCTATCTATAGCCTTAATAAAAAAAATCAGACTGAGAAGAGTTAATGTAAATCTACAATAGTGAATTCCAAAGATCACTTCAGCTTTTTTTCCACTGTATCAAATTGCTAGAAATCACATTCCTAGTCAGTAGGAACTGAGATGAAAAAAGAACATGAAAATTTTCTTAAGCACATAAGAGAGAAGGCTTAAAGACACCTTTATTATTATACTACACCTTCACATTTCTGAAACCTTGTATACATAGGGAACTGAAATAATTTGCTAGAAGACATGTTTGGCATTCATAAAGTGATATTAAGGTTAAATTGGAAAATTATTTTTAAAAAGTTTACTTATAAGTTACTGTGTGATATACTGTGGGTCCTATAACTATGGACTATCTGCTGACTTATAGGCTTTGTAGAGAGAATGCTACAATTTCATTATAATATTTCTGATGCAGTATCCCATAAAAACATTTTTTAACCAAATAAATTTACACAAATCAGTACAGCTTTAGAAAGACCTGAAGAAGTGTTTCAACAAATCAGCAATTTTACATATCATCCTTAATACCAGTTCTATGCTTTTTTTTTAGATTATTACTGCTCAATGAAGTCAATGAATCAAATGGCTCATCAATAAGGCATGGAAATGTGCTAGTAAAACAGTGTGGGAAGTGATAATTTAAGACAGTTAACTATTATTTGTAACCTAGCTGAAGTTTTAGCTTCCCACAGGGCACATATTTGTCCTTATGCCATCAAAGCAAATATTAGAAGTGCAGATTTTTATAGTGATTTCACAGATGGCAGAATATTTAAAAAAATGATTAAAACCAGTAGGGGCTGGGGAGTGTAGCTCAATGGTAGAGTGCTTGCCTAGTATGTGCAACCTGGGCTGCATCGCCCCCATTACGAATGAGAACAATAATAATAACCAACCACCACCACCTGAGGGGAAGAAAAGAAGTACACATCAAATTCAAAATATGTAAGAGTGACAAAGGAGGAAGAGATGATGTACAAAATAAAATCAGAGAAATTGTAGAAAACTAAATAATAAATAATAACATATTCATGAGACAGGAAAAGGGTCAAAGTAGAAAAACTGGAAAAATAATGGACAACTATATATACCCAATACTTCTTATTTTATTAAGGAGCTAGTTGCAAAGCTAAGAATATATGACCTATGAGCTGCCAGTCATGGCAGCCAGTCTAAGAGAATGGACAAATGGACAGAGGCTAAAAGGATGCTTGTGGCAATGGGTCTATTTTCTCCTGGAGTCAACACTATCCTGGCTTCTAAACACACACCTGGGACCTTTTTAGGCTTAGGTTGGGTTCTTTCAGTTGCAACCAAAAGATGGTGTGGTGGAAAGCTAGCAAGACTTCCTCACATAACGAATTAGGAAATGGAGGCAGAAAGGACCAAGTCACTTACCCAGGGTTACAAAGTTACAGAGTTAAACTCTAGGCTTTCAGACTTCCAGTGCACTGCTCTTTCTTAGAGCTAGGACTTGGGAAATTAAACTAGCAATGACACATTTCTTTCCATACTTCCCCACTGCCTTCTTCCTTCTCTCCTTTCCTTCCCTCACTCCCTTTCTTCCTTTATCCATTCTCCCCTCCCTCTCTCTTTCTCTCTCTTCTTCCCTCCCTCCTTATTGACTATACTCCCTACAGTAGATATTTACTAACTCATGTAAGAAAAATTACTTTCAAAAGAAAGAAAAAATACAAACATTCTCATTATTACATCAGAAGACTTTTTAAAAATCTAACATAAAGAATTAAAGGTTTGGAAATTAATACCCTCTATTAAAATACCCTCTATTAAAAGAGGGTATTTCAGTGACAATTCTCTAAAAAAGAACTGGAACTCAGTGGAAAACATCTGTAAAGTCAATAATCTATAAGCAGATTTAAGATTCTCATGTTTTAACATGCTTCTTCATGGATTAAAAAATGATCATACCTTTGTGATGAATGGTGTTATGAAAACAAAAAATACATCATAGAAGAGGAGAAGGCCTAGAAGTATCACACATGACTGTTGAGGAAAGAAATAAATTTAAAGATCAAATTTCCCATGTCTACATTAAGGGATCAAATTATTTTGCAAATATAAATAAGAACATGAAACACCTTTGAATGCTGTTTTTAAAGGTATATTTTAGTTACTAATATGTGTACTTTTGTTCTACAATCCACATTAGAATCCTTTTCTTCTTTATCCCATTTGTTTAAAAAAAATCACTGAATCAAAGAAATGTTTCCCTGTGACATTTAGTCTGATAAGGATTTTATGAACTGGGCACATTAGATCCATGAGTATTTTAGCTAACAAATCAGTGGTTTCCTTTTCCTGGGGATTAGGATTAATTTCAAAAGGGCATGATAGAGATTTTTGAAAAGAAAAGAGAAATGTTCTATAACTTTAGTGGGATGGTGATTATAAAGTTATACATTTGTAAAATTTCAACAAACAGTATACTAAAGATGGGTGTATTTACTGTTTGAAAATAATATCTTAATAAAGTTGTTTTTTTAAAAGGAAAAATATTTTAACTAGCAAAGTAATATACTTTACCTTGAAGTTGGGTAACTTCAGTGTTTTAATTAAATTCAGACAGAAAGCAATCCCCAAAATATCCTGTAAAATCCAAGCCCACCTAGAATCAAAAGATATTGCCTTATTGTTTTATCCTGCTATGTTTAGATGAAACTTTTCAAAGAAACAGATCACTAAAGTAATATTACTCAATAGCTACGGTTTGACTGCTTGATTATTAAACACCTAGTATGACAGTAACAAAAACCCTGCTTATCCTCTCCATTTAGTAATTCACTGTTCTAGCAGAATAAAGAATACCATTATACTAAGAAAAAGTTGAGGGCTGGGGATGTGGCTCAAGCGGTAGCGCGCTTGCCTGGCATGCGTGCGGCCCGGGTTCGATCCTCGGCACCACATACCAACAAAGATGTTGTGTCCGCCGGGGGAAAAAAAAAAAATTAAAAATTCTCTCTCTCTCTCTCCCCACCCCCCACTCTGTCTTTAAAAAAAAAAAAAAAAAGAAAAAGTTGAAAGGCTACTTCAGGGGAATGTATATAAATCTTTGAGCTTATACATACATTTCTTTCTAGAAAGATAGCTGTTTACTAAGGACACTAGTGTTAGTATACATTCAAACAGCTTGAACATAAAGGAAGTGAGAGCTATGCAACTTTATCAGAAATTGACATACAAAATTATCAATTGGTAATCATACATGAAGCTACCTAAAACTTGTATGAACATTGTTTTCTGAATTTTAAAACATTAAATCTTTTAGATCATTATTACTTTTCTTAGTATGTCATTAAATTAACCTAAGTATATATATATATATTTTTCTGGATTTTCTTCCTGCAAAGGACAGATGTCTTCTACACCCTCTTCTTTCTGCAAATGGACAGGTATCTTGTACATCCTATTCATGTTATCTAACATCAAAGGTACCAAACCATACATATTATTTTGTACCTTGCTCTTCTCTCTTAAAAATATATCTTGAAATCACTGTATATCAATTCATAGAGATCTTCATTCTTTAGAATTATATTATACCCCATTGTGTAGCTATATCACAATTAAGTACATATTTGAAGTTGAGGTACTTGATCATAATTCACATTTCCTTCTCTATATAAACTCAAATCATTAGCATAAGATCTGCTCATTAAAAAGTAGCTTGTTCCCATTGGCTTAGGAGGCTGAGGCAGGAGGATTGCAAGTTCAAAGCTGGCCTCAGTAACTTAGCAAGGCCCCCAAGCAATTAGCGAGACCCTGTCTCTAATAAAATATTAAAAAAAAAAAGGCTGGGGATGTGGCTCAGTGGTTAAGTGCCCCTAGGTTCACCATGTGAATGTAAAAGAAAACAAATTCTATAATAATCATAATGAATAAGTATTATGGCAAGTTACAAAATAATCCATCCTTAAATCTAAAATCAAATACATTGAGTATTCATACCTATCTTCATTTCGAAACACAGCCCAAACAACAGCTACTGCTATGCATAGTCCCGAGAGAAAAATAAGTCTCACTTCAATGCTTTTGCCATGACAAGTAATCCTAAAACACAGATTAAAATATTTTAGTTTGTGCTACCAATGACGTACAATGTTCACTTGGTATAAAAAGTTACCAAATATTAACCAATCACAAGAAGTGACTGAAATAACAATTCAGAAGCCTTTAAACAAATGAGACATAATAGTCAGTGAAAAAGAACTTTTCTGTGGTGATGTGGCTACTGTAGTGGTGACTGTCCACATGTGGCTACTGAATCCTTGAAATGTATGAGACTGGGGAACTAAAACTTAAGTTTTAAAAAATATAACATTAAAATTTAATTAATATAACTTTTTTATTTATAACTTTAATTAATTTAATTTAAACATAAACAGCATAGATCCAACACATATTGGACTACACAGGTTTTAAAATAACACTCTTACTTTTCTATGTATAATATTAAATTACAAATAATAATATAACAACATTTGGCATGAGAGATACATACGTGCATTGTCCACATGGTATATTATGAATTAATGCAGCAAGACAGTTGTACAGACTCATTGCTGATGCTATGCAGAAAATTGCTATCATAACATAAACTAGAAAAAAACAAGAGGAGGTAATGTGAGAAGAAAATATATAAGCAATATTAATTCTTTTGCTTCTTTACTAAATTATGATACTTTCAATCCAGTGAATATATTAGTATCTGAATTAGTTACTAAACTGAATATATTTAGTTCTTGAATTTTAAGAGTGGGTATTTTATGTGTTTTTACATTCCTTTATACATGGATAGGATTGCTTAAAGAGCTGAAGGTGGCCCTGCATTTTTTATCATTTAATAATTAAAGTGACATATGTTAAAGGTTTCTATGAAGTGAGGTATAGATATTTATGAATATTTAATTAAATGTAAGGAATAGAAGAATTAATAAGCCACTAAGAAACATTTTTTTAAATGCAACTTAGAGATGGAAATGAACACTTGCCATAAACACAAACCATGTTATCTACATTTTCCTATGGAAAATTCATCTATAATAACTTGACCTGTGGTAAAACCAAATAGATTTAAACAAAATTCTTTGCTACAATATGATACTCAGGTAGTTAAGATTGATGAGTGTTTTACTATATTATTCATACTTATTTGAGAATTATTTAAAATTAAAGACATTTGTTGGGCATGATGGCACACATCTGTAATCCCAGTGACCTGGGAGGCCAAGGCAGGAGGATTGAGTTTAAAGCCAGCCTCAGAAACTTAGTGACACCCTGTTTCAGCAATAATAAAATAAAATGGGGTGGGAATGTGGCTCTCAATCTCTGGTACAAAAAAAAAAATTATGTATATATATAAAACTTTGCTGATCCTCCTCAAAAATCTCATAATACAAACAAAAATTGCACCTGATTTTTTTGAATTCTACTTAATTTCACAAAACTATAGCTTTATTTGTAAGAGAAAAAGAGAGACTAGTCTAGACACTGCAATTTAGGACTAGCCACTTTCTGACTGGTGATGCTGGATAAATCACTTTTTTAGTCCCTTGATTCTCATGTCTGAAATATAAAATTTAATAATACCTATTTTGGGATTATTGTGAGTATTAGATAACTAATATATATGAAGTGCTTAGAATATTATCTAGCACATAAATAAATTTCATGTTATTATTTTTATTATTGGTTATGTGTGGTAATGTGAGTAGGAAGATAGACTGCCAAGCTGATTTTGGTAAGCCGTCTATCAAAATTGCCTAATCCCAAATTTTAACACACTGGTGGAAATCATGCTTCTTGATGAATTTGAGTGCTTCATTCAATATTGTACTATATCTTAGAAAATGATTAAGTATGAGGAAGAGTTTGGTTAACATAACTCATCTTTGAGCAGCGCTTTGTTAAAACAATGTTTTAAATATAAAATGGCAAGGGCAGCCTCAGCAATTTAGTACAACTCTGTTAGTTAGTATATTAAGAAATGGCAACAATTTTGGCCATAGGAACAATTCTGAGAAAACAAAAACTTGCAACATCGTGACACAAGGTATTGTAAGAGTCATAATTAAATCCTGTGTCCTAGAGTAACTATAAAGCTGAATGATCTTCCTATATCAGAAATTACATTTATAAACAGAATCAACTTTTTAAATAGCAGTGAGTTTAAGAAAATTTCTTACCAAAACTTAAAATGTGCTTTAAGATAGTGTAGAGAATATCTTTCCTGTCCAAAAACCATTGATGTATCAACTGAGGGTCAGACAAAGATTAAAAATTGAAGGCCAGGTATAAGATTACTAAACTCAGCTACTCAATCTCAACATAATATAAAAATAATTTTAGTACTCAATCTCTCAGCAACAGATTGAAATGAGTAATACTTACAATGATTATTTTTTAATCATTGGAATTAATTAATTATGGAATGCTACCAGGCTAATTTTTTATTGTTGTTTTTAATTGGGAATCAAGCCTATTGAATCACATCCCCAGTCCTTTTTAAAAAAAATTTTTTTTTAGTTGTTGATGGACCTTTATTTTTTTTTAATATTTATTTTTTAGTTTTTGGCGGACACAACATCTTTGTTTGAATGTGGTGTTGAGGATCGAACCTGGGCCGCATGCATGCCAGGCGAGCGCACTATAGCTTGAGCCACATCCCCAGCCCCAACGGACCTTTATTTAATTTACTTTTATGTGATGCTTAGAATAGAACCCAATACCTTACATTTGCTAGAAAAGTACTCTACCACTGAGCCACAATCCCAGCCCCAGCCCTTTTAATTTTTTTATTTTAGATAGGGTATCACTAACTTACTGAGACTGGCTTCAAATTTATGATCCTCCTATCTCAGCCTCTGGAGTCACTGGAATTACAGGTATCCCACCATATCCGTCCTGCCTACTTTTTAAATTGCTGCCACAACTCAGGAGTAACTGAACAATAAACTGAAATCAATAGTAGGGCCTCAGTTTTCTGGTCCAGAAATTTATGCTGATCATCTCCAAATAAGCATTTAGTGGTTTTTACAAGGGTTTTTGCTAGTTTTCATCAGGAACACTCCCCTTTTTCCTGGTCTTCCTCCTATTTGTACAGTATACTGGCCAGAAATTGCAAATTTTCACCCTGTCAGACCACTAATATGATTTGTCTAGGGAAAGAGCAAGCTATTTCATTCAGTTCTTACACCTGCCTTCTTAAAGGAAAAAGAGTACCAGTTACTTTCTAGACCATGTAGGCAAGTACCTCTGTGTCTTCATATATGGTATGATCCTAACTGCTTGTGTAAGTAAAACAAAATCTAAGCAATACAGCATCTTGATTTGCAAATTGAAAAAAGGATAAACTACACCTTGGGAGTAAGCAGAGGCAACAAATCAGTAATTTTAATAATCTTTTATTCCATATAGCTAAACATAGCCAACATGAAATCCTTAGTCTGCAACTTAGATAATGGGCTATCATCTCTAATCTGCAGAAAGAGAAATTCAGGAATCAGAGCCATTCTTTCAAGTCATCTATGAACAAGTATTCATATCTCAGAGTAATAGAGATGGAGCACTTTTGGCAAAATATCCAAATTGTTGACTAAAGTTTTTTCAGATAGAATGCTTTAAACAAATAGATAAATCAGGCAAAGTAAATGAAAATAATATATACCAAAAGTAGCAAACATAAAATATAATTTCTTACCCAACCATTTGTAGAAAAAATATAGCAAGACCATCATAACACAGCAGATGACCACAAATATTACAACTGTAAGAGGATTGATAGTTAAATATTCTTCCCTCTTTTTCCTCATTTCTTTATCTTCAGTGTTTGTCACTGCCTTCAAGTTTTCCCTGCATAAACAAACATAGGAACTTTGGCAAAGTTCTACCAAGCACAGTTATTTTAAAAAAAAAATTTTTTAGCTGTAGTTAAACACAATACCTTTATTTTATTTATTTATTTTTATGTGGTGCTGAAGATCAAACCTAGTGCCTCGCACATGCCAGGCCAGTGCTCTACTGCTGAGCCACAACCCCAGCCCCCTTTCCCCACTGAAGTACAGTTATTTTCAAGATCTAACCCCAATTTAGTTTTGATTCTAACTATAAAAACCCCAACATAATTCTACCCTCCAGAGAGGATCTATTCCTAACCACTAACTTTTGAAAAAGCAGCCCCCTCCCAGGCAAAACTATTAAATAGATGATAATTTATTAGATAAATATATTAATATTTGGGGATACAGTAGAGGAAGGGAACTGAGATAGAGAAAGGAGGTATATCATTTGCTGAGCAGTTAAGTGTCATTTGTCAAGTATCATTTGTTGAATCAACTTCATTGTCTCTTCCCAGTTACATGGAACTTACCATATACTTTCCCAGCTCTAGTCCCCTCAATACTGTTCTATTAAACTCTAATTCCCCTTGGATGTGTCCTGGTCCTGCTCTTAAGTCTGGACTCAATACAAACTTTAGGTTAAAAAAAATTAAAGTTTATTTTATCAAACCGCACATTTGCAACTATTTATCTACCAGCATACCACTTTCTTATTAGAAAACTATTTACTGGGATGGCCACCCTGTGACTCCAGGGAGGGTGCCAGGGAAATGGGCAAAGAGAGAGTTGGTACCAAGACACAACAGTACCTATCTTGGAATTGTAGAATTGAATGACAGGGCATTAACACAAATTTCAATAATGTGGTATGTATTGCTAACCTTTGGTATCTGTCATTGCAAACAAATGTAAAGACATTTTTATCACAGAACACATATATATCATAATAATGATTTATACATTCATATTCAGTGTATTAAAAAGCTTTTCTTGGAGCAAAGCTTATACTAGATTTATATCACATTAAAATATTACAATTCACTTTTAAAAAAAACATTGTATTCCCTTAATAAATAATCCTTTTCTGAAACAAAAACAAAAACATTGTACTCAATAAGCTTGAGGGCCACATGCAATAATTGAAGATAACCTTTCTTCTGTGTCATACTGAGGTTATAAAACTTGAGTACTACAATCTCATTGTAATAAGATTTTAACTCTTTGCTAAAAGTCTTTCTTTTTCTCTTTTTATTTCTTTTTTTTTTTTTTTTTGGTGTTAGAACCCAAGACTAGGCAAGTGCTCTACCACTGAGCTACACTCCCAGACCCTCCTTTTATTTATAGGGGGAGGGGCAGGTTCTAAGTTGCTCTGGTTGGCCTTGAACTTGTGATCCTCCTGCCTCTGACTTCTAAGTAGCTAAGACTACAGATGTGCATCACAGTGCTTGGTTTGTAAAAGTTTTTCTATGGAACTAAGGCATCTTTCCTTTTTGCATTAGGTACATCTTTCATTTGGCAGAGTAATTTTGGGTTATGTGGTCTTCTTCTGGTAAATTTCCCCTTCCCTAAGCCTCATTCTCTGTCTTTACTTGATAAATGGTAGTCTGTATGTTTTTAAAAATTCTTGTTATTGGGGTGGGGATGTGGCTCAAGCGGTAGCGCGCTCGCCTGGCATGCGTGCGGCCCGGGTTCGATCCTCAGCACCACATACAAACAAAGATGTTGTGTCCGCCGAGAACTAAAAAATAAACATTAAAAATTCTCTCTCACTCTCTCTCTCTCTCACTCTCCTCTCTCACTCTCTCTTTAAAAAAAAAAAATTCTTGTTATAGAACTTTTTCCTTGATTCAGATTCCCTTATTCCTTATGGCCAGCCCCCTCATATACTTACTTCTTTCTAGCTTTGTTTTGTTCTTAGAATCAGCCCCCTTGATTTTAAAATTCATAATCCTGCAGATATGGGACATCTCTCCCAAACTGGCTATTCAACACAACAAGTCCTTTGTTTCTACCCACTGTCATGTTTCATGAATACAGAAGCTGATATATACTACTCCTCTTCAATCTCCAGTTTTCTTGAGAAGGAGTCTATTCTGACACCTATGTAAGTAAGATTGTTTCTATCTTAAGTACCCCCCAAATGCCAGGTATGAAGGCCTGGTCACCAGCCTGTGGTGCTTTTGGGAGGTGTAGTTCAGTTAGAAGGTAGGCCTAACGGAAAGAAGTTAGGTTATCGAGAGTGTCCGTGTGGGTAATATTGGGACTGGCCACTTCTTTCTCTTTTTCCTCTCTCTCTGTTTCTGGGCCTCTATACCATGTATGTCCCACCATAAAATTTTGCTTTGCCACAGGCCCAAAGCAATAGTACCAAATCACCATGGACTAAAACCTCTGAAACCATGAGCCAAAAATAAATCTTTCCTTCATTTAAACTATCTCAGATATTTTGTAATACAGTTGCAAAGCTAACTAACACAACTTGCTAACTCCAAGTATGGTCCATAGGCAAGCAAAAATCACTGGAGACTTGTTAAAAATGTAGAATTACAGTCCATCCCAAACATACTAAATCGGAATTTGGATTTTAACAAGATATCCAATAGTCAGCATGCATGCTACAGTTTGAGAAATACTACTCTAGAAAAGAAAAAATTTACATAGTAATGGAAGTACAGTGAGAATCTATATAAAATAGTAGGGGCTGGGGATGTGGCTCAAGCGGTAGCGCGCTCGCCTGGCATGCGTGCGGCCCGGGTTCGATCCTCAGCACCACATACCAACAAAGATGTTGTGTCCGCCGAGAACTAAAAAAATAAATATTAAAAAAAAATTCTAATTCTCTCTCTCACTCTCTCTCCTCTCTCACTCTCTCTTGAAAAAAAAAATAAAATAAAATAGTAAAACATGTTTGATCAATCAGTAGCTTTCGGAAAATTATAAAGCTTCATCAAATAATATGGAAGATGATTTTAGAGAGCTTAGAAATATTACATACTGTAATTTATGAAGAAAATTATGAAAAAACCATGCTTATTCACATTAAAAATGTGATATATGTTGAAACAAGCTTTCCAAATATATAACATCAATCTATACATGTTAAACTCTTTTAAGATTTCCCTCTAAATATAAGTTAATCAAATTTTAGTATTTAAGAAATTGCAAATAAGCTCAGCTTCATGTAATTACAAATAAGCCCTTTTTAATAAAACCTATATAGACCAATTCAAAAACTAATATATTATCCTTTATACATAAAATAATATGCTCTTAGCATAGGTTTTCATTCAGAGTTACAAATATGAACTGATCCTTCTATACTGTATTGCCTGTTTTAATCTAGAGCCAAAGGTACAAAAACTGTATGAAGATTGTGTTTAGGTTACTAATAAATAGGAAAATCCAAATTTTATGTACATTTGGAATTTTTATGTGCCTAATATCCTTAGAGTTCCTAAATCAATAAGTACAATGATGAAGCCCTACTGTTGATGACTCAGGCAGAATTAACTGAAAAACTTCCTTTCTTCTCTGCTTATTTTCTTCCAGTGTAAATAAATAGGCACATTAGGAATATTAAGTATTTTTACCTTTCCTGAGAGAGACAATTAAATATATAAGCTGGGTGTGGTGGAGCATGCCTATAATCCCAGTAGCTCAGGAGGCTGAGGCAGGAGGATTTCAAGTTCAAAGCCAGCCTCAGCAAAAGTGAGGTGCTAAATAAGCAACTCAGAGAGACCCTATCTCTAATTAAAATACAAAATGAGGCTGAGGATGTGGCTCAGTGGTTGATGCCCCTAAATACAATCCTTGGTACCCACCCAATACCCCCCAAAACTAAAACCAAAAAACAAATAAGACATGATAGAAGACAAGACCCAAGGTTTTACCAGAATTCAAAACAAATGAATATCCTTTGTGAATGTTGAATTGAGATATTTTGTGCCAAATGAGAGGTAAGTACTTTCCAAAAGGGTTTTAAAAACATTTCTTTTTAGTTGTAGTTGGACACAATACCTTTATTTATTTATTTTTATGTTGTGCAGAGGATCGAATCCAGTGCCTCACATGTGCTAGGTGAGCGCAATACCACTGAGCCACAACCCCAGTCCCCAAAAGAGGGTTTTTTATGTGACTTTAATGTTTCCCTTTCAACAGAAGAGTTAGAGGAAACTATGACTCTCTTCTTCTCAGTGAAAACTTTATATGACTTAAATAAGGACAAACAAAAATCTGGTTTTATTGTCACTATGTTCTGAAGTCAGGGGAAGATTTTAAATGTCATTATATGGTTAAAATAAAATGATTACAATATTTTAAACCATTTATCACAAAACATAAAAGTTTAATTAAACTTACAATTCAATTAGTCCACTCCAGTATCCTCCTAATGCCACAGTGAACACAGCAATTACAAAAATAACCCCTATAGTATAGTCAAAGTTAGGTGACAATGGAGAGTACATTTTTACTGTAATGTCACTTCCAAAAGTCTGAAAGGCAAAAATGACATTTAAAACACAGAAATTCTATTATGGAATATGGCAGCAATCTTCCACATGTCATTTTGGAATGGACACTGTACATCAGTCAAGAAGACTAGACAACATAATATATTTTCTAGCCAAAAATATGAGCATATACTTTGGTTTATAAAATCTCAAAAGTGCAATGTTTCATATAATCATTTTGTTCAGGGATTTAAAATTAAGATACAAAAAAATGACACAAAGAGATTTTAATAGAACTCAAATAAACATTTTTTGTAAAGCCAGCCTTTGAGACACTTTGTGTCAAATGAGAGGCAAGTACTTCCCAAATAAAGACTTCATAGGCTTTTAAGCTTCTTGTTAGCAAATGCACCATAGATAATAATCAAAACTAAGTATCAGAGATTAAAGAGTTAGACCATTTATAAATTTCAGCTACTTTATAATTACTAATGTACCTGTTTCATATCTTTAAAGTCTTTTTTACTTATAAAGGCAATCAGTATTTTCACATCATCAAATTCAGACCTGTTCCCTGAGGGAGGAAACTAAAAGAAAAATACATATTATGAAAACTTATTAACTACTAATATATTTACAGAATAAAAGTGATACAAACTATTCTATTAAGAGTTAACATTATATCTTTCTTTAGCTATAAAACAAAGTTTGGGGAATTCTTTCTTAATATTATGAGTTCTCAAAATAGAATGAATCTTTTTAACGTGAATTTAAGCTAATATATACTATATATGATATCTGTGTATGGTCCATATTCACATACACATGCATATGTGTGTTTGTATATACGCATTCCTAACACAGTCTTTTCTATTCTAAGAATAGAAAACTACAAAACTTTTCAAATAAATGCCTATCAGATCCCAAATGTTTACTGACAAAGAATCCTACCATCAGATTATTTATCTCAGTCTCTAAACCACACACAAGAAAAGTTACTTAATTCCTATAAAATTTCATGTCATGAGCTCCAAAGAAGCCACAGTTTTAAAACTTACTAAGACACTGTTATTGGCAACCAACAATGCTTCGGCACCTCCTTTTTGTGCAATTCTGGCTTTTTCAAGTATATCGCAGGTTCCCCATTGTACCACAACTGCTTTGTTCTTTAGGCCACCAGGTGGAATATCAGAAAGGCTACACAGTGGTGTAGTAGTCAGATTCAGCAAACTAATGGAAGTCTGAAAATAAGAAATGTCTTTAACATGACAAATATCACATATTACCTACAGGCATTCAGTGATAAACACCAGTATCAATTTAATTCAGTGTTCTTTTAGGCACTGGGGTATAGCTTAGTGATGTAGATCATATTCTCAGTATGCATGAGGTCCTAAATTCCATCCTCAGCACTAAGAACAAAAAAGTGCTCTTTTTAATTAGAAATATTTTATGACAAACAATGAGGTTTGGAGGTATTTTAAAATTACACAACTTACTTCTCTCATAGAGAGAAAAACACTTAGCAAAGGCAATAAAATAATAATTATTAATAATGACCCTGTATCTAAATTAGTTCACACACTAAAACGTAATTCTCACTCATTTTCACTTTTCAATAGTTTTATTTTTATAAATAAAAAGTAACTCTGATTTACTTACTGCATTTTCTAGGGTACTTGGAAGCACTGTCCACTGAGGGTTATATAGAATGCAGTAGTCCTTAGATGGTAAATGTGTGCCATTTCCAGATGCATGCAGGACTGCTTCCTGGGCAGCTGTCTAAGACACAAATAATAATTTTCACACTGGCAATAATTGGGCTTTTAATAAAGCTGTTTACATACAGGTTTCACCAAATTTCCTTAAGAGGCTAAGTCTTCCAATGAATTTATTTCTTCTTGGTTTAGAGAATAAAAAGACAGATTGGGAATATGGAAACTATCCACATTTGCCCAGAACTCATTCTTTGAGGAAGACAGGTTATACCAGTCATATTCCAGGGAGGATTCTTGCTATCAGGTAATAACTTCAATCTTGCCTCACAGCCTGAAACTTTCCTCTCCAATCTCCTCTGAGTTATCACTTAATTGTTCATGTTGTATAGAAGAAATAAAAACTTTTTAGTTGTAGATGGACATAATATCTTCATTTTTTATTTATTTGTTTTTATGTGGTGCTGAAGATCGAACCCAGAACCTCATGCATGCAAGGCAAGCGTCCTATCACTGAGCCACAACCCTAGCCCAGAAGAAAAAGTTTTAAATACACTAAAAATCCCTCAACCTATCTTACCTTCTGCATTCTACTACTAACTAGCCTTTAAAAAGTTACATTATTATAAGTACTCTTGAGAAGAGAACCAGCTCAAATTTGATGTAAATTATTTTTATTCAAGTCTTCAAAATTCTGCAGCTCCCTATCCAAAAAGACCAATCCAAAGTTCAAAGTAAGGGAAAGAAAAGGATAAAAGTGATTGAAAAGAATAACTATAGTACGTAGGGATGAGGGACGAGAGAGATTATGAAATGAAGAAATACCCTAAAATGTTTAGAATATCAGGCCACATCACCAATTCTTTCAAACTTGGATCAGTACAGGTTTTTCCTCTTTCCTTCTGTGAGTAAATGTTTCTCTAAAACAATAAGGAAGAAAAAAGAGTGCTTGACAAATAAAGATGATATATCAAGCCTCTGCCATTAATGCCCAAATAGGTTGAATCATATGAAATTACTGATGTTTGACCATTTTTGACCTTGGGAATTTCAAACAAGTCAAACCATTTCAAACTATTCTTAATGAGTATAGAGATGTTCTAATCTATGTTCTCCTACCTGAAATGCTGCTTGAACATTTTTGATTAGAGGACTTTTTGGCATTCTCAGGGCTTCATTTGCTGTTAGTTCTAAGTAAATACAGGGAATTTCTGAGACATAATATCAAACTACACAAGAGTAATTAGATGTTGAAAAGAGAGTTTTTACTCAGCTATATACTTGGTAGCCATGAATGTTATGAGCTGAACCAATGTTATTTTTACTACATGCTACATTTATCCGATTCAATGCCATTGATTCACAAGTGAGGGTTCTGACACTAAAGAAGATACTAATATAACCTACCTAAGGTCATATAGTAGAATTATCTATGAGTCTATCTATATCTGCAGATATACATGAGAGTTGATTAGATTTAGGTTAAACATTTTGGGGAAGAATATTTTATAAGTGAACTGGGCACTTCTTAACTGCATCCAAAAATAAATGGCACATAACATTAGGATTTCCCACCACTAGTGATACTGAGTTTGATTATCAGGTTCAGGCAGTAACTGCAGAATTTCTAAAATGCAAAAGTATTTTTTTCGGGCTGGGGATGTGGCTCAAGCGGTAGCGTGCTCGCCCGGGTTCGATCCTCAGTACCACATACAAGCAAAGATGTTGTGTCCGCCGATAACTAAAAAAAATAAATATTAAAAAAAATTCTCTCTCTCTTTAAAAAAAAAGTATTTTTTTCCCTTTGTGATTGGTAAGTGACCAATCTGTGCCCCATGTGAAGAGTCCAACATCATTTCTCCAGGGTTTTGGCATTCATGATAGGCTTCACCTGAAAATTTTTATATATTATACTAGGAATGGCAAATGGCAAATGATGTCTTTTTAATATTGTTATTCATGAGCTAGTATTCTTCTTCTGTTTTTCTTTTTCTTTTTTAACAGTGCAGGAGACCAAATCCAGAGCCTCACATATGCTAGGCAATTGCTCTGCTACTGAACTAATACCTCCAGCTCTTTTTTGGAGACAGGGTGTCTCACTAAGCTGCCAAAGTTGGTCTCAAACTTGTAATCCTCCTGCCTCAGCCTCCCAAATAGCTGGGATTACAGACAGATGACAATTTGCTTAGCCTTAATATTTTTAAAAGGGCTTTATTGTTCCCCTCTATCACCTTTGTTCAGTATCACCAGAGTCATTTTTTAAAAACAACTCAATGCAGTATAATTAAAATTATTTGTTTGATGTTCAAATTTCCCCAAATTTAGTGAGCTAACTCTTTTAGTTAAGTCTTTATATCCTCTTTAGAAGACCTCATTTGTTTTTCAGGATTTCTTGCTTATTTGGCATAAGATATCCTGGGCTGACTTTGTCCTTCATCTGCTAAAGCCATTCCACAAGTTCCTTTTAGAGAGGAAAGATATTTAGATCAGGATCTGGATTTTAACTGTGCGCACTGTTGCTGAAATGGTATAATCTTTTTATAATTAGTATTCATTAAAAAATATATAGAATCCTGAGTCATATCCTATAGATAAATAAATGCACAGATTAGATTAATGTATAAGGTTATTGACTACAATATTATTCACTTTAGCAAAAAGTAAATCAACAACTTCGACCAGCAAGGGAATGATTACATAACAGTATCTATAGAATGCAGTTATTAAGGGAAACACCTAGATCTATCTCTAGAAACAGATAATGTCCAGTAGTAAGAAAAGCAAGTTCCAGAGAGGCATTTATAGTGCAATCCTATTTTTATGTAAATAATGACTTCTCTAAAAGCCCCTTTATATGTATGTGTGTGTGTATATATATAAATATAAATATATATGCATATATATATCTGTACATATGAATCTGTGTGGAGGAGACACACACACACATCAAAAGAAAAAGTGAGAGGAAAATAAAGGCAAAAGCAAGGGAGAAGGCTGGGGTAGTGAGTACTTGCTTAGCTTATGCAAGGCCCTGGGTTCATCCCCAGCACCACAAAAAAATAAAACAAAACAAAAACCCTAATGATTAGAAGAAGAGAAATTAATAAAAGGAATAATATTCAGGCAAAACAATTGGGTACACACAAAGTTTCTTCCTCTCATCCTCACACTCATTCTTAGGGGTTTCTTTTGTATCTTTCCAAAACTATACATAAACATTTAAGATAAATATATACATATATATTTGTTTACAAATTAGGGTCATGCTATACATACTGCTCTGTAGCTTTTCTAAAATTTAATGTATTGGGTTTTCCATACTGCTAAATATATACTACTCTTGTTATATAACTATAATATTTTGTTTTTTTATACATACAAAACTCTAAAGGATTTTTAAAAAATCTTTAAGTGTCCAAGGAAGAACAAAGATGTTCAAACTGAGTATGATTTACTGCTATAGAGGGATTATTATCTTTTCTATAAGTAAGTGTACAAAATTTGTCAATGATAAATGCAAATCTCATTGATGTATAAATTACTAAGGTAAAACAAATTTTAGTAGAAGACTAATATAAAATATGAAAGTATAAACACATATAATTTTAAAATGGTTAATACTGAATGTGGAGCATCAGTAGGCCTATACAACTTGAGCATTTCCACTACATCTTTAAATATCTTGGTAAAATTTCTCATACATATTGCATGGCTCTAAAAATTCAGTTTGTTACAATAGATATTATGTTATAATATGATAGGTAATGTTATAGAATATATAACATTATAGATAAAATGTTATTTTTTAATATAAAAATAAAAACTCTTGAGGTTTGAAATTAGAGTCCTAGGATAAAATGCCCGTTTCACGATTTACTAGCTATGTTATAAGTCATTTAACTTACCTTAAGTTTCAATATCCTCAGCTTTGAGATGACAATAAACACCTGGACTTCATAAAGTTGTCATAAGGATTAAGATATATTATGCAATTATTTGCAGATATTAAGTTCTTAGTAAATGGTAATTATTACTAATAATACATCTACCACCTAGCCAAGTACTTGTATGATGCAAAAGAAATACAAAAGATTAATGGTTGGAAGATTAATGGTTACTTAGGGCTTAATGAAATGTAAACGTGGAGACTGACAGCTAAAGTGTATGGAGCTTCTTACTTTTTAAATAAGGTTATTTTTATAGCAGTTTTAGGCTCACAGCAAAACTAAACATAAAGTACAGAGTTCCCATATATGCCCTTATCTGACACAAACACAGCCTCCCCTACTATCAACATCCCTCCCATCAGAGTGGTACATTTGTTACAAGATATAAATCTTCATTGACACATCATCACCCAAAGTCCACACTTTGCATTAGGGTTCACTCGTGCTGTTTTTCATTGTTATAATTTGGATCTTAAAGGACTCCCAAAGACCCATATTGCTATATAGGTTTGGTTACCAACCTATCATGTTATTAGGAGGTAGAAAACTTTTAGGAGATGGAAAGAAGCTAGGTCAGAAGGAGTATGGTCTTGAAGAAGATATTGGAACCACAGTCCATTCCACTCCCTCTTTGCTTCCTTGCCACCATGAGGTGAGCAGATTCATTTGCCATGGTGTACTGTCTTGCCACGGGCAACAGGACGAAATGATCATGTACTGAAAACTATGAAACTGTGAGCCAAAATAAATCTTTTATTCTCATAAATTGATTTTTTTTCAGGTATTTCTGTCACAGTCAAAGCTAACACAGAAAATTGGTACTAAGAAGTGGGGTCATTGGTGTTAACTATACCTGATTATGTGGTTCAGAAGCCTTTGGAATTGGTCTACAGGAGGAGTCTCGAAAGTCTGGAGAAGCAGGAAACAGAAAGCTTAAAATGCTGTAAGCTGAGCTTAACTGGTAATTCTGGTGAATGCTCATAAGACCATAATGCCGACAGAAAGGTAGACAGTGAAGGCCAGGTTCACAGGTTTCAGATGGAAATGAGGACTGTACTGCGAATTGGACTGAAAGGTCATTTATGTTACATTTTGATAAAGAACTGGTCTACATGTTGTCCGTGCCCTGAGACTTTGTAGAAGACCCAGTTTAAAGGTTATGGACTAATTAATCTGGCAGAAGTTTTAAAGCAGCACAGCACTGCAGGCTGTGCCATGGGTATTACTGGCTGCTTTTAGCCAAATACATATTTAGAATTGGGAGTAGAAGATAGAGCAGAAAGATTTGAAAAACTTGAAGTTTGGCCAGAAAAGTGTGTTTAAAACTGTGGGGAAATTTAGTATCATTAAAAAGCAGCCAAATAATTTACATAGCAAAGATGCCTGGAGGGCATCTCAGAAATCAGCAGGAACTAAACCATCACAGGCTCAAAGGTGTAAAAGTGTAAACCTTTAACCTGAGAAGTGAGCATTGGAGTACCCCATTTGCACAGGGCCACTAGGGACTATCTCCTCAGGATTCATTTTGTATTCAAGACCTTTGACAGTTCAGCAGTCAGGACACGCTGCAGCCATGATTCAAGACAATCTAGGTATGGCTCCCACTGGCAGCAGACCTTGGCATTGCCCAAATGGTGCTGGTTTTGCTGGCATTGAGAAATGCAAGAGACACGAGGTCACAGAATCTTCCACTGAAATTTCAAAGGAAAGGCTGGGGGCTAGGTAGTGTGTAGTAAAGTCAGGGTCTCTGCAAGCAGCTTGACAGGGTAATGCATAAAGGTGTGAGAGAGAAGCTGAAGATTGAGATGGAGACTCTACGAAGTAAGAAAGACCAGGAATGTGGAATGCCTGCTAAGGAAACTGCAGGCTGAGAGCAGAGCTAGCCCAAGAGAATATTTGTGTTGCAGGGAGCAAAGTCACAGGGGCTGGGCTATCCAAGCCTTTTAGAGCTCATGTATGCTACTGTGTGCCCAGATTCTGAAATTAGACCTAGAGGATTTAATATTTTCCCTGATGGGACCCTTTCTTTCTATGCCCCTATTCTTCCCTGTAGAATGGGACTGTTTATCCTCTGCCACTGTATCTTGGAAATATGTACCTTTCTAATTTCTGTATGTGGTTCACAGTTGAGTTTGCCTTGAGTCTCAGAGGAGATTTTGGATTTGAACTTTTCGCAGTGCTGGAATATTTAAGACTGGGGACTCTTGGAGATGGACTGAATGCATTTTGTGTTGAGAGGGACATGAACCTTTGGAGGCCAGAAGCAAAATGTGATGATTTGGAATTTTTTGCGGGGGAGGTACAAGGGCTGGAACCCAGGGGCACTTAACCGCCAAGCCACATCCCTAGCTCTTTTTACTTATTTTAAGACAGGGTCTCACTAAGTTGCTTAGGGCCTTGCTAAATTGCCGAGGCTGGCTTTGAACTTCCAATCCTCCTGCCTCAGTCTCCTGAGCTGCTGGGTGGTTTGAATCTTAAATGTCCCCCAAAGATCCATATATGCTGCAGGCTTGGTTGCCAACTTGTGGCATTATTAGGAGGAGGAGTCTAGTGGAAGAACATTAGGTCACTGGGAGCATGACCTTAAAGGGGATATATGGATACTGGCCCCTTCTTCTTTTTCTGCTTCTTGACCACCATGAGATAAGCAATTTCTTCTGTTGTGTAGTCTGTGCCAAGATATATTTCCTTGTCAAGGCTCAAAGGTAATAGAGCCAAAGGACCATGAACTAAAACCTATAAAACTATGGCCAAAATAAATCTTTCCTCCTTACAAGATGATTTTTTCTCAGTTATTTTGTTACAGTGATTGAAAGCTACACATCCATTCTATGGGTTTGGACAAATATATAATGACACATACCCACCATTATAGTATTATGCTGAACTGTTTAACTGCTCTAAACAGCCTCTGTACTCTACCTACTGGGTGTCTTTTTTGAAGTGATGAAATGTTCTAAAATTGGCTATGGTTATAGTTATAAATATCTGTGAATATACTAACACTGAATTATATACTTTACATGGGTGAAGTGTTAAGTATGTGGGTTATATCTCAGTAAAGCTGCTACAAAAGGAAATACAAGTCAAGAAATTATACTCTTATTGTGAAGATTAAAAACAATTCTCTAGTTATATTTAACATAATACCCCCTACTCCATTATCCATGCCATCTTTTAGCTCTTCCAGGACTCTACATGTTTTCCAATTTTCACCTGATACATATTAAGCTATTAACCTTTACCCCTGTAAATATTTAATTTCCTCAAAAGCTCTGCCAGATTAGTTATGTATGGTTTTCTTTTTTCTTGAATATTATACTTAGCAATTTGTGTAACCATTTCCTTCTTTTTAGTATACAGATCAATGCTTGCTGAACTTTAATGTTCTTATTAAAGTGTACATTCTGATCCAGCGGGTTTTAATCATGCTTCCTTCTAGCATGATTATGCATTTCTAACAAGCTTCCAGGTGATGCTCTGATGTTGGTCTAAAGTATATGATTAAAGAGTTTATCATGAGTAACAATGAAAGACATTAGTCTTCTAGACAGTACAAGAGTGCTCTTAAGAATTTTTTCAAAAGATGAGAGACACTGCATCTGCAGTTAGCTGATACAACCAAAGTTTGTATTTTGGCAAACAGTTCCCCCATTACTTTCTTTTATTTATTTATTTTTTTTTACTTTTTTTTATTGGTTGTTCACAACATTACAAAGCTCTTGACATATCATATTTCATACATTAGATTGAAGTGGGTTATGAACTCCCAATTTTACCCCAAATGCAGATTGCAGAATCACGTCGGTTACACATCCACAATTTTACATAATGCCCTATTAGTAATTGTTGTATTCTGCTACCTTTCCTATCCCCTACTATCCCCCCTCCCCTTCCCTCACATACTTTCTTTTCTTTTTATGCTGGGGTTGAACCCAGGACTTTGTGCATGGTAAGCATGTGCTCTACCACTGAGCTATACTCCAACCTCCGGTTCCATTTCTTCTATGTGTTCATTTTAAAACTCCTCAGTACATACCACTGGGTCCTGGTGTACCACTCTAGGGTAGCTATCTACTACTCTCATAATCTCAAATGATACCCAGTTCATGTCAAATAAAATCTATTTTCTAAACAAGAATATATAAAGTGGCAATATAATTACTGGTAAATGCAGAGGAGGAACAGTTATATACCCACTACTCTTTAAATGTAGGAAGTATCCTCTTCTTTACAAACATTTTTCTCTTTTACAAAGACATTCATTTTAAATCAATAGCAACAAAAAAAGAATTGAAAGGGGACTCAGAGAAAAAGTAGAGTTGGGACTGTTATGTCTGAATCACACATATTCTAAAATCAGGCCTAAATAACTTTCTGATCACTCTTTCCTCTCTAATAACTTATGTAATCTAGCCAACTTACATTCTTACATTGTTTCCAGTCTTTTTTCCAGTATTCAAGGATTATAAAAATGATGCATTGAAAGTGACCAGACCCAGACACACAGATTATTAAGCATAATCTTAATTACTTAAATAGAGGCTGAGTGGGAGCTAAGGCATCAAATAGAGATTTACAGGGAATCAGAATAGTCTGTGGGCCATGGGAAAAGCAAGGCCAGGATCATTTCTTGCATTTGGAGAATCTGAAACATGTAATACAAAGGCTAAGAGGTACTAGGGTGTGGGGAAGAGACAAGGTAGTAGTCATTCATTCATTCAAGACCCTGCAGTTTATGAGGTGTACAGGAGGCAGTAGAGAACGTCAAGTAAGCATTACTGTAATGGGTATATGTAATGATTAAAGGTAATAAAATTCTTCCTCTCTCTCTCCCTTCCTTTCATTTTAGGAGAAGGGAAGAGACTATACCTGGAGACTTTCTGGCCTAACTTTTGATAAACAGATCCAATTCAGGTGTTTTTATTTATTTGTTTTTTATGGTATCAGCAATCAAACCTAGGGCTTTCTGCATGCCAGGAAAGCTATCCCCCACTAAGCTACATCCCTATTCCTTCTGGTGGTTTTTTAGGAAAAAAAAAATCAAACTTAAACATAACTTTTCCTAGCTTTAAATTTTTTCTTATAAATAAGATTCATAATTCATCGTATCAATCTTGTGTTCTATTTTAGACTCAGAAAAAAATTATAACTGCATAATTCAGTGGAAAACATGTTGAAAGACTTGAGTCTAGTCCCATTTTGGGGGAATTTCTATGATCTGGGACAAGCCAGAATCTTCAAGAGCCTTTTCAGAATTATTTTGCATTTCAAAGGAGATTTACATGTAGCTATTACACTACTGATACACAGCCATGAGTGAATTAGAATGCAGACAATAGGATGAGGAAATTCAGACATCTCAGATGCAAGAAGGTAAGAGAAAAATCATGAAGAACATGAAAGTAAAAGGAGGAATGTGACAAAACCAGACAGCTCAGGCTGCTATAACTGTAGACTGGGTGGCTTAAACAACAGAAATTTGTTTTTTCATGGTTCTGAAGGATGGAATTCTAAGATCAAAGTTCCAGCAGAGTCAGCTTCTGGTGAAGGCTTTTCTCCTACCTAGGAGACAGCAATCTTCTCACAGGGTCCTCATAGTGAGGAGAGAAATTGACTAAACTATCTGTATTTCTTCTTAAGAGGGCATTAATCCTGTCACGAGGGCTCAGGTTCTACCCTCATCTAAACCAAAATTATCTCCCAAAGGCCACACGCCTAAATACTGTCACATTGGAGGTCAGGATTTCAAAAAATTTGGGGGGGACACAATTCAGTTAACAGTAGCTCACCTCTAACTATCAAATTCTTGTCCTCTTACAGACAAAAAATGTTCATTCCATCTCCATAGCCCCCCGAATCTTAACATATTCCAACACAACTCAAAAGCCTATAGTCTGAAGTCTTATTTAAATCTAAATCGGATATGGGTAAGAATCAAGGTATGATACATCCCAAGGTAAAATTATGCTCTAGTTTTGAACCTGTGAAACTAAAAAAAAAAAAAAAAAAAAAAAATTGTTTCTAAAATATAAAGATGGTACCAGCATAGAATTGACATTCTCATTCCAAAAGGAAAGAAATAGAAGGAAAGAAGTGGTGATAGGTATTGACAAAGTCCCAAACTGAGTAAGGCAAATTCTATTAAGTCTTGAGGTTCAAGAATAATCCATGGGCTTGATATCCCATCTTCCAGGCCATGGCTCTCTAGGATGACCCTAACTCTTTAGTTCTGCAGGGAATTGCCTCACAACTTAAGGCAGGTACCTCATGACTCACTGGCTGTTATGCACCCCAAAGACTCTGCGTAGAAGACATCTGACATATTGAAACCAAGGTGACAGACCTAATGATCTCTAAATAGCCTTCACTTTCACTTTTCCCTTTTCTGGTAAAATAGCACATTCATAGCCAAATAGCTCTATTGCATTGTCTTGTCAAATACAAAATGTGTGACAGTCTTTCTTCATTTCATCTCTGTTTCCATCCCCTTCAGTTCAAACCAGCAGTATTTCTGCTTATATAATCCTATAACTCTTCATCAAATGGTTGTTCAACTACATTGTGTTTTTTTCAGAAATATATTTCTCACTTTTAAATATGGATAGGCTAAATATTTTCCAAATCTTCAAGTTCTAGTTCCATTTTGCTTAAAAATTCCTTCTTTTTTTGGAGAGGGTACTTGGGATTGAACTCAGGGCACTCAACCACTGAGCTACATCCCCACTCTATTTTGTACTTTATTTAGAAATGGTCTTACTGAATTGCTTAGTGCTTGGCTGTGGCTGAATCTGGCTCTGAATTTGCAATCCTCCTGCCTCGGCCTCCTGAGTTGCTGGGATTAGAGGCATGTGCGACCATGCCCGGCTAATAATTCCTTCTTCAATTCACTTCTCCTTTCATATTTTACTATAAGAAATCAAGATTAAGCAACCTATTTCTTCATTACTTTAATAAGAAATCTCACATAAATGTTCAATTTTTATCAACATACCTTATAATACAAACAGAGATATGATAAATTGTGGTATAAAAGTGTATTAAGAATTGTAATGCAAAAAAAAAAAATAAGACAGCCCATGTATAATGACATAATTTGGCATGAACATACTTTATATACAGAGATACGAAAAATTGTGCTGTGAATGGATAATTATGATTGTAATGTATTCCTCTATTGTCATGTATGTAAGAAATAAAAATTTTAAAAAATGTTCAATTTTTTCACTCGCTAAGTTCTACCTTCCACAAAACACTAGAACATATCTCAGCTAGGTTCTTTGCTCTTTTTGTCAAAGGCTGCTTTTTATCTACAGTCCAATAACATGATCCTCATTTCCACTTCAGACCTCATCAGAATGGACATTTTGTTCATATTTCTACACACACCTCAAAATTCTTCCAGTGCTTACTCATTATCTACTTCAAAAGTTACTTTTATGTGTTTAGATATTTGTTATAATAGTATCTTTGAGTACTCATTCTTGGCACTAAACGGTGTCTTGGCTCATCCAGCCACAACACAATACCACAGAGTGGTTACATAAACAACAGAAATTATTTTTTCTCCACAGTTTTGGAGGCTGGAAGTATAAGATAAAAGTGCCAGAAGGATTAGTTTCTAGGGTGGGCTCTCCTCCTGGCTTGGAGATAGCCACCTTCACACTGTGTTTTAACATGGTAAGGAGAGAGAACAATATGCTCAGAGCTTCTTCTTAGAAGGGCACTAATTCTATCATGAAGATTCCACCCTGGGGACCCTCACACTGGGGGTTAGGGCTTCAGCATATGGATTTGGGAGGGGTCATATTCATTATATAGCACAGAAGCTTAGCATGTCTTGAGTAACTTGACTGCTTGAGTAACATCTTTCCCCTGGAGATTGGGAGAAGAGGACAGAAAAGAAAGAATTAATTAAAATTATTTGAGTTGGGATAGTGTACAAAAAGAATGTAAATTTTTTTTAAAGAGAGAGAGAAATTTTAATATTTATTTTTCAGTTTTTGGTGGACACAACATCTTTATTTTATTTTTATGTGGTGTTGAGGATCGAACCCAGCACCGCACTCATGCCAGGCAAGCTCGTTACCGCTTGAGCCACATCCCCAGCCCAAGAATGTAAATTTTCAGAGAGATTTTTTTCTTCCTGGGTTCCTAATTATCAGCTCATTTAAGTAGTTCAAACAGCTATGTAATACTTCAAAATCTTTGAAGTAGAGAAAATTTTGATGAAAAACATTATGAGAAATACTGAAGGTTCTTCAGAGAACTTTGAAGCAATTTTAAAAAACAGATACAGATTAAACATCACTTGTTCTCTCTGAAAAAATACCCTATGACTGGGTCCACACTGTGAGATAAAGATCTAATAATTGGGACTGGGGACGGAAAAGCATGAAACAGAATTATGGCAAGGTCAAGACAGAATTAACCACCCAATAGGAACTCTTTTTATTTCTAGACCTAAATGTTTAACATGTTCTAAGATGATCAGAATAAAAGTCAGCTGTGGTAGCTCATGCCTGTATTCCCAGGAAATGCCTGTAATCATAGGACACTGAGGCAGGAGGATAGAAAGTTTGATGCAAGTATGGAGAACTCAGCTAGATCCTATTTCAATATAATAAAAAAAAGGCAGAGATCTAGTTTAATGATAGAGCACTTGCCTAACATGTGCAAGGCCCTGGGTTCAATCCCTAGGACCACCAAACCAACCAACCAAACCAAACCAAATAAAAAAATTAAAACGGCTAAATACGCTATAGCTTAAGTTCAAAATATACAGTGAGATCACTCTGATAGGAAGAAAACAAGATGAGGAGGGCAGGTTAAATGATCTTTAATGGCCTTTCAATACTAAATCCTCTGCCTCTTCTTCAAAAAAGTGGAAATGGTTTTTGAAAATTATGTGCTGTTCTAGATGAAGATGTTGGCCCTGACTAAGGGAAAGAAGAACCAGCTTCAAAAGCCTAGAAAGAAGAAATGAAATGACTGAGTTGGCATCATTAATTCAAATGAACTTAGGCCACCTACAACTATAGTTAGGAAAAAGAAAAAAACAAGGGCTTCAGGGAGAAAATGGTAAAAGACTTCAGATAGTGAGTGCTGGAGGAAAAAACTAGCTATTCATTAAGAAGGAAAGAGAGCTTCTGCTGAGAAAAAGAAAAGGAATGAAAAGAGACCATTTTAGGGGATTGAAGGAAGGAAGCTTCAGGAAGAAAATAAATTCAAAGGCAAACAAACAAGAAAGAATTTAAAATAATAGCTGGAATTGAAAAAGACCTTCACAATTTAAAGATTTTGTCGACTTATTCACAGTCATTAACAGTGCCTGCCATATAATAAACGAACACCAAATACTTGTGGGGTAAAAAACAATGTTACTTAATTCCCACAACAATCTTGGGACTGAAGAGTACAGAACCCAAGATTAATATGGTAAGATATCATACAGAGGTACAATCTTAAATATCCTAAAATCTAGAGTGTGGGAGACACAAGCTAGTTACAATTTAGAACAGGGATAACCTTTAGGTTTGTGAAGCCCATAAAATTGTGAATATTCTCCTTATATTTTTCTGGTGAGAAGTTCAGAGCTTTTGGTAAGAATTTCAATGTGAGTTTATGAGGCTAAATATAGTGGGAATATGTATTATTAGGCTAAATATAGTGGGAATATGAGATTATATCAATATCTACATATAGATATAATCAGCTTAAACAATTCAAATAAAAATTAGTGCAAACACACTTTGCTAAGTTTTATATGTAGGTTTTAAGTTTGTGTACATTTACATACTCTCTGAAATTACTATCCTTTGGATAGATATGATCTGTCTGATTACACAGCAAACACCTCAAAAACCCAGACTAAGGCTGCTACTTTGATATTCATTTTATAATGTATTTTCGCACTCCCTCAAGACAATTTTTATAAGTTCATTCGGGTTTCTAATGTTACCTAGCAAAATTATGAATACATCAAAGGCATTTAACACTTTGTGGCTTAGATTTTCTTAATAAACGTTAAAGCACTTTCATTTTGAATATATTCACTAATTATTATCCTTTAAACTGGAGAGTAGACAAAATATACTCTCAGAGAAGTTACACATTCTAATGGAAAAGAAAGACATACAGCATATAGATCTTATATAAATAACCTTTAAATGTTCTCAACCTGAAACTCCCTAAGTGAAAGCCAATAGGCACAAAATCTGAAACACTGAACAATGACCTCCTAATCACCCACTGAACCTCATATCACTTGATGATTAATTTTAAAACATTATTTTCTGTAATTATGAAAACAAACTTGGGAGCACTTATTGTGTATATTTTCCTTCTCTTAGCTGATATTTCACGCCTTTAAAACAGACAACTGAAAAACCACTAAAGGCATTACTTTGTTATTTTAAGTTATTTTAAATTATTACTATTACAACACAAAACTAAACAAACCCTGACAAAGGAATCACATAGGCCCCCAAAGACTAAGAAGGAACTAAGAGGGATAAGGAAAAACTAAAATAATAATAATAACCAAATAAGCTGAATTAGTGCAATTAAATTAAAAGCGCAGTCCTTGAACCGCTAAGCACTCAGGGGCCTTTATTCACAGGGGAAAGAGGTTAATAGGAGATAAAATGGGCCAGACAATAAAACCCAGATGCCAATTGAAAAAAAAAATGCCTACACAATGAAAAATTAGAGAGGCACCCAGGTCAACGTCGTGTAAGGGATTGCGCGGATATCTTTGATGGGTCGGGAGGGAACAGGGTGATGGAAGAAACAGGGATAAAAAGGAGGCTGGAAGGACGGAATGAGCGGCGGTAGGTGAGGGGAACCAAGAGCGAAAGCAGGCCGCGGAGCGCGGAGCGAGGCCCGGCGGGGCCATGGGGCGGGCGGAGGGGGCTGGGAAGGCGCCCCTGCCCTCCGGGCCCCGCCCCGCCCCGGGGAGGCCCGACGCCCGCCCGCTCGCCCGCCCCACTTACCAGCGGCAGCAGGAAGCCCCACATCAAGGCGGCGGCGGAAGCGGGCAATCTCCCCTGCGGGCCCATCGTACTGGTGGGCGCGCAGCCTCCGCGTCGCTCTGCGGGTGCCTCAGTGGCAGTGTTCGGCCCGGACCGCGCCTGCTGCCGGGGCCGCTACAGCAGCGCGGACTTCCTCTTCCGGCCCCGCCCGGGAGACGCGGAAAGCCCCGCGTGGGGCTCTGAGTCCCAGCGGCGGCCGGCCACGCTCTGCGGGTCTGGGCGTGCCAGTGTCCAGCTGTCTGACCGTCACTCCCGCCAGACCTCGGGCAGGCCAAGGGACCTTCTCAAGCCCTTTCTCCTGGAAGTAACTGCCCAGGTCCTGGAGCCCATCAGTAGTTAGCCCATCAGTAGTTTCTGGCCATTCTAACTCATTAGCCCATCAGTAGTTTCTGGCCATTCTAACTCACACACATACCTCCCAAATGTTCACTCACTCCCAAATGTTGCGACCACCTTATCCAAGCCACCAACGTTTGTCTTTTTCCAAACTGGTCTCAGCCAGCCTCCAGACAGCTCCTTACCCCACGATCCCAGAGTGATCTTTTTAAAAATATAAATCAGATCATGTCATTCTTCATCAGCTTGCATAAAATACAAACTCTAGTTTGGCTGGGCATGGTGGCTTGCACCTGCAGTCCATACATACTACTCTCCCAGCTATTCAAAAGATTGAGGGAGGAGGATCACTTGAGCCCACAACATAGTGAGTCCTCATCTTAAAAAAAAAAAAAAAAAAAAAGAAGCCTAGAAAGTCTACATAATTTGGCCCTGGCCTTCCTCTCCGTTACCATCTTCACTATTTTCCTGTGCATTAAGAAGCACGGTCCTTCTTTGGTCTTTCCTTCCTTCCTTGATCCTTCTGGCCCTATCGCTAGTAGTCCTTTCTGCTAGAATGCCCTTCTCTCTAAAACTCACAATGTATGACTTGTTGGCATTCACTTAGCATAAATGTCACTTCCCCAGAGGGAACTTCCTGACATACCCAATCTAAAGAAGCCTTTAGTTGCGTTCATACCATGATTTATTTTAATTCTCTGCATAGTACTTTTCATTCTCTTACATATCTTTGTTTATCCATCCATTTATTCATTTATTATGTTGCATACCACTTGATAGCAACCAGTGTCCTTACTTTGCTGCTGTATGCCTTACACCTACAAAATCTGGCAAATAGTATATCCTCAAATATTTGTTGGATGACTATTTCATACCAAACACTGCCATCTCCCAGAATGAAGGACACAGATGTGTGAGCCAACACACTTCATAGTGACTCTTTTGTTTGCACAAGGTGCTAAGAAGTATTAAAAGGAGGTATAAATGGGGTGCCAGGAAAGATTCCAGCCTGAGCTGAGTCTAGAAGGGCGAGATAATTTTAGCAAGGCAAAGGGTAGAGGAAGGGGGGCACTTCCAGGAACAGTGAAGCACTAAGGTTAAAGCCAAAAGTGGCATTGGAGGAACTACAAAATTTAAGCTTGGCTGAAGCTGTGACAGATGAAAGATGAAATGTGAGAAGAGGGCAAAAGCCAAATCACAGTAGACTGGGACTGCTTGGGATGTTAGGATTCATCCTGAGTGGTAGAGAGAAAATGAATAGTAAATAGAGCAATGACATACAATTTCTGTTTTGGAAGCTCTCTGTGATTGGCAGGGTGGCAAATGGATTAAAACAAGGCAAGAAGTAGAAGCTGGGAGACCTGTTAGACAACTGTAGAAACTTAACCAAGGCAGCGCAGAGTGAGGATCTGATACAAGAGTATGGCAGAAGAAATGGGGAGGAGAAGATGGATCTGAAAGATCTGGAGCAGATTTTGGTAACTGAGAGGAGGTGGGATAAGAAAGAGGGATGATTCCCAGGATTCTTCCCTGGGCTGTCTATTGAGATGGATTGGCACAAAAAGGGAGGGAATAGCTGAAGGAGGCAAATTACTTCTGGATGTGAGTTTGAAATACTTGTGTAATATTGAAGTGCAAATGTATGTAGGTTATGGCTACTTGGGTTGGTCTGAATCTAGTGTCATGGTAAAGCCAAGAACTTGGGAATCCTGCCTGTCAATCTGGACTCTTCATATGTTCTGGCTTCCAATGGCAAACCAAGTTCCCCTTTTATAAAATGGTTTTGATGAACTGGATGACTTCATCTCTAAATATTCCCTTGAAATGTTTATTCTTGTAGCCCATTGCTTAGTAAGTCTCTAACGTGACTCCTGGAGCTATCTGAAGATTTCTGGGTTTTCTGCTTACATTTTTCTTCACCTTTATTAGTAAAAAATTTGAACTTGCCTGTGTTACAGGCTAGTTTGTGCAGTCTCTCTTTACATAGGTTTTTCATTTGAAAAATGTTGACACCAATATCTGTCCTACCTACCTCATTAGTTGTAAAAATGTCATGATGCCAGGCACAGTGAGTGGTGCATGCTTATAATCCCAGCCACTCAGCAAGAACCTGTCTCAAAATAGAAATAAATAATAAAATTAAAAAGAGCTGGGGATGTAGCCCAATAGCTATGCATCCCTGAGTTCAACCCCCAGTATGAATAAATAAATAAGTAAAAAAAAATCATGAATTATAAAATGTGAATAAAGTTACTCTGAAAATTAAAAGAAAAAGGAGGAATGAGATAGAGAAGGAGAAGAAAAATAGAAGGCTGTGCTCAAAAGTGTTAGCACTGTTGTCATAATTCTTGTTATCAGAATGCTTTTTCCTTGGTCAAAGTCCCTGTGAAGGATGAAGTGAAGAATGAAAGAGTTAATGGAACACTAAAATGTCCTCATTCAATGATTTAACTTCTGGAAAGGCTACTAAGGTTTCTTTGTAGTACACATCTGTTACACATCAATTTCCCTACAAATATTAGAGAGGATGAAGAGTAACTGGATTTTTCTAGTAAATATTTTTCTTCTCTTCAGAAACTATAGAGTAAAATAATATCATTAGATTAAAGATCATTTTGAGCCAACATGGTGGTGTACACCTGTAATCCCAGCTACTCAGGAGGCTGAGGTAGGTAGATCACAAGTTTGAGGCCATCCTCAGCAATTTAGTAAGACATTGTCTCAAAAATAAATAAATGAAAAGGGTGGGCTGGGGTTGTGGCTCATCGGTACAGCACTCGCCTAGCACTTGCGAGTCCCTGGGTTCGATCCTCAGCACCACATAAAAAAATAAATAAACAAAATAAAGGTATTGTGTACAACTAAAAATAAATAAATAAAAATGCTTTCCTCTTTAAAAAAAATGGTAACGATGTAGCTCAGTGATAGAGCACCCCTGGGTTCAATCCCCAGTACCTCCAAAAAACAAAAAATTAGTTGTTTTTTTTTTTTTTTTTTTTTTTTAATTTTTGGTACTGGGTATTGAACCCAGGGGAAGCCTAACCACTGAGCCACATCCCTAGCCCCCCCTTTTTTTTTAGTAGTGAATGGACACAATATCTTCATTTTATTTATTTATTTTTATGTGGTGCTGAGGATCGAATCGGCCACTGAGCCACAACCCCAGCTCCACAAAAAATTAGTTTGATTTGTAAATATACTTAATTAATAGAATTTCTTTTTCCAAAGATAAAAGGATGTTATTTGTTGTCAGAAAATTTCTATTTTCTAGGAAATGAATAAGAAATTTTGGCTTCATTTTACAAAAGAGGAAACTGCCAGGTTGACAGCCAAGGAGAAGGAGCTGAAACCTAGTACCCAGCTCTTCACACTAGATCATTCATACAACCTGTTGTTTGCTAGCACTGAACAGTGTTGTATTTTTAAATTTTTTTGTAGTTGTAGATGGACAGCATGCCTTTATTATATTATTTTTATGTGGTGTTAGGGATCAAACCCAGTGCCTCTCATGTACTAAGCAAGTATTCTGCCACTGAGCTGCAGCCTCAGTCCCTGAATAGTGTATTTTACACAAGGAACACTAAAGAAGAGTGGTAGTAAGCCCCAAATAATTTCCTGGGCAAATGGATAATTACTTTAGTCTAGAACAGTGATTCTCAATCTTGGCTACTTATTAGAACCATACAGGGAACTTAAAAGGATACTGATACTCAGGTCTAGTCCTGCTACCCACCTCCCACCCCCAGATTCAGATCCTAAATTTAATTGGTCTGGATGTGGCCTATGCATCAGGATTATTTCAAAGCTTTCTAGATCATTCTAACACGCAACATTCTAAGAGAAACCGTCTTTTAGCCAAGAATTTTTAAAGTATGACCTCTGGACCAGGTCCCTGATAATGGTGTCAACATCACCTGGGAACTATAAGAAACACAAATTCTTGGGCTGGATCCCAGACTCCCAGATCTCTGGGGTTAGAGCCTAGCAATCTGTTTTAATAAGCCCTAAGTGATCTTAATGTACCCTAAAATTTGAGAACCTTTGGTTTACAGCATTTCCCTATAAGTCTGGCTACATATTAGAATAATCTGAGAAATTAAGATAAAAACAAACCCTATGCTCCAACATTAATGAAACTGGAAGTCAAAATAGATGAATTCATAATTATAGTTAAAGGATTCAATATCTCTCTAAAATTGAAAGAACAAATAGGCAGAAAATCATTAAGGATACAGAAGACTTGGTCTAATTGGCATTTACAAAAAATTTCACTCAACAACTGCATAATTATTTTATTTTTTACTTCTTAGTTGTAGATGGTCACAATATCTTTATCTTATTTATTTCTTTTTATGTGGTTCTGAAGATAAAACTTAGTGCCTCACATGTGCCAGGCAAGCACTCTAACACTGAGGTACAATCCCAGCCCAACAACACATAAATTTGAGTGTATGCAGGACCCTTATTTAAAAAAAAATGTTTTGTTTGGTGTGTATAGGAAGGACCTTTACTAAGTAAATTATTTAGCCATAAAACAAATCTTGATTAATTTAAGAGGGTTCAAATAGTACAAAATATGTTTCCTAACTACAACAGAATTAAATTAGAAATCAGTAACAGAAAAGTAACTGGAAAATCTTCAATTAATTAGAAAGTATACACACATTTCTAAATAACCCATGAGTCAAAGAAGAAATCACAGGGATTTAAGAAAATATTTTGAAGAAAATGTAAACATGACATATCAAAAACTACAGGAAACAAGTAAGGTTAAAAAGTGCTTAAAAACAAATGTGTAGCACTTAACACTTTTAATAGATATATAAACCTTTAAAATCAATGACTTAAACTTTCACCTTAAGAAATTGTAAAAAAAGAGAAAATTGAATTCAAAATGAGCAGAAAAAGTAAATAAAAATATATGAACAGAAATAAATGAAATAGAAAAAAAAAAGGTAGAAAAAAATCAGTGAAGCCGAAAGACCAGCTTTTTAAGAAAACTGATGAAATTGAAGAAACTCTACCCAAACTGATCAGAGAAAAGAAAGGAATAATATCAGTAACAAGAGAAGGGATAGTACTAAAGATCCTAAAGGTATTTTTAAAAGAATAACAAATATCATTAACAACTTTGTGCCAATAAATCTGACTTAAGTGAAATGAAGATATTCTTTTTTTTTTAGAGATGAAGATATTCTTGAAAGACAAAAACTATTGTTTAGGGGTTGGGAGTTGTAGCTCAGAGGTAGAATTCTTGCCTAGTACGTGTGAGGCGCCGGGTTTGATCTTCAGCACCACATAAAGATAAATAAATAAAATAAAGGTATACAAAAAACTAAGGTATAAGAAATAGATATCAGTGATAGTCATATTATCTATAAAAAATAAAATTTGTAATCAAGTGCTGTGGCATGCACCTGCACCTAGCTACCCAGGACACTGAGGAAGGAAGATTGCTTGATCATAGGGGTTTGGAGCCAGCCTTCAGCAAAACAACAATCCCTGTCTCTTAAAAAAACAAAAACCTGCTGTGGTGGTACATGCCTGTGATCTCAGGTAATCCAGAGGCTGAGGCAGTAGGATCCAAGTTCAAGGCCAACTTAAAGCACCCCTGAGTTCAATACCTAGTACAGAAAGAAAGAAACAAGAAAAACAGCAACTTTCCCACAATGAAGGCCCTAGGCCCATTTAACCTCAATAATGAATTTCATCAAATATATAAGGAAGGAAAGAAAAAAACAACTTAAGAGGGAGGAATGTTTCCAAATCATTTTATGAAAACTGCATTACCCTAATGCTAAAACCAGATTAAAAAAAAAAAACTACAGACCAAAATTGTTAATTAGCATAGATGCAAATATCCTTAACAGTTTTAGCAAACTGAATCCAGCAAAACATAAAAATAAAAACATGTCAATTCCAATTAGAGTTCATCCTTAAAATTCAAGATTAGTTCAACATTTGTAAATTAGCTACAAGATCAATATACATATATAGTAGCAACAAACAATAGGAAATTGAAATACCAAATATTTACCAGTACATAAAAAAAATATCTAATACTCAATAATATTTTGGTAAAAGATGTGCAAGATCAAGACAATGAAAACCACAAAACATTGCTTTGAGTAATTAAAGGGGACCTAAATAAATATGGAAGTATCCTATGATTATGGATTGAGAGATTCAGTATCATTCTTTCTAAATAGATTTTTCAAAATAATGCAATCCCAATAAAAACAACAGCTAGCTTTTTTGGTAGGAACTGGCAAGCCAATTCCAAAATTTATACAGAAATACAAAGGAACTAGAATAATCAAAACAATTTTGGGGGAAAAAAAAGAATCAATTTTGAGGATTTAATCACCTGATTTCAATATTTTCTTAAAACTACAGTAATAGAGACAGAGTGGTATTGGTATATATATAGACTACCAAAACAGCAAAGGGAGTCCATAATTAGACTTACACACATGTAGCCAATTGATTTTTTTCAAGAAAGGTGTCAAATAAATTCAATGGAAAAAGGATAATTTTTCAACAAACAACTGCTATTGGAACAACTGGATACCTTCATTCAAAAAAATGAAACTCAATCTTCACCTCTATGTCATATTCTAAACTTCATCCAAAATAGATTAGAGACATAAACGTAAGAGCTAACATTCAAACTTTTCTAAGGGAAAATAAAGGAGAATAAATAATCTTAGTTACCTTAAGATTTCTTTAGTAGGACACAAAAAGAAAAAAAACTATAAAAGAATGAATAAAAATCAATATATTAAACTTCACCAAAATAAAAATTTTGGCTCTTTGGAAGATACTGTTAAGAGAATGAAAGCTCCCCTAGACTGGGAAAAAATATTTACAAAACATGTATTTAACAAAAAACTTGAATCCAGAATATATAAAGAATGCTTATAACTCAGTAAAAAGACAAAAAAAAGAAGAAAATATTTGAATATGTAATTCATCAAAGAATGTGTATGAAGGACATGTAAGCCCATGAAAAGATGCTCAACATTATTAGTCATTCACTAAATACACAGATATCATATACCTGAAAGAATGACTACAATGAGGAGATTTACTTCACCAAGTATTAACAATGAGATGGAGGAATAAAAATTTTCATACACTGCTCATGGAAATGTAAGATAGTATCAGTATTTTGGAAAACTGGCAATTTCGTATAGTTAAACAGATACTTATTATTTGATCCACCTGTTTAATTTCTAGATCTTTTCTCAAAAGAAGTGAGAGTATATGAAATAGAATTATATGTCCATATAAAGATCTACCACGCGGCCTGCACAGTGGTTTCATTAATGAGGTTCTAGGCATAAAGTTAGTTAGAAGAGATCGAAATAAAACACACAAACCAGTTACCTTATTTATATTGCTAGGTCCGAGACGGCTCACCTCTCTGGTTCCCACCTCTAGCCGCCCAGCAGGGCAGCGAGGATTACTCAGGGCTAGCAGGAGAGAGAGAGAGTGAACACGCTGGGGAGTAACCTTTTATTTGGGGAACAAGAGATTCAGGGGAGAATTCCATCCAATGAAGGTTGAGGGGGGGCTGCACTCCAAGGTCAGGGTCAGTGATTGGGTCCCCGGGGTCAGTGGTCAGGCACACCCCCACATGGATGGGCTCTCTCATCAGGAAAGGGTCGGGAAAGCTTTGACACAGCCAGAGCGCCTCAGGCCCTTAACGGGAGTCACCCAATCACGTGTCAGAATGGCTCCCCACATATTCCCCCTTTCTTTTCTTAACAATGAGGCGGCAGTTCACTCTCTGGAGTTCCTGGATTCTTGATTGGAAGACTCGCCATCCTATAGTTACAATACAAAAGAGAATTAACAGCAAAGAGAATAATCCAATAATGTACCAAGCAGAGTGTTTAAGAATATTTCCAGGGTTGAATCCATTTAACTCCTTCAATATTTGGTTAGCCAAAGAAGAAGGATCTGAAAAATCAGCTCTATTATTTTGAATGTCTTGGATATGGTGATGAAGTTCCAGAATATCCAAGCTATTATTACTATTTTGTCAAATACCTAATAAATGGTTTTTAACCTTCTCCCAATCCCAGAGAGAAGCATTGTACTTGGCAGCTGTAACACATACATACTTATAATTAGCATGGCATTTAAGCCTTTCCTTAAATTTTAAGGCTGAAAGTTCATTACCTATGTTTATAACAGTCGCCTCTAAGGCGTTTAATTTAGTCTCAATCCTTTCATCAATATTTACTTGATTACGCAGAGCCTTGGAAGTATTTTGAGCTAAATTATTAAGAAATTTTGCATGCTGAATATTCTGAGACAATGTCAGAGATGCAGAGACAGTTGAGGCAATAAAAGAGACCAGTGCTAAAACACCAACAATTATGACTCCAATAGCACGTTTAGGTCTTGTTAGCTGGGCATGAATTTGCTGTAAGACTTGTAAACCAGCATCAGCATACCATGGCTCTGAAATATTAGCAGGTAATAGAACAAAAGAGGGCTGATGAAGTATCAGCACTCCTTTTCCTCCATTATACCTAGAAATACAATTAGTTAGGTTGCACTTATTACAAGTAACAATATATCTGTCATCTATCCATTTAACTTTTACATTTCCAATAATTAAAACATAAGGAGATTGGACACAGGCTCTTAAGCCATAGCAAGATCCCTCTTTACAGTTCTTGCCAACAAATTTTGGTAAAGGTTTATCTGTAAAATGTAAATATTCTGAGGCAGCAATTAAACGCCAAATATCTCTTTGAACACCTCCTTCACTATAAGTCAAAATATTACTAACAAATCTTGTAGGTGTCATAGCAGAATTTCTTCGTAATTGTCTCTTATCAATTTTTGGAGACCAGTCTAAAATATACCCACTAGCTTTAGACACCTTATGTTGTACAGGAAAGGTATTTACACAATCCATCCATTTAGGAAAGGTGCCAATTTCAATTGTAGAACTATTTGGACAGTGGGGTATCGGTGGAGGTTTTGTAGAAATGACTGGCTTGTTATGGGAAAGTCCCATCTTAATTACTGATCTAGTATTAGGTTTTAAGTCCCCATAAATAGAATTATTTGTCAGTCTAGGCCTACCAATCGCTGTCTTTTCTTCGAATGATACTTTCAGACAGCCAGCATGTTTATCATGTGACCAACACAAAGGTAATTGGGCACTGTAGCCAGAATAATTAAATCTAGTCACATGATTGGGAGTAATATGAGTATCTGTAAATCCTCCCATCATGAATGAGTCATTAGTAAATGCTGGAATAGATTCTCCAGTCCACACAGCTGGGTGTACCAGGGGTGGATCTGGGAAATATGTCCAATAAGTGTCTACTTGATTCCCTTTTACCTGACAGCCCAGTAGGGCAATTACTGTTGTTACCATCAAGACTGGGGTCCTGTATTTCAACGTCTGATTCTTCTTCCTCAGACTGTGAGCCGTGGTCAGATTCTGCACCATTTGGAATTTGGGTTTCTAAACCACGTGGTTGAGAAGAACCCTGAGCCCCTCTAGGAGTCTCTTCCGTATTTTCCTCTCTAGGAAGATCGTTTACCTCTTCTGGAGGGCTCTCTAAGATTAGGGATGTTTCTCCTGCATTATGCTGTTCTGTACAATCTGCCTGCGGGCTAGCATTTTTAACCTTTGACTTGGCCCCTAGTGCCTTTGTTTTTAAACGGCTCAAGGGAAAGGAAATTAACTTAGCCTCAGGCTGATTTTCCATTTGAATAGACTTAACAGCTCTTTGAATGCCCTTTAAAAGGTCTTCAGGGGGCCACGAACTTTGGCCCATATATTAAAAAAGACAAACTTCTAGGGCCGTCCAAGTTTTCTGTATATTTTCTATGCTTCCAGGTATTTCATTAGAAAGACAGACTCTTTGTAACTTCCTTCCTAATTTCTCCCAAGTAAGTAAATTTGGAGACTCTTGTTCACAAAACCAAGGACAATATTCACCTACAATCTTTAAGAATTGTAATAACTGAGTTTTCTTTATCTGTTTTCCTTTCTGATTAATTATACTGTCTAAAATAGTCAGATACATTTCCTTATCCGTAGAAGTAGAATTTCCCATTTTAAGTAATTTAACGTCTCTTTCCTTCAATATTTCCTTCAATGACCCAATTGTCACCTCTTCCTTTATCTTTATTTTTATTCCTTATCTTCCTTTATCTTTATTTTTTTCCTTATCTTTTTAGCGCGCGCTCCCACTCAATCTAACTAATCTAGAATGCCCCACATTGGGCGCCAATTCTACCACGCGGCCTGCGCAGTGGTTTCATTAATGAGGTTCTAGGCATAAAGTTAGTTAGAAGAGATCAAAATAAAACACACAAACCAGTTACCTTATTTATATTGCTAGGTCCGAGACGGCTCACCTCTCTGGTTCCCACCTCTAGCCGCCCAGCAGGGCAGCGAGGATTACTCAGGGCTAGCAGGAGAGAGAGAGAGTGAACACGCCGGGGAGTAGCCTTTTATTTGGGGAACAAGAGATTCAGGGGAGAATTCCATCCAATGAAGGTTGAGGGGGGGCTGCACTCCAAGGTCAGGGTCAGTGATTGGGTCCCCGGGGTCAGTGGTCAGGCACACCCCCACACGGATGGGCTCTCTCATTAGGAAAGGGTCGGGAAAGCTTTGACACAGCCAAAGCGCCTCAGGCCCTTAACGGGAGTTACCCAATCACGTGTCAGAATGGCTCCCCACATAAAGACGTGTACATGATGATCTAAAGCTGTTCTATTTGTAGTAATTCAAAAATGTTAACAATCTGCTATGGTTTAGGTGTGGTTTGCTCCAAGGGTTCCTGTGTTGGAGGTTTGGTCCTTAGTGTAGTGGCGTTGAGGTGGCAGGAACTTTAATGGGGGGCTGGTCCTTAGGTCACTGAGGACATGCCCTCAGAAAGGATTCACGTAGGTCTTGTGGGACTCAGGAGTTAGTTTTCCCTAGAAAGTTTTAATAAAAGAACAATCATGGCCACTTCCCAGCCTCTTTGCCTTTCTTTCTGATGATGTGATCTCTTACTTGCACAGGAGTTCCTGCCATGATGCCATCTGTCATGAGGTTAAATTCTTCTCAAAACTGAGCAGATGCCAGCACCATACCCTTGAACCTCCAGAACTGAGGTTGATACTTAACCTTGGGTATTTAATTATAGTAATGCAAAATCACTAAGAGTGCACCACAGATGAATGAAAATTTAGCCTTTACATATAAGGAATACTACTCAGCAATAAAGATGAATGAATCATTGATGCATATATCAATATAGTTAATCTCATTAATCTGAGTAAACAAAAACAAACCAAAAAGATAGTGTATACTTTGTGATTTCATTTATGTGAAATTCTAGAAATTGCAGTCTTATCTATAGTAACCAGAAGATTAGTATTCCCCTAGGAATGGGTATGAAAGGAAAGATGGGATACATCTTGGAAAAATTTTTATCCTGATTAGAGTGATGCTTGCACAAATATATGCTTACATAAAAATCACGAAATTGTAGGATTTAAGCATGTGCAGTTTATTGTAGGCTAATCATACCTCAACAAAGCTGTAAAAAAACAATAAAAGAATAAATGATATTTTGCCCAGACTTCATCACCAAAAGTTTCCAATTTGATTTGGAGTAAGGCCAGGAAACACACACATACACACACTTGAAATTTTTTTTTAAAGCTGGGGTTTTCTATATTAGCCAGTCTGCCCTCAAAAGAATTGGGGCTTGAGCCAACCTCTTGCCTCAGTTTCCCTGGTGTTTGGGAATATAGGTGCATGCCAATGTGCCCATCTTTCAGTATATTTTAAAAGCTCACTACTATATGTCCAGAGTTGGGAACTCAAAGAATTTCTAGGAGTTTTCAGCAAAGAAGGCAATGGATCAGATCTCATTTCTTTGTTCTTCTCTCAAAGTGGGAAAAAGCTTCCCATCTTCTTTTCTTTTTAAAAAATTTTAATTAACAAATAATAATTGTACATATTTATGGGATACAATGTTTCAATACACACAAATAAATAAATAAATCAGGCTAATTAATATCCCCATCAACTTAAATACTTATCATTTTTATGGTAAGAATTTTAAAGATCTATTCTTTGAGATATTTTGAAATATACATTATCATTTTTATTATCACCATCATCATCATCATTTGCAGTACTGGAGATTAAACCCAGGGATTCCCTACTATTAAACTATATCTCTAGACCTTTTTATTTTTTTATTTTAAGACAGGGTATTGCTAGGTTGCTCAGGCTGCCCTTAAACTTGCAATCCTCCTGCCCTGGCCTTCCAAGTAGCTGGGATTACAGGTGTGCACCACCATACAATACATTATTATTAAACTATAGTCACTAGGCTATGCAACAGATCACCAGAACTTACTAACTTACTGTCTAACTGAAACTTTGAGAAACATCTCCCCTTTCCCCCACTACTCCCTGAACTCTTTCAACTTCTATGAGTTTGAGATTGACTCATTATTTTTTTTACCATACGATTTATTTTTATTTTTTTTAGTCATACATGACAGCAGAATGCATTTTGACATATAATACATACATGGAATGTACATACATCAATCATATTGTCTATTCTATTCTGCTGCCCTTCCTATCCTCCCTACTCCTTCCCTCCTCTCCCATCCTTTCTCTCTATCCAATCTAATGTGACACACTTTTTTTTCTTTTTCTCATCACAACATCATATATGTATTCTGTATAACAATGAGGTTCTCCTTCCATCTTCCATGCAACTCCCCTTCTCCCTCTTTTTACCTCCCACCTCTCTTCCCTATTTAGTGGTAGTCTTCTTCTCATGCTCTTCCTCCCTATCCCATTTTGAGTCACCCTCCTTATATCAGAGAAGACATTCAGCATTTGTTTTTTAGGGATTGGCTAACTTCACTTAGCATAATCTGCTCTAATGCCATCCATTTGCCTGCAAATGCCAGGATCTTGTTATTTTTTAGTGCTGAGTAATATTCCATTGTGTATAAATGCCACATTTTTTAATCCATTCATCTTTTGAAGGGCATCTAGGTTGGTTCCACATTCTAGCTATTGTGAATTGTGCTGCTATAAACATTGATGTGGCTGTGTCCCTGTAGTATGCTCTTTTTAGGTCTTTTGGGTATAGTCCAAGAAGGGGAATAGCTGGGCCAAATGGTGATACCATTCCCAGCTTTCCAAGGAATCTCCATACTGCTTTCCAAATTGGCTGCACCAATTTGCAGTCCCACCAGCAATGTATGAGTGTACCTTTTCCCCTGCATCCTCGCCAGCACTTATTGTTGTTTGAATTCATAATGTCTGCCATTCTTATTGGAGTGAGATGGTATCTTAGAGTAGTTTTAATTTGCATTTCTCTGATGAGATGGTGAGCATTTTTTCATGTATTTGTTGATTGATTGTATATCCTCTTCTGAGAAGTTTCTGTTCAAGTCCTTGGCCCATTTGTTGATTGGGTTATTTGCTTTTTTGTTGTTTAACTTTTTGAGTTCTTTGTATACTCTAGAGATTAGAGCTCTATCTGATGTTTGAGGGGTAAAGATTTGTTTCCAGGATGTAGGCTCACTATTCACCTCACATATTATTTGTCTTGCTGAGAAAAAACTTTTTAGTTTGAATTTGTCCCATTTGTTGATATATGTGATATGATATATGATATAGGTGTCTTATTAAGAAATTTTGGGCCTGCCCACACGTGATGAAGATTAGGGCCAACTTTATCTTCTATTAGACGCAGAGTCTCTGGTCTGATTCCTATTTCCTTGATCCATTTTTAGTTGACTTTTGTGTATTGTGAGAGAAAGGGATTCAATTTCATTTTGTTGCATATGGATTTCCAGTTCTCCCAGCACCATTTGTTGAAGATGCTATCCTTTCTCCATTGCATGGTTTTAGCACCTTTGTCTAATATAAGGTAGTTGTAATTTTGTGGATTTGTCTCTGTGTCCTCTATTTTGTACCATTGTTCTACCAGCCTGTTTTGGTGCCAGTACCATGCTGTTTTTTTTTTTTTTACTATTGCTCTATAGTATAGTTTAAAATCTGGAATTGCAATACCACTAATTTCACTCTTCCTGCTTAGAATTACTTTAGCTATTCTGGGTCTCTTATTTTTCCAGATGAATTTCATGATTGCTTTTTCTATTTCTGCAAGGAATGTCATTGGGATTTTGATGGGAATTGCATTGAATCTGTAAAGTGCTTTTGGTAATATGGCCATCTTAATAATATTAATTCTACCAATCCATGAGCAAGGTAAATCCTTCTATTTTCTAAGGTCTTCTATTTCTTTCTTCAGGGTTCTGTAGTTTTCATTGTATACCTCTTTCACCTCTTTTGTTAAGTTGATTCCCAGGTATTTTATTTTGAGGATATTGTGAATGGAGTAGTTGTCCTCATTTCCATTTCAGATAATTTGTCACTGATATACAGGAATGCCTTTGATTTATTGGTATTGATTTTATATCCTGCCACTTAGCTGAATTCATTTACTAGTTCTAGAAGTTTCTTGGTTGAATTTTTTGGGTCTGCTAGGTATAGGATCATGTCATTGGCAAATAGTGCTAATTTAAGTTCTTCTTTTCCTATATTTATGCCTTTATTTCTTTCGTCTGTCTAATTGCTCTGATAGTGTTTCAAGAACTATGTTGAATAGAAGTGGTGAGAGAGGGCATCCCTGTCTTGTTCCAGATTTTAAAGGGAATGCCTTCAATTTTTCTCCATTTAGAATGATGCTAGCCTGAGGCTTAGCATATATAGCTTTTACCATGTTGAGGTAATTTCCTGTTATCCCTAATTTTTCTAGAGTTTTGAACATAAAGGGATGCTGTGTTTTGTCGAATGCTTTTTCAGGTTCTATTGGGATGATCATATGGTTCTTATCTTTAAGTCTATTGATGTGGTGAATTACATTTATTGATTTCCGTATATTGAACCAGCCTTGCATCCCAGGGATGAATCCCACTTGGTCATGGTGCACGATCTTTTTGATGTGTTTTTGTATTCCATTTGCCAGAATTTTATTGAGGGTTGCATCTAAATTCATTAGGGATATTAGTCTGAAGTTTTCTTTCTTTGAAGTGTCTTTATCTGGTTTTGGAATCAGGGTGATGTTGGCCTCATAGAATGAATTTGGAAGTACTCCCTCTTTTTCTATCTCCTGAAATAGATTGTAGAGTATTTGTATTAGTTCTTCTTTAAAGTTCTTGTAAACCTCTGCTGTATATCCTGGGCTTTTCTTGGTTGGTAGTCTTTTGATGGCTTCTTCTATTTCCTCACTTAATATCGGTCAGTTTAGGTTGTTTATATCATCCTGACTCAATCTGGGTAGTTCATTTGTCTTAAGGAATTTATTGATGCCTTCACTATCCTCTATTTTATTAGAGTATAGGGTTTTAAAATAATTTCTAATTATCTTCTGTATTTCTGAAGTGTCTGTTGTGATGTTGCCTTTTTCATCCCGTAAGCTAGTAATTTGGGTTCTCTCTCTTCTTCTCTTTGTTAGCATGGCTAGTGGTCTATCAATCTTATTTATCTTTTCAAAAACCAACTTTTAGTTTTGTCAATTTTTTTGATTGTTTCTTTCATTTCGATTTCATTGATTTCAGCTCTAATTTTAATTATTTCTTGCCTTCTACTGTATTTGCTGCTGATTTGTTCTTCTTTTTTCTAAGGCTTTGAGGTGTAGTGTGAGGTCATTTATTTGTTGGCTCTTCCTTCTTTTAAGGAATGAACTCCATGAAATGAATTTTCCTCTTAGTACTGCTTTCATAGTGTCCCAGAGATTTCGATATGTTGTTTTCATTTACCTCTAAGAATTTTTAAATTTCCTCTTTGATGTCTTCTGTAACCCTTTGTTCATTCAGTAGCATATTGTTTATTCTCCATGTGATATAGGATTTTTTCTTTCTTATTTTATTATTGATTTCCAATTTCATTCCATTATGATCAGATAAAATGCATGGTAGTATCTCTACTCCTTTGTAATTGCTAAGATTTGCCCTGTGACATAATATATGGTCTGTTTTTGAGAAGGATCCATGTGCTGCTGAGAAGAAAGTGTATCTGCTTGATGTTGGGTGGTATATTCTGTATATATCAATTAAGTCTAAGTTATTAATTGTATTATTGAGCTCTATGATTTCTTTATTCAACTTTTGTTTGGAAGATCTGTCCAGTGGTGAGAGAGGTGTGTTAAAATCTCCCATGATTATTGTGTTGTGGTCTATTTGACTCTTGAACTTGAGAAGAGTTTTTGAAGAACGTAGCTGCACCATTGTTTGGGGCATATATATTAATGATTGTTAAGTCTTGTTGGTGTATTGTTCCCTTGAGCAGTATGTAGTGTCCTTGTTTATTCCTTTTGATTAACTTTGGCTTGAAGTCAATTTTATTTGATACAAGTATGGACACCCCTGCTTGCTTCCAGGATCCGTATGAGTGATATGATTTTTCCTAACTTTTCACCTTCAGTCTGTGTGTGTCTTTTCCTATCAGATGAGTCTCCTGTAGGCAGCATATTGTTGGATCTTTTTTTTAATCCAGTCTACTGGCCTATGTCTTTTGATTGGTGCATTTAAGCCATTAACATTTAGGGTTACTATTGAGATATGGTTTGTATTTCCAGCCATATTTGGTTATTTATGTTACTTAACATGATTTGTTTTTCCTCTTTGATTAGTTTTTCCTTTACTGTACTACCTCCTGCTGTTGGTTTTCATTGTTATTTTTCATTTCCTCTTCCTGTAATGTTTTGCCAAGGATGTTTTGAAGAGCTGGTTTTCTAGCTGCAAATTCTTTTAACTTTTGTTTATCGTGGAAGATTTTTATTTCATCTTCAATCCTGAAGCTTAATTTCGCTGGATACATGATTCTTGGTTGGAACCCTTTTTCTTTATGCGTTTGAAATATGTTGTTCCAGAATCTTCTAGCTTTCAGAGTCTGTGTTGAAAGATCAGCTGTTATTCTGATTGGTTTACCCCCTAAATGTAATCTGCTTCCTCTCTCTTGTGGCTTTTAAGATTCTGAGATTGACTTATTTTTTAAAAAATATTTTTAATTGTAGGTGGACACAATACCTTTATTTTATTAATTTATTTTTATGTGGTGTTGAGGATTGAACCCAGTGCCTCACACATGCTAGGCAAGTGCTCTACCACTGAGCCACAGCCTCAGCCTGAGAATGAGTTTTTAATGTTCTATATATAAATGAAATTATGTGGTATTTGTCTTTCTCTATCTGGCTTATTTCACTTAGCATAATGTCCCCTAAGGTCATCCATATGGTCACAAATGACAGAATATCCTCCTTTGTAAAGGCTGAATAGTATTCCATTGTGTGTATACACTGTATTTAAAAATCTCTTCTCCTGTTATGGGCACTTTAGTTGTTTTCATATCTTGGTTATTGTGTAAAATGCTTCAATAAATATGGAAGTATAGATATCTTTATGACATATTGACTTTATTTCCTTTGGATATATGCCCAGAAATGGGATTGCTGGATCTCCCCAGTTTTCGTTAAATGATTGTGTAGTTGGAATTGGGTACAAGGATCCCTATCTATCTTTGAACCCAACTTCTAGGAAACAATGTGCTTATTGCTCTTTTAGTGACTATAATCAACATTACCATCTCAGTCTTGGTAATTATCTTGCCCTCAGATGAAATAGCTGCTCAGAGTTTCCTGGTAGTATTTTTTCCTCAGAGACTATCTGGCTTTTGTTAAATGCTTTTCCCCTCTGACACCTTTTATAAAGCATTTCTCCTTGAGTGGAATGAATTACTTATAAATGCCTCCTGGTTCACAGATGTGACTAGGAGCAGAAAGGTGAGCTGTAGGCTGTGGTTTCATCACTGTACCTTCTATTTACCTTGTCACATATATTTATTGCTATTTTTGACAGAGTGCCTCCTCTTTGGAATTACGTCAATCAGTGAAACATCCTAGATACTTCCTACATAAGAGGTGGATTAAAATGTTAACTTGAATCACAGAGAGATCTTATAATAAATGGTAGTATCAGGAGAAAGGATTTCACATATCTCACAAGTGAGGGGAGAGCCCATAACCCAAGTTAATAGACCATAATTCAGGTTTTGGTCTTTCTTCTCTCAGAAAGAAAATCTTTATAAACTCTTAACAAGGGAACTTCTTCAATGCAAAGCCATGAAAGCTTTTAATAATGTCTCATAAACTGTTTTTTGTTTCATTTTTAAAAAATTTTTTTATTAGTTGCTCAAAACATTACAATGATCTTGACATATCATACATTTGATTCAAATGGGGTATGAATTCTTATTTTTCCACGTGTACAGATTGCAGTATCACATTGGTTTTACAACCACGTTTATACATACAGCCATACTAGTGTCTATTGTATTCTTCATTTTGTTTTGTTTTGTGGTGGTGGGAATCACACTGAGGGCTTCGTGCCAGCTAGACAAGCACCCCACCACTGAGCTACATCCCCAGCCCATTTTTTTAAAGTTGGCATTCATTGCTTTGTTAAATACATTGTATACATTGTCTAATTTAATTCATTTGAACCAATTTTATGACTTGTTCTCCTATTTTTCAGATGAGAAAATTTAGAGGAAGAACTATGCATATGAAATCTCCCAGCAAAATTTGGGGCAGGAATTTAAACAGTCATTTGGATTACTATTTGTATCATGGTACATACTTATTGAATATTTACTAAATTAAGAAATTTTATTAATAATTTTAAGAAGCTTATGTTGTGGTTTTGAATATTTTTGAGTTCGACTAAATTACCTTTGAAGTATCTAAAAGCATAAATAAGCCTAGGATCTACTTTCAAACAAAATCAGTTTGTATTATTTTTTTCACACTCCTTCCTTACCCATAATTTGGATTTTAACTTGCTTAAAATTCTACAGAAGTATTTGGATGTGGTGGCACATTGCCTGTAATCCCAGTAATACCCAAGGCTGAGACCAGAGGATCTCAAGATTGAGATCAGCCTCAGGAACTCAGTGAGAACCTATCACAAAATTTAAAAAAGGTCAGTGGTGTTTCACAAAAAATAAATATACACATAAATAAGTAAATTACTTAAAGGGATGGGGGTGTAGCTCAGTGGTAGAGCATTTCTGGATTCAATCCCCAGCACCACACACACACACACACACACACACACACACACACACAAATCCAAGAGCTATTCATTGATAATGAGGAAAAAGAAACTTGATTTTCAGATTCAATATTAAATTGGTTTTTTTTTGGGGGGGGGTCATAAAGATTATTAGCAGGGCACAATTGTGCGTGCCTATAATCCCAGCAATGTAGGAGGCTGAGGCAGGAAGACTGAAAGTTCAAGATTAGCTTCAGCAATTTAGTGAGGCTCTAAACAACTTAGCAAAACCCTGTCTCAAAATAATAATAAAAAGGGCTGGGGATGTGGTTTAGGGGTTAAACACACATGGATTCAATCCCCTGTATTCCCCCCACCAAAAAAAAAAAGATTATTAAACACACCCACACACACACACACACACACACACACACACACATTTTAAAGTTATGCAACTTTCTGAGACAATTTTAAGCTACCAAGTGAGTCCTTGATAATAACTTGGATTTTTTTTCCCTTTAGGAAACATTGCTATACTAGATATGAATAAATATAACCTGATACCTACATTAAATAATCTTATAGAGATTTTATGTAGGTACATGTGTATTCTTTTGTATGAATGAATTGTTATGGAAAAAGAGATAACCTATTGTAAACTAGAGTTATATTGTTCTTGATGTTGAGGCATAAACATAGTGCTGTTGTTTGTATCAATCAGTGTGCACTGGTTGATTGAAGATGTTGCTGAGAAAGGAAAATCTTAGTCTGTTTCTAAACTTCTCAGACATAGTAGATTGACTCACATATTACCCCAATCCCCCTCTGGATCCAGATAAATTGACATATTTTTCTTGAGTGAGCACCACAGTCTTATCTATTGGTATGTGGAGAATACTTTCGGCTTTTAAAACCAAAGTTGCATAATTATGGGAGTCTCCAAATTAACAGTCTATACCCAAAGCAAGTAAACACAGTCAGGTACTTTTTGATGGACAAGGATAGTTTTAGATTTCTCAGGAGCCATTTGTTAAGTTCATTTTCACATGAACTTTCTGGCTATATTCTACTGTGGTTCTATGAACTAATTGCCTGCTCAATTGAATCAGAATCAGAATTTTTGACTAACAGTGTAGTTTAAATAATAGCTCCTATTAGCAGTTACAGAATATTTTGACGATAAAACAGGGCTCTTCCCTTCCCCAACAGATCCATAGTAATACCAGTTCTTAAAAATGAATTAATATCTTTAACTAATATTTTGTCAACTGTCTGATTTGGCAGGAATGTTATATTTACAACAGCATGTGACCTCCCCCCGCTGAGTTATTTGCTGAAAATGTAAAGTATATAATTATATTTTCTCATTAACAAGCCTTGCCATTATTAGCCATCCCCTCCTTTTTTTTTTTTTTTTGTTTATCATTAACCTACAACTGGCATTCTGTGTCAGGTGTACATGCCAGAGATCTTGATGATAGGGCCACGTGATATCACCAGCCTAGTTCAGGCATTAGTGTATGACCTGGTCAATAAGTGCAGCCGGTCATTTCCAGCCTCTTGGATCAACTGAGATGGGAATATAGGTTTAAATAAAACTGTATTTAGGGAGGTGACCCACTATCACGAGATATAGACTTAAAGCCATGAGTTTAAAATTCAACAACAAAAGGGTGGAGCTCAGGAAGTAGGGAGGTATGAGAGAAGTATTTTACAACTTATGAGGATAAAACAGCAGAATATATTCTTTCAATTTACTTTTTCTTGAAGTATAATGTACAGACAAGAAAGTGTGCCTGTGTAAGTGTACATTTTGATGAATTTTAAAAAATGAGCACATCTGAGTGACCAGCACCTGCTCAAGAAATAGCATTATGAGTCTGGAGTTAGCTCAGTGGGAGAGCATGTGTTTAGCATGTTTGAGGGACTGGGTTTGATTTCCAGTACCAAAAAACCAAACCAAGCCAAAATAACAAAAAACTACATAACTAGCTCCTCAGAAGTCTTTCTTGTATTCACTGCAAGCTAGTATTTACTCCCAAGAAGTCCTGTTTTCTGACTTCTATCGACATGTATTACTTTTGTCTCTTCTTAAACTTCAGGTTAATAGAATTGTACAGTTTTTACTCTCTTCATCTTGCTTCTCACTTGATATTATATGTTTGTGAAATTCATTCATATTGGCCATTTTCATTGCCATATAGTATTACATTTTATGAATATCCTATAATTTATTGTCCATTGTTTGCTTATGAGCATTTGGATGATTATTATTTCGGTTAATATGAAAAGGAAAAGTACATATTTTAAGTAATGAAAAACTTGATTGTATGAGGCCATCATAAACTTATAAAAACTTGTTTTTCTTATATCTCTGGAAACCTGCAGGCAGGGCCTGTGTTTTACTTGCGGTTTATTTTATCCTTGCTGCATGGTGCAGAGCAGACACAGGTTTGGTTTAACACATATTTTTATAAGATATTAAGTAGTTAATCCAGTGATAGACACTCATCACTTTAAGAACTATTAAATTTTCTGAGAAACAGAACTTGGTCATTATTATTTCTCCTCAGTTTTGTTTCTTGTGTTAATTTACTTTTGAGATGGGGTTTTGCTGTTCCCAGACTGGCCTTGGACTCCTGGATCCAAGGGACCTTCCTGCCTCAGCCTCCCAAGTAGCAGTATGTGCCACTAAATCAGGCTTCCTCAGGCTTAATGAATACAGAAATTGGATGAAAACATTTTCAAAAGGAAAATATATTCCTTGTTTTGTTTTTGTTCTTAAGGAACAGGGCCTAGTGGTGGCACATCCCTGTAATCCCAGTGACTTGAAGGCTGAGGCAGGAGCATCACAAGTTCAAAGCCACCCTCAGCAATTTATCAAGGCACCTAGCAACTCAGTGAGACCCTTTCTCTAAATAAAATATAAAAAAGGGCTGGGGATGTGGCTCAGTGGTTGTGCACCCCTGGATTCAATCCCCAGTACACACACACAGAGAGAGAGAGAGAGAGAGAGAGAGAGAGAGAGAGAGAGAGAGTCTAACCAAGTTGCCCAGGCTGGCTGTAAACTCCTGGGTCCAAGAGATGCTCCTGCCTTAGCCTCACAAGTAGCTAGAATTAGAGGTTTGAGCCATTGCAGAAAATATGCTTTTTTTTTAAAACCATCATTCTTGAAAAGCAGCCTTATGTAGTTGGATTAGATAACTGGGACTATTTTAAAGCCAGATTAAAAATAGATCTGCATCAGGGATGGGGGTGTAGCTCAGTGTTAGAGCATTTGCCTTGCATGCAGGAGGCTCAGGGTTCAATTCTCAATATCAAGCCCACATATAAAGTAAAACTAAAACACATACAAGTACACAGGCAATGCAGAGGAATGGTTGTTGGTGGTAGTAGTGGGTGCTTACTGGAGAAAGAAACATCTGAATTGAGACCTAAAGAAAGAGTGGGAATTATTTAGGTTAAGAAATGGGTAGTAGAAAACAGGAATTCCAGGGAGAGAGAATAGAATGTTCAAAGGGTAGAAGACAGGGAAGAGCTATCTGGATTCTACTACAGAAATTCAGTTTCATTGGAACATTCAGTGAGATCAGGGGAAATGACAAGAGCAAGAGAAAACAGATCTATCTGTAGCAGGGCTGGGATGTAGCTGTGTTAGAGCACTCGCCTTGTATGCAGGAGGCCCTGGGTTCAATCCTGGGTTTGGAGGGACTCAACCCAATTGGTGAATGGGAAAAGACTGGTTCGAGTTGACTGCAAGAACCTTTTAGGGTATTAGCTATAAATATAAATTTTCAGTCCCTATTAAAGATCCTCTTAATCGGAATCCTCAAGGAACCCCTCCAGTAACTAACCCATATTACCCCCTTAGCTGTTATCCAGCTAGGTTTTGACAGCAAAGAATGGATGCAGCTCAATGACGGAGCGCTTGTAAGTGCAAGATCTGAAATTAAACTCCTAGCATAAAAAAATAAAAATAAAAAAGATATTAGAGCATATACAAACCACATAAAGGACTTTCTGAAACAATTCTCCTTTCCTTTAAGGATCAATGTTCCAAAATGCAATTGTTATTGATGGGATTTTTTTATTCTTGGAAATTGATGGTTAAAAAAAAAAAGGTGAAGAAATATACTCAAAGGTCGAGCACTTGGCTCATCTGCAGGTAACTAGAGGATAGGGGACCTTTTGACTACATTTCCTCCTTAGTTACTGATTGACTTAGTCTGTAATGCTATTGGACTGATACCAGAACAGAGCTGAGACCATCTAAATTTTTATCCTTATAGAATACTCTCCTTTATCCCCAATCTCCTTTTTTTTTTTCTCCTGAACAAAACCCAATTAAGTCATTATAAATTTAGGGCCCTCAAGAGAAAACAAAACAAAACCTGAAAGAGCTGTCTATGAGTCACAAAATGAACAGATGTCCCTTTTGCCCCCTGTACCGGCCATTTGACCTGTTTTTTTCCATTATGCCAAGGAGAAACAGGGAAATTTAGAACTTTCCTCATGTATGCCAAAAATATGAGCAGATGACCTGCTTAAATGAGTGATTCTTTAGGAAATCATTCTTTTAATCAATATTTATGCTGTTCCTCTTAGAAGTGCTTTAGCTAGGGGTGTGCAGGAGCTGTCTTGAACTACTGACTGTGCACATAGCTGCCTAACTCTATGTTCAATGACTTCTTGTTGGTAGCTTGAAATTGACCGTAGTAGGAATGTTTACATCATAAAGTTAGGCAAATGCTACAAATCAGAGTGTTGCCCCACCCCACAAAAAGCTGGCTGTTAAATATTCATGCATATACTGCTGACTACAGAAGTAAACCAAATGAAAAATCCTTGCCCCATTCTAGAGGGAGAAATAGACAAAATAAGTAAATGACTTTTCTTAGAAGAATATTAGAAAGGGATAAAAACTAGAGAGAAAGATAAAGTTTGGGGAAAGAGTTAAGGAGTACAGGTGGTGGGGGCATTATGATTCTAAATACAGTAGTTCAGGAAAGACCTCACTGAGACATAATATTTGAGCATTAATTTGAAGAAAGTGAGGGAGCAAGCCATGCAAATAGCTAGAAGAAGAGGTCTAGGCAAAAACAAAACAAAACAAAACAAAACAATAACAACAACAACAACAACAACAAAAACCCCAGCAAATGTAAAGGCTCTGAGGCAGAAATACTGCAATGAACTAGAACTGGAGCTAAGTGAGGGTATAGTGGTAGGAGCAGAGATCCCATAAGTAATGGTTGAAGATGGGGAGGGTTAGGACACCAGATCATGAAGGATCTAGAAGGCCAATGTGAACATTTGAGAGAACTTAGTTTTTTATAAAGTTATCAAATATGTTAGATTCCTTGCTGGATTCAAAGGTGACTTCTGAATTGCTTACTTTTTTAGGGGGGGGCAGTACTGAGGATTAAACTCAGGGGCACTCGACCACTGAGCCACATCCCTAGCCCTGTTTTATATTTTATTTAGAGACAGAATCTCACTGAGTTGCTTAATGCTTAGCTGTTGCTGAGGCTGGCTTTGAACTCTCAATCTTCTTGCCTCAGCTTCCTGAGCTACTGGGATTACAGTCGTGTGCCAATGTGCCTGGCTTGATTTGTTTTCTTTATATTGGTTTAACATTTAGACTTGAGTTGTTCAATCAGGTAGCCATTAGTCAGTTGTGACTATTTGAATTTAAATTAATTAAGCAAAATAAAATCAAGAATTCAGTTTCTCTGTTGCTTGTAATCAGTAGCCACACTTGGCTAATAGCTACCATGTTGGACAGCACAAATACAGTACATTTCCATCACTGCAGAAGGTTCTATTGGACACACTACTTTAGAAAGAAAACCTTGCTGGGGTTAACACAGGCTGGGTCCTCATTCTTAATCTCTTTGTGCATGGTACATTTGCCCTAGCAGACCTTTGGACAAGGATACCTTGGCACAGGAATCCTGGAACCATCTGATTTCTGCTCAGATTGTAAGTTTCTATTCTAGGACCTTATTTCTGAAAGTAGCTTTACATAAAACCTGTAATCTTCTCCAGAGAAGCCTCCAGTTTACTTATACATTCATAAAAAGTGAGTGGTCCCTGGCTATTACCTTGCTTATGCAACCTGTTGTTGTACAAACCAAGGATGGGGTTGATGTAAATTACCGGTCAAAAATGGCCCAAATTATGGCCTAGAGACTTTAATTTATTCATTTATTTATTTAGTGGTTGTTTTTTGAGACTATGGATTCATGTTAAATAGTGATTAAATCTGAGATATAAATTGCTCAAAGGCAAGAAATGCAAAACAATGCCTTAACCTTTTCCTTGAGATAGAATGCTTTGTAGGGTTGACTAGAGGTTGTTCATCCAATCCTCCCCCCATGTTTCCACTATGAGTCGGGTAGGGGGCCATTAAAACTTGGTTATATGACTGGAGACTTTTCTCTAGCTTAGATTATTTGGGCTGAGAAAGCATGGCTACCACCTGTGGTTGCATATGGATACTTCTCTGGGTTGAGGTGGGACTGAATGATCAAGGACATCTTTGGACCTCTCAGGCTTCCCTTATCTGATGCTCTTTTCCCTTATCTCTTAGTCAAAAATGGCTCAGAGTTCTATAGAATGGGCATAAACTCCCTCTAAACTTTCCCTCTGGCAAGAAACTCAGAAGAATTTGTTTATTTTAAAATATAAATGATAAGGTTTAGTGTTTACCTCTCTCATGAGCTTAATTTTGTGGAAACTGACTCAGTCTCCTTGTTGGTTAAGGTCAAAAGAATAAAGCTCTAATTTTGTCAGCTAAACTTCTTTCTATTGTTGAAATAACACCTTGTTTACAGTTAGGGGAACCATACACAGTTTGCCTGGGACAGTCGTGGTTTATACCTATTGCCCTTGCATGTATATTAATACTGCTTTCTTTCACTCTCAAAATACATGGATGAAAAATTAAATAGTTGCTGTATTTTATAGCCCTTTCTGCTTGTAGTCTAGATAATATATGCTAGGCAGAAACTTCTTTAAAAAAATCACTTCCAGGAGTTGGTGTCCTCTAAGAGTCTATATGCCTTTCTATCCTTTTAAAAGTTTCATTCTCAAATTGGAAAGCACCAGGATACAAATGATAAGGCCTAGAATATTATTTTCCCCCAGAAATTGGTTAAATAATACAATAAATCTTGGTCCTTGAATGAAATCCTAAAGGAGTGCATCTTTCCTAGGCTATCCTTGTCAATTTAGTAACCCTATTTTTAAATACTTCCCATTTTTGTTTTTCAGGAAAACATGCTTCCTTCCGTCAATTATTTCTTTATATGGCATTTCAATTGGATTGATTCCATTTTCCACTTCTGGAACTGCAGTGACATTGTTCACAGAATTTTGTCCCTGGGTATCCAATTAGAATTTGTTCCAATATTGCCTTTAGGCCTTATATCTTATAAGAGATAAAGGCCTAGAGTATCTTTCCTCTGTAAAGTTCATTCCAAGCTAATATAGCTTAGAGGCAAACTGGAACACAGTCACTCACAGTGTGCTACACCTGGATGCATATAAATGGCATTTTAAGAGGAAGAAAGCATAAAGCCACAGAGTCATAATGTTCCTTTAGAGCTGGACTATAGCTATAAATAGCACATAATTAAGACACATTTTTAGGTTCTCTAAGTTCCCTATTGGTGTTATGAAAGAATCTTTAAATTCATTTGGATTTTTATATCAGGAGGTATTTTAACTGTTCTCTTCATGGGTACAGATGTTTTTCTTAAATATATTGGTTATACATCTTATAACTTACCTGTATTAAAATCCAGGCCCCAAAAGATTTATCTGGATTTTTTGTTCAGCATTTTATTTAGATTACGGAATTTTGAAATTCAAACTGACCTAAGAATAATCATGATTTTGTTTCTATTGCCCTTTGATTTGAGAGGGCTTGAAATTAACTCACGTAATGTCCTTTAAAGAAAATAGTTAAATCCTAGCATCAAGGTTAACTTAAAAACAACAGTTGACCTGTGCAAACATTCTTTTCCATTTATGAATACACTCCCACCCCCACTTGAAGTGCTTGTTTACTATTCAGTGAGCTAGTTTTCCATTTATACTGTCTTTATCTTAAATGTTATCCCTCAAATGTCAGGGGTTATTTCTAAAACACACAAAAAAAGATATATCTACTTTTATTCCATAAAAACTCCATTGACCAAGAAAATTATACACAGTAGTAATAGCATCAATATGAAAACAATTAGTGCAAATGAGAAATTTATCCATGGTTGAATAACAGCCTAACTCTTCCCAAAGAACTTAATTAGACAAAGAAAATAGTAACTGAATGTAAATAAAAATGAAAATGTATAACCTCCTATCTGAAGGAAAGGAAGTTTGTATTCTAACTAACAGAAAGATGAAATCCAACTTTAATATCTAAAATCTTCCAAACTTATAGTTGTAGGTAGAAAGAGACATGATGTTTGCAGACTAGGATTTCTGGGGTGGATGGGGGCAGCTTTGATAGGTGTCTGGGCCCAAGCTCTTACTCAGCTTTATAGGCTCTTAGATTCAATTTTTTTCAGGAGATCTATCAAATCACAAGAAAACTAAGGAACAAACAGGAATTTTCATGTACTCATTGTTTAACTTAAAATTTGTATGGGTACATATGTATATATAGATAAACATATCTATATATGTGCGTGCCTACATGTGTTAACGTATAGCAATACATTTTGGGTTTTAGGTGCAGAGGGTTGAGTTAATGATATTCTTTAATTATTCACATGTTATTGTTGTTGATTCCAACAGGACCCCTCAGTTCTGTTTATCTATCTACCCATGCATCCATCCATTCCCTTTTTTGTTGTTGTTATTATTATTGGTTTTTGTTTTTGGTAGTAGGGATTGAACCCAAAGGTGCTTTACCACTAAGTTATGTCCCCAGACCTTTTTTCCCTAAGTTGCTTAGGGCCTCACTAAGTTACTGAGCCTGGCCTCAAACTTGCAATCCTCATGCGTCAACCTCACAAGTTGCTGGGATTACAGGTGTGTGCTACCACACCGAGAATTCTCTTTTATCATCATATTCCACTCCCATTCTAGTACTCCTATAGACAATTTAACATATTTAATGCATGTATTTTAATTTGAATGTTATGAAAATTGTTTTATTTTATGTGCTTGTATGTTTACGTATACGAGCAGTATTGCATTACATATCTTTTGTCACTAAGTACTATGTTATAAAGAGCTATTCATGTTTTTATGGTGTAATTTAATTCACTTCATTCAGCCTATTTATTCTTTCAGTAATGGTCATCCAAGTTGCTTTCAACTCCCCAGAACCATAAACAGTGCTTCAGTGAATATCCTCTTGTATATTCCCTGAGAGTCAGTCTAATCCATGTAAACTGATATTACATTTTTTTTGGTACTATTTTTTTTAGTATTTATTTTTTAGTTATAGGTGGACACAATATCTTTATTTTATTTTTATGTGGTGCTGAGGATTGAACCCTGTGCCTCATGCATGGTAGGTGAGCACTCAACTTCTGAGCCACAACTCTGACCCCCTAAAAATTTATTGTTTTTTAGTTGTAGTTAGACACAATATCTTTATTTTATTTTTATGTGGAGCTGAGGATCAAACCCAGGGCCTCACACATGCTAGACAAGCACTCTACCGCTGAGTCACAATGCCAGCCCAGCATTTTTGAAATATTATTTAAAATGTGCTCTTTGCTTCTAAATTACACACACACACACACACACACACACACACACACACACACACACACACATTTGATGTGCGGTTTCACTATGTTGCCCAGGCTGATCTTGAGCTCCTGGACTCAAGTGATCCTCCTACCTCAGCTTCTCGAGTGCTGGGACTACCATCACTGTCTCTGGCTGGTCTGTATTTTTATCTGTTAACTTTATATTTACATAAGTAGCTTTACAATTCACATTTAGGTTTTTAAGTGATCTAGATTCCATATGTGATGTTGGATATGGATTATGTTTTATTTTTTTCCATTCAACAAACCAGTTTTCCCAACATCTCCTAAACAATCTGTTCCTTTCACAATGATTTGCAATTCTACTTTTATAGTATATTAAATTTCAGTTTGGTCATAGATATGTCTCTGAGTTCACTTTGCCCAGATGTTTCTTTCCAATAGGAACTACTTACTCTTAGAGAAACAGAATCTTCTCTGGTAGACTAATCAGAGAATGCATCCTCCATTTCTAGTATCTAATTACCTGGCAAGTCAAATGAAGATGCAGAGATTTCCCCAGTAAGCCTGAAGTCAAGATAAGTCTTTTAAAGGGATAATTTTATGGATATAGATAAACCAGATGAATAATCTCTGTTGCATACAAGAACAGCTATCTGCTGAAGCAGAATCTTTGTGACTAGACAATGCTTATTTGGCTTTTCACCTTTAGGCACCAAACAGATCCATTCCCTTCTTTATAGTGCATTCATTCTTCATCTTGTGACCATGAGGAAATAGCTGAGGATGAAAAAGTAAGCTTGCTTATGATGAAACATCAGAAAGATGAAAAGAATCTGTGTCCTAAAGGAAATTGTATATAGCTGCTGAATCGACCTGGAACCACTTACCTTCAAACCTCTCATTAGGTAGGCAGTAAGTATTCTGGCATAGTGCATGTCAACAGAGTATGTTTAGAACAATCATACTCTAAATTTGCCTTCTGAGATTATTCCAAGTCACATCAGCTGTGGTTGATTCAGCCTAAGGGAGGTGATGCAACTTTGAACTCAGATTGATTAGAATCCTGGCTATGCTATTTCTTAGAACTGGCAGACAGCATATAATGCTCATCTGTGAGCTTTTTTACCTTCTACTTCTCCCACCCCTAATTATATCCAACCTTACGTCTTCCTTGATTGTGTTTTTTTTTTTTCCCAAGCTGGCAATGTGTCCAATCTCAGGGAATAAATCATGTTTGTAGCCACATATAATATGTCATGCTTGGAGCAGAGGTGGCCATCTTGTGACCATGAGGAAATAGCCGAGGATGAAAAAGTAAGCTTGCTTATGATGACACATCAAAAAGATGAAAAGAATCTGTGTCCTAAAGGAAATTGTACAGCTGCTGAATCAACCTGGAACCACTTACCTTCAAACCTCTCATTAGTAGGCAATAAGTATTCTTGTGGCTTAAGCAGTTGCTACTCAAAGTATGGTCTGCAGTCTACCATGGGCATCATTTGGTTGCTTATAATGCAGAACTTCTTCCCTCTTCTTCCATAATAAATTAGAGTCTGAGGTATAACACAATTCCCAAGTGATTATTTTTTAAAAATTCTTTTCTTTTTTAAAATATTTTTTACTTGTAGTTGGACATAATACCTTTATTTTATTTACTTATTTTTATATGGTGCTGAGGATCAAACCTAACGCCAGGCACATGTTAGGCAAGTGCTCTACCGCTGAGCCCCAGCCCCAGCCCCCCAAGTGATTCTTATACACATTAAATTTTGAGAAGCTCTGGTATAAGCTATTACTCATAAGTTTTTATTTCTTGTAATTGAATCCATCCTAATTGATGCTGAGACATTGGTCAAGGCACCCAATAGTATATAAGCCTCAGTTTCCTTACCAGTAAAACAGGGGTGAAAATAATAATATCCACCTTGTAAAAATGCTACCATGATTAAGCAAGTACATAAAATCTACAGTGCAGTGCCTGGCACATGTTAAACACCCATGTTAACTGTCTTTACTGGACTCTTAGTGTGGGTGGTAATACTTGTGTGTAGATGCAATGCTCTGCCCTTCCAGGATGGCAACTGGGTGTTTCCAGGACATCTGAGAGGTGAGGTTTTTATTGTCATTATTGCTGCCAGAAGTGTAGGACAGACTGCTCATAGCACCTGTTTTCCCAAGAATTGACAACTGACAACATGTACCTACAAGCAGCAAGTTTGGTTTTTATTTTCTGTCCTTAAATTGAATAATAGAAGTCATTGTTTAGAAATTACTAGGTCTATTTAGCTGAACAGTAAAAGTACAGGTCAGCTAATGAAAGCAAGGCCCATTAGGAAGGACTGTAGAACAAGAGTGAGATTAAAGAAGGAAGAAATTTTAAAGTTTGCTTACATGGTGACTTTATAGTGGAGCAACTGGCTGGAACCTTTGTAAACCTGCATATTGAGTCATCAAAACTTCAAGATATGGGTAGGTTTGATTTAGCACAATAAAATAATGTGTGCATGATAAGCATATACTAAATATAGTACTATATATCCATATTGCATAAAAATATAAGGCCCTAAAGCCATTAACTTATTTGTACTCTATAATTAAAACATACTTAAAACAAGAAAAGTATCCATTATGGTACTAAATGCCAATGGGGTGGTGGGGGGGGGGGAAGGGAGCCCAGAGGCCCTCTCAACTGTGCCATGTCAGAACCCCTCTGTAAGGTACCACTCAGGCTGGAGAGGAAGGTCAGGAGGACATCTGGCTTAAGGCTCACCCATTCCAGGTAGTCATGGGCCCAAATGCATGTAAGGGTTCTGGCAGCTCAGCAGGACCGAGGGGCTTTAATGAAGGGAAATGGACATAGTTGAAGCACATGGTTGATCTGCTATCTAGGGCCAAGGGTACAGCATGAGTGTGGGAGGCAAATTATGAAAACTCATGACTTCAAACAGAAAACTGGTTCCAGGATGCTTACCATGGTTAATTAATATGAAATGAGCATCTGTAGTAGGACTTTTAGCTCTAGAACAGGACCCACAAGAGCAAAGCAAGTTCTCATTCTTAGGAACTCCTGGTATAATTAGGTATAATTAAACTAAAAAGCCCCAAATCAGGTCTAAGCTGTGTAAGCAGAAATGAAACTCAGGCTCAGGAAGCAGTGCCTGTTACCAGGCCAGGCCACCTCATGGGCATAAGAAATTGCTACTCCTTGGTCCTCCCATGGAAAGCAGTAGCCAAGTCCACGGTAGATCTGTATCAAGAAGGAAGTGTGGCCACCTAGGAGTCCAGTGGTCAGCATGCACACGCAAGGACCTGCTCCTTCAAAACCCTGATGGACTGAGGATGACGACTGGGGTATCCCAAGCTGTTTCAGTGCTTTTTATTCCACCCCTAAATTCGTTAGGGGTGAACAGAAGGCTCTAAATAGAATTAACAATCCAAAATCTCAATGGTTAAATACAATAATTCTTTTTTCTTTCTTTCTTTTCATGTACTGGGGATTGAACCCAGAGGTGCTTTATCATTGAACTACATTCCCAACCCTTTTTTATTTTTATTTTTACACAGAGTCTCAAAAATTGTCCAGGTCGGCCTTGAACTTGAGATCCTCCTGCTCAAACTACCGAGTAGCTGGGATTGCAGGTGTACACCACAGCAATGGCTCACAATAATTATTTCTTGTTCATGTCACAGTCCGGTATGATTTGATTGGGGGTGAAGCAGGTGAAGGTTAACTCCTCAGTCATTCAGGGACTCAAGAGCTAAGTATCTTTCATCTGGTGGCTCTAGTTGTCTTTTGGGGCTTGGAATTCTCTACTTGTTCCTTAGCATCTCATCCAAGGAGTAACAAATGAGGGAGGATTTCAAGGACAGTGTTTTATGGACTGGGCCTGAAGATAGGTACATCAGTTCTGCTTACTTTCCATTGGTGAAAGCTAGTCACCAGACCCTTCCTGGTTGCAAGGCAACTCTTGAATGTTTTCTGGAAGTATGCTAAGGAAGAGAACACAAATGTAAATGAAATAGGTAGCCATTCTGCCATGACAGAAGAACTCAGAGACAGCAGCAGAAGGAAAAAAATGGGAGTGTACAGGTATTATGTTAAAAGGGTTTCCTTTTTAAAAGTTAGTTTACTTACGGGGAAAGACAAGCTATAAGCATGTATTAGTTGGTTGATTCGTTACTGTATTCATTCAATCAATAAAAAGTCTATTGAGTACTGACTCTGCTGAGCATATCATGCTTATTAGTTATTAAATTGTGATATCATGAGATATAATAACATATATGTATACATTTGATTTTCATCCTTGTTTCTTGGCATATAGTCCTTAAAACTCTTGGAGTCTCAGAAGTTGTATCTTTTATATGCTAATAACATGACTGTTGGCAGGGAGTTCCTAAATAGCATTGGGATGGGACAGGTCATCAGAAAGACCAAGACATGACTATAAGGACTAGTTAGAGGGTACACTTGTACATTGTTGGTGGGACTGCAAATTGGTGCGGCCAATTTGGAAAGCAGTATGGCGATTCCTGGGAAAGCTGGGAATGGAACCACCATTTGACCCAGCTATTCCCCTTCTTGGACTATTCCCTGAAGACCTTAAAAGAGCATGCTACAGGGATACTGCCACATCGATGTTCATAGCAGCACAATTCACAATAGCTAGACTGTGGAACCAACCCAGATGCCCTTCAATAGATGAATGGATAAAAAAAATGTGGCATCTATACACAATGGAGTACTACGCAGCAATAAAAAATGACAAAATCATAGAATTTGCAGGGAAATGGATGGCACTAGAGCAGATTATGCTTAGTGAAGCTAGCCAATCCCTAAAAAACAAATACCAAATGTCTTCTTTGATATAATGAGAGCAACTAAGAACAGAACAGGGAGGAAGAGCAGGAAGAAAAGTTTAACATTAAACAGAGACATGAGTCGGGAGGGAAAGGGAAAAAAAAAGGGAAATCACATGGAAATGGAGGGAGACCCTCATTGTTTTACAAAATTATATATAAGAGGTTATGAGGGGAATGGGATAACAAACATGGAGGGAAATGAATTACAGTAGATGGGGTAGAGAGAGAAGATGGGAGGGGAGGGGAGGGGGGATAGTAGGGGATAGGAAAGGTAGCAGAATACAACAGTTACTAATAGGGCATTATGTAAAAATGTGGATATGTAACCCACGTGATTCTGCAATCTGCATTTGGGGTAAAATTGGGAGTTCATAACCCACTTCAATCTAATGTATGAAATATGATATGTCAAGAGCTTTGTAATGTTGTGAACAACCAATAAAAAAAAATAATTTTTTTTTTTTAAAAAAGGACTAGTTAGGACTTTCAGCCCTACCTCCCAAACTCCCAGGAGGGGAGTGGGGCTGAGGATTGAGTTAATCTCCCATGGCCAAGGATTTAATCAATTAAGCCTATGTAATGAAGCCTCCATTAAAAAAAAAAAGAAGAAGAACTGGGTTCAGAGAGCTTCTGGAGAGCTGAACAGTAGAGTGGTGGTTCCCAGAGGGTGAGGCTCTCAGAGGAGGCATGGAACCTCTGTGCTCCTTTCCACATACTTTGCTCTATGCCCCTCTTCCATCTGACTGTTTAACTACATACTTTGTGATCAATGGGGAAATGTAGTTTCTGAGTTCTGTGAACCTGAGGAGGGATTCATGAGAATACCTGGTTTATAGCTAGTGGGTTAGAAGTCTAGGTGACAACCTATTTCTTGTGACTGGCATGTGAAGTGGAGGCAATGTTATGAACTTAAGCCCTCATCCTGTGGGATCTCCAGGTAGATAGTGTCCAAATCAAATTGAATTAGAGGACATCCAGTTGGTATCTGTTCTGGATGTGTTCAGTTGGTGTGTAGGGAAAAACCTATACACATCTGATTTCGGATGTTTTGTGTTAAGTGGTTTCTGTAGTAAAAACACTTTGTTTTTCTTATCTTTAATACAAATATTTATGGAGTACCTACTATTGCAAACAGTGTTCTAGGTGCTGAGACTAGATTGTGAATAAAATAAAACAATGCCATTTTCACTGACTTCTAGTTATTCAGAAGTTAATGAGGGACATAGACATGGAAACAAATAAATATAGTACAAGTCAGTAATGTGAAGGGCTATAGAAAACTAAAGGAAATGATTTCTCAATTCAGCTGGAATGTAGTGGCCTGGGAATAATAATATATTTAGTATTATTGAGCTTTTTCTATGTGCCAAGCAATTTACATCTGTGCTAAGAAATTTGCATATACTATGTTATTTAATCTCTCAATCTTACTTAAGAAAGTTGTAGTCCTCACTCTACATTTGAGGAAATGAAGCAAAAAAGGTTAAATAACTTCCCCAAATTCACTCAATTTGTAAGTGATAGAACTCATGTTTGAGCATTATGTTTAGGGGACTGCTGTAAATTAGGACAGATTAAATTAAGGTATAATGACCAACAACTCTCAAACCTCAGTGACTTAGTACAACAAAAATTCATTCCTCACTTGCATACATTGTTCCAGTAAGGCAGGCAGTGGTCTTGCTCCACACCGCTGCTCAGGGACCCACAGGGCCACTTAAGTTAGAGTGGCAAAATAAGGAAGTCTAGAGAATCAGGCTTTTTATTTGTCTAAACCTGAAACTGACACATATTGACTCCTTTCATAGCTCATTGACGAGAGCTAGTCACATGGTCCTAACTAACTACAACAGGCTGGGCAGTTTATGAGAGAAAATGGAGTATTATGTGTTACGGTCTGCTATCCCTTGCTTTTACTTTATTTTTTTAAATAATAAAGATAGCCAGAAATCATGGCACATGCCTTTAATGCCAGTAACTTAGGAGGCTGAGAGTAGAAGAATGGCAAATTTGAGGTCAGTCTCAGCAACTTCATTAGATGCTCAACAATTCAGTGAGCCCCTGTCTCAAAATATAAAATAAAGGAAATTAGGGATGTAGCTCAGTGGTAGAGTACACCTGGGTTCAATCTTCAGTACCAAAAAGAAATAATAATAACAACAACAACAGCAATAATAAATGTAGAGTGCATCAAAGAGAAAAATTCTGATTTTGACCTAGACCTTGGTGACAAGTCTGATTTTTACTTGTCTCAAGTCATTCTCTCTCTTTTTTTTTTAAAGTTTATTTTTTATTTATTTTATTTTTTTTAAAGAGAGAGTGAGAGAGTAGAGAGAGAGAGAGAATTTTAATATTTATTTTTTAGTTATCGGCGGATACAACATCTTTTTTTTTTTTTTCTTAGACAAGCATTTTATTTTCTGTTTAAAAAATTTTTTATAGTTGTACATGGTCAGCATACCTTTACTTTATTTGCTTATTTTTTTTGTATATGGTGCTAGGGATCGAACCCAGTGCCTCACGCATGCTAGGCAATCACTCTGCCGCTGAGCCCAACCTCAGCCCCTTAGACAAGCATTCTCAAAGAGAAAGAAATATTTTCAATAGAGAAATCTGTGAAACCCAGTCTCCAGGAAGTCCATAAACAAATTATAAGGCTGATAGCTCAGCGCTAAACTGGAGATCCACATGAGCACATTTGGCTTTTCATATACAGGCATCATTTTACATCAACCTGTTCAGCTACCAAAGTCTATTTAGGGTTTTGAATATAGCTGTCATTTCTCACCATTTTGGCCATCTGCTTCCTCCATAAAGCATGTTGAAAAGCCTGTTTCAAGAGTTTTTTTTTTTAATTTTATTTTATTGTTGGTTGTTCAAAACATTACATAGTTCTTATTATACCATATTTCACAGATTGATTCGAGTGTGTTATGAACTCCCATTTTTACCCCGTATACAGATTGCTGTGTCACATCAGTTACATTTCCATTGATTTACAAATTGCCTTTCTAGTGACTGATGTATTCTGCTGTCTATCCCATTCTCCACTGTCCCCTCACCCCTCCCCTCCCCTCCCCTCCCCTTCTCTCTCTCCACCCCCTCTACTATAAATCGTTTCTTCCACTTCTATAATTTTCCTCCTACTCCTCCTTTCCTCTTATATGTAATTGTGTATAACCCTGAGGCTCACCTTCCAATTCCATGCAATTTCCCTTAACTCTCACTTTCCCTCCCGCCTATCATCCCTGTTTAGTGTTATTCTTCTTCTCCAGCTCTTTGTCTCTACCCTGTCCTTGGTTACTCCCCTTATATCAAAGCAGACATTTGACATTTGTTTTTTAAGGATTGGCTAGCTTCACTTAGCATAATCTGCTCTAATGCCATCCATTTCCCTCCAAATTCTATGATTTTGTCATTTCTTATTGCAGAGTAATACTCCATTGTGTATAAATGCCATATTTTTTTAATCCATTCATCTATTGAAGGGCTTTGAACCCGGGCCGCATGCATGCCAGGTGAGCGCGCTACCGCTTGAGCCACATCCCCAGCCCCTCAAGTCATTCCCATTGAAGGATTTCTGGAGGGGCTAGATCAAATTCTAAGTTAAGCCAAGGTTTTGAATCCTTCTGAATAGCAGATAGGACCAGACTTTTAGATCAAACCTCCCTTAGGTACAGAACTGGACCAGTGGGTTCCATGGAACATAAGATCAATGTACGTTGGGTCAAACCCCTTGGCATTTGGATCAGATAAAAGTGTACTAAATAATATAACTTCAGGATATTTTCAGTAATTTCATGAATGTTTTATCATAATATGACTTATGATATTTTAGTTTTTAAATGAAAGTAAAAATGATTTTTTATTTCATTTGTCTATAAATCTTTATTTTATATACCTGAGATTGAACCCAGGGGTACTCAACCACTGAGCCATAATATCCCTACCCCTTTTTATGTTTTATTTTAGACAGGGTCTGGCTAAGTTACTTATAGCCTCACCAAGTTGCTGAGTACAGCCTGTTTGCTTTTTAATCTCATTTTAACAACAATAAAGCAGCAAAATCATCCCCTGGTACTTGTCACTGGTCAGTCACTATACTTAGAAGTTGGTCATTTCATTTAATCCTAGTAAAAAAAAAATTCCCTTGGGTGCTATTATAGTCCCACTTTACATATAAAAAAGTGAAATAACTGTCCAAGATGTCAAGTTGGCATTTGAAACCAGACTGATTTCAGAGTTCAAGCTTTTTCCAGGTTCAAGTAAACCTGGAAGTGCAGTAGACAGGGGGAGAAAAAAATAGATAATTTTTATCTGTTGGAATGTATTGAAATCTGAGCTATCCAATACAATTTTCAAAGAAATTATTTGTCTATTTTAGTAATTCTCCCATGCAGAAAGTGTTCTTGCTGCATACCCTTGGGGATTCCTATTTAAATCCCTGAACCACTGCAAGTGTAGTTAGGCAGAGTCTATTAACATTCTGTAACATGAAATCAGCTGTGACGGTTCTTTCTGCCTCCTGTCATCAGCTTTTCAAGTGTCAGAGAGGTGGCACAACTAGTACTTCCAGTTTATGCTGTCACCAAACAGGAAAAAAATAAAAGTACTCGGAGTACAATGTGCTAGTCAAAGGCAAAAAGATGTTAATTTCTCTCTTTTTTTTTAGACTATTGCAAATATTTTATTACAAATAATTAAATGTCTCCATATGTCTCAAATAGTATCAAACACCATTTCATAACTCTAACACAGAGAAAATAGGCATTCAGTACTTGAACCGAGTGAAAAGTGTTAAATTTCAAGCTTCTGATCACATCACATGGTGACCAGGCAAAGCTTAGATGTCATTTTTACACTTAATACAACTGTGTGTTTCAAACATCTTATCGTCTCAGTGGAGATAAAAGCTTGGATTTCATATTTTAAGTGCAGGAAGTTGAGAGAGATAAAATCCAGTGAAAACACATAGAGAAGAAGAAGAAGGAGAAGGAGAAGGAGAAGGAGAAGAAGAAGGAGGAGAAAATCTAAATTAGTTGTTTATTCAGGGGATAAAGGGAAGAGAAGGCATGGGATTAGGAGCAAAACTGTGACAAGGGCTGGTAGCTATAGATGGCATGTTGTAGCTCTGGAAACTATCTGTCATATGATATTTTAAAATAAACTGGCTTTTGTCTCTTTTGGTATTGTAAACATGTGCTATTTAATATTTTCCAAATTTAAAACTTTTTTTGCAAACAAAATTTAAAGCCTTTAAGACAAATATCCTTCTAAGAAAAAAAGAAAGTCATTTGTTATAAAACTGTGAGGATACCCAAGCAACACCCCACTTAAGATTTGTTAGCATGAACTTGAGAGGTTTTGTCCACTGTTTCTTGCAGTTAAACTGGGTTTTGATGGAACAGGAGCTGCCACTGCCTCCTATGTCTTCAATCTTGTCTTTTTCCACATTCGTCCTGTAAGGAAGACAAAATTGTGTTTTGCCTTTCTCTACCTCTTCTTTGAATTGCTGCACACAGTTCAGGAACGCCACCATTTCATGGTCCAATTTGTTGTCCCAGAAAAACCGCAAACATCCAGAACAATATAATGGCAGCTCCTTAGATTTGTCTGTCAGAGACTCCAGATATGAATGATTTCCACAGGGAATAAGTCAATATCTCTGAAATTTCAGACCCATCTTATTGGCCAGGGCATGAAGCAGCAACACAGTTTGTCCCCAAGAAGCATTAATCTCATTCCATTCCATAGGAACACTGGGCAGATGACCCACCTGAAATTATTAATTGTGCCAAATTATCCACTGTGCCAGACATGGAAGGTCGCATTAAAGATGTTGGTTTTCTTCAGCTTGTCCAGCTGCATCTGGGCATACCGCATCTGATTTTCTAAACTCTTCAGCTCATCATCTAGCTCTAGCTGTTGTCATTTAAGTTCACTATATTCTCTCTGATTCTGAGCTTCCTCCTGATCCAGTCTCTCAGTCTCAGCCTGGACCTTCTCCAGATTTTTTACCACTACCTTGCAGTCTTTTTCACATCTTCCAGCTCCTGGATCAGCCTTTTCTCCTCTAATGCCAGCTCCTTAAGCTCTCTCTGTAGTTGTTCACTGTCATCCTCATTCATTTGCTCTAGGGTATCCAGACAGCATCTGTAGTTCTGACACTCATTTTCAGTGACATTGAGCTGAGTATCCAGGTGGTCTAAAAGTGTATCTGTGCATTCTTCACACAGCTGGTGATCCACATCTGTCTGGCCTGACATGAGGTCAAAAAGGTCCCCAGTGACCTTCAGTTTTTGGCTGAGATTCTCCATAGTGCTACCATCAGATGCTTCCCAGATCAAAGTGAAGCTGTTAGTACTTTCTGTAGACATCATCTACAAATCTGCAAGAGACACCATCCTGGCATTTCAATAAGTGGCTCCTCTCTTGAGTTAGCCTTTTCCTCCAGGTTGTTTCCTGGTTTTGCCTGGGCTGTGGCAAATAATGGAGCTGTGAGCTCTTGGATGGCAACACAGTCCAGAATCTTGAAGCTCGTGTCCAGTTTCAGAGGCTGGATGCAGCACTGGCTATGAAGCTTACCTGTGTGGTGCTGCTAGACATCTTAGACCCCTCCATCCCTGGGGACCCAGAGTCTGCTCTATCACTGGGGCCCAGTAGCATCGAGTCTTGTCCAGAGCGAGGCCTCCTGAACTGCCATCATCCAGTCTTCTTAATTTCTTTTTAATAACACATTTATTCCATTAGGCCAGATATTTACAATGGGAAGTTCAATTCAGTGGTGAATAATTTTTTTTTTAACTTGAGAGATCCAATTTTGTAATTCCAAGTGATCGAACTACACAACAAATGTATTCATTGTGACTAAGCCTTATCAAATGTAACCTTTACAACTAAATTTCCCCAAATAAAAGAATAATTTAACAAACAAGAAAGTAAACTTTAGTGAGAAAGACTTGTTTCCAGTCTGATATTCAGATACTTTCAGAAGATTTTAATTGTTCTGTTTTCTAGTTTTTATTTGCAATGGAAATAGATTCAAAATTTTTATGTCTCTTTCCTGGTTATTTTTTACTGGAACTTAAAATTCTATAGGGATGGAAAAGGGTAGATTGTCAGGGTCCCCAGAATCACAGATTTGTGTTCAGACTGATAACACAGAGGCATTGATGACAAGGGTTCATGGGCTAGATCTTGACGTCCCAACATTGATTGTGGAAACAAGAAGAAGGTAAAGCACATGCTGCCCAGTGACTCTGGTTTCTGGCCCACAACCCTGAGGAGCTGTAAGTGTTCCTCTTCTACTTGGCTGTTTCTGACTTGTATCCTTTATGACTAATAGATTGAGTGTTTCCCTGAGTTCTGTGAGCCATTCTTACAAATGATTGAATCTAAAGAGGAGGTCATGGGAGCCTCCCACTTAGAGCTAGTCTGTCAGAAGCATGGGTAACCACCTGGACTTTGGATTGTTGTTTGATGTAGGGGCAGTCTTGTGGGACTGAGACCTTAACCTGTGGAGTTTGCACTAACTCCTAGTAGTCTGTGTCAGAATTGAGTTAAAATGCAGGACACCAATTGTTGTCCACAGAGATTTGGAGAATTGCTTGGTATGGAGAAAATCCCCACTTATTGGGTGTCAGAAATGTTGAGAGTGGTATAAGTACAGAAAAAAAATGCTTTTCTCTATACATTTGGTGTTTTTCCATTTTTACACCTCCCTTCTCCCTCTTTTTACACCAGCTCTGTCTTATACAATAAGGGAATTTGCATACATGTGTGCTTATAGCCCAGTTTGCACATCCAAGCTCTGTTCACTCAACCTGCCACCCCTGCCCCAAAGTCACTTTTTAACTATTTTTTCAGGTGAGGGTATGTTCACAGGGCACGCTGCCTTTGGGAAAATGGATACTAGAAAGAGGCTGGCTCAGGCTCTAGAAGTTCAGGGCCATTGGGCTGATAATTCTGGGGTCTCATCTAAGTGGAGCATTTTAGAAAGGAGAGGTGTGGGTTTGGGGTGTATTTGTCACTTGCAGACCCTCTTCCCCATACAGAGAGGCATAGTGCAAAAGGGCCAAAGTAGACCCCCTCTAGGCATGGAATCCAGGAGGGAGCTCATTTCTCCTGTGTCTAGGTGGTATTGTCTTTGGGGGTGGATGATTCTACTACTTCTGAGCAAAAATTGAACCAGAATCCCACACTAAAATTGGTAGCCTTGAAGTCTATGGCCAACCTGTCTTGCCCCCTCAGATGTACCATACCGTGACCCAACTACTGGGTGGAGAATATTATAGGGTACATGTTCCTGATTCTCTTGAAGCCCATAAATGCATCCCCCTAAACATGGGGACATGCTTCCCACATAGTTTTTCTCCAATGTTGGCCTATACTTCTCCCACTCCTTGGTGTCTCTTGCTACCTGGGACAATCCAGCAGTTGTTACTTTCAAGACAAGATGGAATGTTGTTTTCTGGTTGTCAGGCAATTTTTTTTTTTTTTAATTCAGGTGGTATAACCCAGGGCCCTGTTCTTGCTAAGCATGCCCTTTACTACTGAGCTACTCCTCCACACCTCAGACCAACTTTTAATTTTGGCCTATAGCATTAAAGTCATTAAACACTGCTGGAGGCAGATTTGGTTACTTTTCTTGGGTGGGAAAGGCAAAAATACCTACAGCCAAAGAAAGACAAAGATTAACATCTTAAACAGTCACCTTACCAGATACACCTTAGCTCCTTCATTTCTTACAACAGTCTTATTGAGGAAATAGAATTTCAGGAAGATTAAGCAACTTCCTTAAGGCCATTAAAGAAGGAGAAGATCAAGAAGTCATTCCCAAGGCTGACTAATTTCAAGGCTTTTGCTTTTTTAACTACTCACACTACTATATTTTTCTTTCTTTCTTTCTTTCTTTCTTTCTTTCTTTCTTTCTTTCTTTCTTTCTTTCATTGATTTTATTTTTTAAAATACATGACAGCGGACTGCATTACAATTCTTATTACAACATATAAAGAACAATTTTTCATATCTTTGTATATAAGGTATGTTCATGCCAATTCATGTCTTTATACATGTACTTTGTTTTTTTTTTGCATTACAATTCTTATTACACATATATACCACAATTGTTCATATCTCTGTATATAAAGTATGTTGACACCCATTTCGTGTCTTCATACATGTACTTTGGATAATGATGTCTATCACATTCCACCATCCTTGCTAATCCCCTGCCCACTCCCTTTCCGTTCCACCCCTCTTCCCTATCTAGAATTCATCTATTCCTCCCATGCTCCCCCTCCCTACCCCACTATGAGTCAGCCTCCTTATATCAGAGAAAACATTCAGCATTTGTTTTTTTGGGATTGGCTAACTTCACTTAGCATTATCTTCTCCAACACCATCCATTTACCTGCAAATGCAATGATTTTATTCTCTTTTATTGCTGAGTAAAATCCCATTGTTATATATGCCACATTTTTTTATCCATTCATCCACTGAAGGGCATCTAGGTTGGCTCCACAGTTTAGCTATAGTGAATTGTGCTGCTATAAACATTGATGTGGCGGTGTCCCTGTAGTATGCTGTTTTTAAGTCCTTTGGGTATAGACCGAGGAGAGGGATAGCTGGGTCAAATGGTGGTTCCATTCCCAGGTTTCCGAGGAATCTCTATACTGTTTTCCATATCTATCACACCCAAGAACTTTGAAGAACACAAATTTGTGAGACTGCAGGCTGAAGTGTGTTATCTTGTGTAGCTGTGCCATTTGTTATGTTTTTTGAGATTCCAGAGTATTACAAAGGATGTAACAAGAATTGAGGCCTGTTAAAAGATGCATTTCTATTATGGGTTGAGTGATGATGTATCAATCAGTACATACAATTCATTTTATCAAGTCATATGCCAGACAGCATCAGGGGATTCATCAATTTGTTTTGCATTGCCTTTTTCGTTCTAAAATACCACTGAGGTTTTCATCAAAAAAAGCAGATATTGGGGCTGGGGTCGTAGCTCAGTGGTAGAGCGCTTGCCTAGCACGTGTGAGTCACTAGGTTTAATCCTCAGCACCACATATACATAAATAAATTAAATAAAGGTATTGTGTCCATCTACAACTAAAAAAAGAAAAATTAAAAAAGAAAAGCAGATGTTCTTTAAAATGTCACCTATAAATAAATTAGAATTGATTGTGAAATATTTGTTCAGTTCTTATTGTTTGTTCATTTCCTTATTCCTATCATGCTTCTCAATGCAGAGCAAACATGTCCTCCTAAAGGGCAGGGCAGAATGATTCCTCTGTTCTAATTTTGTTGATGGTTTATAATGTTCATAGTGAATTTCAAGAATATACACCCAGGGCGAATAATACTTCAAAAATTTAAATCACGGAACACAAAACATTTTCCCCATTATTTTATTGCTAAAATTCAAACACTATTAAATTCAGAGCTTAACTGCCTCACTAGCTGCTGTTAAAAAAAAGAATGGGGGTGGGGAGAATGGGGGGAGCAGGACAAGTGACAAAGAAAGAAGCCAAGCAAGGATGCAGTTTCAGATGAAGTCCTGGCCTAGCCTGATCCCGTGGGAGCTCTGGGACTTGAGTTACACCCCAAGGCTTATCTAACCTTGAGGCATCAGTTAGGCAATGACGATGGTTACCCTGGGGCAATTCTGGGTTTCCCAAAATAATAACAAAGCAGCTTCATTGGAAGGGAACCAAACAGAAGTTGGGAGATGAACCCCAGAACTGATTTTAAAAAACAAAACATCAGAGGGGCTATGGGCAGTGTCTGACAGCGGTGACTGTGCCTCAGACCATCTGCTCAGTAGTTTGTAATTCTTTTACTGTAGGTCTGACTCTGAATCAGCAGACACAAGTCCCATAAATAACCAGTATTTGTGGAGAAAGATACTCTTAGGGCTTTGAACTGTTACAGTAGCCTAAGGAATTAAAAGACCTCCTACCCAAGATTTTTGGGAAGTCAGACTGGCAGGAATATGATCATATCTATATAAAGAGATGTTAAAAAAAAGTTTTAAGCAATTGCTCACTAAGTATATGCCATGCCACCAGCACTGGAGGGAAGGCAAAACATTTATGAGATTTAGACAATTTTTATCTTGGGATTTTTATACTACAGCTGGATAGATGAAATTCACATGCATGAAACTAGTATGCTCAACACCAGATACTATATAATTAAAGGCTGTTGTATTCCAAGAAGAGAAATAGACACCCTTTGGTCATGCTTTTTCAGAGTCTTACAGTATGAATGGTGAATGAGATCAGATCAAGCCCATGCCTGCAGTCATTCAACAAATCTGAGATGTCTTTGTGCCAGTTGATAAGCACATTAGGGCTGATGGCTGGTTACATGTCACAAGATAGTGTGACAAGTACAATAATACAGGAGACACTTTGGGGGATTATTTGGGTACTGTAGTATTTTTTAGTTCAATCCCTGTAGTTCATGGAATCCAAATGTCATGAATTCAAAGATAAGCCATTATTTTATTTTATTTTTCATTGAGAAAGAAAATATCAGTTAAGCAATACAATGCCATCTTTTTATTTTTTCAGTACTGGGATTTGAACTCGGGGCTGCTCTACCACTGATCTATGTACCCAGCGCCACTCCTGTCCTTTTTGTTTTTATTTTAAGACAGGGTCTTTTCAAGTTGTAGAGGCTGACCTCAAACTTGGTGATTCTTTTTTCTCAGCCTCCCTAGTAGCTGGGATTATACGTGTGTGCCACTGTGCCCAGCTTGAAATTTTCTTAATTATAAGGCAATAATTTTTTAAAAGGCTTCAATAAAAAAAGTTCATTTTAGGAGGCTATAGAAGATTGCCTTTCCTTGTAGAGAACAGATAACAGAGGCTCACTTTTCTTTATAGTTCCATATTATTAGTCCTGAGTGTTTCCTAAGGGAAGAGGAAAAGTGATTGATAATAAGAAGGCCTTTGGTTTTTATCTCCTACTGAGGACAATAATAATATTTGAAATAGCAGCCAAATATTCAGGTGCTTGGTATAGATCTGGCCCTGGAATAACTGCTTTTTAACTATTAGTTAATTTAATTCTTTCTTAATCCACTGAATAAAGTATTTGTTTTGTGGCACTGGGGATTGAACCCAAGACTTTGCACATGCTAGGTGAATGCTCTACCACTGAACTGCACTCCCAGTCCAGATAAAGATTTTAGTATCCCCGTTTTACTGACTGGGATTCAAGTCAGTAAGCAATTGGCCTGAAGTCACACTGCTGCTAAGTATCTGAACTGAGATTGGCATGCAGGTGCATCTATCTCTGTTTATGTTTATGTTTTTAACCATTTTGCCAGTAAGTGGTTTGATAAATCCTGATTTCCTGCAAAGGAAAAAAAAATAAGACATTGCATTTCAGTCAGCATTTATCAGTAATGTCTCTTCTTAGGGAGCTTACAGAGAGCAAAACATTGTTTTGCAGACTAAAGAGGAGACTGAGTGACCTATCTTAAACCATGACTATATTCCTGATGTTGCTATTGCATAACTAGTCTTTATACAGTCTTTGCGAATTATACTGCTGGATAATGGATTTTAAATTGCATGTTTAAGTAGACTAAGAACTCTGCAGTTTGTGGGTTACATTTTAGAAACCACAGAATAGATAAGGTGCGCAATTAAAGAGTATGCTTCTTCCAAACCCCTAATTTGTGTTAGGATATTCAATTACCATCCTCTATGTGCAGGCATGACTTTTGATCCAGTAGTGATGCAGTCTGGCCCAGAAGTTTGCAGACTCTGAACTATTTATCAGAAGGTATTACTTAACTTACATCTGACACAACTGTTTATCTTCACAGACAATTTTGGGTTATCTGAATTTAGAAGAGGTTGGCTAATCTTTGATTAACCTGAGGTAATGGCTAGAATTTTAAGATAGAAATGTCAGTTTGCTAGCATCTTAGTCTGATCACTTTATAAACTGAACCATCAAATTTCAACCTTTTTGGTCTCAGGACCCTTTTACACTCAGAAAATATATTAAGGTCCCCAGGACTGGGGATGTAGCTCAGTGGTAGTGTGCCTGCTCAGCATGTGTGAGGCCTTGGGTTCTATCCACAACACTCTGAAAATAAATAGAAAATACTGATGACTCTATTTTTTTTTTTTAAAGAGAGAGTGAGAGAGGAGAGAGAGAGAGAGAGAGAATTTTTAATATTTTTATTTTTTAGTTCTCGGCGGACACAACATCTTTGTTGGTATGTGGTGCTGAGGATCGAACCCGGGCCGCATGCATCCCCTAAAGGACTTTTGTTTATGTGTAGTATAACTGTTGCTATTTACAACTTAGAAATTAAAATAGAGAAAAAAGCATGTTGGCCGTGCTGGAGACTGAACCCAGAGCCTCATACATGTTAGGCAAGGTCTCTACCACTGCTCAACAAAGGCCCTAATATTGCACAGTGAATATCCAAAGCAATCAGATACTCCTTTTGAGGGCATTTGAACTTAAGAAATAAGAGAAATCCTTTGGTATTAGTAAGGAATAGTAGAAACAGAGGTAAAGAGTATCCAGGTCTCCTTAAAATCAGAGTACCAGAGCCTGGGTCAGTGGAGCCCACTGCTAAGCCCAATGATGGGGAGGCTGAGGCAGGAGGATTGCAAGTTAGAGGCCAGCCTGTTAAATTAGAAAGACCCTGTTTCAAAATTTAAAAAAAATTAAAAGGACTAGGGATGTAGCTCAGCAGTACTGTGCCCCTGGGTTCTAGGACTCTATAAATAAATTAATAAGTGAATAAATAAATAAATAAATAATTTCAGAGTACCAGAGCTGGGATTAAGAGGTTAATGTTGCTTTGATGACGACAATGCAATTTAATGTCTTTAAAAGAGTTTCCAGTTCTGGAATTATGTGTCATTATCTATGTGTTATGTTATTATCTCTCAATAAACCATCATAAATTAAGGTAGCTTAAGATGTAAGAGTGTAGTTTACAAAGTCATTTAGCTTGTTTCTGGTCTCTTTCTTTCTTTTTTCTTTCTTTCTTTCTTTCTCTCTTTCTCTCTTTCTCTCTCCTTCCTTCCTTCCTTCCTTCCTTCCTTCCTTCCTTCCTTCCTTCCTTCTTTCTTTCTTTCTTTCTTTTTCTTTCGTGCTGGGGATTAAACCCTAGAGTGCTCTACCACTAAATTGCATCCCCAGCCCTTCTTATTTTTATTTTGTGATAAGGTCTCACAAAGATGCTGAATTTGTGATCCTCTTGCCTCAGATGCCCTTGTAGCTGGGATTATAGCTAGCTCATGTTTCACTATTATGTATAAATAAATTCCTTCATATAACTTTAATTTTCTGTTGATTTTTTTTTGAATTTTTAATATTTTATTTATTTATTTATTTTTAGTTATCGGTGGACACAACATCTTTATTTGTATGTGGTGCTGAGGATCGAACCCAGGCCGCACGCATGCCAGGCAAGCGCGCTACTGCTTGAGCCACATCCCCAGCCCTTCTGTTGATTTTTTACCATAGCAAAAATTCTATAAGTGGTCTTAATGGCTTCAAAAAATAAATACTATTTTTCCACACATGTTGCTATATTATTTCCTAAAAGGAATGTAACAATTTATCAGCAACATTTAAGTCTGAATTTCACTATAATCTCATGTGTTGGTTTTTCCCCTAATTTTATTAGTATACAACTCTAACCTGAAAGTTTTCTTGGTTTATGTTTTTTATTCATATCAAATATTTTTATTAATTTTTTATTTATATGACAGCAGAATGTATTACAATTCTTATTACACATATAGAGCACAATTTTTCATACCTCTGGTTGTATACAAAGTATATTCACACATTCATGTCTTTATACATGTACTTTGGGTATAATGTCCACCACATTCCACCATCATTTCTAACCCCTTACCCTCTCCAAAAAAAAATGAAAGAAAGAAAGAAAAAAGAAAAGCTGGGGATATAGCTCAATTGGTAGAGTGCTTGCCTTGCATGCACAAAGCCCTGGGTTCAATTGCCAGCACTACAAAAAAAATAGTCATATCAACTTTTTTTGAGAAAATTTTTATATTCTTTAGGCAGATACCAAAGTTTTCATGCCCTTTGGATCAGCTGACGTACTTCAAAGCTGTAATTGATGACATCAGAGTCAGCAATGTGTAAATCTTAGATTGCACTTCTTGTATTAATTCACTTACAAACAAAGGCCTGATTATACAAAGACCGAAATATGAAATTGACCAGTTTCAACTAGACATGATTGAACTAGACATGACCTCATCAGTGCCTCAATGAAAGACTACTATGCATTGCATTAATTTTGATCTGAGCAGTAATCAGGATGAAATGATCTCAGAAAGTTTTTGGTTCTCAGACCAATTTTCCACTTGAACCCATTTATAAATGCCAATCCAGTGCTTCTGTGTGCTTCTACTATGATATAGTAGTAGCTTTTATTGGGATGTCTTCAGATTTTATGGTGGTCCTAAAGTTACCTGCTTTGAATAAAGAAAACTCTTCCAATTTTGTCTCGATGATTCCAATGGTTAAGAATTTCCAGCAGTTAGAATTTTTTTCTTTGATCTACTCTCTGGTTTCTTAACATCATCTGTTTTAGATAGGGGGGAAAAAAAGGTAATATGGAAGAACCAAGTTAAGTTGGTAAACTGAGTAGAATCCTTTTTGCCCCACTCTACACATTGAAATCCTGTACCAAACATTTTTTTTTTAATAACTTAAGAAGTACATGTTCAAACTCAAAGCAATCAAGCAAACAAAAATGAAAAACCCTCAAGAAACCTATGGTCACAGCAAGGAGCAGTTCAAGCTTTCCTGCTCATAGAGGGACTCACACCTGCCTCTGCTTTTGAAGTTGGCCAAATCTAGGATGGGAGTTTATACTGCAGCCCTGTGCCTGGTGCCGACAGGGAGCTGAATAGGAACCAGGAAAGCTCAAAGACCCGGAGTGGCTGCAAATGTAAGCCAGCTTGGCATAGATGAAAACAGGATGACCTGAAAGCAATGCTTTCAGGGACTACCTGAGAGTGGGACTACCTGAGAGTGGGATTACCCTAAAACAAGGAAACAAAAAGTAAAGTTTTTGAAATTCAAAACTTGACAATAAAAGTAAGAATAAAACCACCACAGAGCGAGGCTTCCATCACCCGACTATTCATGGACACCACAGAAATTACAAATAGCTGAAGAGAAACCCTCAGACAAAAAAAAAAAAAAAAAAAAAAAAGAAAGAAAGAAAGAAAAGAAAAATAACAAATACATTTTTAAGTTAAAAAAACAATTAACATCTAGATACTTGTTAGTGAAATGGATAATGATGAAAAAAGGAAAAGGCTAATACTTACAAGCTTAATTAGAAAGGAAAAACAACAAATTTACCATTGGGGGGGAAAAAAGTCAGAAAACAGTAGAATAATATCTTCAAAAGACTATGGGTATATCTATACATTTGGGAAATATCCAGATTAAGAATTTGTGATTTAGGATGCTGCTGTTTTTTATTCTATTTTATAAAAGATATTAAAAGATAATTCAGTTTCAAAAGGACTGGGTTTACAGTGGTGGTAGCATAGTGGTAATTGTTGAGGTAGCAATTAGAAGGTTGTTGAATACTTAATAGTCTCAATGCTAAGTATTGTACTGTAACATTCTTGATCCACTTAATCTTCAACACACACAGTATCATCCCCGTAAGGTAAAATGACACAAGCTCACAGTAATTCCTATAGCTTTGAAGTGACAGACCCTGGACAGGAAACCAGATGGTATTAGTAAAGGTGAAAGCTCTTTCTTCAGTAATGAAGACTAGCAGAGGAACAGGTTCGTCAGACATACTCATTCCCTGGATGTGCCTTACTCGAGTTATGGTTTCTCAGCTCTGAAAGTGCAGATTCTATTTTACCTATATTCATCAGATTTATTTTTTCAAATGCTAATCTACTGCTGCATATGTTCCTAGAGAATTAATTTGTATTTAAAAAATCCAACATATTGTTCTATACAACAGAATTGTTCCGAGTATTAATGTATATCTTCTAACGTAAAAATATTTGATTAAAAATACATATAAATTTGTATATTTATGTGTGTATATACATGTAAACATCATTTTATATGTGTATTATGGCTGTAAATATTTTATATGGTACTCATATTGGGAAGTTGTAGATTTTTTCTTTTTTCTATAAATAAATATATGTACAAAAAAACTACCATACTCATATAAAAAAAAAATCTTCAATGTACTGAAGCCTCATTATGACTATGTGGATGTGTTATATTTAATGGTTGACAAAATAAAGATCTAGATTCTTTTTTTTTTAAAGAATTTTTTTAAATCTATTTATTTATTTTTTTTTAAAGAAAGAGTGAGAGAGAGTGAGAAAGAGGGAGAGAGAGAGAGAGAACTTTAATATTTATTTTTCAGTATTTGGTGGACACAGCATCTTTGTCTGTATGTGGTGCTGAGGATCGAACCCCGGCCACACGCATGCCAGGCGAGCGCGCTACCACTTGAGCCACATCCCCAGCCCTTAAAGAATTTTTTTTTTTTTTTAAAGAGAGAGAGAAAGATTGATTTTTTTTAACATTTATTTTTTAGTTCTCGGCGGACACAACATCTTTGTTTGTATGTGGTGCTGAGGATCGAATCTGGGCTGCACGCATGCCAGGCGAGCGCGCTACCACTTGAGCCACATCCCCAGCCCTATAGATTCTTATCAATTATCATTAGGAGTAAGGGCAAAAGGCCTTTCCAGATGTACAACTACTGAGAGTTTATTATCCATGGATAACTTGAAAGAATACCAAACAAATCAGAGAAGGTACTTCAACAAGAAGGAAAGTGAATCCCGAAGAATATGAAGACACAGAGAAGTATTGAACTTGGGGGAAAAGTCACATGTAATTTTTTTTTTAATTTTGCCTTGGGAAATGCATTTGTACTCAACGTCTAATATTATATTGAGAGACAAGTTCTTGTCTCTGCAAATTTTTTTCAATTGACACTGAAGTATAACTGTTATAAGATATATAAAAAACATTTGACTTTCTTAATGTAATGTCCAGACTTGTACCACAAATATTATAAACTCTTAAAAATGAAAATTATACATTCACACAGTCATAAGTAAGCCTATAGTTAGGGGCCAAGTGAAAAGAAGGGTCAGCTTTTAATTTATAATTAACTGTTTAAAATTCCAGTACCTGTTAATGCTTAAAGTGAGATGAGATTCCCAGTATTAATCCAAGATAAATGACTTCAATCTCTAAACATCCTAAACTTAGTCTGAGGTGAGTTGGTCCGATTCCCTTTGACTTTTTGTAACCTTTAACTTCTCTCTTGAATTGAAGGGTTTAAAGAAGATTACAATGCTTGTTGTTGCAAACCTGTATTTCTGTGGTTGTAACAGGCATATTAACAGGTCTGAGGTTGACCTCAACTTTTAAACACCTTATCATTTGATATCTCATTTTGAACATGTTATTTTCTACTTGCTTCTGCCATTAGCATTTTTCTTTGTATGAAGTCAGGTGAGTTACTTCAAGATGAGTTACTTCAAGGTGAAAACAGTTGCTTAAATGAATTTTAGCCACTTCATGCATTGCACAGAGCATTTATTCAGTTAATTTAAGAAATTTTAGTTGACTTAAGAAACTTACTATACTATTTGCCTGATGTTGTGTTTCAACCACGAGATCTCCTAAGATGTTGATAAGGAGGTTATGAATGTAAGACCTGGGCCCTCTCTATGTGAAATAGACAGTTTGTTAGAATCTTGAGAAGCAAGGAACTTGATGGGTCCAGTTTATAGGTGTCTCCATTGACAGACTGGAATAGTTTGGATCTGAGTCGATATGAAAGACCTGTTGACTTTCCAGGGTAAGCAGATGATGTACCAAAATTTATATTTCAGAATAACATAGGTATAAATCTAAACACTATCTGATAATCTGTGCAGTTTTTGCCAATTCTTTGTTACCTACATCAAGGCTATTTACCTATTATGAGAAATAACTTCAGCAGACTTTCAGGCTAAAAATGGAGTCAGCCTGACACTCAGCATGCTGTGTCCTGCCTTCCTTACCATCTGTTAATGTGTCCTTTGGAATGCAAATTTTAACATTTGCCTATCCAAATATAATTAGAAAGATAACATTGCTGTCAAAAATCATAAAATCCAGGATAAATGATTTTCCCTATCGTCATCCTTTTGGCTAAAATCTGCGTTTTTTGACATTATAAACCACTTTTTTTAATGGCTTCTATGACACACCACCATCCTGGTTTTTTTCTTTTTTAATTATAAAAAAAAATACAAGGAAAATACATTTGCAATCTAGTTGTGGGGGAGGACGTTTCAAATAAAATGCAAATGCAATCCATGAGGAAAAATTAGGGCTATGTATGGTTGCATATGTTATTCACAGCACAACCTCAGGGAACCATTTACTTAGATGTTGGTGCTGTATAATATAGTGGCCTGGTGAAAATGAATAGACTTGATGAGACACCATACGCAAATTTTTACATGGAGGACGGAGTAAGAGAAGAAATTTTTAATGTCTAAATTAAACTGAGAATTAATATCCACAATAGCACATTCAGTAGTAATAAAGTACCAACCACAAATATAAGCCAACCACCCAAGTTATTTTAATTTTTTGTAGCCGCATTATAAAATGTGAAAGTAAACATGCAAAATTAATTTTTAAAATATTTTATTTATACAACATATCTGAAATATTATTTTAACATGTAATCAATATGAAGATTATTAATAAAATATTTTGTGTTCTTTGATTTTGTACCAAGTCCTTGAAATTTGGTGAGTATTTTACATTTATAGTACATCTTAATTTGGATAGACCAGATTTAAAATACCCTAGAGTTGCTTTGTGCTAATAACTACTATATTGGACTGCATAGCTCTAGAATATAAATTATGCTTCCACAAATCAACAAGTAAAAGGAAACAACAGAAAAAAAATGGGGAAAGGATATGATCAGCAGTTTATTGAGAGATATTCTATATCTCTAGGAAAAAGTTTGTAAAGTTTACAACTAGATGCAACTTTTTAAAATATTTTTTTAGTTGTGGTTGACACAATACCTACCTTTCTTCCTTCCTTCCTTCCTTCCTTCCTTCCTTCCTTCCTTCCTTCCTTCCTTCCTTCCTTTCTTTCTTTCTTTCTTTCTTTCTTTCTTTCTTTCGTGCTGAGGATCGAACCCAGGGCCTCCGCATGCTCCAGGAGAGCACTCCACTGCTGAGCCCTAGATGCAACTTTTGATCTGTTAAATTGGCAAAAACTAGATGTTATTGGGAATGAAAGTGCACAGAAATGGGGAACTCTCACAATCTGCTGATGGAAATGTAAACTGTTGCAGCCACTCCTTTTCTTTTCATTTTTTTAAAAAATGTTTTATTGTTTTGAGATAAGGTCTCATTATCTCATTGTGTTGCCCAGGCTGGCCTTACAGTCCTGGGCTCAAGTGATCCTCCTGCCTCAGCCTGTCAAGTAGTTTGGGAATTCAGGCCCCCACCCACCCACCACTATTAGTTGTTCCTTTTCTTTCTTTCTTTTTTCTTTTCTGTTTTTTTTTTTTTTTTTTTATACTGGGGATTAAATGTAGGGTGCCTAACCACTGAGATATATCCCCAGCCCTTTTATTTTAATTTTAATTTTATTATTATTATTTTTTGTTCTTTTAAAAAATTGTTCTAATTAGTTACACATAACAGCAGAACACATGTGATTCATTATACACAGATGGAGTACAACTTTTCACTCTCTGAATTACGTGATGTGAGTCACACCATTTGTGCAATCTTACGTGTACCTAGGGCAATGATATTCATCTCATTCCATCATCTTTCCTGCCCCAATGCCCCCTGTTCTCCCATCACTCCCTTCTGCTCAATCCAAAATTCCTCCATTCTTCCCAACTCCACCCCCCATTTTGGATCAGCATCCACTCATCAGAGAAAACATGTGGACTTTGGTTTTTTGGTATTGGCTTACTTTGCTTAGCATGATATTCTCCAGTTCCATCAATTTACCTGCAAATGCCATAATTTCATTCTTTAAGGCTGAGTAATAGTCCATTAGGAATATATACTACAGTTTCTTTATTCTTTCATCTGTTGAAGGGAATCTAGTTTGGTTCCACAATTTAGCTATTGTGAATTGAGCTGCTGTAAACATTGATATGGCTGTGTCACTATAGTATGCTGATTTTAAGACCTTTGGGTAGAGACCAAGGAGTGGGATAGCTGGGTCAAATGGTGGTTCCATTCCAAATTTGAAGTTTTATTTTGAGTCAGGGCCTCACTAAGTTCCTGAGGCTGGCTTTGAACTTGTGATCCTCCTGCCTCAGGCTCCTGAGCTGCTGGGATTATAGGCGTGTGTCACTGCACCTGGCCTGTTGCAATTATTTCTAAATAGCAATTTGGCTTTCTTGTACTTAGAGTAACGAGATGTGAGAAGTGAAAAAAATAATGTAATGAGGTCTGCAGCATAATACCATTTATTTAAATTCAAATACATAAACTCCACAAAACCCCATATATTTTCAGGGACATATACATATTTAAGGATATAAAGGAGCATCTGGGGTAGAGGGATAAAATAGGATCAGGTATAAAAATGAAAAATGTAATACTATTTATGGTAAAAAAAGTTCACAGTTCAGAAGCTTTCATTTTAAATTCCTCAAACTGGCCAAGTGTGGTGGCACACGCCTATAACCCCAGCAACTTAGAGCTGAGGCAGGAAAATGGCCGGTTGGAGGCCAGCCTGGACAACTTAGCAAGACCTTGTCTCAAAATAAAATATAAAAAGAAATAAAAAGGGCTGTAGAAAGTAGCTCAGTGTTAGAGTGCCCCTGGGTTGAATTCCCAGTACCAAAATTAAAAAAAGACTTCCCCAAACCTCCTCTACTGACTCCTTGTGTGTGTGTGTGTGTGTGTGTGTGTGTGTGGTGATGATGGTGGGTGTGCTTCTCCTTTTTCCTCATAATTTAGAGGAGAGTTCTCAACAACTTCTATCTGCTATTTTACATATTCTTTAAGACAGCTTGGTCTGAATTTAACTGTCATCTCTATTCCAAATTCTCCTAAATCTGTCAATCTATTAAGTCCTCCTGAAATACCTCGTCTTCCTGCTGCACATTTTTGCCATCAACTAACCTCAACACTGTAAGCATTGACTTCCCTCCAGTCCAGTTGCTGTTGTCTAGTTTCTAAACTAATTTCTACCACTAACCATTCCTTCAGTCTCTATGAAAAACATTTGGAGTTATCTTTGATTCTCTCCTCTCCTGTGACTTAATATATTGCTATCCTATATCCATCTCCACCCTCTAAAACTAGAGAACCCACTATCTGCTTTCAGATTTTCATTCCTTGTCCCTTCCCAAATCAACAAACCTCCCCAAGGTGCTATTTTTATCACACTGATTCCTTATCCAAATCTTTAATGGTGCCATTGGGGCATTTATTTCCCCTTGACATTTCTGTTCCCTTTGGGGGAATTATCTCTTCCCTTGGGATACAGTTTGGAAAAATGTTAATCTAGTGCTTGTCTTCTACTAAGGGAAGGGTCTGTAACTCAAGCTGGGACTTCAGAATTTGAATTCCTCAGCAGCTTGATAAAGATTCTACACATGATTGGCTATTCTTTCACCTGGCATAGTGCTCTACTTGCTTTAAGACTATTTTTCTAGTTTCTAGTTTTAGTCCTTGGAGACCATCTTAGTGTTTCTAAGCCTGGTTCTCTAGCCTTCCCATTGGCTCTGGGAGTCTTTAGTATTTTTGCAATAAATTCCTGTCTTGAGCTTGCCAGAACTGGTTTCTGATGCTTGTAAGCACCAGGTTCACCCAGGCTCAACTGCTCCTTTCGTCATTATACAAAGTATAATCTTCTCTCCTGGTTCCAGATCCTTCATAATCTGGCCCCAGCCTTATTTTCTCTTATGAAAACCACATTTGGCTGGGTAACTTCCTACTCTGGAAAATGTCATGTTAGTCTTGTTTCTGGAATGACCTACTTTCTTTCACACAACTATATTATTTTACCGATTCCTTCCCAGGATTTGTTTTCATTATGAAATCAAATTTTATGTACTATATTGACTTGTACTATCTTTGAAATCTGTTAGTACTTAGTATATGCTATTAATTTTCCAGTTGGAATCATTTTTTGTATTTATAGGAACATTTGATAGGCCAATCTCTTACCCTCCTCAAACTGTTTTGACAAGGACCTAGTCCCTATTCCATTGTCAGACAACTATAGTTAAGAAGTTTTTCCTAAAAAAAGAAAAAAATTCTTACAAGGAACCTAAATTTCTCATAATTTGTTAATTCCAGTACTGGTTTCAACTTGGCATTTCAGTAAGTTAGGAATATCTCAATTATAGACTCTGTTCTTTAGCTAGTAGCTATTCCTTCCATCTTTGTGTCATCTGAGAATTTGAAGCCTGCTTTTAATGTCTCTATCTAGGTTGTTGGTAAAAATATGAAGGAAAAAAGGGCAAAAGACATGTACTGTATTGAATATGTATATCCAGATACAGTCATTGAGTTGGGAGTGGTGGTGCATGCCTAAAATGCCAACTTCTTGGGAGGTTGAGACAGGAGGATAGTGAATTCGAGGCTAGTGTGGGCAATATAGTGATACCCCGCCTTAAAGAAAACAAACAAACCAAAAAACACCCAAACCAGCAGCTATAAATCACTTAATTCTTTTCATTTTACATATTTTCTAAAATTGGGGGCTCGGGATGTGGCTCAGTGGTAGAACACTTGCCTAGCGTATGTGAGGCCCTGGGTTTGATCCCTAGCATCACAAAAACAAACAAACAAACAAAAAAAACTAGCTTTATCAAAACAATGCTGTAGAAATATTTGTAAAAATTTTCTCTGAAGTTAAGATTCACTGATTTTGGGCTGGGGATATATTTCAACTTGGCATTTCAGTAGATTAGGGATATCTCAATTATAGACTCTGTTCTTTAGCTAGTAGCTATTTCTTCCATCTTTGTGTTAGTTGGTAGAGTGCTTGCCTCACACACTCAAGGCCCACAGTTCAATCCCCAGTACCACACCAAAAAAACAAAACAAACAAGAAAAAAAGATTTACTGAGTTTGTGATATTCTCCTGAGCTATAGATCTAGTTACCCTACTAAAAATAAAATAGGCTATAGTTTGTTCTTAGTGAATCTGTGTCAACTGCTGCTGACTACGACATGCCTTTTTAATGTTTACCACTGTTTAATATCCCACTCTGGACTTTCCTGGTGGTAATTCTCAGGCTTTGTAGTTGGCACTTTCCAGAAGCAACACTTTTCTTCTTTCTGAAAAATCAGAACCTTTGACCATTTCCAGTCTCTTTTTCACTTCTAGTTTTCTCTGAGTTGTTGGTAATAGATGGAGAGAGCTTCATGCTTCTCATGAAGCAGGCTATGGGTCCAGGCACTGGCCTCCCTTTATTAATCATAGGCTCTGGTATCCTCACCACCTATTTTCCCCCAATTTGCACTCCAGCATATATTTTTAAATGATAAAAATTATATGTGTTCATTATCAAACTATTCCAATATTATAGAAATCTACAAAATAAAAGTCCCTCTCCTAATCAACCCTAATGCCCCATGTGAACAGATTGAAATATGTCCTCTAGGTATTTTTTATACATTAATAAACTTTCTTACATAATCTTAAATTGAGGTCATAGCCTATATGTTGTTTCTCACCATGACTATTTTTTCACCTAACAATACATCCATTAACATTGTTCTGTATGAGTCATATAGCACTTTCACATCTTATTTCAGCAGCTACATGGTATTCCTTTTAAATACTGCCAACACTGCACCCTTTACTTGCACCACATGCCCTTCCTTGAGACTAAAGGGGAAACTGCAGGTGCAGAGCTGACAATCTCAGGAAAATAAAGAGGGAAAGGGCTCCTTCTATCTCAGAGGTTCTTAAGTACATAGTCATATGGTTATCTTGATGTGGCAATTTATGATTTATCATTACTTTCACATTTCATTTGATCTTCATGCTCATCTATGATGTAAATAGACCAGACAATTCAATAATTGCTATTTTATACAGTCAGAGACATTAAGTGATTGCCTTATGCCTCACAACTAGTTAGAAGCACCATGAGGTTAAAAATCCATGTCTTCTATCTCCTAGTCCACTGCTAATCGCTTCATAGACAGCTGTTCCCTGTACCTGCATGTGGGAGGAAAATTGGGCCGACTGAAAAAAACTGTAATGATTCAAAGGGAACTTGGGATAATGGTCATAAGGAATGTGCTATGTCAGCCAGTTGGTGTCATGCTGAACAGTATTGGCTTTGGTAGTTTTTTTATATGGTGAGAAACAAAGAGAATGAATGAAAGTCTATCCATGTGTTTCTAGGTGCATCAGTGATTTCTGCTTATGCTGGAGACCATCACAATACCCATATGTAGTCATATCCCTAAGTGTATGGGGCCGGGCTTCTTTACCCTGTCTACACAGTAGAATCACTTGAAGGGGCTTTAGAAAATAACCCCCCTGGTGGCCTCAAATCCCAGGTAGTCTAACTCAGTTGCCTGGGAGCAGGAAGCATCTTGGATGATTCTAACAAGTGGTCAAGGTTAACAACCATGGAATGGCAAGGTAATCTGAATTGTGAGTAAAGTGAAGTTTTACCAAGTTCCGAGGAAGAAATGTTTCCCTTCCTTAACTGCAAATTCAGCCCATCAGAAAGTTTTCTAATTCCTTGAACATTTAAACATAACTCAACCCTGCATAGAACCACATACATAAATGTTTATTCACCAATTGTCCTGACAGTACAATAGTAGAAGATTCCACAATCAGCAAACAGGGAAGGGACAGGAAACAAAAGGCCTCTATTTGAGAATGTGGGTGAGGGAGGAAGTATCATAGAGTAGATAATAAAAATTTCCTTCTTCAGGAAAATTCCAAGAAGTGTGGCCTGATCTTTTAAGTTGACAATAGCCATTGGCATCAGGGAAAATTAGGGAGATTGTTATGCAACCTTTCCAGGGAAAGGGACACTTGTCATCCCAGAGCCTCTATAAGTTCTGTTTGGCCCTAGGTTTACCTTCAGGGATAGAGCAATAGTGCATAGCAGTGTAACTCCTATTTATAGTTCTGGGGTCTCAGACCCAGGAGCCAAAACCATACTCTGAACTTTAGAAGAACTCTTAGGAAACATGGTATCCCCTTAACAGAATTTATTTTTTAACTTGGAGCCAGCTCCCTGAAGAATACATCATGAGTGTATTGAAGCCACTTCTTCTAATAAACCTTAAAGCAAGTTTGTATTCTTTTTATCTATACCAGAAATCATTGAAAAATTTTTAGGTCTTAATAATGCTGGATAAAGATCACTCACAGAGTCCATGAAAGAAAGTTTCAAGAAAATAACTAGAATGTATTTTATTTTTTGGAGATGGGGTCTCACTATGTTACCTACGCTGACACTGAACTCCAGGATCAGCTGATCCTTCTATCTCAGCCTCCCAAGTAGCTAGGACAACAGGTGTAAGCAACTACACTCAGCTTTAGAATCTTCTTCCATAAATATTATAGACTTAAGGAAACATCTTAAAGTGGTACACAGTCTTTATCTCCAGACAGGTACTGTATGTGATTTCTTCCCACATGGAAGAAGAAATCACGAGATATGAAAGCAAAAATATTGAGGAACAAGGGTACTGAATACAAGTAGATGGGAAAAATCTGACAGAAACCAATAGCTCCCAAGATAAAAATAAAAATGGGTAGAGAGGAACAAAAATTAAGCAGGTAGTTTAATAAAAATATAATTATGTGGAACCAGGAATTTTTAAAGACTATTATGTGAGTAAACATCATATTAAAATATACTTATAGGGAGGGTAATCACAACCTGCCTTTCTTTGGGACTGTCCTGATTTTAGCATTGAATATCCCTTGTCTTGGAAAAATACTCAATCCTGGGCAAACTGGGACATTTGCTCACCTTACTTATAAAGACCTATCTACTTGGAGGGTTAATGAAAGTAAGAAAGTCTATTAATTACACACTCAAATTAAAATTGCACATTCAAATTAATTAGAAGGAGAGTTTAATAATGGACTGCTTTAAAAAAGTGTGGGCGGGGCATAGGATTATGGCTCAGAGGTAGAGCACTTGCCTGCCATGTGTCAGGCACTGGGTTCGATCCTCAGCACCACATAAAAATAAAGATATTGTGTCCACCTATAACTAAAAAATAAATACATATATAAAGAAAAGGTGTGGGCAGTATATAGGAAATCCATAGGCAGAGTATAGTACTTCAGGACTGGTAACAGCAGGGCTACACTTACACTCTTGGGCTTAAAGTCGTGATTGCAAGGAGCTGGAGATGGTAGGTAGATGGATTCTTGAAACAGAGGGATATATGAAGCCGTCCACCTGCTTGGGGGCTGAGACCTTTGATGGAGGGACACGTGTAGTACAGCAGTCCTGCAGGGAGTGAGCCATGGCATAAATACTCTGACTTCTCTCTCCTTTCTTCCTCTGATCTGCTGGTGTTTTCCATTGGTCAAGCACAATAAAAAGGAAAGAAGCTTTTGATATGCTTCATCTAGGGCAGGCTTCTGGGATACATAGCAGAATGAGAAAAAGTGGAGGGTATGTGTAAAGGACAAATGAAAAATATCACATGCACACACACACACACACACACACAAAGTGAGTAACTCTAACTAGCTTATCTCTGAAAAGTAAAATGGATAGAGTAGTTGTTGCTCTCTAAAGATTAGGCTTTGGGGAAGGAGAGGTGAATAGAAGGAGGACTTGGGACTCAAAATGTCTAAGAGGCTTTGGGGCTATGAGTCTGACCGACATGAGACACAGCGTATCTGAGACTGCCCTTGAACTCTGAATCCACCTGCTTCTGTTTCCCAGAGTAGTTGCAATGTGGCTCCAGATGGCATCTTATGAACAGTTATGTGCCAGAGGAATGAGAACTGAGGTCCTAAACAGCAAGTTGCTCTAGCCATGGGTACATGGGACTAGATAGAAAACCAGAAGTAGAAACAATAGAGTCTGATTTGTTTGGACCTGCTTTATTTTTCTATTATTGGATACATATTTTTATCAGAATTGCATGATTGCATCTAGATTAGAGATCTTTTAAATAAAGGTACAAAGAATCAGCTTGGCTATGAAGCAATGTTCAACAAGTTTTAAGCAAAGGAGTGAAGCTGAGCATGGTGGTATATACCTGTAATCCAATTATAGTAGGCTGAGGCAGGACCACCACGGGAGTTGTTAATAGCCAGCCCAAGAAACAATGAGAACTATTAAAAGTTAATTAATGATTGGAGAATGCAGGTGTGCATGTTATATCCTGAAAACTTGAACAGTTTATGGCAGCTGCAGACAAATTTGCTTAACCCTTAGGCAGCTGGAAGGATGCTCATGGGATAGAAGATTGAACATGTCATCACTGTAAATACTGTAAAGATCTAAGTATAGTTTTTGGTGCTGGGAATTGAACCCATGAAACTTATTTCAAGTAGAATGGGGTAAGGGAATAAAGATGCCTAATAAAAATCATTAAGGAAAAAAAATGTCTAAGAGAGGTTCCAAATTGTTTAGATCAAGTCTTTCCAAAACAACTTTCTGTGGTGATGAAAGTGTTTCATAACTATGCTGCCCAAACTTAGCTGTTTTTCAACCAAAATCCGGCTAATGGTGCTCAGAATAAAAAATTATTTCATATTTAATTTTAAACAATTTAAACTTTGATAGTCACTCATGGCTTCTATATACCACTGTATTGTCAGTATAGATCCATAGGCAGATGTCATTTTTGTCAATGTACCATGGCTGCTGGATAGAAACCAATATGAATTTAATTTCACAGTTCTTTCAACCTTAACTGCTTTGAAACATTTTGCATTGATGATTTCTTCCTTTTTAAACTGTTCTTTGTATTTGCATACATGGGGGCTCATTTATGGACTGTCAATTCTATTCCATTAATGTATATGTCTGTCCTATCACCAGTACTACAGTATCTTGTTATTATAACTTTGTATAAGTTTTAAAATCTGAGTGTGAGCTCAACTTTGATCTTTTTAAAGAAGATTTTGGTGATTTTAGGTCCTTTACATTTCCATACAAATTTTTAGGTTCACTTTACGTATTTCTGCAAAAAACAAAACAAAACAAGACAAAACAAAAAACCAGCTTGAATTTTGATCAAGTCTGTGTTGGGTTTGTAGATCAGTTTGAGGAGTATTGCTTACTCTTAACAATATTAAATCTTCTGATCCATGGATATGGGATGTCTTGCCACTTAGCTCTTTAAATTTTTCTTTGACAATTTTTATAGTTTTCAGAGTATAAGAAGCTGTGCTATGGTAGTGAAGAGTGGGTTGTTGTTAATAGTGTGTGTCCAGCTTCCCTAATGTACATGAGCTTCATGAGGGAGATGAGACTACTAAGTAATAGTCATGGTTCTCTTTGTATAGAACTAAAGAGTATACATTGAAAAGTAATTCCCTAGGCTTCACTAGTGACTTGGGAATCCATTCTGAGAAAAGGGAAATGGAACATGGTAAATTTATTTGCTTTTCTTATTTCTTCTGCTCTTTTGTAGCTTCTGGGTCCTTTGGGGTAGGGAGGGGTGAAGAGATGACCAATAAATAGGCAAAGTATGGTACTGTTAATAGTTTTCTCTTGGCTGTGGAATGACCTCTGTAATGACAGATAATCAAATGCTCTTTCCTTTGTGGAACACTTTTTTAAAAAAATTTACTTGATTTTATTGTATATAATATTTTATGTGTTTGGTCCCAATGTTGTTCACACTGACTTGAGGGAGATGTTTTGGATTTCTATGCTCAAAGTTGCTCAATTGCTGCTGCTGCTGCTGTTGGTTTTTTTTTTCTTTCAGGATCAAAGTGGGTTCTTTCATCTACAATCTGATTTTTAATTCCTTCTCTGGCAATTCTTTCCTGGATTCTTTGCTTTGCATAACTATATCTACACTGAAACCAGCATCATAAAGTCACTAAGATAAATCCTCCTACTTCAATATCACGTGGTCTTCAAATTCTACTAGTAACTAAAAATGTCTACTAGTAACTAAAAATGTCTACTAGTAACAAAAAATGTCCAAGTCCAGCCACAGCAGATCCTAATGAACCATAAAATATTAAATCCTGTGCAGAGGGAATGTTTTCAACGTCTAAAATTCCTAGGAGCTTAAAGGGCTGGGATAAAATAGAAAAGAACCTTTCCCTTCCCAGACTTGCCCAGGTCCTGCGCTACCGTCATGGGGACCAGTTAGCTCATGGAACACTTTTATGGGTTATTTGGCAACACTTTGGTAATTTCACATACCATTCTGTGCCAAAGTTAATCCCTTCTCCCAGTGACCTTTGGCAATCTCCTCTCACTTTCTGTTTCTAGTTGAATCTCTCTCTCTCTCTCTTTCTCTCCTGGACAGGGCTGGCACTCAGTGGTCAGTTACTCAGACAAATTTCTTTCAGATAGTCCATGCCTGACTACCTGAAGCCAGAGTATCCATTTGATCCAGAGAACTCATATAATTTTGTCTTGCCAGTTAAAGGAATTGCAGTATAACCAGTTCTGACTCCTCTCTTTGTTGTGCTGTCATGGTAGCTCTAGCCAGTCTCCTGCACTCAGACTTCTTCAGATAAGGAGCAGGCATCTGGCCTAAGATTCCTGGGATACTTTAGTTTTCCCAGGAATCCTAGACTCTGATAGTAAGTATCCTGAGGCAGGTCTTAAAAATGTGAATAACTTAGCTGGCATTCACTCAAGGGGCAGGATGCTAATCACTCTTGTTGAACACAATACCAACATCCATCAGTGTTCTTCAGAACTTTACATAGTTTGACTTGGGTATGGTATGAGGGAGAAGAGGGAAAGGAACAGTTTCTGAGAGACTATATGACCCTGTGTAAAGGACTTTAGTCTTCAAGATACTTTACTGCCATCTGCTGGAATATTGTCATAATACTACATAAATCTGTAATAACTGTAATAAATGGTGCCCCCTGGAGTTGTGCAATGTACACGTAGACCAGCTATGAGGAGTGTTCCCAAGAAGAAAAATCTCAATAACCTCTGCTTCTGTGAATTCCCTCAATGACTGTTTTTCCCTCTATATAGAATGTGCATAGATAGAGATTTATATTTGTAAATCCTGCAAGGATGTATCTAACACCTTTCCTCCCAATGTGAGAGTATTTGTGCTTGTTGACTCCAACTCTGTTATTTTAGGTAAAATTCCAAGAAGAATCCCATTTTTCTCCTCATTATTGCCATTTTTTTAGCCATCTGGTAGAAAGACTTCAAAGGTTTTTTTTTTTTCCCAGAATCCAGATGATTATAATGCTTTCAAAGTGAAATACAGAATCTCTATGGTAAACTTTTTCCCAGTTACAGAGTTAGCAATAACCAAATTTACCCTGGTTAGGAACATGTCAAAGAATCTAAGAAGTTCCAGCTATATTTTTGAGCCCAACACATAGTGGATATTTGATAAGTGAATGGGTGAGCGAATGAACGGAGGCCATCTGAGAATGCAGTTCTAATTCATCAGGGTATTTCTCTGAGAATCTGCCCCATAGCATTTGTATTAGTTTCCCAGGGCTGCCAAACTAAAATACTACAAAAACTGGGAGGCTTAAAACAATGGAAATTTATTCTCTCACAGTTCTTGGGACTAAAGTCAAATTCAAGGCATTGGTAGGGTTGGCTCCTCTGGGAGGTTCTAGGGGAGAATTTGTTCTATGTCCCTCTCTTGTCTTCTGGCATTCCATGGTGTGTAGTTGCTTTCGTCTTCACATGGCTTTTCCCTTGCTTATCAAATCTACCTTTTTCCTCCATTTTCTCTTATAGAGACACAATGTACACTATATCTAGGACGACCTCATCCTGAGGCTTCTTTGTTTTGTTTTGTTTTTCTGGTACTAGGGACTGAACCCAGGATTTTGCACATGCTAAGCAAGGGTTCTACCACTGAGTTATATCCCCAGCCCTTTAAATTTAGAGACAAGGTCTTGCTAAATTGTCCCGGCTGGCCTTAAATTTGCAATCCTCCTGCCTCAGTCTCCTGAGTAGCTGGGGTTACAGATGTGCACCACTGTGCCCAGCTCTGAGATTTAAACTATGAAGACCTAATTTCCAACAAGGTCACATTCATAGATATTGGGAGATAGTACTTTGACACATCTTCTTAGTGATCACTGTTCAACCTTCTACGCCAGTGAAAATCACTATTACTGTGGTTCATGCTTGCACCCTACAAGTGAATAACTTTTTCCCATAGCTGCTTTCTAGTAGGATTCTATTTGGTCAGTGCAAGTGTGGCTTTGGCTTTCCAATGATATCATCAGGCATCACGAGGAACACACTCATATCTGCAGCCAACACTACGAAGGTCAGGTTAGGTGTTCAGATCTTGCATGATAACAAGCTAAGGGAAATCATAAACAGAAAATCATCTGGTCCTAATACTTTGAGAGATACGGTTGTCAAATAAATTGAGACATTAAAAAATGCAGTCCATGAAAATATAGAGAAACAAGAGGCATATTAGAAGATTCCTTCTCTATTGCTCAACAGTTTTTCCTGATATTAAGAATTTTAGTCTCCAAATTTCTTTTTTTCCCCAAAGAGAATAAATGTATTCAGTAATGAACACTGCAATAGGAATATGAATGAATGTATCCAAGGAAGCAAAAGAAGATAAAGATTTACAGAGAAAATGAAAAGGGCTACATAAGTTATTTAAAAACAGTTATCCTTGGCTATCAGGACCAATAAGAGTCATCAATCCAAGGTTGGACAGTAAATTGTTGGACAGTGTCCTCACAGTAATATTTTATTACATAAGTTTGTGGTGATCTTTGTGCAAGGTTGTGATTCAAGTAGAGTCTTTTGTGATAGTTCTTGCTATCAAGAATAAATACATGAGATGCCCTTAACTTTATTTGTTTATTTTTGTTAGTGTTTTACAGAAGTGACTTCATTTGGATTGTGACAACTTTCATAATAATCTTTGTTTCCTTTACTCATGCTCTTTATTTTTTCATGTGACTTCAAGTTACTCTCCAGTGTCCTTTCAGTTCAGTTGAAGAATTCCTTTTACTATTTTTTGTAAGTATGATCTACTAAGAAAAAACTCTGACCATTTTAATTTTTCTTTGAATGTCTTAATTTCTTCTTCATTTTTGAAGGACAGTTTTATACCATGTAGTATCCCTGATTGACAGTATTTTTTTTTCTTTTAGCTCTTTGAATATTATAACACTTTTGGTCTTCATGGTTTCCACTGAAAATTAGATGTCCACCATATTGAACATCCCTTTGTACATGATGACTTGCTTCTTTCTGCTTCTTACATTTTGTCTTCTTGTTTGGCTTTCAAGAGTGATTAGGAAGTGTCTAAATGAGGATCTCTTCAATTTTGTTTTTTAATTTTTGAAGTTTTTTGAGATTCTTAGATGAACATTTTGGTGATTTTTTTCAGCAATCTGGGAAGTTCTAAACATTATTTTCTCATTCTTTTGTCCCCTTTCTCTTTCTCCTCTCCTTTTGAGACTCCATTATGCGTTGGTGGGTATACTTCATGATGTACCGTGTCTCTGAGGCTCATCGTTCTTCATCCTTTTTGTGTTTATCAACTAGAAAAATCTCAATTGACCTATTATAAACCACTAAAGGAGAAGGAACTCCAGGTCCACAGAGGGCATTTCTGAAGAAGTGTTTCAAAGATGAAAGTCTCTTTGCAAATATGTTTCTTGAAAGAATAGGATTTCATTTAGAACATGAGCTTTTTTTTCCTGCACCTATAATCCAGCAACTGGGGAGGCTGATGCAGGAGGATTGCAAGTTCAAGGCCAGCCTTGGCAACTTAGCAAGACCTTGTCCCAAAACAAAAAATGAAAAGAACGGTGAATGTAGCTTCACAGTAGAGCACCTTGGGTTCAATCTAGAGTACAGATGGCCAAAGTTGTCATGACTTTCCTGAGTTTAGTTTTTCTTTTTCTCAAAGTGGACCACAATAGAGCAACCTGTACCATTCAGGGAGAGAAGGTGGGAGTTTTCCAAAGCAAAAGGAGCTATGGCAGCTCCCTTTATTCATAACAAATAGCTCTTCTGGTTCAACCCGAGGCAAACTCACTGTCTCTTAACTCTCCTGCAGATGGCTCTCAACAAATTTGCCAGCCACCTAGAATCCTCAGCATGGAAGTCTCTTCAAATTTCTTGAAAGCCTCTACTACAAAAATGAATGAGAAAAAAAATGAATGAGAAAAAAATGAATGAGAAAAAATTGTTCGTAACCACAACTCATGAACTAAAGTTAACCTATCAACATTTTTTTTTTCTCCAAATAGTGGTTTTGATGAGTCTTGTTTTCTTTCATGAGTTGTGTTTCAAGGTGCCTGGAGTGCATCATGCTGAGAAGCTGTATGAGCACAGCAGCTTAGCATGCTCATGTAGTCTATACAGAAGATCCTCAGTCCAATCCAGTTTCTCCATAAGTAATAGCTATTGTTTATTGCCTTTTCCTTTGTCCTTGTTGGTTAAGTTCCTTCTTCATGAAGACCATTCTTCATGGTTGAGTTTTTCTGTTTGTTTTTGTTATTTTTAAGAGCTAGGTTCTCTCTCTCTCTCTATGCCCAGGTGGGCACAAGCAGTCCTCCTGCCTCAGCCTCCTGAGTAGCTTGAATTACAGGAGCCACCACTGTGCCTTTAGATGAAACATTTTATCAAACATACACAAAAATATAAGGAATTCTCATAAAGCCATTGCCAAGATTCTGTAATTATCAACATTGGCCATACTTTTTTTTTTTTTTTGTACCAGAGATTGAACCCAGGGAACTTAATCACTGAGCCACATCCCCAGCCATTTTATATATTTTATTTAGAGACAAGGTCTCACTGAGTTGCTTAGGGCCTTGCTAAATTGCTGAGGCTGGCTTTGAATTTGTGATCCATCCTCCTGAACCATTGGGATTAACAGGCATGTGCCACTGCTTAGTCTGCCCTTTTTCCTGAAATATTTTGAAGAATCTCCTAGATAGACATCATATCATTTAATCCCTATGTCCTTTATCATGTATCTTTAAAAATTATAGGCATTTTCTTACATACCTTACCACAATAGTAATATTATACCCAACAAGAATTCTTCAGTCACCTAATATCTTGACTATATTCAAATTTTCCTTATTATTTAAAAAATTGTTTCTTAGTGTTTTTGGTCTAAATCAGGGTCAAAGAAAGCCCACATTAGATTGTTTTGTATTTTTCAGTCTCTTTTTCTCTAGTATAGAAGAACTGTTGACACTTGGACCAAATAATTGTTGTGGAAAACTGTCCTGTGCATTGTAGGATGTTTAGCAGGATCCTTGGCCTCTGTTCTCTAGATTCCAGCAGCATCTCTCACATTGTGACAATCAAAAACGTATGTTAGCCAGATGTGGTGGTGCACTCCTGTAATCCCAGATGCTTAGGAGGCTGAGGAAGGAGGATCATGAGTTCAAAGCCAGCCTCAGCAATTTTTAGCAAGGCCCTAAGTAACTCAGTGAGACCCTGTCTCTAAATAAAATACAAAAGAGGGCTGAAGATGTGGCTTAGTGGTTAAGTGCCCCAGGATTCACTCCTGGGTAACAAACAAACAAACAAAAGCATATTGTTGCTGGGCAAACAGTGGCACATACTATAATCTCAGAGAGGCTGAGGAAGGAGGATTGTAAATTTGAGGCCAGCCTCAGCAATTTAGCAAGACCTGGTCTCACAGTAAAAAGTAAAAACAGCTGGAGATGTAGCTCATTGTAGAGCATACCTCGATTCAATCCCAAGTATTAAAAATAAAATAAAATTTAAAAGTACATTATCAAAAGTCCCCAGAAGACAAAATTGCTCCTGAATGTGAACACTGATCCAGTACGGTAGTACAGACCCTCTTCTTTTTTATTCCCCTCCCTTCTGTGGTACTGGGAATTGAATCCTTCTTTCCTTCCTTCTACCAGAGAATGAACCCAGGGGTGCTTAACCATTGAGTCACATTTCTAGCCTTTCTTTTTTTCATTTTTTAATTTTGAAATAGGGTCTTGTTAAGTTTCTTAGGACCTTGCTAAATTTCTTTTTTTTTTTAAAGAGAGTGAGAGAGAGAGAGAGAATTTTTTTAATATTTATTTTTTAGTTTTCGGTGGACACAACATCTTTGTATGTGGTGCTGAGGATCGAACCCGGGCCACACGTATGCCAGGCGAGCGCGCTACCGCTTGAGCCACATCCCCAGCCCCCCTTGCTAAATTTCTGAGGCTGGCTTTGAACTTGTGATCCTCCTGCCTCAGCATACTGAGCCACTGGGATTATAGGTATGCACTACAACACTTGCCTTTTTTTTTTAATATTACAATAACTTACAGGAGAAATTAAATGAGTTGTCTTGTAGAAGGTCCCAATTTTGGATTTGTCTGTTCCTTCATAGTACCATCTAACTAAATTACTAAATTAAGAATGCATAAAGATTGGGGCTGAGGCTGTAGCTCAGTGGTAAACCACTTGCCTCACATGTGTGAGGCACTGGGTTCAATCCTCAGAACCACATAAAAATAAATAAAGATATTGTGTGCCATCTACAACTAAAAAATATTTTTAAAAAGAATACATATAGATTTTATTACCTTACTATTTTTTTTTCATTAGATAATAACCCACTGCCTTCTGAAATATGCTGTTCTGGTGAAGAGTTTTTCCTTTTTGAGGGGAGGGTAGGGTATTGAGGATTGAACTCAGGGGTACTCCACCACTGAGCCAGCCCTAGTTTGTATTTTATTTAGAGACAGGGTCTCACTAAGTTGCTTAGTGCCTCACTTTTGCTGAGGCTGGCTTTGAACTCACCATCCTCCTGCTCCGGAGCTGCTGGGATTACAGGGATGTGCTACTGCTCATGGCTTGAAGAGTCTATTTCTGATGTCATTCTCTTACAGGTATCTCTTACATTTCTCTGGTAGTTTTTTTTTTAATTAATAAACTTAACCGTTTAAAGTAGTTTTACGTTCACAGCAGAAAGTACAATGAGTTCTCTTATACCCTCTTTCCTGATGGATGTACAATCCCACCCACTGTGGAAATTCCACAGCACAGTGGTACATTTGTTACAATTGATGAACCTATATTGATACGTCATTATCACCCTAAGTCCATAGTTTACATTAGGAGTCACTCTTGGTGGTGTGCATTCTATAGGTTTTGATAAATATAATGACATATATTCACAATCTTGGTATCCTACAAAGAAGTTTCACTGTGTAAAAATCCTCTTGTGTTCCGCCAGTTCATCCCACCAGCTGCCACAGCCCTTAGAAACCACTTTTATTTTTATAGTCTCCAAAATTTTGCCTTTTCCAGAATGCCTTATGGTTGGAACACATAATACATAGCCTTTTCAGATCATTTCCTTATACTTAGTAATAGGAATTTCAGTTTCCTTCATGTCTTGTCATAATTTGTTAACCAATTTTTTTTCATTGTCTGATTTAGTACAGTTTATTTAACCACTACTTACTGAAGGACAGCTTGGTTGTTTTCAAGTTTTGGCAATTATGTAATCTGTTAGAAACATCTGTGCAGCTTTATGCGCGGACATAATTTTTCAATTCTTTTGGATAAATACCATAAATTCATTGTTGAATTGTATGATAAGAGTATGTTTAGTTTTTAAAGAAACTGCCAAATTATCTTCCAAAGTGCCTGTACCATTTTGCATTCCCACTAGAGAAGAATAAGACTTTCTTGTCAGCATTTAGTGTTGTCAGTTTTTGGATTTTGGCTATTTTAATAGATGTGTAGTTGCTATGGTTTTGATGTTAGATGTCTCCCAAAACCTCATGTGTAAGACAATGCAAGAAGGTATGAAGGTGAAATGATTGGGTTATAAAAGGTTTAACCTAATCAGTATATTAATTCCCTAATAGGGATTAACTTGGTTGTAAATATAGTGTATAGCTAGAGGAGGCAGATCCCTGGGGCATGCCCTTGGAGTTGATATTTTGTCCTTGTTGAGCTGAGCTCACTCTCTCACTGCTTCCTGTTGTCACATTCCCAGTTGCTTTCCTTAGCAATTCACTTCCGCCATAATGTTCTGCCTCATCTCAGGCCCTGAGGAAGGGAGTGAGCCATCTATGGACTGAGACTTCTGTAACTATGAGCCTCCAAATAAACTTTTCCTCCTTTAATTGTTCTTGTCTGGTCTTTTTGGTCACAGCTGCAAGAAAAAAAAGCTGACTTAAACAGTAGTGAAATCTCATGGTTGGTTAATTTTGTTATTTCCTAGATATATGCTTTTGAATATCTTTTCATATACTTACTTTCCATCTGTCTACCTGATGAGGTGGCTCTTTCACTCAATTTTAAATTGGGTTATTTGTTTTCATATTGTTGAGTTTTAAGAGCTCTTTATATATGTGCCTATTACAAATATTTTCTCCCAATCTGGATATTTTTTCTCATTTATTTAATTATTTGATAACTTTTATTAGCTTTGTGGTTTTACTCATATTGATATATGCATTGTGCGGGGCTGGGGATGTGGCTCAAGCGGTAGCGCGCTCGCCTGGCATGCGTGCGGCCCGGGTTCGATCCTCAGCACCACATACAAACAAAGATGTTGTGTCCGCCGAGAACTAGAAAATAAATATTAAAAAAAAATTCTCTCTCTCTCTCTCTCTCTCTCTCTCTCTCTCTCTCTCTCTCTCCTCTCTCTCCTCTCTCACTCTCTCTTAAAAAAAAAGATATATGCATTGTTAAGATTTATGCCTATCTTTGTTTGGCTGCTGTAACAGAAGACTATAGACTAGGAGACTTAAACAACAGGGCATTATTCCCATTGATGTGGGTCCCAACTCCAACTTTTCCAGGCTGGAGCTCCCTTCTAGCACTGGTTCATGCACTCTGGTCTTGTGATGGAAGAGGCAGTCCTGAAAATCTCTGAATCACCTTTGGGATCCATCTTCTCTTTTCTTGAAAAATAGTGAATGTACATAGCTGAATACCTCTATGATTCAATCCTGTAGGGTCTAAGAAGTCTGACAGCTTTCTTCTTTAGTCAAGTTAGTAGTGTTTCTGCTGTTATAATTCTATCTTTATTCCTGGCTTCTGTTGAGATGACTGGTTAGGTTCATGGTTCACGCCCTTATTAATCTCTTTATCAAATCCTTGGTTTGAAATACCCTTCTTGTTTTCTTCTGAAATTATCTTCTCATTTTTGATAATATGAGTTGACTGAGAATTTTTAAATCTTTAAGTTCTTATTCCATTTAGCAGTGGAATTCCATTTTCAATTTATTTCTTGCATTTTACTATAAGTAGTAAGAAGGAAACAAATTGTTCCTTTAATATTTTTCTTAGAGATCTCCTCAATTATATATCTAATTTCATTGCTCATAAATTATACTTTGCAGAGAACACTAGAACATGAACACTATTCAGCCATGTTCTTTGCCTCTTTATTAAGGATAGCCTTTTCTCCATTGTTGAACAATATATTCCTTATTTTCATCTGAGATCTCATCAGAGTGGCTTTACTGTCCATATGTTCACCAAAATTCTGTACATAGTTACTTTTGCATTCTCTAAGGAGATAAAGGCGTTCTTTTCAGCAATTCTCATTTCTCTATAGAAACATCAATAGAACACATATCTAGAAATGTATTTATGGACTGGGGATGTGGCTTAGTACTTTTCGTGTGTGTGTGTGTGTGTGTGTGTGTGTATAGTGTATATATATTTAGTTATATATTTTTTAAAATTTTTTTTAGTTGTCAATGAACCTTTATTTTATTTATTAATACACGGTGCTGAGAATCCAACCTAGTACCTCACACATGCTAGGCAAGCGCTCTGCCACTGAGTCACAATCCCTGCCCTATAATTATATAAATTATACATATAAAATTTAAAAGTATTGTCTCATGTGATTTAAAGACTGAGAATTCCCAAGATCTGCTGTTTGCAAACTGGAGATCCAGAAAAACTACTGGTAAGTAAGGACTTACAAAGTCACAAGAATGAAGTCACAAATTTCTTTAGCCTGTGTGTGTGTGGGGGGAATGTGGGAAACAAGCATGGCAAGTTTCTTCAGACCTGTTGTTATCCTAAGATAATACATCACCCCAGTAAGAGCCTTTTCCTCCTTATCACAATCTCAGCTGGAATGTATAGCATAGTTAAGTGACTGACAACATACCAGTCTAGTGCTATTGTTTTTGACCAATGCAATTATAAAACCAGTTTGCTGTAATTTCCTTCTTATTTTTTTTTTAATCTATAAAAACCCAGAGCCTTCAGGTGCCATTCCAGGAGCACAATTCTGACTTATTCTGAGCAACTAGAGTTTTTGTTACTTCCCTATGTGGCTGTCTTCATTTTGTCTTGCATAAACTCTTTATTCTCACATTTGGTTTGCCTGGACTTGCCTTTTAGATGGACAGTGGTGTAACTTAAAGGCTTTAGAGCTGACAAGTCAATGGTCTAGATTTCAGCCCAATTCTGAAGGCCTGAGAACCAATGCTGAGGGCAAGACAAGACTAAAATTCAGTTCAAACATTAAATTCAATCATCTCTCAATCTCTTGTTATGCTCAGATCCTCAACAGATCGGGTGATGCCCACTCATATTGAGGAGGGTCATCTACATTATTCAGGTCACCAAATGAAAGATTAATCTCTTTAGAAACACTCTCACAGATACCCTAGAACTTATGTTTACCCATATATCTGGGCATACCATGGCTCAATCAAGTTGACACGTACAATTAATCATCATAATATCTAAGTATTTCATTTTGAAAGGGTGATGATGTAAATGTTAATGGGTTTTATTTTTAGATTCCATTTGTTAATTTCTGATGTATAAAACAGTGGTTGACTTTCATATATTAATTTTGTGTCCTGAAATCTTGCTAACTACAGGTTCTTTTTTGTTGATTCTTTTGGATTTTCTATGTGATGATCATGTCATCTGTGAACAAATTCCTTTATTTCATCCAAATCTGTATGCATTTTTATTTTCTTTTTAAAAAATATTATTGCATTAGTTAGAATTCCCAGATATTGAAAAGCAGTGACAAAAGAGCCCATCCTTCCTCGTTCCTGATTTTAGCAGGAAAGCTTCAAGTTTTTCAACATTAAGTATGATGTTTGCTGCAGGTTTTTGGTAGATGTTCTTTATCAAGTTGGATATGTTCCCTTCTAGCTTTCAGTTGCTGAGAATTTTTCTTGATTGTCATAAATGGGTGTTGGGTCGGGTGTGGTGGTATACTCCTATAATCCCAGCGAGTTTGGAGGCTGAGACATGAGGATCACAAGATTGAGGCCAGTCTTAGCGGCTTAACAAGATTCTCAGCAACTTATTGAGACACTCTCTGTCTCAAAATAAAAAAAATTTTAAAAAGTTGGGGATGTAGTTTAGTGGCAAAGCCTCTCAGATTCAATTTTTAACACACATACAAAAAAATGGGTGTTGGATTTTGTTAAATGTTTCTTATGTATCTACTGACATAATCAGGTAATTTTTTTCTTGGTCTATTGATCAACAGATTTAATTAACTAATTTTCAAGTGATGAACTGTTATGCCAGATTTGTGGGACCCCAATAGACCTCCAGGAGCCGAATCCCATGCAATCACACAAGACTCTTTATTGCAAGCTCGAGCCTGGCCTCACAACCTTTCCCAATGCAGCGATCCCAGGGAGTGAGCCTCGTCCTTTGTTCAGTGAGATTTTATAGGTTTTGGGAGGATACTCTATGCGTCACAACATCACACAGCAAATCATTCCATACCGAGGGAGAGTCAAACAACAACTCTTAACATTGATTAGCACATTCACTGGCAGGAACAAGTTGGGTAGGGGTAATTGGTTAGTACAAGAAGGGGATTCCTTTGAACTGATTTGGTTTAGACCATGAGGAGTGTACGTGCTAAACTACATGGTTTCCCAACATGTTATCAACCACCATAAACTACTTGGGGGTCATCTGGCATTCCAGGTATTTTCCCTGTCTCATGCTGATTGGAGGTTGCTATGGGGGGTTGCTATGGGTCCTCACCTAGCCTAACTGAGTCAGGGACACCTGGCTCCTCAGACCTCTCCTGTTATTTACAGACAAACTCAGCAGGTATGTGCTTAGGAGTGCTCTGTAGGTTTTTCCAAGGACAAGGGTCACGCCCCTTCCTTGGACTGGCTTTGCTCTGAGATAGAGGCTGGTTTCTCAAAAATGGAGTCACATTACTTTTTTCAGAACCAGTCTCTATACCTGGAATAAGTCCTGGTTGGTCATGGTATATAATTCTTTTTATGTACTTCTTGATTCAATCTGCCAATGTTTTGTTAAGGATTTTTTTTTTCACTTAAGTTCAGAAGAGGTACATATTAGTCTGTAGTTTTCTTTTGTAATTACTTTATCTGGCTTTGGTTATTAGGATGATGCTAGTTTCATAAAATGAGTTATGAAGATTCCTTATATTCTAGCTTCTGAAATAGATCATAGAAAATTGATCTGATTTCCTATTTTTAACTTTATTCATTTTTCCAGTAATGTCTTGAGGATTTTTTCTTAATGTTTTTCACCACCATGGATTGTCCAGAAGCATTTGTTGTAGTTGTCTAAATATGTCTAATGCTTGAACAGTGAAGTGCTGGTAAATGTTTAACAACTAGAATGGGAGTGGGGACTGAGTTGTGAATTTACCAATTCCCATTGTATAAACACGTTCACTATGTCCTATTTCAAGTTATCAATGTATTTCAAGTTATCAATGTGACATCTTTGAATTCAAAACTTGGAACAGGAGTAGCCCATCCTTGTATTTCAGCCATACAAATATGATAGACATAAATAACCTTACGAGCATAGATAATAATGAAATGTAGTAAAATAACTAGGAAATAATGAGCTTTAACTATTTATTGCTTTTGTTTTTAATATAACTTCTTTTTTGGGGAGGGGTGAATTACCAGGGATTGAACTCAGAGGCACCCAACCACTGAGCCCTATTTTGTATTTTATTTAGAGAGAGGGTCTCACTGAGTTGCTTAGCCCCTCACTTTTGCTGAGGCTGGCTTTGAACTCATCGTCCTTCTGTTGGGATTACATGTGTGCACCACTGCGCCGGCCTGGCTCCTAATATAATCTTCTAGTTAGAAGTTTAGGCAATTTAATTTTTAATAATGGCTAATGCTTGGCTTGTAAATTTTCTGAAAATTTAATAGTTCTTATGAGCTGGACCCAGCATGTTTCTTAAATATGAAAATAATCTCTCTTCAATCCCAGAAAACTCTCAGCCAATTTGTCTTCAATATTATGCCCCAGTTCCCATTCTTTCTGATCTCTCCTGCTCCTTTAATAGGAGGTCTCCTGTACCTCCTATTAAAAGCATGATTATTCTTCTTATTCTAGTTTTCTTTCATATTTTTCTATCTCTCTGTAATGTGTTCTGCTACTTCACATTTATCTCCCAATGTGCCACTTTTCTCCTTGATGATGAAAAGTTTACATTTTAGCCACTTTGAATTCCTTAAAAAATTTCATCCATCATAACCTTTTATTTCCAGAATTTTTATTTGGTCCTTTGAAAAATCTACTTGTTCTTTTTTTCCACATTTTAAAAATGTACATATTGAAGGGATACTTGTTTTTTAAAATATGATACTGTTGTGGCTTTGTGGTATCTATTACTTCATTTATCTCTGAACATTTTAAACCTATTCATTTGATTTTTTTCTCTATTTAAAAAATTTTTAGTTGTTGCATTTCAAATCTATTTCCTCTGTTTATGATTATAGTCAGGTTCCCAGCAGGAAATAGAGGACATAATCAAATTAGGATAGTTTCAGGGAGATTTATTTACAGAAGGACAATTTACAGAGGTGTGACAGGGTACAGGGAAACCACAAAGGATGGTGCAATAGCCTGTGAGTAGCAGCAGTGGAGCCTTTACCTCTCCTTGACCCAAAGAAAGTGAGACAAGGAAAAGTTTATAGATAAGCAGCTCTTGAAGAGAAGATCACTGTTGAGGGACATCACAGCCAACATCTGAAAGAGAGACAATTGGGGAACAAAAACTTGAATTCCACTCACTGATCTTCTGTTAGAGCTTCTTACTGACAGGTCCAACAAGAAGCCAGAGAGCAAGATAACCCATGGTTGCAGTCCAGGCAGGTCTATCATCTGCAACAGAAGGCAGTGGAGGAGGTGGGAGAGTGGTCTGGAGGGACAATGATTGAAGATAAGCAATGCACTTATCTTGTCTTCCCAGGGAGTTGGGAAGGTGGTTTTTGTTTTGTTTTGTTTTTTATGATTTGTAAGTTTTGGCTGTGACTTCATCTTTGGCTGGAGTTGTTTTACATGGGAGTTTCTTGTGCTCTGGATTGGGCGGGTTCTCAGAGAGGAAGTTTAATGTTTTCTTGTTCCTATTCTTATAAGAAACACTGGATTTGGATCTCTTTTCATGTGGGTTTTTCTATTTAGAGTTCCTACACCTTGTAGTATGAATTCAATGACATATTCACAAATGACATAGGCCTGAGTTTCTGATTTCTTTGGATTCATTTGATTCATTGTCCCCCATAGTCATCAGGATTAATTGCCACTTTCCCTGCTGAGAACCATAGTACTTATTTCCTGACTTACTTCAGGAAACAGCCCTTTGTGGCTGTTGGCATTATGTAAGGATTTTGGTTTCAGCTCCCTCTTCAAAAAAAAATTTATTTTAATAAACTATTAAAAATTGTGATCAAATACAAAACAAAATATTTGTTACCTCCCCTTTATGTGAACATTCAAGTGACAGTAATTATATTTGCATTGTTGTCACCATCACCAACATCCATCTCCAAAGCTTTTCATCTTCCCAAACTGAAATTACATACCCATTAAATATAATTCCCCATTCCTTCCTCCTCCCATTTTCTTACAATCACTATTTTATTTTCCTCTTCTGTGAATTTGAATATATTAAGTACCTCAAATAAGTGGAAAAACATACTATTTGTCTTTTTGTGACTGGCTTATTTCGCTTAGCACAATATTCTCAGGGTTCATCCATGATCTTGCAATGACAGAATTTCTTTCCATTTGAAAGATAAATAATATTTTATAATGTGTATATACTACATTTTACTTATCAATTCATCAATTGATGGACACTGGTTGCTTCTTTTCAGGCTTTGTTGGAAATAATGATGCTACACACATGGATGTACAATTAGCTTCCCAGGCTTTATGGATTTAAGACTTAGTGTTCTTTCCTCGTATATCCATCTAAACTCTATCCTTTAGCATAAAAGGTCTATTTCCAATTCCAAAACCCCTCTGGACTGTAGCTTCTGCTCTCACTTTACAGGGTTACTGGGTACAGAAGTGCAGGTTATGTCCTACACAAAGGCACATGGGCAAGGTGAAGCAAGGAACAAAATCAAGTTTGAGCTCCACTCACTAAGTCTTAATTCCATAAACTCAGAGTCTTGGTCCATTTTCTGGTTCAAGAAAAGGCATCTACTGAGTTGACTGCCTTGTCATGCATTTACTTGTCTCTTGATGTGTCTTTTGTTTTCTGTTTCATTTTTGGCATCCTGGTTTTGGTTCTCTTGTTTTTGAACTCATAAACATACTTCATTTTTTTTGTTGCTTTATTTTATTTCTAAGTGTTTGTTGTTTTATGTTATTTCTAAATGTCTTAGTTCAGGCTACTGTAACAAATATACCAGTATTATGGTTTGGATGTGAGGTGTCCCCCAAAAGCTCACCTGAGACAATGCAAGAAGGTTCAGAGGAGAAATGATTGGGTTGTGAGAGTCTTAATTAATCCCCTGACAGAAATTAACTGAGTGCTAACTGAAGTGGTAGTGTGTGGCTGGAGGAAGTGGGATTTGGGGGTGTGACTTTGAGTTATGTATTTTGTGTCTGTGCTTCCTGATCATCATGTAAGCTGTTTCTCTCTGCCATACCCTTCTGCCATGATGTCCTGCCTTACCTTGAGCCCAGAGGAAGGGAGCCTGCTGTTTATGGATTGAGACCTTTGAAACTGTGAGCCCCTAAATAAACTTTGTCTCCTCTATAATTGTGCTGGTTAGTTCTTTTAGTCACATCAGTGAAAAAGCTGACTAAAACAACCATAGACGGAGTAGTTTCAACAATAAATGTTTATTTCTTTTGGTTTTGGAAGCTTTTTGGACACTCAAGATCTATGTGTTGGCTGACCCAAGGTTTGATGAGGGCTTGCTTCTTGATTTGCAGATGGCTATCTTTTTGTTGTATCCTTATTTGGCAGAAAGCAGGGACAGAGGGAGGAAGCTCTATAGTCTCTTCTAATAAGGGCAATCCTGTTCCTGATGACTCTACCCTTAGGATCTAATTACATCCAAAAGACCCCACTTCTAAATACATTCTGCTGGGGATTAGACTTAAATACTTCCATGGGAGGTGGAGGGATGGGGAGGTTGGTGGGTGGGGCAGGACAAAAACATTCAAAACAAGGAGGAAAGACCTTTTCATTGACTGGAAGTTATCACCTTCATTATTTTAAAATACATTCTGTATTTTAAAATAAATTCTCTTCTGTGTATTTTTTATTCTCCCAAATTAGATGGTGGTGGGTAATTATAATAAAAGAAATGGGAGATGGGGTAATTATAATAAAAGGAATGTTAAATTATAAACCTATTAAATCAAGAGCAAAAGGACAAAAGTCAAGTAAGGAGGTATGCATGTAATGTTAGAAACATATTTATGCTAAAATGAGCTACTGAAAAGAGAAAATTCAGCTTCCTATTTTGAAAATCAAGACAAAAAGGGAAATGTGATAGATTGTATTTAGAGCATTTTATTTGGTAATTAATATGTATATAAAATATATCTGATTTTCTGGAATTTCCCCATATAAACATGAATATAAAATTGTATTTGTCCTATAACACAGAGAGGTCTATTATCGGATTATACATAGGCCTGAAGTCAAGGATTATAAGTGCAAGAGTGACTTTTCCATATTTGTGTTCCCATCTCAAGAACCAGACATTCCTGATTTAGACCCAGAATCTAGCCTTGCCTTCCCCTGTTAAAATGCTGTGCTGGTAGCTATGGAAGATGTTTTCTTGCTCAGTCTCCTTGGCTCTACTTGAAGTGGAAGTTGAAGCATTTTGCCTTCAAGGCAAAAGATTTTAATTCTTTCTAGTGCTTTCCCTTACACAATGACCTGGGAAAATAGCCAGATGAATGTTGTTTAACTTGTTTGGGTGAATGTGAAGGTAGAAGCCATAGCCTTAGGATTCTGAACCTGTGAGTGAGGTCAGACCTCAGAAATCAAGTGCTAGTTTTAGGTCCATGGAGTAGCCTAATTTGTTGTTGTTGTTGTCTCGTTGTTTGTTTGTTTTTCTTGGACAAAGAGCATAAGCAGAGAACCTACAGCTGTGAAAACTCCATAGAAGCTTAGCAGCAGGTGCATTTACCTAAACTATTTGGAAAAGAAACTCCAGTCTTTCCCAGTTAAGAGAAAAAGGCCACTCTTTCACTGACCTTTTGCTTGATCTTTAGAACACTCAATTTTGCATAAAATGGCTGATTTCATATTAGCCAAAGTAACAGTGAAATCAACTTGGTAAATGTCAAATTAATACTAAATAGGAAGACTCATCCTAGTGCTAACAAAGGTCAGCATTACCCAAGATGAGATGGATGTGATCAGAAAAAGAAGGACGGACCAAGGGAAAAGAAAAAAAAGATGAGTTAGCTGGATGTGGTGGTGCACACACCTGCAATCCCACCAGGCTGAGGCAGAAGAATTGCAAATTCAAGACCAGACTTAGCCATCAAAAACCTTAGAAATTTAGTGAGACCCTGACTCAAAATTAAAAAAATAAATAAAAATTTTAAAAAGAACTGGGGATGTAGCTCAGTGGTAAAGCACCCTTGGGTTCAATCACCCAGTACCAAAAGAGTCATGTGGTATTTTTGGAATGTGAAAACTGCAATAGTCTACCTTTTCTATGACTTTGTTCCCTGGGGAGCTTGAAGATGCAGAATATGAACTCTCCCAACAATAGCTCACCATTTTGGTTGCTACCCTTAATGGAAGGTCTTGAAACAGACTTTCGAGGGGAAGAGACCAGGATATAATGTGGTCCAGGCTCAGAGAAAGACATCTTATGCACATGTGTCAAAAGATTGAGGATGGGTTAGTAACCTTACACAGGAACTTAGGTCTGTAAGTGTAGCCTCCTTTAAGGACAAAGTAGATTAGGTGTTAGCAATTACCCAGCTCAAACAATTCTAGAGAGACACTAGCCCATTAATGGGACTGCTGCTCTGTCCCTGCCAATCTGCTCCCTCTGTGAATCCCAGCAGAAGCCTAAGTGGAGGTATCCCTCCGCTAGGAATCACATGCTCCTATTAAACTCTTCCCAGAAGTTTACACTGCTTTATAACTTCAGTTTATTACAGTGCCTACCCATAGTGCTAGTGATATTCTCCTCCTAATAAGAATCTTGTATCTTATGCTTACTTTGCTCCCTTCTATACAAATTCCTGTTCATGTACTTTTGGGTTGTGTTTGCATTATACTACCCTCTCCTCTCCTTTCCCAACCAGATTCACAGGCTTGGGTGTGATGTAAGTTCTTTTCCTTTCTAGTTGATTCTTTCTGCCTCCTTTACTCTTCCTTCTCCCCCTCTCCTGCTTTATCACTGGCTTCTCCAGTCTGTTTTCCTCTCTTCCTCCACCTTTGCCCAGTCTTCTAGCGCCCTTTAAGAAGTGTATTTAGCAGGAAGGTCTTTGCACACAGGTATTCATTTCTTCTTTGGCAGTATTTTTAGTTTTTGTACATCTCAGAGAATTCTGCTACAGGGACCTTCCATGGAAGAAAGGCACTAAGGAAAGCAGAGAGGAAGTGGGAAGGGAATGGGAAGGAGAGGGCCCCAGGAGGACCCCAAACAAGCTAACATGGAGCATTTTGGAGTAAACTCTAAAAAAAAATAAATATATGCTTTCACTATTTTACTGCTTACAAAGTGCATTTTTATATTTGTTACCTGATTTGTCTGTGGCATAGATATCCTTTATCACATTTTGCAAATGGGGACCTGGGGTTATAAATTAATATGAACTATAATGATGTAGTTTATAAAGGCAGAGCAGGGATTTGAGGCTTTTGACTTCAGCTCTTTCTCTTCCTCACTACTCCATAAGGCCATGAAAAGTGAGTGGGGTTTGGGTGAACTCAGGGAGAATTCAAGTCATCTTTAAAAGGGCTATGCTTTTCACAAATTTAAAAAGCCAAAAAATCAAGATTTAAGGCCTAAATCATCATGATCAATTTTTCTTGTAGTAACAGAATAATTTAAAAATTAAAAATTAAAAAATTTTTTTTTCAGCAACAAGGAGTGTGAGTCAATCTGCTTAAAGATACATATAACTTTTTAAAACTCCTGCGACATAGGCAGGGAATTAGACTGAATTTCCAAATTGGCAGAAAGCTCTCTTTCTAGAATGACTTCTCTGAACCCTGTGTAGAGGCAGGAAGATGGACATGGAGACCATTTAAGTTTCCTTCAGCAAGGCTGGGTGGTAGACTTATTAGTGGGCCATTTTCATTTTCTGTGATTTCAAAATCGATTGGATTCTATTACTTTGTTTTTGTTCTTTCTGTGTCTTGTGAAGTGTTCCTTCTATCTTAAAGCACCTCTGAAATCACTAGGGCAAACATTCTGAGCAAGGAGCTCACTAAACTTAAGGTCTTTAGACTAGACTGCTGCATCATCACCTTTGGAAAGTAATCTTTTAAAGATACTCTTCAGGCAGGTGAAAAGCCACACAATAACGGATAAAACAGCCAGTCATTTGATCTGTTTTAGCCATTCCGATGAGAAGAGTTTCTGTTAGAAACCTGAGTAGGAAGTTCTGATTAGGAGGCCTCTATTTTGCTAGGCTCCTGCCCCAGTTTAGGAGTCAGTTTGCAATTCCACACACCCAGATGGCTCTGTAATGGGCTACATTACACAGAAAATTCCAACAAAGCATCCGAATGTCTGAGGTAAGAGAGCTCTTTGTAAATTAAGGAGAAAAATAATCAGGAGCATAATCCTGTCCCTAAGCCAAATCTGGATAATGTTAAAAGACTTCTAAATAACACCATCTAACTCTTTCTTTGCCAGAATTACAAGAGTCTACACTGGAAGAGATGTCCCCTGCCACTGCCCCTATAGTAGCAAAGTAAGGAGCTTCAGGAACTTTGGAAAGGTGAATGAAAAAAAAGCGGAACAAGGAAGGTGAAGAGGGAAAATGGTGAGGAAATGCCACACCTTAAAAATAAAATTTTTAAAAAAATGAGAAGTAATTTTAAATTATTTGCTTAAAGAACTTCCTTGGGCTGGGATTGTAGCTCAGGGGTAGAGCGCTCGCCTCGCATGGGCGGGACCCGGGTTCGATCCTCAGCACCACATTAAAATAAAGGCATTGTGTTTTGTCCATCTACACCTAAAAAATAAAATATTAAAAAAAAAGAACTTCCTCGATGCCACCAGGACCTGGACTCAGTTGACACTCCATCTCCACCACCCTACCACCTCATGGTGTCATCACTTCCTCCTTACCCAACCTTCACGCATAGTCCTGGCTGCACCCTCAACTTCTTTGCCCCTCCTTTTGGAGTATGTGTCTGGCAAAATCCTAACTATATTTAAATCCAACTGTCTGCCTGCTTCACATTTAAAAGCATTAGGGGAAAACATGTAGCCATGGAGACTGACTCACTTTAAGTTCATGATCATGTATATCCCATAGCCCTCCATGCTGCCTGTCTATCCCATCACATCACCCATTCCTCTAGATGGTTAGTTGTCATGCCTGCTCCCTCTTTTTACTCTTGGTGGATCATTTTGCTTACTATTTTCTCAATGTGAACAATCAGAGGAGACTTCCATGTGCTCCATTATCCCAGTTGCCTAAGGACTGATATCAGCCCTTGGAAGATGGCCCCAGTATCAACTACATTCTTCTACTCTAGTTATCATTTACTTCAAAGGCAGTATATTTACTGGAAAACCAGAAAGCATCAAGTTAGCACTGTCCCCCGCATGCTCCCTTGGTTGATGTGTCCCTCTCTCTTGGGCTGTTGTGCCTCTTTTGTTTGATACTTCTCAAGTGCATGCAAACCTGTTTAAACTAGGGACCTGCCCCTGGTGGTTCACACACTATCACCTGGGAGGATCTTACTGTACAGACTGCTTTAATTTTCACTATTGTTAATCCTGTCCAGCTGCTACCTAGAACCTTGTCCAAGGTTTTCAGGTGCATGTCCCAAGGGTAGGGTAGGACTATACAGGTTAGCCCATGTGTAAGTCCAGTGAGGACTGCCCTGCTTTCTGCCTCCTCCTCTGATGTCTGCTGGAGGAAGAGACCATGGTAGGTCTTAAAAAAAATATGGTGCATATTAATAATAACTATCATTTATGGAGAATCTATTATGAGCCAGATGTTTCACATGAATTAATTCACTTAATTCTTTTTTTTTATTGTTGGTCGTTCAAAACATTACATAGATCTTAATATATCATATTTCACAGTTTGATTCAAGTGGGTTATGAACTCCCATTTTTACCCCGTATACAGATTGCTGTAACACATCAGTTACACTTCCATTGATTTACATATTGCCATTCTAGTGTCTGATGTATTCTGCTGTCTATCCTATTCTCTACTATCCCCCCTCCCCTCCCCTCCCCACCCCTCCCCTTTTCTCTCTCTACCCCCTCTACTGTAAATCATTTCTTCCACTTGTATTATTCTTCTCTTACCCCTCCTTTCCTCTTATATGTAATTTTGTAAAACCCTGAGGATCACCTTCCATTTCCATGTGATTTTCCTTCTCACTCCCTTTCCCTCCCACCTCTCAACCCTGTTTAATGTTAATCTTCTTCTCAAGCTCTTCATCCCTACCCTGTCCTTGGTTACTCCCCTTATATCAAAGCAGTCATTTGGCATTTGTTTTTTAAGGATTGGCTAGCTTCACTTAGCATAATCTGCTCTAATGCCATCCATTTCCCTCCAAATTCTATGATTTTGTCATTTTTTAATGCAGAGTAATACTCCATTGTGTATAAATGCCACATTTTTTTATCCATTCATCTATTGAAGGGCATCTAGGTTGGTTCCACAATCTTGCTATTGTGAATTGTGCTGCTATGAACATCGATGTAGCAGTGTCCCTGTAGCATGCTCTTATTAGGTCTTTAGGGAATAGACCGAGAAGGGGAATAGCTGGGTCAAATGGTGGTTCCATTCCCAGATTTCCAAGAAATCTCCATACTGCTTTCCAAATTGGCTGCACCAATTTGCAGTCCCACCAACAATGAACAAGTGTACCCTTTTCCCCGCATCCTCTCCAGCACTTGTTGTTGGACTTCATAATGGCTGCCAATCTTACTGGAGTGAGATGGTATCTTAGGGTGGTTTTGATTTGCATTTCTCTGACTGCTAGCGATGGTGAGCATTTTTTCATGTACTTATTGATTGATTGTATGTCCTCCTCTGAGAAGTGTCTGTTCAGGTCCTTGGCCCATTTGTTGATTGGGTTATTTGTTATCTTATTGTCTAATTTTTTGAGTTCTTTGTATACTCTGGATATTAGGGCTCTATCTGAAATGTGTGGAGTAAAGATTTGTTCCCAGGATGTAGGCTCCCTATTTACCTCTCTTATTGTTTCTTTTGCTGAGAAAAAACTTTTTAGTTTGAGTAAGTCCCATTTGTTGATTCTAGTTGTTAACTCTTGCACTATGGGTGTCCTATTGAGGAATTTGGAGCCCGACCCCACAGTATGTAGATCATAGCCAACTTTATCTTCTATCAGACACCGTGTCTCTGATTTAATATCAAGCTCCTTGATCCATTTTGAGTTAACTTTTGTGCATGGCGAGAGAGGGAGAACTTCCAAATACATTCTACGAGGCCAACATCACCCTGATGCCTAAACCAGACAAAGACACTTCAAAGAAAGAAAACTACAGACCAATATCTCTAATGAACCTAGATGCAAAAATCCTCAATAAAATTCTGGCTAATCAGATTCAAAAACATATCAAAAAAATTATACACCATGATCAAGTAGGATTCATCCCTGGGATGCAAGGCTGGTTCAATATACGGAAATCAATAAATGTTATTCACCACATCAATAGACTTAAAAATAAGAACCATATGATCATCTCGATAGATGCAGAAAAAGCATTTGACAAAGTACAGCATCCCTTTATGTTCAAAACTCTAGAAAAATTAGGGATAACAGGATCATACCTAAACACTGTAAAAGCAATCTATGATAAGCCACAGGCCAGCATCATTCTGAATGGAGAAAAATTGAAGGCATTCCCTCTAAGATCTGGTACAAGACAGGGATGCCCTCTCTCACCACTTCTGTTCAACATAGTCCTCGAAACACTGGCCAGAGCAATTAGACAGACGAAAGAAATTAAAGGCATAAAAATAGGAAAAGAAGAACTTAAATTATCACTATTTGCAGATGACATGATTCTATACCTAGCAGACCCAAAAGGGTCTACAAAGAAACTATTAGAGCTAATAAATGAATTCAGCAAAGTGGCAGGATATAAAATCAACACGCATAAATCAAAGGCATTCCTGTATATCAGCGACAAATCCTCTGAAACGGAAATGAGGACAACTACTCCATTCACAATATCCCCCCCCAAAATAAAATACTTGGGAATCAACCTAACAAAAGAGGTGAAAGAGGTATACAATGAAAACTACAGAACCCTAAAAAGAGACATAGAAGAAGACCTCAGAAGATGGAAAAATATACCCTGCTCATGGATAGGCAGAACTAACATCATCAAAATGGCGATATTACCAAAAGTTCTCTATAAGTTCAATGCTATCCCAATCAAAATCCCAACAGCATTTCTTGTAGAAATAGATAAAACAATCATGAAATTCATATGGAATAATAAAAGACCCAGAATAGCAAAAACAATGCTAAGCAGGAAGTGTGAATCAGGCGGTATAGTGATACCAGACTTCAAATTATACTACAGAGCAATAGTAACAAAAACAGCATGGTACTGGTACCAAAACAGGCGGGTGGACCAATGGTACAGAATAGAGGACACAGTAACCAATCCACAAAACTACAACTATCTTATATTTGATAAAGGGGCTAAAAGCATGCAATGGAGGAAGGATAGCATCTTCAACAAATGGTGCTGGGAAAACTGGAAATCCATTTGCATCAAAATGAAACTGAATTCTCACAGTTGCATTCTAAGGTGAGTTTAATTATCCTTACTTAATAGATGAGAAACTAAGACTCAGATTGTGTGATGTGCTGAAGCCTCAGTGTTAAATTAATAAAGGATGGAGCCTTCACTCACACTGAAGTGTGCCTGAGTTCGAAACCTGTGTTTCTTTCATAACATCTATCCATTTATGTCCAAATGAGAGCTTAGAGTTCACTGAAGACCCTCAGCATCACTCTGAAGATTTCCTAGAATGCTGTGAGCTACTCAATCTTTAATTTCTTCTTTCAAGTCTCATAATGTTTATTAACATATCCAGTCATATAAAACCAGGTTATGAACAAGATCTGATAAATTAAAATTCTTATCAAACCAGGTTATGAACAAGATATAATAAATTACATTTTTTATCTATTTTCATTTCCACTTGGAGGTATAACAGGCCTCTCAAAATTGACATACACCAAACCAAACTCCTGAGGACCACTATACCTCATATGTTCTTCCTCAATTAAATGGCAACTCCATTCTTCCAGACGCTCCAGCAAAAATAACTTGGTGTCATGTTTAAGTCTTCTCTTTCTGTCATAGAACATCAAGAAATCTTGAAGGTTCTACCTCTAAAACATATTAAAACCTATTTCTTATTGCTGCTCTTACTTTGAGCCTAGTTTCATTTTCTTTTGGTCTGAATGATTGCAAAAACTTGTTTCCTGACTATATTCATGTCCCTCTACAGCTTTTATTCAGTATTACAATCCAGAGCAAGCCTTTAAGACAAAAGTCAGGTCATATAGTTCTTCTGCTCAGTATCACTGACCAGCTTCTCATTTTACTCAAAATAAAACTTAAAGTCCTTATAATGGCTTACAAGGCTATATATCTTATTGATTCTCCTTCCCTTTCTGAACTATTTCCTACTTCTCTCCACTAATCTCACTTAGTTGAGCTATACTAATCTCCTTGTTTTCCTCAAACACGATGACTACCTCTGTCTCAGGACTGTGCTCCCTCATTTTTTTTTTTTTGCAGATCTTTACTCAAATAGTACTTTATTAGCAAGGCTGCCCCTTTACCAACCATAGTGGCTAATGTCCCAAAATGGCTACGTCTTCTGGCATTCACAGCCTACTATGGCTTTCTCCCTTGTAATCTAGTGAGCACTGTCACTTGTTTTGATCAATAGAATGTTGTGGAGGTCAGGTCATAAGTAGCCTTAAAGTTTTTGCCTAGATTTCTTCAGGGGAAGCAACCAGCATATATGAAGCCTGACTACTCAATCCCTACAGTGAGAAAGCCCAAAACAGCCTTGTGGAAAGGTCACGGAGACAGAGTGAAGTCTGGCCAGACCCAGTTGTTCCAACCTTCCTAGCTCCTTCCCAGCTGAGGGGCCAGCCATATGAATTAAGAAGACATTTCAAATGTCTAGCCAGGTCAATTCTTTAGCTAACTCCAGCCTCAGTTACCATATTCCTGCAACTGTGTGAAGACCCCCAAATTAGAACCACCCAGTCCACCTACAAAATCATCATACATTTTGCCATAAACCAATAGGACTTTGGGTGTTTTGTTGCAGCAATGAATATCTGGAACAGAGGTCAAGGTAAGTTCCATCCCTCTCCCATTCATAATGATACTCTATCTCCTCCTTACCTTACTTTGTTTTCCTCCTATCACCTCCTTGCTTACTGTGCATTTACCTATTTGTTATCATCTTCTTGTCACAACTGGAATATAAACTTTGGGAAGGCCGAGACTTTATCACTAGTGCCTGGAAGTCAGGCTTAAGGTAATCCCTCAACAAATATTTGTGGAATGATTGTATACATTTAGTTTATTTTGTTGTTTACTTTTTCTAAATATAACATACCCCAAAAAAGAAATGACTGAAATTAAATAGCCCATGCATGTAGTCTTCCCTCTTAGGAGGACATCATCTAAAATACTTTGCCTTCCCATTGAAGCATACTTTCCAAGGAGGAAGGCTCTATCCCTTTAATACATACGATTATGTATTAAACCCTGGAGAAAGGGACTATAGAAGTGTAATAGACTGAATGTCTGTGTTCCTTCCTCCTTTCTCCAGAAGTATCAAAACAAAAAACGTAAACAAAGCTAATTGCTGGAACATATTTATGCTAGCATTTTTTCCACAGTGTAATTGAAATGAGATCTTGAACTGTTAAACAACACCAACAAAATTCTTGTTAAAATTGGTATATTCTTGAAGAAATAAGTGTGAATAGAGAAAACAGCCCACTCTGGAGCTAGGGTGTCATTCCATGTAAAGTAAGGATGAATTTTGAACACCTGCCACTTCCTGGGCCTCAGTTTCAGACTTCCAAATAGCACCTTCTTAGGTAAGAATGCTTATTTTCCCTGAGCACAAGTAACAGGAATGCATAATCATTTAGACTTTGATAGAAAGAAAAGAGACACTGCTTCCACCTCAAAAATGACGCAGCAGGCAGAGATAACGTAAAGGCTCAGAAGCTTACAATAATTGCATTACCAACAAGAACATCTAGCTAGCTTCTCTGTTGAAATATCTACAGTTAGGCTTTCTGTGTGTTCTCCATGACCCAGGTCTATGAATCTTACTTTTTGGCAATTATCTCAGTTGGGTCACTTCCTGAGGACAAAGGGTAACTACAATTTCTACTTCTTTCTAGATTGAAAAACATTCTAGCTTTGCCACAATAGCTTTTTCAAAAATTTTTTGGTCCCCTGCCTCCACCTTGCTACATTAATCTTATAGTAAAATCTGTGCATCCTGTTCAAATAATCCCATTCAAAAGATTAGAAAACTAGATTTAAAGAGGCTAAAGATCAACTAGGATAAGAGTCAAATCTTCAGGTATAAACTCCATTAGTTCTCCATTGTAGAACACTATAAAATTAAATTATTATAAACTCTCAAAGACTTTGAAAGACATTTCTTAATGAGGTCAAGGCTGAACATGGCTCTTTATATTTTTTCTGAGGAAAAAAACTAACATCAAATCTCTACTCAACTATAGCTGGAAAAATAAATATTGATCTAGTTTCCTCCTGTAAATTCTGAATTTGAGTTCACAGGAACTTACAGTTAAAAGCAAACTTTAACTTAATCTAAATCCATCATAAGTTATAATTAAAAACTCAAAATAGGTTATTTAAAACATTTGTGTGTGTGTGTGTGTGTGTGTGTGTGTGTGTGTGTGTGAGGGATTGAACCACTGTGCACATGTGCTAGGGGTACTTAACATGTGCCAGGGGTACTTAACCACTGAGCAACATCCCTGGCCCTTTTTGTTTTCAATTTGAGACAGGCTCTTGCTAAATTGCTTAGGGCCTCATTAAGTTGCTGAGTCTGGCTTTGAACTTGTGTCCTTCTGCCTCTGTCTCCTGAGTTCCTGGGATTACAGGCCTGCACCACTATTCCCAGATACAAAAAAAGTATCTTTAGATAATTTCACACATTATTAGTAAATGACTCTCTTAAAACAAATTGGAATTTGTTTTAAGAATAAGATATATTGAGGTCACTGGTACTTTTTATGTTAATAGCAAAATTTAAAAGTTTTAAATATATGTTAAAAAGAAAGTCAAAAAGGTTATTTCAGAAGGACTGTGAAAATAGAGTGAATGTTTTGGCTTTCATAATAGGTTTGGATTTGTTTTATAGATTCTTCCCAGTAATTAGACTTAGGGTTTAGATTAACTCATGTGACTCTCTTATAAAAACAGAAGTTTTAGCCAAGCACTAACATGCAAAATAAAAACAAAAACTTTTTTTTCCCTTCAGGGGCTAGCTGCGCTACAGTTGGAAGTTCAGTAATGCATCTACACATACATGGTAATTAAATCTTGATTCTAACAAACTTCAAGTTAATTTTTAATGACTTTTTATGACTGGGTAATAAATTGTATGTAAATGAGTCATGGATGGAGACCTTAGTTTATATAAAATGTCAAAAAAACAGTACTGATTGATTATCTAAAAAGCAAGAGGCCTTGGAGATGGATCTATTCTAGATCTAACTCAATTGCCATAGGTCCCTAGTTAAGTCATTCAGTTTCTTTGGGCCATTTCCTCATCTGTAAAATATAAGAATTATGTTTGGTAATTGTAATTAATGTCTGTGTAGTGTTTAAGTCTCCAAAGTTCTTTTCTATATATGATTTAACTTAGGGAATTTTCATAATTCTATGAAGTAAGGACAGATACTGTTACCCTTATTAAGAAGATGGAGAAACTGAAGCTCATAAAGGCTTAAAGGTACAACCAAAGACACCGATTGTAAATAGTAGAGCTAGGATTCAGACTCGGAGGTTCAGGCATGATTCTGTGTAGGCAGGTACCATACCAACTACCTTTAAAAGTCTGATATAATAGGTTGTGTTTAGTCATTATTCAATTATAACCAGACTCTTAAAATACCTTTAACACTATTCAACTGGTACAACGTGTTCTCTAGCCTGCAGGACTGAATGCTCTTATGGTTCTAGTGCAGGAGGATCCAATTAAATACTAAGTTAATAGCCAACTTTATAGCCAAGCTAATAGAAAAGCCACATTACACTGGCTCCGTCTTGTCAAACCAGGCACTTTTAAGATGTCATGCTGATTTATGTCCCCTGATATTCACTGGAATCACTGGATTACTGCAAAAATGAATTCTCCCATTTCTGTTACTAACATGTGTTAATAAGAGTCACCAGGCACAATGGCACATGTCTGTAATCCCAGCGGCTCTGGAGGCTGAGGGAGGAGGATTGTGAATTCAAAGCCAGCCTCAGCAAAAGTGAGGCACTAAGCAACTCAATGAAACCCTGTCTCCAAATTTAAAAATATCTATCTATCTATCTATCTATCTATCTATCTATCTATCTATCTGCCTGTGCTGGAAGGTGTGGCTCAGTAGTTAAGTGTGCCTGGGTTCAATCCCAGGTACAAAAAAAAAAAAAAAAAAAAGTCACAATAGTAGCCAGAACACTTTGGAAATAATGTAAACAGTATTTAAGAAATGATGCTATCAAGGAGTCTTTACATTCTCTCCTCAGATATTTAACTTCAGGCATTTGCTAATTCTTAACAAGGCATTATTTCAGAAGTTCTTTTAAATTTTTTATTTGTTCTTTTTAGTTATACATGACAGTGGAATGTATTTTGATATATTATACATGTATGAAGTATAACTTCCCATTCTTGTGGTTGTACATGATATGGAGTTACACTGGTTGTGTATGCATATATGAACATAGAAAAGTTACGTCTGATTCATTCTACTGTCTTTCTGATTATTTTAGCAGTTCTTGATTTCCATTTTAAGTCAAGTCAAATATTATACTCATTTACATTTGCATAGCATACTTTTGCATTTTTCAAAGTGCTTTCACATTTATTTGATCTCATCTGGATTTAAATGGTTGAAATTGTTCTCTGTGGTCTCCAAATCAGTTATTTATTTATTTATTCTCTAGTTTTCTGTTTTATGCCATCAGGGCATTACAAAAGCTAAAGAATGAACATGACAGGCATGTCATAGAACTTTCACAAAGATAACAGAATTAATTCTAAGGGGGTTCATCCACCCCAAATTAATATGGCTTGAAGCCAAGAATAGCAAGGACAACAAAATAAAGTAAAATGTTTCAAAAGTGATAAATCAATCTAATAAAATATAACCAAGATACAGTCATCAAATGTGCAATTTCAAAGGATAAGCACAAGTTGGTTGGAATTGGTGAGACAATATTTGTAGTAGAAATGCCAACAGAATTTGAGGATGCAGGAGAAGGCCTAAATAAGCTTTACCAAAACCCATGATATTCAAAGTAAGAAAAGATGTGGAGTGACGTTAATACTTAGGTGTCATGGTTTTATCAATAGTTATTTTCATAATGAAGTTTAAAGCTTATTTTAATATGTTAGTTTTTCTTTTTATAAAGAAGAAACATATCCTAGTATTTACTTGGGAAAAAAATATCTGGAGGCACATATAACACCACTGTATTAGCAGAAACTGTCAGGGAAAAAAATTCTCATTTGTATGGATCTTAATTCGATCTGATGCAGAAGTTTCCAAATATTCTTGAAATATGTGTGAAAGTGTTCTCCTTTTAAAATTACAGCTGGAGAGCTACCGATTTGCTTGTACACTTACTGTCACTTGAGGCATTCTAAGTCAAGGTGCTTTAATCATGGGTCTATCAAAAATTGCCTCTCCTATGAATTGTGATGGATGAGGGAGAAAGAAGAGAGGAGAGAATAAGATGAAAAAGTCACATTATGGAGGATAAAATATTATTGTCATTAATTTAATTTATCCAGGAACAGAGTGAGTAACATTTTAAGTTTAATGCCACTCTTGGTATGTTTCAGAACGCTCAGGGCTTCCTTACCATTTGATATCTGGAAGGACTCCTAGAAAAAGCCTAATTTGGCTTATAGCCACTTTAGGACCATCCTGGTTCTGGGGCCTAGTTGTCTTCTTTCTCCTTCCACTCTGGATGCAGTTATGTAGCCATCTAGTGACAGGGTTGGGAATTGCAGCTTCCCTCCAGTTCTGGGGAAACCTGTCAATTCACCCTGTGAATTCAGATATGAAATGAGAGAAATTAGGTGGGCAAACCTCCCCTAACAGAGACCATCTAAATGACATACTGTGCAAATATGTCTTATCTCTCCTTGTTTAAGCATCTCTCACATGGAGTCGTAAATTCTCATGTTATCTTATAGGGTGACCAAGGAGATACAATGAAATTATATAAGCTGGAACAACATCAATGTATTTTTCAAAATCACTATTGTTTTTGTTAGCTAAACCCTTGGAATAGGCCACTGAAGAGCCTTCTTATGTGAAAGTCAGTTATAGAATCAGAAATGTCAAGCAAGACTTGATAAATTCACAGTCTAAACCCTTTATTTCAAGAATGGGGAAACCTTGAGGGCATTATATTAAGTGAAACAAGACAGTTACAAAAGAGCAAAAATGTATGATTTGACTTACAGGAAATAACTCAAGTAGTCATTTATAGAAAGTAGAATGTGATTTCTAGGTCCTAGGGGTAAAGACAAATGGGGAATTATTGTTTAAAGTAGAGAGTTCCAAGGGCTGGGATGTAGCTCAGTGGTAGAACACTTGCCTAGCATGTGCTAAGGTCCTGGGTTCAATCCCTGGTACTGTGCTCCACCCTCCCACCCCCAAACCCCCCGAAAAAAAACTCACAATGGAACATGAAAAATTGGTATTCTAAGAGTTTCAGTATGGGAGGATCAAAAAGTCCTGGAAATGGGTGATTGTGATGGCTGCACAACAATGTGAATTAATACCACTGAACAGCACACTTAAAGTGGTTAAGTACCATGACACATGACTGAATCAGGTTCACTCCGTGTGAATTGGGCTGGCAACTAAAAACCATACAAACACAGAAAATACCTTTTTGGGAGTGCAATAACAGCTCCATGGCCTCAGCTTCCAAAAGGGAGGCAAGAGAAAGGTAAGAGAGGCAGGCAAGAGAGAGTGAGCATTCTGCGAACCCTGGATTTTATTGGGGAATAAGGCAGAGAGGTAATATTACAAGATAATAAGGGGTTGGGTTTCGGAGAGTGAAGTCTTGCTTGGTGATATCTTTTTTTTAGGTTTGACTACTTAAATATTTATTTATTTATTTTTAATTGATTTTATTTTTTTAAATACATGACAGCGGAATGCATTACAATTTTTATTATACATACAGAGCACATTTTTTCACATCTGTTTGTATATAAAGTATGTTCATACCAATTCATGTCTTCACACATGTACTTTGGATAATGATGTCCATCACATTCCACCATCATTGCTAACCCTTTGCCCCCTCTCCCCACTCCCACCCTTCTGCCTTACTAGTGGGACTGCAAATTGGTGCAGCCAATATGGAAAACAGTATGGAGATTCCTTGGAAAACTGGGAATGGAACCACCATTTTACCCAGCTATTCCTCTCCTCGATATGTACCCAAAGGACTTAAAAACAGCATATTACAGGGACACAGCCACATCAATGTTTATAGCAGCACAATTCACAATAGCTAAACTGTGGAACCAACCTAGATTCCCTTCAGTAGAGGCATGGATAAAAAAAAATGTGGCATATATACACAATGGAATATTACCCAGTAATAAAAGAGAATAAAATCATGGCATTTGCAGGTAAATGGATGGAGCTGGAGAAGATAATGCTAAGTGAAGTTAGCCAGTCCCAAAAAGACAAATGCCAAACGTTTTCTCTGATATGAGGTGATTGATTCATAGTGGGGTAGGGAGGGGGAGCATGGAAGGAATAGAGTTTGGAGGGGTGATGTCTCGGGGTCAGTAGTTTGATGGACATCTTGGAAAGTCACACCTATCTCAGGTGCTGTGTGGGGATCATAGGCAGAGTGAGCAAAAAGGACACATATGTATATGCACAGCCCAGTCAGAACAGCAACATCAGTCCATTTCCATCATATGCTCAATGCACACAGCTCACACACACAGCCCATGGCTGGCTCACCACAGCTAAGATAGTACATTTTATCTTATATGTATTTTATCACATTTAGGAAAAAGGGCACAGAATGCAATGGAGAATGAAAAGCTCTTGTAGAATCATACACAATATGACATAGATCTTTCTTTCTGCAATAGGGATTGGAACCAGTGATACTTTACTACTGAGCTTCAACCCCAGTCCTTTTAAAAATTATTATTATTATTATTATTATTATTATTATTTTGAGACAGGATCTCGCTTGCTTAGGGCCTCATTAGGTTAGTGAAGCTAGCTTCGAACTTGTGATCCTTCTGCCTCAGTCTCCCTAGTCCTGAGATTACAGATGTGGGCCACTGTGTCCATTTTGACAAAGATAATTCTTATAATGTTGAGCAAAAGAGTCCAGACATAAAAAGGTGCACACAGTGTGATTCTACCTGAATAATCCCTGGGTTAAAAGTCAGGACAACTTAGCAACTCAGTGAGACCCCATCTCTAAATAAAATATAAAAAAGGGCTAGGGATGTAGCTCAGTAATTAAGTACCCCTTGTTTCAATCCTCATTACCAAGAAAAAAAAAGACACTGGGGAGGCAGGAACTGAGGTACCATGCGTTTCCAGGACTAGTCATGTTTCTGTTTCTTGAATAAGGAGTATTTACTTTTTGTAAATATTGATTGCACTGTATATTTATAATCTGGGCGGTTTTCTGTAAGTATGTTGATTTGGTTCATTTTATTTAAAGGGACATAGGTACACTGAACGGGAAGCCCCATGGTAATTAAGAAATTTTAAATCTTCATAGGAGGGAAGGTTGAAATATTTGAGTATGGGCAAAGTAGTTTGTGGTCTTCAGATATCTGAAAGAGTGAAAGAAGGAAATCACACAGCAAAATGGATAAACACTGACTTCAGAGCCTGATGTAATTGGACATGAACCCTGGCTCTGCCACTTACAGGGGTGAATTATGTCCTTCTATCAAGTCTCACTTTCTACATTTGTAAAATGGAATTAGTACTAACTACCTTGCTGGCTTACTTTTCAAGATTAGTGATAATGTATTCAACATTCTTAACCTGGGCCCTAACTTATAGGAGGTGCTCAATAAGTGGTAGAAATTATTTTTAGAAGAAAACTAAATACTGTAAAAGATGGGTCACACCTCCATGAGGCACTATAATATGTATTGAAATATTGGTCCCTTTTAACTTCTAGAATCTATGATTCTTTGTATCTTTCCATGTAACTTTCTCATGATCAAATAGCTACTACGTGGCAAGACCTTCTCCTTAAATGCTTTAAGCAAGAGTGTTATTAGAATCAAGTTATTGATGATAAGAGCTAAGTGGGTAATCCCATCAGCAAAACTCAGGCCCTGAGGTTAGGACCCTGTTCCTTTAAATTTTGAGTGGGTTCTGAAAAAGTTCAAAGAAGGAAACACCTGAGAAGAGTGTTCAAGTGATGGGCTATGAAGAGAAATGTTACAGCTTGTGGATACCAGGTTTCTATGGGGGTGGTGGAGGAGATTGTTTCTAAAAAGTTGATTAAGGAAAGCTGGGCATGGTATCGCATACCTGAAATCCCAGCAATTCCAGAGGCTGAAGCAGGAGGATTCCAAGGTCAAGGACAGCCTCAGCAATTTAGTGAGATCCTGCCTCAAAGATAAAAAGGGCTGGGTATGTAGTATTGATAAAGTGCCCCTGGATTCAATCCCTAGTATACAGAAATAAGCAAACAAACAAATAAATAGCTAAATGGAAAAACTTGAAGACAAGCTTAGTCTGCCTCACTATTTTTCAGGGTCCAACCCTTACTGGTTAAATTAATCATTAGATGGAAATAAGAGATGCTACTCTGAAAATTGTTTTCTTTACTTGTAGGCAAAAGCAATGGACTTAGTCCACAAAGGTGAGAGAAACCTGGGTAGTATTTTGGCCTAAATTTTTCCAGACCCCTCTTCTTACTGAGTCAAGACTTCTGAACCCTTACACATTTTCAAAGGAAATGTCATGCTGGTTCCTGGCTTTTCAACTTCTACATAGGCTCCCTTCCCAGCCTCTGTTGAATATTCCTGCCCTGGACTTATGTATGTCCTGGAAACAAGAAGAGTCTCTATGACAAGAGGCGAGAGGAAACAAACACCTAGAACAGTCTCTCTTTGGGGCCTTACACACACAAGTCAGACTGAGTGTGTACTTTGAACTCCTTTGAATTTGTTTATCACCCACAGCTTCTCAAATGTTGTGTTGTGGCCCTTGAAACTTTTAGATTGGATGAAAACTAGGGGGTATGAATTTAGCTCACTATAGGTTTGGCCTTAGCCAAGGGGGTAAAATAATAGCAGGTTCCTTCTGTCCATAGCAACTTATTTTAGCAGCTTCTGTCTTCAGACTAAAGGCCTTGGTAGACACCAACACGTCAGCTCAAACCCACACAAAAACCTCAGGTTTTAGTCATAGGTCTCATTAGGATGTTACATCATTTCTTAGTTTACCAGAGACATTTCCTAAAACACAGAGACCCACTGCGAGCTTCAGCCTAAAAATATTTGGGACTGTTCAGCCTATGATGCTGTCTAATAGATTTCCTTGTTTGGGTTTCCCATTGACAGATTTTTTTTTCCTTTTATCTTGGACAGTGGGCTTGTCTCTTGCATAGGTGGAATACAAAGCAGTTGCTTATTTTTGAGATTCCCAAGCCACCTTCAAGTATACAACACCAGAATCCTGCAGGAAATGATGCCACACTCAAGATGAGTAATAGGAGGAAAGTATGATAAAAGACTACTTACAAAGGTAAATGGAGTTTGGGGAAGCAAGAAGGGATTGGGTTATTTATATCCCGGGGTTAGTTACTGTGAGCAGAGGAAAGGGAGTTGTAGTTCCTTACAGCTGTGGTTCTCAAACTTCAATGTGCATCAGATCACTTGGACAACTTGTTCAAATGCAGACCCCACTCCTCTGCAGTTCCTGCAGGGGGTATGACTAGAGTATTTGTATTTTCCACAGAATTCCTGAATGACAATGCTACTGGTCTGGGAAAACTATGTACTTGATAGAGATGAGTCAAGCCAGGCAAGGTGGTGCACACCTTTAATCCCAGTGATTTGGGAGGCTGAGGCAGGAGGATCATAAGTTTGAAGCCAACTTCTACAATTCAGCAGAATTGCCTTAAAAAAAAAGATTGGGGATGTAGCTCAGTAGTAGAGTGCCTCTGGGTTCAATTCATGATATTAAATAAATAAATAGATAGATAGATAGATAGATAGGTAAATAAATAGGCGGGCTGTAGATGTAGCTCAGTGGTAAAGCACCCTTGGGTTTAATTCCTGTTACTACTGCACAAAGGAGAGAGTAGATGAGGCTAACTCAAGGAGACCCAGCAGGGAGGGCACCAGAGAAATTTAACCCAATCAGCCAAATCTCCCTCCTGTTCAATTCCCTTTGTTGCTCTTCGTCAATCAAATTTAACCAGCAGCCAAAAGCAAGGGAGCCCATTGATGGAATTCAGGCAATTCAGCCTCCAGGACACACACTGGAGTTGAGAGTAGTTTGGAGGAGCAAATGGAAAATACCCAACACTTTCACTCCAAAATATCTTCTAGAACCTTTTCGCCATTTGTTCATACTACCTTGTTTCTATTGTTCTAATGTTCAGTGTACATGAACATTCATATGTATAATATGTGATTTTCACAGTAACCCTAAAGGGTAGGCAGGAACCATGTTTATGTTCATTTATAAATAAGAAAACCAAAGCTCAACATGGTAAAGGCTGAGCATTTTATAAAACCTGGGACTTTACAAGTTTTTTTTGGGTCCCAGTTTAAGACTCTTGCCATCACTTTACACATCAGACACAAGGAAATAGTTAAGTGACACTGACCTCCCCCATTCCAATCTTCTGAGAAGCTGTCTAGTCCTCCCTCAGAGCCTGGTGTGAATTCCCCTTAAGTTGCATTTTTTCCCTTGGAAGAAGTGGCATCTTTCCTTGACTGAGGAACTCAATCCTTGCTCAAGGGCATACAGCTAACTTAGCCCCCTGCTAGAGTCATTTTTTTTTGTATTAGTCTTTGGTTTTCAAACTTTGATTGTCAAAGCTACTTCAAGTCTTGATTAGGGAGCTTTGAAGAGACCAATTAATACAGCCAGAGCCCCTCTGATTCAGAACATCTTGAGAAATTAACGCAAGAAAAAAATAGTTGGAGATAAAATCCTCAGAGAGGTGAGGCCAAAGCCAAAAAGTCATTTATCAGGGTTCACAATCAGACTTTTAACACTTGTCCTCAGACCTTCTGGGGAGGCAGGAGGGCCCCAGTGCACTGGAGGCTGGGGTGGGGGTATGGAATGCACTTCCTTAGATGGCAAGCTAGTCCCAGGAAAGAGATGAAAAAAGGGGCAAGTGCGCTTAGTTCCTTCCCTGGTGGCCCAGTAAGACTGTAACATCAATAATGATTACACCACTTTATTTCTGTCGCCCTATTTGAGATTAGCTTTACTCTGCAAAACTGCCCCTTGTAAAGTTATTCTTTGTTTTCCCCTTTGCTCAATATTGTAACTTTTAAAAGCCCCTTTAAATGGCTGAGATATTACCTATTAGAGGCAACTATTCCAGGAAAAGGGGAAAAAGAGGGAAAAAACTGGTCCCCTGACTTCCTAATGTAAACTTTTTCTCTTTTTTTTAAAAAAATAATTTTGTTTTAGTTATAGTTGGACACGATACCTTTATTTTATTTTTATGTGGTGCTGAGGATCGAACCCAGCACGTGCTAGGTGTGCGCTGTAACCACTGAGCCACAACTTCAGTCCCCTTTTTTTAGTTTTATAGAAACTAGAACACCTGGTAGTCTTCAAATAACATCAACATGTAACCAAGGAATTGCTAATCCTGTTCTCTAATTAAAAGAAGAATAATGTTTAACTGCATGAAAATAATGTCTTATCTAAAGGATTATAGGACTGGCCCAGGAGCTAATGTCCTTTGTAAGCACAGGACCCTTCCACTAAAGGAAAAAAAAGCATGCCCTGAAGATGTGTAAATCAGCGCACAGCCTTCCTGTCCATCACCTCACTCTCCCATTCAACCTCCTCACAAAACCCTCTTCACTTACCTGAATTTTCTGAAATGGCTATGAGGATGACAGTCTGGCTATTTTCCTGTTAACTAGTTTATTGTAATAAAACCTGATTTCCTTCCCACTCTCATCTCTCGAATATTGGCTGTTTTGTGGCAGGCAGAACCAAACCTTGTTTGGTGACAAGATGAATCACTCCTTCCTGGAGAAGTGATCGAGGAAAGAACAGAAGCTAAATGTTCTCGTCAACAATCTTGTGAATTAGAAGTATCCATTTTATGGATCTGAGAAAGTGAGAAGGCTTCCTTCAATAGGGATGCTCTTGGCAGTGTACAAAAACTACAGATGCAATTAATTCTGTCAAACGATGTAGGAACTGTAGCTTTTAAATACTTGATTCTCTGGGGCTGGGGATGTGGCTCAAGCGGTAGCGGGCTCACCTGGCATGCGTGCGGCCCGGGTTCGATCCTCAGCACCACATACCAACAAAGATGTTGTGTCCGCCAAAAACCAAAAAATAAATAAATAAATTAAAAAAAAAATAAATAAATACTTGATTCTCATTTGTGCAGTGTTGGGCTTCAGTAGTACTATTGCCTTTTGGGGATGTTACTTTTGTTTTAAATTTAATTCATTTCTGATTTCTTGACCACTTCCTACAATACTCTGGATCAGGACCCTTTTAGATGCTTTGTTCCCATCCTTCTGGGAAGGTCCCAGCTTACCCTTTCTGGAATGTATCTCTTTTCCTTGTCCTCAATCTAGTAGACTATTGGGAAAAGTTTTTACAAAGATTTTCTGGGAACTAGATTTTTAAAATGAGTGCATGTGGGAAAATACTCTCCAAGCATGCAGGGGGCTCTGTTTTTGCCTCTACTTATTTTTTAAGCTCCTTGGGGAAAAGAAAATATTACAGGGCAAATCTCTTTACAAGTAGCTCAACAAGATGGTCTAAATACATAGTAATGAACAGAATTTTGTTTCATGGATTGTGACTTGAACTACATTAGACATAAGCTGGGCTGTGAACAATTTTGGCTCAATAGATGTTGTACAGGAATTTACCCAGTAAATTCAGATTTCTTCCAGCTAATGTTTTTACCAGGCTGATTCAGGCTGGAGAGCAGGAGTGGGAAAATACTGAGGACAGAGTCTGTGTTGGCTTGAGGTCAAGGCAGGGGAAAGAAAACACAGGCAGAGGTCTGTGTGAAATGTGAATCTGAGTCATGGAAGGAGAGAAGAAAATAGCATGTGTCATCCTGAAAAAGCTCTTCTTAGGCCGTTTCTTTTGGCTATAACTGCTGCCTCTCCCCTGGAGAGCTTCACTTGGCTCTCCATGATGCATTTTCAGACTTAAAAGTAAGCCACCTTCAAGAAATTCCCTCCTTCTTTCAAGAAGAAAAATACAAGGAAATGGAGAGTTCTGGTTTCTAAAGAACCTGGATTAGAATTAGCACTCAGATAGTGCTCCAGCTGGGAATGGAGCTGGGAATGTCTTCAGTCATGACCCAGTCTTGCTCCTCTGGCGCCCCCTTGGGCATAGGAGGGGGACTGTATTCTTTAAAGTTGCCAAATCCCCACCACTGCAGTACCTAGAACACCACCAGTAGTGATAAAGTAGGCCTTGCCTCTCCACTTGGAAAGCTTCCTGACCACCTGCTCACTATTCCTAAGGCTTTTCTCTGGGCACCATTTACAGACCTTCCTCAATGTATTACTATTATTGTTTTTTTTCTAAATGAATTCTATGACTGCATTAATTTCTGGTCAATAAGTCCCAGAAAGATCCTATAGCAAATTGTAAATCAATATGAATCAGCATTTCAAAATTCACAAAGCTTTTTTAATGGTTTTATTGAAGTACATTGTACATATCATAAAACTTCACTATTGTAAGTGTATGGCCAATGGTTTTTCAATTAATTTATAGTGTTGTGCAATCGTTGTCACAGTGCAGTGTTAGAACATTTCCACACTCCAGAAAGCTCCCTATCTGCAGTCAGTTCTCACTTTCACTTTCAGTCTTAGGCAACTATCAATATGCTTTCTGCCTACTGATGGGCCTTTGCTGGTCATTTCATATAAATGGACTAACACAACATTTAGTCTGTTGTGACTGGCTTCTTTCACATAGTATAATGTTTTCAAGGTAGACACATTTGTAGCATGTTATCAGCGCTTTACTTCTTTTGAATAACAAGTCCATTGTATGGATATACCATATTTTCTCTATTCATTCATCAGTTTTTGGATATTTGGGTTGTTTTCAGCTTTTGTCTATTGTGAATAATGCTACTGTGAATATTTACTCCAGTACTGCACTGTCTTGATGACTGTGGTTTACAGTAACTTTTGGTGAGTTGCTGCATCTTTGGAAAGTGGCACCACCATGATTTCTTTTACTGATTTTTGACGTAGCAGGCATTCATCCAGTAAGGTGCAAGGCTTTTTAGATCTTTCAGCTATTTTATGCCCTTCTTCAGCCAATGCAATGAACACAATAATTTAACCTGCAGTAAGATGCATTAGTGAGGTTTTCATTCTACTTTCAGAAGTGTTTATAACAAAGCATTGGTTTTTATAAAGTTTGTCATGTCTATGTTTAAAATACTAAATTCTCCCTGTTCTTTAAACTCTGATAATACCTCCACTAAACTGGCTCCATAACAGTATTTGGAAATATTCTATTAAATAAGATACAATAAGGTAGGGGCTGGGGATGTGGATCCAAGTGGTAGCGTGCTCGCCTGGCATGTGTGCTGCCCCGGTTCGATCCTCATCACCACATACAAACAAAGATGTTGTGTTTGCCGAAAACTAAAAAAAAAAAAAAAATATTAAAAAAAAGATACAATAAGGTAAATGATAAACATCTCCAAAGCCAAGGGAAAGAAACCTTTGTGATACTTTCCTTTCTTACAGTTTTGCACAGATTTCTCGAGTCAGATAATTCTCTGATATTGATGTTAGCATCATTTACAAAATTCATTTTTAAATGTGAAAAAGTTAGAAAGCAAATCTTCTAATTTCCCTTTTTTTAGCCAATAAAAATCCTAAATTTGAAAATTATAAACAAAATTTATTTTGGGATAAAATATCAAATTCTAAAAGAAATTGAGTTTCAGATAAAGTTGAAATATTTAGAAAAATTTCCAAGAAATTTAAAAAACAAAACAACAAAACAAAAAATGACTCTTGCAAAACAAGTCAACAAGCAGACCTTTTTTTCTCGAATTCCTGCTCAGGTACAAGAACAATTTCAGGATTTCAGAAAAACCCACATATTGGAGTATAAGGAGGTTTCAGAGATGAGAGCTGGTTCAAAAGAAAGCCTGAAAAAATACACTAAGATACTGAGGACAGTTAACCTCTGCAAACGCTCATATTTATACCTTTAACCTAGTACCTTGGAAGCACACACATTTCAGCAGCTAACAAAGCGATCATGTGTCATCTAGCCTCTTGAGAGTTCCAGAAAACTAGAATGAAAACTGCAAATAACATTTAAGTACTATTATAAATATCATTTTTACTTGGGGGATTTCCTGAAAGGGTCTCAGGGCCCCTCAGAATTCACCAGACCATATTTTGAGAATCATTGTCTTAGATTCTGCTCTAGTTAGGAGCTGGGGTAGTAGCTATGACTAGAATATTCTCTGTAGAGAGAGGTAAATATTATGTAGGGGCAACTGTGATCAGTTCTAAAATGGAAAAGAAAGCAGAGTTGTGAGAGGAGGCACAGGGAGACCTCTCCTGGCCTGCCAAGTAAGCAGGCGGTTGAGAAAAGTGACCTTTAGACTGCGGCGGGCAGAGTAGGAGTCTGCAGAGTCACACCGCCCACGTCCCCGCGTCACCTCCAGACGACCCAGGATACAGGATAGGGGAGGGCGGGGAACCACCCTGGCAGTCCCCCGGGCGGCCGCGCTGTCAGTCAACACCTTGGGTGTGTCCCGCCGCGCACAACGCCAGGACCCACGTGGAGCCGCTTCTTGGGGTGCCGCAGTGGGAGGGGCCGTGTGTCCGCAGTTTGCAGACCCTGAGGGGTGGCCGACCTCGGGCGTCCCTAAAGAGGCTGGCGGAGATAGCTAAGGAGAAAGGGGCTAAGCAGACTTACAGGCCCCGAGAGGCTTCCTCAGGAGGACTCACAATTGCGTGGGCTCTGACGCTGTCATCAAAACCGCGAGCTTCGGACACCTGTCAGCTTCCACTGGTGGCCAGCCTCTGGGCGCCAGCTCGGGGAGACTCTGTTCCCGTGGACTCTTGCGCCCTCCGGCGGCCTCTCCCGAGAACGACACTTTGTTTGAACACGCGGGACGCGAATAAAGATTTCTTCTTCAAAATGCAGGAAGTGCCTACGGAGGCCGAGCCGTTGGGGGAGGCAGGGCATGAAGCCGGGCGGTGACCCGAGCGCGGTTGGCGGCGGAGATGAGCGACATAGTGGAGAAGACGCTGACGGCGCTGCCGGGACTGTTTCTGCAGAACCAGCCGGCTGGCGGGCCTGCGGCCCCCAAGGCGTCCTTCTCCTCGAGGCTGGGCGGCCTAGTCCGCGGCATTACCGCTCTCACTTCCAAGCACGTAGGTGCCCAGCGGGCCGGGAGGCCGGGAGGCCGGGGCGCGGGGGAGGCCCGCGGCGAGGGTCAGCGCCCGCGCTCCCGCGGGGATCAGGGGACTGCCTGTGTGGACCCGTCCTGCAGTCTGTCTGGAAGGTTCACTCTCTTACCCGGACTGACAGCAGAGAGGCCGGGTTTCTGCTGCTGGCCCTGAATCTGACTCATTCCGATCTGGGGGCAAATTTGTTTAACCTCCGACCCTTTGTATGTTTTCTCAGTGTTTAAGTGGAAGAGTGCCAATACAAATGTTATAAGTTGTTGTGAGGACTAGATGAAATGTCAAAATGTGAAAATACCCAGTGCGTTGGAAGTGTCGGGCACTGTTCACTTACAAAGTTTGGTTCCCTGCTCAGTTTGCTCTGCTCCCCAGTCCCTTCTCCTGGTAGACATCATGGACCTTAACCTGCCACTCTGTGCCATCTGAGCCTGCTGTTGATATCTCTGGGGATGGGGGAGCTTGAGGTTCTTAGGCTAAATCAGTGGGTTGGACCAAAGAATACCATCAATAATACCACCCCCTTATTCTTCCAAACTAAAATATTTGCTGAGTAAGTCTGTGCTTCAGATGAGCTTTGAGAATGAGCAGTTATAATAAGTTGTTAAAATTCCTTTGGGGCTGGGGTATAGCACAGTTGGTAGAATGCTTGCCTTACATGCTCAAAGCTGTGGGTTCAATCTCCAGCACCAAAATAAATAAAGTAAAATAAAATAAAATTCCCATAGACTTTTGGTAGTTACATGGATTGTGTAAGATTCTGATTCAAAACCTCAAAGGAGTTGATATCTTAAAAACAAGAGTTTTGTCATAATTTGTTCAACAGATACTTATGAAGCAAGGTTATGTGTTAGACACTGAGGACAACAGTAAAATACATTCCCTCTCCCAAGGACTTGGTCATTCATTTTGGGTTTAGGAAGAGATGACTACAATGCAAGATAAGTGCCAGGAAAGAAGAAGAAGAAGAAGGAAAAAAAAAAAAAAAGCAAAGTGCTCTGAAAGTTTAAAAGGTAGTCTGAAACTGTAGATAGCTGTGTGGCAGTACTTCACTGGTAGTTCTGGGTTAACTGTCTAATGAACACCTGCTAATTTCATGTGTAATTTAAAGATAACATTATATTAGCTTAAAATGGGGCCAATTTTTAACTGCTTAAGGAGATATACAGTGCAAACATTGAAAGTGACCACACTGGTGTTTTTGATATAAAAAGTGAGAGAAACAATGTGGGGAACCTGCCTTCTTACCCTATGCAAAAAGTCTTCTTTAAGGGGAAGATGTGAGACTCTTATGCTGGCCAGAACATGGAAAATTTTTTTCTGCTTTCTCTCCATTTTTAGGTTTTTTTTTTTTTTTTTTTTTTTTTTTAGCATTTTCCGCCAAATAGGTTTTTAAAGGGACAGTAACTGAGTGAAAAGATGAGAAATGGTAGGTTAGCCTGGAAACATTTATTCTCTGGAGGGATGATTTTGAGGGTTGGAGAAATGAGTATCTTTAGGTAGATCTTAAGCACATAATATTTATAACTCACTTTTAAGATCATGTTTCCTTTTAATTATTATGTTTTATTTTTCCCTTGATAATATGTTTACAGCTTGAAAAGACAGTTATTTAAGCATTTAATTATTTTCACTGTTTTAGGAAGAAGAGAAATTAATCCAGCAGGAATTGAATAGTCTGAAAGCAACTGTTTCTGCTCCTACTACCACACTCGTAAGTTTTTATAGTCAGTGTCAAACATTTGGATTTGAAATCTGATCCAATATGGATGGATTCAATCTTGATATCTGACTGATATTTCTAAAATTTAATTTAATTATATCAAAATCAGTTATATATTGTAGCAAGTCAGACTAACTTAGGTTTTTTCATTGACTGGCTGCATTAGAAGCAGACTTGCCTGCCTTTGTCAAGTCGGGACAAATGTAATGGTAATTGCGGAAGTACAACAATCTTCATAGGACTCCAGTACTTATCATATTGTGTACTTGGAAAAGGCTAAGGTATTATCATTTAAAAATATCTTTGGACCTAAATTGATATATTACAAATTTTTCTTGTTTTTTTTTTTTTTTTTTGGTGGTACTGGGAATTTGAACCCAGGGCTTCATTCATGCTGAAGCTCATGCTCTACATTGAGCTGTATCTTCTGCTCTTACATTGTAGATCTTTAATTTTGATACTATACCTTTTGGAGTATAGGTTGGCTGACCAAGTAGAATAATTGTTTTCTTGCTATGAAACCTAGTATATGGCATATTAGTTAAATCAACTTCTAGTTGTTTTTAAACTTGGTTCTATATAATTTGATTTTTCAAACAGCATTCCTTTAGCAACTGTATTAGGGGGCTTCTGAATATGCAGGCCACTGTGAGGCTATTTCCACATAGTTAGATTAAAATATAGGCTTTTGTTGTTATCATTATTATTACTATTTTTAATTGACATATTATGATTTTATAACTTTATGGGATATGGTATGATAATTCAGTGTTTGTATGTTATGTGTAATGCCAGGTTTTAAAAAAATTATTTATTTTTGTGGTGCCTCTCAAATGCTAGATAAGTGCTTTGCCACTGAGCTGAATATCCAGCCAGCCCTTGTTTCTTTTTAATGAGATTTTTTTCCCAAACAACATTTATTCAGCAAATATTTAATAAGTGCCTTTTATGTTTAAGTCACTGTGGGGATGGATGTTTTCTCTCCCCTCAATAAAAATATCAAGATAATCATTTTACATGAGCGCATTAGATTTTCATTTTCTATAATTGGTATTACTGTATACAGTTTTTGTTGCTAAAAGATATAAACCTAGTGTTGGGTAGAACTTAAGATTAATAGGTAGAAGTTCAGGAGTCAGAATTTGGAAGGATGATGGTATAATGATGGCCATCCTGCTCTGGGCATACCTCAGAGTAGTCTGTTTCTAAGGTGATCATGTAGAGGTAGGATGATTGTTAGAGAAATTGTAAAGAGAATTCCTGCATTGGCAAATGTACTTTCTTCTCTAAATATAAGAAAATAGTAATGTAGGCAGTAATTTTGCTTAAATAAAGATCATTATGACTTTAGGAAAACCGAGGTAAACCATTTGTGGCAAAGCTCACCTATAATCCCAGAGACTCTGGAAGCTGAGGCAGGAGAATTGCAAGTTTGAGGCCTTCTCAAAATAAAAAAAATAAATAAAAGGACTGGGGATGGGGATGTAGCTCAGTGATAAAAATCCTCTGGGTTCAGTCTCCAGTAACTAACTAACAAACAAACTGAGGTAATGTTACAAATTCAGAGTTAAAATTTAATGGCTTATGTTAATGCTTTCATTCCTAATTGATATAGAAGTCTTTGAAGAAGGACTTCTAGTATCATTTAAGTTTCTCTTAGTATTTAGTAGTCTTAATTAATATGTTAATTATCTTTTTCTGCTTTAAGTACAAGTGACCTATATTAAATCTCATTTCCCTGAGATTTTTTTATGGTTTCTCATTGAGCTCTTTATATACAAATGCAACCTACATATGGAATATTAAACATTACCATCCTTGCTTTAAAATATTTTACTGTTTCCTAAGCATTTTGTAACTTAGTAATCCTATAATATGCTAACTCTTAATTTTTAGACATTAAAACAAATGGAAACATTTTGTATTTTATTTCTGATTAATTTTTGCTATATATATTTATTTTATTTTTATTAGCTCTAATCATTTGCTGTAAATACTAGAAAGTAAATATTGTCATACTAATAAAACAAATGTGTAAATCTCTTAAAAATTTTGTTTATATTGTAGATATTGAAAGACCCCCTTAAAAATTAAATATTGGAATGAGTATTAAGTGCTTCTCAGTTCATAATAATTGTATATTTAAAAATACCTATAAAGTAGACTATTATAAATTATTTGTAGCATAATAATTCTGAAAAATGTTGGGGTGCAATTTGATTTTTTTTAATATCTTTATTTTATTTTATTTTAATTTTTTTTAAAAGAGTGATAGTGGGAGAGAGAGAGAGAATTTTTAATATTTATTTTTTAGTTATCGGTGGACACAACATCGTTGTTTGTATGTGGTGCTGAGGATCGAACCCGGGCCGCATGCATGCCAGACGAGCGCGCTATCGCTCGAGCCACATCCCCAGCCCCAATATCTTTATTTTATTGATTTATTTTTATGTGGAGTTGAGGATTGAACCCAGTGCCTCAGGCATGCAAGACAAGTGCTCTACCACTGAGCTACAAACCCAGCCCTGCAATTTGATTTTTAAATATGAAAAATGTTTTCATTAGAAATTATTAACAATTTGTAATTTTTGAATGTTTTAACAAAGTATATTAAAATTGACATGCTGCATTTTAGATGCCAAGTAAGATTATGGATGAAATTTTATCAAGGGACCGCATGTATCACATTATAACTAAAGTTTACACTATTAGCACATAGAAATAGTGATAGTTGGCTTATTTTGTAGAATCACTACCAACAAAATATTTGAAATGATTTTGCTAAAATTGATACTATTGGTAATTAAGATGGGGTTCAAATTTGATATTAGGTGATCAATTTTTGATATATAATTATGTTTTCAGTGCCAGAATAGAAGGATTTTCCTTTTAAATGACTAGAAAACACACACACACAAACTTAGAACATTCTATTTCTTTATATAGTGACTGGATATTTTGCATTTCAGAAAATGATGAAGGAATGTATGGTGAGACTTATATATTGTGAAATGCTTGGATATGATGCTTCTTTTGGCTATATACATGCAATCAAGTTGGCTCAACAAGGAAACCTCTTAGAAAAAAGAGTAGGTATGTATGCGTTTAAGACTTTCCTACTTTAATGATGCCCTTAAAGTTTCATCTACTATATAAAATGAATGATGGCAGGTATGTAGTATGTTTTTAGAATATTGCATTATAATTTCCAAAGCCTGAAAAGATAATATTTCAGAAATTCAAAGCCTATTAATGAAAATTGGTTTTCCTAATTCATAGAATTTTGAATAGTTACAGCATTTTGGTGATTAGATAACTAACTATATATATTTGTCAAATCTCATTGAGCTATAACTTAAAATTGGTGAATTTTCTTAAATGGGCGGATTTTTTTAAGGTAAATTATACCTTAAAAAAGCTTATTTGAAGAACTTTGTCTAATCTTATCAGTTTAATGGTTAGAAACGTTTCTTTATAAAATCAAAAACTTAAATTGACTAGAATAATTTTAAATATCCTGTTCTCACTTTCCAAATGTTAGCTATGAGGATTAGAGGTATCTTTTAAAAAGTTTTGTCCCTGTTGTCATCCTGTAGGGCTTTTAGGAAAAATTCTCTCAATGACTTCAGTCTTCCATTTCATAAAGGCTCAGTTTTATATCAGAATCTTCAGAAGGGACATGTTAGCATAGGGATGCATTGTTCGGACTTGGGAGTCCTTTTTATTTTTGAGACAGGGTCTCACTAAGTTACTGAGACTGGCCTTGAACTTGGGATCCTCCTTCTTCAGCCTCCTGAGTCCCTGGGATTATAGGCATGCACCACTGTGTCCGTGCCTTCTTCATAAGTTATATTCACCTGTGCTATTGGATGATGGTGAGGGAGTGATAGATGTCTGGGTTTACAGATTCTGAGATTGTATGCATAAAATGTTCCATTTGTTGAACTCCATTTCACTTCCAATACTTTTTTATCTTATAGATTTGTTGTGTTCTTTTCTTCAACTAGAATGTCCTCTGACATCCTGTTTCTCCCTTTTCATATTCCAAATCAAGTTTTAACAGTTCTAAGATCACCCAGGTGGCTCCTATAGTCTGTTACCTTATGGTGTTGTCTTTTCATATATGAATGTCTTAGTTTTTGAACTAATTAGAAGCTTTCTAAAGGCAGGACTTTGTTTGTTATTAAAGTAGTCTTTATTAGTAACTACAAAATTTTTTTAAACATATGAAAGTGAAATTTTTACAAACAAAGATGTTGTGTCCGCCGAGAACTAAGAAATAAATATTAAAAATTCTCTCTCTCTCTCTCTCTCTCTCTCCTCTCTCACTCTCTCTTTAAAAAAAAAAAAAAAAAAAAAGAAAGTGAAATTTTATTCTACTAGTGTTTTATTTCACATAGACTTGCAGAACCCTTCTTGTCATATTCAGGGTCACCCTACACTTTGAAAATTCACCTCAATAAGAGTTTTATATGTCTCAAGTCTTTTTAAGTGATGTCACTCTTGTATTTGGAGTTTTTTTTTTTAAATTTTTAATTTTTTTCCCTAAGAAGGAAAAGATAAAAAAGGAGCTTTCAACAATTGTTGAGCATTTGGGGAAAATGAAAACCAACTTCATTTTTTTTCATTTTAAGGAGAACCATGTTAGATGTGAATACATTTGGAAATGTCCAAAATTCAGCTATAAGAAGAGACAGTGATGGCAGATTACAGGCAGAAGTCTGGTATTTCTTTGCCTCCTCTTCTTCTGATTTTTTTTTTTTTTTTTTTTTTTGCTTCTCTGCCCTCATAATTTTTTTTTTAAAACTCTTCAAGTTTAAATTGTAGTTTATTCCCTTTGCATGTTATTTCACAGCACTTAAAAAAAATATGATATCCTTCTTAGAGGTAGCTATTTTTTTGTTAAGGACTCTGGAAAACAGATTGAAAGAAATCAAACCTCAATTGTGGACTTTTGGCTTGAGTGGCAAAGATGTTATGAGTAGAAAGTCTTCTTAGAGGTTGTCTACTTATAAAATTTATTCAGTATTCATAGAATAGATATGATAGGTGTCCACTGTATGTTAGGTGCTGCAGTCAGACATATGTATTTTTTTCCATTTTGAGAATCCCTTGCAGTGGTAGAGTGGAGGATAGAGACAAACATAGAAATTAGTAGTCACATTATGATGTCGTAATTGCCTTCATGAAGGGATGCCACACGTTGTACTCATGTAGTCAGGCATAAGAACAATTATGAAAACCTCAATTTCTTTGGTTTCTGAGGCTTAGAGGAGAATGTGCTTATTAGATTTCATATGAGCATTCTGTAACGAAATCACTTAGAACCTGTTTAAATATTGCATGGCTAGAGTTTAGTTAGAATTAGATTTGGTCCTGCCAATTTCCTTTGGCTTCCTTTGGCATGAAGATGGGCTTTATACTTGCTCTTCTTTATTATTTGGCTGATTTCCATATTAGCTCAGGCAGGAAATTTTGAAAATAATAAATGTTGGATAGTTGGTATAATTATTTTGTGCAGCTATTGCTACATTCTGCGTTTTAGATTTATATGTAATTTTTTTTCATTTTCAAATTTTATTTAAAATTTTTTCTTTTTTGTTGCTGGGTCTTGTGCATTCTCTATCACTGAGCTGTACCCCTAGCCTCTAATTTTTTTCTGTTCATTTATTTTAAATTGGTGAATTATAATTGTACATAAACGTGGGATTCACTTTCTATGTTAATGCATGCACGTAGCACAGTTTGGTTGATTTCATCCCTAATACTTTCCCTTTTCTTCCCCTTCTTCCTCTCTCTCTATTCTCTTCCTCTACTTTCATGTCTGTTCTTAAACTATATAGAGCATTACACAGCATTGCATAGTTAAGACTTTATAAAAGTGTATAATCAAATAATACTCACTTTCATCTCTAGCCCCACTACCCAGTTTGTACCGTACTCTCATAGGTGACTATTTTCTTCTTTTTTTTTTCCACATTTTTGTTGGTGAATTATAGTTGTACATAATAATGGAATTTGTTGTTAAATATTCATACTTGCACACAATATAACAATGTAATTTGGCCAATATCCATCCCCAGCACTTCCCCCTTTCTCCCTACTTCCAACCCTTGGTCCCTTTCCTCTACTGATTTCTTCCTTTGGTTTTCATGAAATATGCACCCACCTTTATTTTCCTTTTCCCTCTCTAGCTTCTGCATGGGAGAGAAAACATATGACCCTTGACCTTCTGAATTTGATTTATTTTGCTTAATGTGATGGTTTCTGGTTCCACTCATTTTCCTATATAAATGGCATAATTTCATTTTTCTTTTTTTATTTTATTTTTATTTTATTTCTTACATACATGACAATAGTGGAATGCATTACAATCATAATTATACATTCACAACACCATTTTTCGTTAACTCTGTATATAAAGTATGTTCACTCCAAATTATGCCAATATACATGAGCTGTCTTCTTCTTTTCTTCTTCTTCTTCTTATTTTTGCATTACAATTCTTAATACACCTTTATACCAGAATTTATCATATCTCTGATTGTATATAAGGTATGTTGACACCAAATTCACATCTTCATACATGTATTTGTATAATGATGAGGGTCTCCTTCCACCATCCATGCTATTCCCCTTCTCCCTTCCTTTCCCTTCCACCCGTATTCCCTATCTAGAGGTAATCTTCCTCCCTTGCCCTCCCTCCCAACCCCATTTTGAGTCACCCCCCCCCCCCCCTTATATCAGAGAAGATATTTGGCATTTGTTTTTTTGGGATTGACTAACTTCACTTAGCGTAATCTTCTCTAATGCCATCCATTTCCCTGAAAATGCCATGATCTTATTCTTTTTTATTGCTGAGTAATATTCCATTGTGTATAAATGCCATATATTTTTTTTTTTATCCATTCATCCACTGAAGGACATCTAGGTTGGCTCCACAGTTTAGCTATTGTGAATCAATGCTATAAACATTGATGTGGCTGTGTCCCTGTAGTATGCTGTTTTTAGGTCCTTTGGGTATAGTCCGAGAAGAGGAATAGCTGAGTCAAATGGTGGTTCCATTCCCAGCTTTTCAAGGAATCTCCATACTGCTTTCCAAATTGGCTGAACCAATTTGCAGTCCCACCAGCAGTATATGAGTGTACCTTTTTCCCCGCATCCTCGCCACTATTTTCATTAATATCTGATTAATCTTTCTGTTGTTTCTTTTTTTTTAAATATTTATTTTTTAGGTGTAGATGCGCACAACACAATGTGTTTATTTTTATGTGGTGCTGAGGATTGAACCCGGGTCCCGCCCATGCTAGGAGAGCGCTCTACCACTGAGCCACAATCCCAGCCCCTCCATTGTTTCTTTTAGAAAAAAAAAACAAAACAGACACTCAACTGTTACAAAAGGCAGCATGTTACATACACTGTCTCTTATACAAAAGAACATATTATATGGGTTATTCTATACTATAGTTTTTAAAAATTTTGATGGTTTATCATCTGTTTAAATGTTTTTTTTAATTGATGCATTTATACTTTATTTTGATGTTGTCATACTTTTATATAGTTGCATAATTTTCATTGGGTGGACATTACATATTTTTTTCAATTTGGTCCCTCTTGGACACATGGATTGTTTTTGACTTTTACTTATAAATGATGTCACAGTAGATAATATTATACATGTATTATTTCATAATTATGAAAGCTTATCTTAAATGAGATCTCAGAGTCATTTTTGCTGAGATTCATGATCTTTAGGAAAATATTTTCTTGCCAATGAGAGAGCATATATCCACAGGCATCAGATACTCTTAGTGTATACTATTGAATGAAAATATTTTTTTTAAAGATAGGATTTAAACCTTCTGTAAAACTTCACTCTGGTACTATTGCCTCATCTATTCTCCTGGGATTGAACTGATTCAATTTTTAAGTTATATTTTGAGACAGGGTCTCACTAAGTTGCCCAGGCTGGCCTTGAGCTGTTTGTTCATCTTCCTGTTTAGACTCTTGAGTCCCTGAGGATTACAGGTATATGCTGCTTTACCTCATCATCCTGGGATTTCTAAGGCCAGCTTTGATGTTTTCTCTGGTGGAGAATGCCTTCCTGTGATTCAAGTGAATAATGTTGAATAAATAAATTTTAGTATCTATTAAGTCAGACATCTATTAAGTGCCTTATCTTTTGAGATAATATTTATCTTCATTTTAAATGAGAAACATAAGGCTTGGAAAGGTCAAGTCATTTGTTCAAGGTCACAGAACAAAATGGTGGAGCCAGAATGTGAACCTAAATTTCTGAGTCAAAGTCTTATATTAATATTATTATTTTATAACTCAATCTTAGTCGTATCAAATTTACTTCATAATCATAGCTATTATTGTTTGCTTTAAAATTTTTTCATTTTATGAGATACATAGTATTTTCCTGTTTTTTTTAATTAATTTTTTTTTTTTTTTTTTTTTTTAGTTGTAGATGGCACAAAATATTTATTTATTTATTTTTATGTGGTGCTGAGGATCGAACCCAGTGCCTCACACGTGGAAAGCAAGTGCTCTACCACTGAGGTATACCCCTGTTCTTTGATTGTTTAAAAAGTTAGGATATTCTTTGTAATGGATAGAATCAAGGTTTTCTTGAGATGATCTTTGGAGTTTTGGGCCTTCATATGGGTGACTTGTGAACAAGTGAGTTCTCAGCATCTCATAAGAATTAATCTCTGTTTTAAGTGCTCTCTGGGGTTTTCCTAATCTGTTTTAGTATCTATTAAGTTTTTTTTTTTTGGTCTTTCTCTCTTATGATTGTGAGAGAAATAACTCTGCTTCTCTGTCAGTGAAGATGTTACTATCAGTCATGCTGCTGCTTCTTGGCTGTGAGAACGGTTTCTCCTGTTGCACAACAGAGACAGTATTGTTCCTAGGTAATGATGGAAATAGTTAATATTAGATTCTCTAATGACATGTTTGAAAGAGTTGAATAAAAAACAATGGTAACACATAGAGAGGCAGTACACATTGTTTGACTCTGACTTTTTGGGTTTGAATCATGTCTACACCATATAATAGCTGTAGGCCTTAGGAAATTACCTCTTTTTTGGTCTTATTGTTATATTGGCATAAGAATAATACCTACTCTTATAGTGTTGATTCAAGAATTAAATAAGGTTTTTGTAAAGTACTTGATCCAGAGTTAACTGTTTAATAATGTTATTGTCAACATGAAAGGTGACACAGAAAATGACATGAATTATGTGGATTCCAGGTGTACGACATTTGTTATGCTATTAATGTATTTCCTCAATCCTAAAATATACTTTTTAATGTTTTAATATTATTAAAATAGCAATGCTTATTTCAGCCAATGAATACATCTAATTGGTAGACAGTGTTTCTTTCCTTTGCAGTTATTATTCATTCAACAGTGTGTTTTTAATAAGGTATTATGTGTGTGACTGAATATATGATTTACATTATGTGGGCTGATATTAGGTGGCTTATTCAGTAATGCAAATAACCAGAAACTCACTAATAATTGCAATAATTATTTGTTTTTGAATAATTATATATTTGGCTATAAGATAGAGAATGTTTTGATTGATAGTATAGAAATTTCATAAGAGACATAGAAGGCATATTTTAATGTTATTTAAATGCTTTAAGTTGGCACTCATCTGTGAAATATATAATTTTTTTTTTTTTTTTTTGTACCAGGGATTGAACCTAGGGGCACTTAACCATTGAACCATATCCCCATCTCTATTTATTTATTTATTTTTAATTTTGAGAGGTCTTGCTAAGTTAATAGGTAAGTTGCTGAGGCTGGCTTTGAACTTGCCATCCTCCTGCCTCAGCATCCTGAGCTGCTGGGATTATAGGCATGTGTCACATGCCTGGTGAAATATGTATTTTGAAAAACTTCGGGATGAAGAATACCTGAAATCTTTGTTACTGAAGTGTTTTAACCTCATATTTTCAGTTTGTTTTTATGTTTACCTTTAACTGATTATTTGACTAAAACTTGGAATTTAGTATTGCTTTGTTTAATTTCTTGGGGAAAATTTTCTTGGGAAAAAAATTTTTTTATAGGTAGTAATTAGACCTTTCCTTTTAATTTTTATGTAGGTTATTTGGCTGTTTCTTTATTTCTACATGAAAACCATGAACTGTTGCTTCTCCTTGTGAATACAGTAGTAAAGGTACCGTATTGTATATTGGTTAATATGAAGTCTTCAGTTATTCCTGCTGGCACCTGATGTTTCTCCTCAATTATATTGAGTTAAATAATTTTGGAAAATAGGTGGGCTTAGAAAGATAATTTAGATTAGTTTCTGCATTTGTAAAGTGGGGATAAATAATAGAACTTATAATGTTGTAAGGATTAAGGGAAACACTGAAGTACTAGCTGCTGCTGTTGCATCTGCTTTTGTTGTTTTTATTATTATTTCATTTTGAAATGCACTTTTGGAATTATAATCCAGATTGCTAGACTCTTAGACAGAAGCACTTTCCATGCTACTATTTTTTCTCTTTAGGTTCAATCTAAAGGGATATAGATACAAGTGTCTTTATAGGATATAGCTATAACTGTCTTTAAAATCCAAAAATTCATTTTAAATGGCAATAGAATTTATTGGGTAACTGACTTGTACAGATAAAAACACAGTTTAATCTACCCTCACAAAATTTTGTTCTAAGCTTCTAATTAAAATTAATAATGAAATATAATTGAATTGTTGAGCTTTTTCCTTTTGTGTCCATTTTGATATGTGAGAGTGTGTTTATGTGAGGAATTTTCTGAATTTTAAATCATATACTAAAGTTGGAATAGCTTAAATTTTTTCTTTAAAAAATATATTTTGAAATTCTATTAGGATGATTTATCTACCTTGTACATAAGTAAATATAGAGGAACATATTTATTTTATTGTATAAATTTTAGAATTTTGCAATTGTATAAAATTGTAGTAATTGCATAGAATTATTTCCTTTTAACTTTGTACTAATTATTAAATGAGGAAAATTCATAAAATGTTCTGTTACTGGTTTGGAAAAGTTTTCAATCTATAATAAAGGTGACTAGTTTGACCAGTATCAGAACAGAAATAGTTTCCTTTTGTATCAGCTGCTTTTTTGCTGTCTTTATCTACTGACAATAAAGGCATAAGAAATAAATAGGGTTATGCCTATAAAATTACATAAGTCTGAATGTACAAATTAATTATACATCAGGAGAAAATTACTAAGTATATAGGACCATTTCAGTGTTGAGTTAGCATCCCTAGTTTCAGAATTTATACTGAATATTTTCTTTGCTTAATAATTATGCTAGGACTTACAGAGCACTAACCTGGTAGAAGTATGTATGGCACTTACTATCGTCAGCCAGATTTTCCCTCGAGAAATGATTCCAGCTGTTCTTCCATTAATAGAAGATAAACTTCAGCATTCCAAGTAAGTAAATTCTTTGGGCATAGACGTCTACACCTTTTAGCTTATATTTTATACTCTAAAAATGTTATTATAATGTAAACAGAGTGCTAATAGAATAGAGAATATTCTTTGGCAGGTGTAACACAGAAGTCTCCAATAGAATTATCATTGTTTTTGTGTGTGTTTAGAAGAATGTTCTGTAGCTTTCTGAAGTTAAATTGAGAGACAGTAAGCCTCGGTATCAGGAATCCTTTGCTTTTTTCCCAATTCTACGTGGTCTTATTTTTCCCTTGGCTACATGGAGTTGGCAAAGTTCCTTAGTTCTCATATAGTTGTTTTTGAATATAGAGTGAAATAATAGAAAACTTTTGAAATAGTTCCAGTGCTATGAATACAAAGCTTCAGTGTATTTTTTCCCTCATTTAAAAGTTTAGTGTATTGGAAAGATGCTTTTTATATTAAAAAATCACAATGTTCAAATTCTGATTTACAGCAGGATATATCCAAATAAACATTACTTGTAGTATTTTGGTAATCTGCTTTTATAAGATTCCTTCACTCTATTTTTTTTTTAAATTATATATATATTTTTAGTTGTATATGGATCTATATTCGGTGCCGAGAATTGAACTCAGTGCCTCACACTTGCTGGGCAAGTACTTTATCACTAAGTCACAGCCCCAGTCCAAGATTCCTTCAGTTTCTACTCACTTTTTCACCACACTTAACTCATTTTTTAAATCACTTTTTCACCACACTTAGTTTGTTTTGACTAAGCTCCTAACTTCAAAATCTTTAAAGTAAGTAAAAAGGGCTGGGTGCTGTGACCCTTGCCTATAATCCTAGAGACTTGGGAGGCTGAAACAGGAGCATTCCAAGTTTGAGGCCAGCTTTAACATTGCAAGGCCCCTTGGCAACTTAATGAAACCCTGTCTCAAAATGAAAAAGTCTGGGAGTATAGCTCAGTGTTAAAGTGCCCTTGGGTTCATTTCCCAGTGCTACTAAAAAAATAAAATAAAAATAAAATTAGAGAAAAGTTTGCAATCATTTTCCTTCTTTCTTTGTGATTACAGTATTTGATTTCCACTCTCTTTTTTTTTTTTTTTTGTAATACTAGGGATTGTATCCAGTGCATGCTAGGCAAGTTGTCTACTGCTGAGATAATCTCCAGTTGTATACACATACACTTTTCTTTTGATACTGGGAATTGAACCCAGGGACACTTAACCATTGAACCACATCCCCAGCCCTTTTTATTTATTTATTTATTTTTGAGACAGGGTCTTACTAGCTAAGTTGCTTAGGGCCTTGCTAAATTGCTGAGGCTGGCTTTTGAACTTGTTATCCTCCTGGTTCAGCCTCCTAAGTTGCTAGAATTATAGGCACACACTACCTTGCCTGGTGATACACATACATTCTTTTTTTTTTTTTTTTTAGTATTTTTATAAAAATTTAATTTCTTTTTTTACACAAATGGAGCACAGCTTTTCATTTTTCTGGTTGTACATGATTATATTCTTGATGAAGATTTTCTGTTACTCATATGTTTATTTCCTATGCTTTAAGTCAATGTTTTTAATGTTCTAAGATAGTAAAAATGTCTTGTATTTTATATTATTTAGGAAATCTTGGATTATTAATCTTCCAGCTAAAATGATAGTATTCACTAAGAACTATAGAATAACATCAGAAGGTTTTCAGACTTTTTAATTATGTTTTATATATTAAGTTTGTTTAGGAAGAAAAAGGGTGATTATGGGCATTTGGTTGTTGGAAGTAAAATATAGGTTGATTTGATTGTAGCAGCTGTTATTTGTGTAATTTTTTCTTTTCGCCACCACTCTTTTGTGGTGACCATACTTATTGACCATTTTTTTGGAAATCATTCTATGAATTAAAAGGCCACTTGTCAATATTTTCCTTATTGCTTCCCATCTAGTTTAATTTCAGATCATGGCTAAAGTTTAGACTTTTTAAAACTCTATTTCTGCAGTTTATGGCTATACCTAACTCTGTGCTAAGCAGTGAAGAGTTAAAGAATATGGAATAGAACTATGGGTAAGTCAGTAGATGTCACAGAGGTGTGAGACAGGCTTGGGCTCAACTTTTAAATCCCTGCCTATATTTCAATATACCAATCCCAGATCCAAGTCTCTTGATGTCTTGTGTTACAGTACTACCACTTAGGGCTAGCCTTAGGGATTCTTGAGCCTTTTCAGAATTTATAATTCTTTTCCCTCACCTTGTTTACTTAATCTCTGCCAGAATTAATATTGGATAACATCGATTGGCAATATATTTGTATATAGTTTGCAGTTACCAAAGTATTAAACTAATGGCAAATATGTTGCTAATCTGCTTTTTTTCTTTTTAATGTGAGAATAATTTATGTGTCATAGTTTACTTAGGTAGATAATGAGTTGTTTATTAAGTAGAATTTAGCAGATGCTGGATGACCACTTGTTAGGAATCTTGCATGCCTGTAATCCCAGCAGCTTAGGAGGCTGAGGCAGGAGGATCTTGAGTTCATAGCCAGCTTCAACAATTTAATGATGCCCAAGCAACTCAGCGAGACCCTGTCTCTAAATAAAATGTAAAAAAGGGCTGGGGATGTGGCTCAGTGGTTGTGTGCCCCTGGGTTCAATCCCTAGTACCAAAAAAAAAAAAAAAAAAAAAAGAAGAAATTCTTCAGTGGAACATCAGGGATTGCATTGAATAATCTCTATGATTTTAGGTAATATAAATATATGTTAAGGAACACTTGAAATTTAAGTTCTTCATTTTTGACATGTTTGCTGTTACTGTGATCACTGCTAGTGTAGTCTACAAATATGGGATATGTAGAAATAGACATGAGAATAACAAGTAATATATTTCATTGGAAACTATGTCAAGAATATAAGATAAAGAGCTGAGTGCAGTAGTGTCCATCTATAATCCCAGTTATAGCTACTTGGCTAAGGCAGGAGGACTATGAGCAATGTAGGGAGACCTGTCTGAAATAACAAGAATTGAAAGAAAAGAGGGGCTTTGGGGATGTAACTTGGTGATAAAGTGCTTGCCTAGTATGTATGATGTCCTGAATTTGGTCTCCAGAGTATTTGGGGTTGGCTTGCCCATGATTTAAAAAAAAAAAAATTGTAATATTAATGAAGAGATTTTAATATTACTGACTGAAATTACCTATTACTGATTTAAACTTAACATTGGCTGTTTTCTCAATTTCTAAAGATAAGGGTTTTAAAAATGAAATCAGGGAACTTAGAAATTTTTCTTATTTTAACTGATTTCAAAAGTAATACATGCATCTTATTAAAAAGTTCCATAACTAGAAATTTTTTTAACATGGACAGTTAAAGTCTTTTCAGGTCTTAACTCCGAAAGATAATTACTTTTTACAGTTCGACATATTAGAATAAGGACATTAATAATAAATGTATCATTCAGTATTTTTTTTAGATTAAGGTAATAGTTGACATTTTGAAATCATCTGGCACATAATATTTTCAACTAAGAGCCTGATGATTCAGATTATCTTGTTTAGATTTTATTTTTTTTATCCATAGGGAGATTATACGAAGAAAAGCTGTTCTGGCATTATACAAATTCTATCTCATTGCTCCTAATCAAGTACAACATATCCACATTAAGTTTCGGAAGGCACTTTGTGACAGAGATGTTGGGGTCATGGCTGCTTCTTTGCACATTTACCTTAGGATGATTAAGGTAAGTTGGAAATTTCAGCAAGTACTGAGTAGTTAGCCTGAGAAAAATGTAATTGTATAATTAAAAGAGGAGTCAGATGTTTCAGCAAAATGCTTAATTAACATTTTAGGCTATTATTGACTTTTTATTTATTTATTTATTTTTTAAAATTTTTTTTTAGAGAGAGAGAATCTTAACATTTATTCATTTTTTTCAGTTTTTGGGGGACACAACATCTTTGTTTGTATGTGGTGCTGAGGATCGAACCCGGGCCGCACGCATGCCAGGCAAGCGCGCTACCGCCTGAGCCACACCCCCAGCCCTATTATTGACTTTTTAATAGTGAGTTTTACAAGTTGTTGGTAACATGAATTGTAGGCACATTATAGAATTGGACTTTTAAAAATGCCTACAATTTTTTCATTTTCCTGAAGAAATATGGAAAAATGATAGCTTTGGAAAGTGATTTGAATTTCCAGATTTGTGGTTTTTCAAGCAGTGGTTCTTTTTTATATAGCCTCAAGGGCTGTATAGCAGTTTTTAGAAATGAGGAAGCCAGTGTGGGTTGTGTCAGGTATAGACTACAGTGTTGACTATGTCATCAGATGAGGAAAGAGGGTTGAATGGTATGGTAAGAAATTTTTGTAAATGATGATGATGGGTTTATACTAATTCTTTCTCATTGTATTGCCTGAAATGTTTTGTGTTCAAAATCACATATCTTTGTGAGAGATTTCACAAGCACCTATAACAACAAAATGAAATATGCTGTTGAATTCACTCAGAATTGTGGAACCAAAGCTTGTCTTTTATGCATTATACTCCAAAATAGTATGGTGTAAATAGATGCTTGGTACTAGACATATTTGATATTAAATCTTCTCTTCCTTCTAACTAAAATTTGAAAGAGTTGTATTTCCCTTCCAAAATTTGTCCTTGATATCTAATAAAAATTACAATGAAGAATCTAATGTTCATTTTAAATAGTGTTTATTTAATTTGACCAGTCCAAGAGATTAGTCAGATAATCAAGGCACTCTCATTCAGAAATAGAAGTATGTTTATATACTATGTGGCTAATTAAATTTTTGATTGACAGCTCACTGCTATTGGGGACTTTGAACATTTAAATAGTCTTGGCTTTGCTCTTCTGTGAGAGTGAAGTCTTTTGTACAGAGCTGAGAGCTTGCAGATAGGCCTTATTTTTCATACAAAATAGTGGTATTACTGCCCCTTTTCAGTATGCCTTTTTTTTTTTTTTTTACTTTTTATTGCTAGTATTGGCTAATAAGAGGATTCTATTGAAAGACATAATTTTAAGAACTTTGAAATGTGATTAAACTATATGTAGGAAAAATTAGGGAGTGTGGAGCTTTTCTGGGGATGATTTAACTTTGAATCAGGTAGCCAGAGGAATTTCACTGTGGAAGAAATTATATATGCACTCTTTCATTAAGTGTGAACATAAGCTTCTAAGTGTGCATGTTTAAGTTAGGTTCCAGATGGCATTTCAACCAGGTCTGTTTTATATTTGATGAGACTTTATTATTAATAGAAAGTTTCTTTTTTTGGGTATAGGAGAATTCATCTGCATATAAAGACTTGACTGGGAGTTTTGTAACTATTTTAAAACAAGTAGTTGGAGGAAAACTCCCAGTAGATTTCAATTACCACAGTGTACCAGCACCATGGTTACAAATCCAGCTCTTGAGAATACTGGGACTTCTAGGAAAAGACGATCAAAGGTAAACTTCTAAGTAAGTTATTTAATGATCTTATACCATATGATAATCTTAGGCTTTTTAGTCATCTAGAGGCTTCATGATAAACCAGATTCTGATACTTTTTGCTTTGATTTCTAATAGTTAATAAACCAGTGAAAGAAGTAAATAAATTCTTTTAGGTTGCTGACGTAGTCCTGGTACCCAGCTTATCCAAATACTCCCTATTGTGAAAGGTAACTGGAGTGTAGACTTCCATGCAAAGCTTTCTTTCTTTTTTTTAATTTTTATTTTTTAAAATATTTACTTTTTAGTTTTTTTAGGTGGACACAATATCTTTATTTTATTTTTATGTGGTGCTGAGGATTGAACCCAGAGCCTCACACATGCCAGGTGAGCGCGCTACCACTTGAGCCACATTCCCATCCTCTTTATATATATATAAATTTAGTTGTAGATTTCACACAATATCTTTATTTTACTTATTTATTTTTATGTGGTACTAAGGATCGAACCTAGTGCCTCATGCATGCAAGGCAAGCACTCTACCACTGAGCTACAGACTCAGCCTGTAAGCTTTCTTAATTTTTCTAGTAGAGATTGCAAAACTTTCTGCAAAGGACCAGGCAATATTTTAGACTATGTGTGCCATAGGTGTTGCAGCTACTCCATTTTGCCGTTACAGCGTGAAAGCAGCCACGGAGAGTACCTAAATGAGTGAGCATGACTGTGTTCCAAGAAAATATGGATTTAAAAACTTAAATTTTATATAGTCTTTACATAATAAAATATTATCCTTCTGATTTTTTTCCCCAACCATTAAAAAAATGTAAGAACTATTCTTAGCGTACAGCCATTAAAAAACAGGTGTTTTGCCAGATGAGGCCTGTGGGCTGTAGTTTGCCAACTTTTGCTCTAGTTGGATGTGAGAGCTTCACTTTTTAAATTCATGTTTTGAATCATTTTTTTCAGTCAGTGACATATGTCAAAGTTTTTATGGCTATCTTTCCAACTATATGTATTTTTGGTAACTTTAAATTTTGCCATACTTTTTTCTTTTGGTACAGGGGATTGAACCCAGGGGCACTTAACCACTGAGCCACATCCTCAGCCCTTTTTATTTTAATTAATTAATTAATTAATTAATTATTTTTTTTGGTGGTGCTGGGGATTGAACCTAGGGCCTTGTATATGTGAGGCAAGCACTATACCAACTGAACTATATATCCCAGCCCTATTTATTTTAATTTTGAGACAGGGTTAAGTTGCTTAGGGCCTGGCTAAGTGATGAGGCTTATTTTGAACTTTTGATCCTCCCTCCTGCCTCAGCCTCCTGAGCTGCTGGGAATATAGGTGTGCCCCACCATGCCCTGCTACCATACTTTTCAAATTTACAAACTTTCTAAGTTTCAAGAATAGTACTGGGTACAAGGAGGTCCCTTATACCCTGTTCTTAGATCAGTAGTTCTTTATATTTGCTTTATTATTCTCTTTCGTTGGGTACATATTATTTTTATTTTTAAAATTTTTTTCTGAGTTGTTCAAGAGCAGTTTGATTACATTTTAGTATATATATATATATTTTTAAGGTACTGGGGATTGAACTCAGGGGCACTGAACCATGGAGCCATATCCCCAGCCCTCTTTTGTGTTTTATTTAGAGATAGGGTCTCACTGAGTTGCTTAGCGCCTTGCCATTGCTGAAGCTGTCTTTGAATTTGTGATCCTCCTATCTCAGCCTCCCAAGCCACTGGGATTACAGGCATGTACCACCGCACCTGGCTACATTTTAGTTTTTTTTTAGAGCATTATATTTTATTGGTATAAAAGAAACTTATGCCATCATATATTGTTAGGAGGCATTTAATGAATTTATTTACTAATTCCTTAAGTCATTATCTTCTTTTCTTCATGGATGAAGATTGGTAATACCTGTTGTTGTGGAACGTTTGTATAATAAAATGAGAGATTTTAGAATATGGTTCTAGATTCTTATTATTGGATATTTATATGTTAAGACGGAATGAAAATACATGTACTTAAAATTAAATTTTATAGCTCTGTATTTGGAATGAGAAGACAAATTTTTGAAGGAAAATGTAAAATATTCACGATATCTAATATATATAGCCCTAGGTTACTTTGATTTTTGTTTGTTTTATAGCTTGGTTTCTCAGCAAGACCACTGTATGTAACATGTGCTCACTGTTTTTTGCCCCCATTAGTGTTTTTCTAATTTGTAAAACATACAAAAATACCAGCTCAGAGGCAATAGTTTTCACATTGGTCTCTTGGCAAGAACTTTTCTCCTGGAGACTTGGTGTCAGAGTGCTAGGATTTCATAGGCATTGCATTTTAATTTATTTTTAATAATCTGTCTCAACTCAGTTATGGTTACTGTAATCAATAATCACAGAGAAACGTGAGTGGTACAAATCTGTTAATTTTACAAAACATATCTTTATTTTTAATATAAATGAAAGTTAAAAATTTTCTCACTAGAGAACCTTATTGCTGTTAAGGGAAAGACTAGTATTTGGATATTTTAAAAATGACAAACTGATTAAAAAACAGATAATAGACTATCTAGAATTATCTGGATATGTCAGGTATTACTATAGAAATTTAAAACAGGTGGAAATATTTTGTTGCAAAGGAAATGTAAAAGATAATGTGTTTGATCAAATAACCTAGTTTGTCAACATAGAATAGGTGAAGAAAGAGTTGATTAATTTATACATATATCTCTTCATTGACTTATTAGTCAACTTTGATAAAGTGGAAGTTCTACTTGTGAAAAGAGCAAATGAAATCTTTTGGAAGTGAAATTTGTATAACTTCACCATAAAATGAATTTCTTTCACTTCTCTTCTGTAGATCCTCAGTTTTAAAGAGAGAAGTTTGAAAAACTATGTTTTATTGGTTTAGAATACTATAATTCTACTGCAAATAAAATGTCTTTTAAACAGGACAAGTGAATTAATGTATGATGTTCTTGATGAATCCTTACGAAGAGCTGAGTTAAATCACAATGTCACTTATGGTAGGTAATGTATGTATATGTTATTTTAATGACTAATGGTGTTTTTTTAATACTATAGCTAAATCTGTGATTAATAAACCATAAATTCCAGTAAAATTTTTTGCATTACTTTTATGGTACTTCTTTGGGTTTAAATAAGTAATAAATTTTACTTATTTATTTAAAATAAAAAATAAAATTTAATTTTATTAATTTAATTTAAATAAGTAAATAGCAATAATTTGAAATTTTGGCATATTCTAAATATGGACCTAAATTCATTATACTTTGTGTTTTCATTGAAAACATTAATCAAATATCTAATTGATTGCAGGGATAACTATAAGTCTGTTGCATGTTTTGTGAAAGTTTATATTTGAAGAAAGTTTTTAAGTAGTCAATTACTCGTCAAGTAATTAAATTTCTGTTATTTGTCAGGCCCCATACAAGGTGCTTGGAATACAGCCGTGAATAAAACAGTATTATCATGGGGCTTACAGACTACATAGATGGGAATGGAAAGGTGTTGTAAAATGTTACAGGAGAGACTTACTTGGTATTCTGGTAGAATATAGCAGCTAGTCTTGACAAGTAGGAGAATAGGAAGGTTTTCCTGAGAAGTGGTGCTTAAGAAGACATCTGTAGGATGAGTAGGATATAGATAAAAATACATAGCTGTAGAGTAATAATGTTATTTTGTGGCAATAAATGTTATATTTGACTTCAAAAGGTAAGTTGGAGGAGAAGGGTAGACAACTGAGAAAGTAACCAAGAAACATTCAGCCAGAGAGAGGAACTATTCTTTTTTGACCCGTCTGTGAAAGATCAGTGAAGAAATTTAGATTCTTGTAGTTGTTTAAAAATGGAAAAAAAAAAAAAAACTGTTTAAATTTTGTGTGCTTTAGAGGAGATCAGTAGAAGGGGTACTGAGAGATAATATCTCAAATGAGAATATATTTTTAATCTGGTAAAATAAAGTTGTTTCTCTGCATCTAGAAGGGATTGATTCCAGGACTCCCCACCCATGGCCCACTTACCTCAGCCCCAACCCCAACCCCAGCTGAGCTTCCTGGATGCTCAAGTCCATTACCTAAAGTGGCATGGTGTTTGTAGGTAACTTTTGCGCATGTTCCCACATACTTTAAATCATCTCTAAATTACCTATAATACCTAATAGAATGTAAATGCTATGTAAATAGTTGTTATACTATATTGTTTGGGGAATAATGGCAAAAAAAAAACACCCTTATACGTTCAGTACAGATTCAGATTTTTATTTTCAAATGATTTTGATCTGCAGCTGGTTGAATCTGTAGATGTAGAACTCATAGATGTGGAACATGTGGGTACAGAGGACCTACTGTACCATGAAGTAGCAGTTTAGCAGCATTACTTGTGAGGCAGGAGGATTGTGAGTTCAAAGCCATCCTTAGCAAAAGCAAGGTGCTAAGCAACTCAGTGAGACCCTGTTTCTAAAAAAAATTCAAAATAGGGCTGGGGATGTGGCTTAGTGGTCAAGTGCCCCTGAAATCAATCCCTGGTACCCTTTCCACCCCCCGAGAAAAAGTTGTTTGACAAGTATTATAAGGAGAAAGGATTCTGAGACTAATTCAGAAAAATAATGAATATGATAGTGAATTGGAATAGTTGTATATGTGTGTGTGTATTGTCCTCCCCCCCCCCCCAGGTTCTGGGAATTGAACCCAGGGCATTTTACATTCCCTGTCCTTTTTATTTTATTTATTTTTTTAATTTGATGCAAGGTCTTGCTAAGTTAAACCGGCTGATCTCAAAGTTGAGATCCCTTTGCCCCACTTTCCCTAGTAGGTGGGATTATAGGCCTGTGCCACTGCCCTTGGTTGGAATAGTAAATTTTGAAGGAGAGATTTATATTTTGTATGTACAAATGGTAATTAAGGCAATATGAGTACTTTATTCATTTGTTCAACCTGTATTTATTTGAAGACCTGTGCAATTAAAATTTGATATGTTTTAAACAAGGTATTGATTGAGGAGAGAGTTGTTGGGACTATGTCTTCCTCTGTGTTAGGTGTAGGAGATAAAGGAAGAATACAGTAGACACAGTTCTCCCCTTATGAGTGCATGTTATAATGAATTGATGATATTATCTAGGTTCTAGCTATACAATAAGAATAAGGGGATACAGATGAGGATGACCCTTACTGAGGCAGATGATTCAGTTAAGAGGTGTCAGAAGATTCAACAAAGTGTCAGCTTCTTTTCAGCCAGTTGAAGTAAATGGAAATGTTTTGTCTGTGATGTAATCAGTGTCCAGGATAGGGTTTGAAAGACTCTTAAAGAATTTTGTTTAAAAGTTAGTTTAGAGGGCTGGGGTTGGAGGTCAGTGGTAGCACACTTGCCTGGCATGTGTGAGGCAATGGGTTTGATTCTCAGCACCACATACAAATAAATAAAGGTCTATCAACAACTAAAAAAAAAAAAATTAGTTTAGACTCTGCTTTTTTTTTTTTTGGCAGAAAGTTTAAAAAATATATATATATAATTGACATTTCAGCTTTAATTTTTTTATTTTTTGAATAGGTAATATATGCACATGGTTCAAAATTCAAAAGATACAAAAGGGTATACAATGAACAGTAAGTCTCTTTCCTACCCTTATCATCCACCACCCAGTTCCCCTTCCTGGAGATAATTACTATTATCTATTCCTTTTGACTTGGAGAATACTGTATACCCGAGGAAATACTTTTTATTGTTCTCCACTAGGACCCTTTTGTTTCTTTTGCTTGGTCCAACACCAACAATTTTTATATTTATAGGTTGTTGGTTCAGTGTTTAACCTTCCCACCAAGACCTTAGAGTTTCTGTTGTTTTATTTTCTTTAGCTTTTCATTGTTATGTTTTCCCCATATTTGTATTGATAGTTTATAGTTTACATTGATAGCATCATTGGTAGAGTATTATCTAATAATCTAATTTAAGTATTGTTTAAAAAATGTGATTTTTAAATTATAAGCTTCATAAGGCAGGGATTATGTCTGTCTAATTGACCAGCATATTCCAGTATTTGGCACTGGGTTAATCAATGATTAATATGCTTTATTTAGAGGAAGAGAAAGTTAATTACTTATCTAATTCGGTTTCAGTTTCAGTATTTTCTAAACTATATTTTTATAGAAGTTCCATCATTATAACTTATCTTAGTGTCAAATCAAGAAATAAAGTATATCAAAGACATTTATTGGGTATCTGCTGTGTGCCAGGCATTGTATAAAGTGGTATAGAAGATATGAAGAGGTATAAGCTGTAGTTTTTTTTAAGGAATTTATAGTATAATGGAAAAGATAGCTTATTCATGAAAGTATATACCAGTATTAGGCAGAAAGTGAAGGGGTAATACAGGGAATAAATTTTATAGCAGTTCATAGGTGGTAGAGATCACTATGGGCTTGAGGGCAAAGATGAACATTAGTAGATTTGGTAGGATCCTGAAAAGTTGGTGGGATTTAGATAGGCAAAAGGGAGGTTGAAGGGGCTTCTAGGCAGAGGGACATTTGAGAAGGTATAGAACTGGGGATGTTTAATACCGTTTCAGAGAACAGCATTCTGAATGATGACCATGGTGGGGAGCAGTGGAAAGCTGATATTGTGAAGTTCCTCTCATGGCAGCCAAATAAGTTTGGACTTATAAATCTGGAGCTATGAGAAATTTGGGGGCAGAGTGATGCTGAAATGAGAATGGCATTTTTTGGAAACTTGTAATTTGGGAGAAATATATACAATGCAGTATAAGGGACAGAGTCATCAAAAGTAGATATTAAGCACTTTCCCCTGTTTTTTTTTTCCCACTGACTTTACCTGAAAACCTGGGTATTAATAATGTAAGAAAAATATGACTCAGGAAGATGGAGAAAAAATGTCAGGCTGGTTGGGAACCTTGAGGCACAAGGAAAGACACAGTGTTGAATATTCTGGGTTTTCTTTTTGCTTCAATACCTCTACTGGGTACTGGAGAGCCAGCAATCTGGAAATACCAATAAGCACAGGAAAAAATCCCAAACAACCAAGAAGAAAAGGCCAAAACTAGCAAGACAGAAAACTTGCCGACAATAAATGTTCTATTCTAGCCAAGTATTACACAGAAAAAAGTGACTACCAACCAGTGAAAGTCAAGTGGAGACCCAAGATTTCCATTCTCACCAGTTAGAATGAGGTACCCCAACCTCCGACTTTCCCTATTAGGTAGTGGTAGAGGAACCCTAGAAGGAAGCTAGAATTTTACTCCTGTTAGGCAGGGATTAAGGCCCCAATCTCCTGCATTTTGAGTGGAAGCAGTGTGGCAATGCTGGATTTTATATCCACCCGGTACTCTGTCTGCTGGGGTTGTGTTAAAAGAAGCCTGATGGAGTCAGGGCTTTCACCGCTGATCACTGACAATGAGGTTAACCCCCTCTCAGTATTAGTGGAGTCCTTATTGGGAGTAATAATGAGGTACCCCTTCTTCTCACAGGCGGGTGATATGAGCAGATAACCCTCTTACCCAGTATGACAAGGAGTATCTCCTTCTCCACATGTCAAAGGAGGCAGAATGGAGAACTTGGACTTCCACTCATGTTGGGCAGTTCCTCACTCTCCCCTGCCGGAATGGTATTAGTAGATAGAGATTTAAAGTGAAAGTGCAGTCCAGTCTGAAGGATAAGGTACCAGAAAAACTTCAAATTTTGTCTGAATATAATCCAACCCAAAATATCACTGATAAAATTAGTGTTGTGAATGTTAGAACATTATTTTTAATTTAGTAAATTTTACTTGGTATTTGAATTAGGACCTGGGTTACAACTGAAGAGTAAACAAAGTTCTATGATGTGTTTTTAAGTTTAGAAATCCTTAGAAGCACATTCATTTTTTAACCACTGCAAAGAGGAGATAGCAAGTAGCCGCTCTTTCAATTATGGACTTAGCTGTAGGTGGGAAAATAATTTAAAAGTCCATTGAATTGATTTTCAACCCAATTATGCCTGGGGAGACTAATAATATCTATAATTTTTGAACTATTAATTTTTCCTAGCATCTCAGAAATCTTATGAGCATCTCTATATATAAGAGTTTGGATTTTAGGTAGGTAATGACATGTTTTAGTTAGTAAAACATATTTGATACTTAGGAGAGTTCTCAATAGCAGGTGACTGCAAAGAAAAATTTGTTAGTTATAATGGAAAACAGATTATTGTCATTTTTAACCTTACTTAGGGCTGCCATGACAGTTCAGGGTTTGGCAATTTTTAATTTTTTTTTAACACGGGAGACTAGGACAGTAAATATTTCAGGCAGGTCACATAGATTTCTTTTTCTTTTTTTTTTTTTTATTGGTTGTTCACAACGTTACAAAGCACTTGACATATCATACTTCATACATTAGACTGAAGTGGGTTATGAACTCCCAATTTTACCCCAAATGCAGATTGCAGAGTCACATCGGTTACACATCCACAATTTTACATAATGCCCTATTGGTAATTGTTGTACTCTGCTCCCTTTCCTATCCCCCACTATCCCCCCTCCCCTCCCCTCCCTTTTAGATTTCTATTGTATATTCTTTTTGGGTTTTCTTTTTATACAATATTTTAATAATATGTAAATAATTTTTAGTTCTTAGGCCTATAAAAATAGACTGAAGGCTGAATTGTGTACGTTTGCCCATTCCTGACTTAGGTAGTTAGTGGATTGATCAAAGTCCTCTTTGTCTATTTTATTTAGTTCACAAAATCAAAGTCATCTCCCCCCTCCCCATGCAGAATAAAGTACATCCTCTGAATATGCAAAGTATCTTTAAGTTTATTTAACTTACTGTATAGTATTTATGTTAGAGTCCTTGATAAAGAATAATTCAAATCCTCATTTTTTCCTCTATGGGATAGATTATGTATTTTTTTTTTGGTAAAATTTGTGTATTAATTGATAGTCAACATAGTATAAAACATAGCAAGTTGAATACTCATAATGTATCTTATACATGAAGAAAGTATCTGATTGTTATTTTTTAAGCTTTTAGAAATAAAGAGTAATTCTGTTGACACTTGATATGCTTCAGTTTGTGGTACAACTATTTTTAAGTTGCCTGATTCTGTGCCTTCTCTGTGTATCATTTCTGATACTATGATTCCGTGGTACTTACGGGACTTAATGATGTCTCAGTGATTCTTCTCCATTGCAAAACTCCAACTTGTCAACTCACATTTAAAAGAATTTGAGGGGCTGGGATTGTGGCTCAGTGGTAGAGCTTGCCTAGCACGGGCGGGACCCGGGTTTGATCCTCAGCACCACATAAAAAAAAAATAAAGGCATTGTGTTGTGTCCATCTACACCTAAAAAATAAAAAAAATTAAAAATTAAAAAAATAAAAGAATCTGAAAACATCTTAGTGTCCACTTTGATCACTGTAGACTAATGACTGTATTGGGAAATTAAATTTTGACAGTATCAAGATGTATACTAGACTGTTCTACATATTTGAAGTTAATTTTAAAGTAGCCTGAACATTTTAAAATAGTGACCCTATCTTTGTCAATGTTAGAGTACCCTAAAATGATTATATTGAAATAAACTACAGATGCAATTTCTGTGTATGTGGTAGAAACTACATGTGAATAAACTATTTTTAAAGCAGTCAATGAGTGTTAGAAAGATCTATTTATACACCAATTATGAATATATTACTTAAGTGCCTATTACAATATGAACTTCTTGAGGATAGGGGTTTTTCTTCTCTGTTTTGTTCATTGCTGTATTTATGGTACTAATACCACGTCTGGCACATAGGAGATGTTCAGTAAATATTTGTTGCATGAATGAATGTATCATTCTTATCATTAGTAATGTAATTTTCTTTAAATTGTACTATAATAACTTAATCCTAATAACTCTATAAGCCTGGAAATAGTAAAGGTACTTTCTTTGAAATTTTTCCATAAAAAAATTTTTGACTAAAGCTGAATTTTCAGTTAGTTTTTTTTATTACAAGTTCTACACAAATATGTTCATGTATTGTACCTAATATATCTTCCATTTTTATGTTTTCTTTCTCTAGCTATTCTGTTTGAATGCGTACATACAGTCTATTCTATTTATCCTAAGTCAGAATTACTTGAGAAGGCTGCTAAGTGCATTGGAAAATTTGTTCTCTCCCCTAAAATCAATCTTAAATATTTAGGTAAGGTAATTGATTCTTTTGATGGAAGTTATAGAGAACTTTTGAAATTTTTTGGATACTTGTTTGAAGTCACTTCATGTAATGTAATTTTTGTTTCTAGGACTGAAGGCTCTTACCTATGTTATTCAACAGGATCCTACTCTGGCTCTTCAGCACCAGATGACAATAATTGAATGCTTAGACCATCCTGATCCCATTATTAAGAGAGAGGTAAATGGGTATTTTGAATAATGCACTTGAAGTGTTAAAATTTTAAAACTCTTTGTTGGTATTTTGGAGAGAGATTAAAGTAGTGGGTAGTGTGTGTATTTTATGTATTTTAACTTTTGTATATATTCTACTGAAATGTAAGTAACATTTTAAAAAAGTATCATCAATGTCTGTAGGAATGTTTTTAAATTAATGAGTTGGAGAGGTTAGTTCTAATTATCTGTATGGGTTCATTAATATCTTTTTGGCTTAAGCATTATACCAATAGAGACCTGAATTCTAGTCCTAGGTCTTATGGTTACAATATAAGATGTATTCCTATTACATACGTTATAATTTATGATGGTTAATATTTTTCCATTATTTTCTTTTACTTCTGTAAAATGAGTTAGTTAATTCACTTAGGTAAGAATATTGAAAGAATGAAGATATCCATAAAATGATTTGAACTTCTTGGAAGAAAAGGTATAATTTTGTACTTAGTTTTGTTTCTTCAGAACTAAGTGTGTAATAGTTTTACATAATAGTGGGATTCATTATGGCCTAATGATACATTCTTACAGCATAATTTCATCAGTTTTATTCCCCAGTATCTCCCCTTATCCTCCTCTGGTCCCTTTCCTCTACCCGACTGGTCTCCCTTCTGTTTTCATGAGATTGTCCCCCCCCCCCCCCCCCCCCCCCGCTTTTTTCTCTCTAGCTTCTACGTCTGGGAGTAAATGTTTATGTACTTAGTTCTGTTTCAACTCTTTCCTTTTGTAAAATTATTTCAGTGTTCCATTGGGTGTCAGTATAAATATTTCTATTAATTCTCATGTAGAGAAATCACTCTGTAGCTTCATTTCAAAGAGTATCTTCATTTAAAAGGCTATTTAACTCCACAAAAGAGTTAAGAAGAATGCAAAGTTTTATTTTGATCTTAAAAATAATAAAGGTTAAAAAAAAGGATATACTAAACTTTCATCTAATAAGCTCTATTGTTATCTCTCAAGATAACAATAGAGCTTATTAGATGAATAATTGTAATTTTAAAAAATTACGAATTTTTAATTTTAAAAGGCATTTTGAAACAAAAATATTGAGAAGTTTACCCTCTTATTCGTACCTAAGTATATATTAACATGTGAAACACATATATTTATTCTTTTTTTGGGGGGAGGGTAGCAAGTATTGAACTCAGGGGCACTCAACCACTGAGCCACATCCCCAGTTCTATTTTGTATTTTATTTAGAAACAAGGTTTCACTGAGTTGCTTAGCATCTCACTTTTTACAGAGGCTGGCTTTGAAGTCATTATCCTCCTGCCTCAGTCTCCTGAGCCTCTGGGATTACAGGTGTGTGCCATCGTGCCTGGCATATTCATATTTTTAATCATCTGAAAATTGTTACCTGTCACCTCCCTTGAATGAATCTGAGAAGTTTGCAGATGTACAAATTTCTGCTTGCAGGCATTGTAGAAAAATGAAAAGGCTCCAGGGACAACAAAATAAAAAAATAATTATACAGTCCTTTTGCTATACCAGATATACAACATGTGTTTTCTTTGTGTGATTAACTACTAATGGGGTTTAGTTGAACAGGGCTGACTTATAGTTTTCTTATTAATATATGCAATTATTGGATTCTCATTTAGAAATGAGACTTAGAAAATAGGCAACTTTCAAAATTACCAGGTCTAATCTGTTTGATCAATTGCTTGCAGTGAGGAGAGTAGTTCAAATTCTTTGGAGAAGATATTGAGTATCAGTGGTTACCCACAGAGGGTATTGTTGTACTTTCTTCACAATGCCTTTGTTACTTTTAACTTCTGTTAATAGTGACATGGCAAGAGCTTTGTTTTTTGGGCATGGAGTGATCTGTTATATGAGAAGGGATTCCTTTTCACATGGTTTTATTATTTTTCTTCCCATAGGGAGAAAAAAGGCAAGAATGAGTTATCAAGGATAAACAGAAAAAACCTCCAGCCATATAATTTCTCACATAGTACTCCCTTCCAGATTGGAAATGCCAAATTAAAGTCTTAGAGTAAGAAAGAAATTAAGTGTAGATTATTTAATAACATAAAACATACAGTTTGGAATCCACAGAGAGCATATCTGAAACAGTTTAATAGAGTGAGAGCTATTGATAATGGAGAACTATATGTTTATAGATTTTAAATGAAATTAGGCATTAACTAAAACAACTTAGAACACATTTCAAAATGTATTATCATTTGTACTAGAAATCCTGGCTGTAAGGATTGAAAAATCAGAAAGAGCCCTAAAGATATTTTAACATGTTTGATAACTAGGATAGATGGAAATTCTTTTGTAGATAATATTTTTGGCCCTAAAACACCAGTAAATGATGCTTTCTCAGTATTGCCTTTGGACATATTGATTGGACTCACTGATTTCTGGGAGTTATGTTTTAGAATCTTAATTTAGGGACTTGGAAAGCCAGCCAAATGGGATATAGTTCTTCTTTAGAATGACATTTGCAAATAAATGGGTGTTCTCAAGACTATCATGTTAAATGAAATAAGCCAATCCCCAAAAGCTAAAGGTTAATGTTTTTGCTGATATGTGGAAGCTAACCCACAATAAGAGGGGAGTGGGGAAGAATAGATATTCAATAGATTGTTAGACAAAGGGGAATGAAGGGAAGGGAGGGGGGACAGGAAAAGGAAAGACAATGGAATGAATCCAAAATAATTTTCCTATGTACATATATTAATACACCATAATGAATCCCACCAATAAAATAAAAAAATTCTTCCTTGATATTTGAGATTCTGAATGTAAGCCTTGCTACATTTGAACCAGTTGAACTATCAGTCTTTGTCTATCCATTAGAGACCATTTGCCCTCAACTTCCATGCATTTAAGTGCTGTTTTTTGTTGTTTGAGTAGTGCTGAATAGTTTGTGACACTGAATTTATAAACACACACACACACTCTCTCTATAGATACATGTGTGCCTACGCATACAACCATAGACATAAGTAATGTACATTTAACATTTAAGAGCTGTTACAGTTTTAGAAAATATATTACAAACCTTTTAACTTTTTAGTTTTTGCATTTTCTATCATAGAAATGTCATATCTCAATTATCTCAATAGAAAATATTTACATTTTGAGATTGATCACAGTTTACTTTTTGACAATATAATTTTACTTTTTTTTTGGTAGTACTGGGAATTGAGCTAGGACCTTATTCATGCCAGGCAAACACACTCACTGAGTTGCATCCCCCTGCTCCCCATCCCTCTTTTATTATTTGATTTTTTTTTCTTTTTTTTTTTATTGGTTGTTCAAAACATATTATTTGATTTTTGAGACAAGCTCTTGATAAGTTGCCCAGGCTGACCTCAAATATGCAACTCAGCCTCTGCCTTCCAAGTAGTTGGGAGTTGAGGCATGTGCCACCACACCCAGCTAATTTTTACTTAAGCTTTTTTTTAGTTAAAATTTGTATTTCTTGATCATCTGTTAACTTATTGTCAATAGTAGATCTATATAAAAGTGGAATAATCAACTATTTAATAAAAATATTATTATGTTTATTAATGTTATCATGCATAGTTTTGTAATATTGTTTTTATTTCTCTTCCTTAAATAGACTCTGGAACTTCTTTACAGAATTACAAATGCACAGAATGTAACAGTTATTGTCCAGAAGATGCTTGAATATTTACATCAGAGCAAAGAAGAGTATATCATTGTCAATTTGGTTGGCAAAATAGCTGAGCTGGCTGAGAAATATCCTTTGTTTGGATCAGGAGTCATAAAATACCTTTAGTTATGCAGTAACTTTAAAATGATCGGTATATATATGATTTTTGCAAGTTGAGGTCAGAGACCCATCAATAACTTGCATTCTTGATGCTTAAGTCTGTCATTGTCTAGTTAGGAATTTATGTAGACTTCTTGGAGGATGGCTTTTTCCCTGGTTTCTTTTATTCAGGTGGTTAGTATTTTGAGCAGGAAAACATAGGAGCCACTACCTCGTTTGTTCATTCGTTTGTATGTTTGTTCTTTCTCTCTCTTTTCCCTTGTTTTTCTTTTTCTTTCTCTCTGTCTCTTCTCATTCTCTCTCTTTCTCTCATGATGATTTATCATTCAGTCTTTTCTTATCTTTGACTTTCTACTGAGCTTCTTTTTCTGAGTAAAAGTTCTTGTTTTGGGGTAGGAGAGGATAAAGTGGAGGGTCAGGATTCTAAAATGCATTTTTATGGTACTGTTTACATTGGGAATTGTCACAATAAAGTAGTTGAAAACTCCACTCATAATTTACTTTTTTTTCCAATCCTTTTTTAAAAGTCAGAGGAACTTTGTAAGTCATGAGGATATTGCATTCTTTTAAAGATGTCTGTTATTCTAAGAGAGAAATAATGAATAATGCTAATTAAATTATCTTGGAAGTTGTTTAAGTGTAGTTTTTTTTTTAAAGAGAGAGAGAGAGAGGAGAGAGAGAGAGAGAGAGAGAATTTTTAATATTTATTTTTTAGTTCTCGGCGGACACAACATCTTTTGTTGGTATGTGGTGCTGAGGATCGAACCCGGGCCGCACCCATGCCAGGCGAGCGCGCTACCGCTTGAGCCACATCCCCAGCCCCTGTTTAAGTGTAGTTTAATCCAGACAGTGATACAGCACTGGCCAGCAGCAGAATGATAGAATTTTAGAACTGATGAGGAACATATTAGAAAAGAAGTTAAATAAATTATTCAAGTAGACTTCACAACATTTAACCTCTCTGAAGTGTGCATGACTTTCCTTTATTTATTTGTTCCTAGTTAGCTAGTTCATTTCTTTCATTTACTTATTGAATACCTATTATGTGTAAGCCTAGTGCTAGATAAAATAAATGCAGTTTATTAAATAGACTTTATTGAGCAGACATTTTACATAAAAGTTGGGACATAGAACATTTATAGCAGAGGTTAAAGATAAAGATAAACTGGTCTTTTGTTTGTTTGTTTTTGTTTCTGGTAAAAAAGATTGCTACAGAAAGATAATTTCAGTTTGAAAGTGTGCTTGTTCTTAACACTGTGGACACATATGCTCCTGATAATGCATGGTTTATTCAAACAATGAATGCTGTGTTTTCAGTGGGAGGAGATGTAATGCATCCTGATATTCCCAATAACTTCCTGAGACTGCTAGCAGAAGGTTGGTAAAGATTTTAAAATTAAATGTTTTTCATTATGGCGTCATTAGGGAATTTAGTGGAAATTAAAATGGTATATCAATTTCTTTGTAGGTTTTGATGATGAAACAGAAGATCAGCAATTGAGGCTTTATGCAGTTCAGTCTTATCTTACTTTACTAGATATGGAAAATGCATTTTATCCACAGAGATTTCTTCAAGTTATGAGTTGGGTGAGCAATTTACGTTATATAATAAATTTTTATAAAAACCAAATATTACCATATTTTCCCCCAGAAATCATTCAGTTCTACTCAGCTAATTGCTTCAGATATCTTTTTTTTCCCAAGTTACCATCTATCAGTTAACTATTTATTTATCTCTTCTTTCTCTCTGCCATCTTACTTGTTTGGTCTTCTAAATATGGGTGGTTATTGAGATATCTGTGTTTACAGTATGTTTTTTATGTAAACAGTATGTTTTTTGAATATGTGAATACTTACATATCTTTTATATATTAGCTTTCTGTAACTATATAACAATGTTACCACAAATTTAGTGGTTTATAAAAACAGATTTATTCAACCTTTGGTTTTTTGGGATTGCCTTATTTCGCTTAGCATGATTTTCTCCATATCCATCCATTTACTAGCGAATGTTGTAAAGTCATTCTTTCTTTCTTTATTCTACTGTTATGTATTACTAAGAAGAAACAATAAAATAAAATTTAAAAAACACCCACAGATTTATAATATCATAGTTTATTTTCTCATCTGTGGGAAAGTTGAAATTTAGCTTCCCAGTTAACATTCTTAACTATATTTGCTTTACTACAACTGTATCTATTTTTATATCTAGGTCAGTCTGCCTATATACAGTGTGTTTACTGAGCCATTTAAAATTGAATTGCCTTAGAGAAATGCAAATTAAAATTACACTGAGATTTTTATCTCACTTCAGTCAGAATGGCAGGTGTCAAGAGTACAAGTAACAATGAATGTTGGTAAGAATGTGAGGGAAAAGGTACACTTATACGTTGCAGGTGGGAATGCAAATTGGTACAACCACTCTGGAAAGCAGTATGGAGATACCTTAGAAAAATTGGAATGGAACCATCATTTGACTCAGTTATCCTACTCCTCGGTATATACCCAAAGACTTAAAATCAGCATATTATAGTGATGTGGCCACATCAGTGTTGCTTGATTCACAATAGCTAGGCTATGGAACCAACCTAGGTACCCTTCAACAGATGAATGGATAAAGGAACTATGGTACATATACACAATGGAATATTAGCCATAAAGAAGAACAAAATTATGGCATTTGATAGTAAATGGATGGAACTAGAGACTATCATGCTAAGTGAAATAAGCCAATCCCCCCAAACTAAAGGTCAGATGTTCTCTCTGATGTATGTATGCTGACTCACAATGTGGGGAGAGGAGATGGAGGTTCACCAGATTGGACAGGGGGCAGTGAGGAGAAGGTAGGGGGAATGGGAATAGGAAAGACAGTAGAATGAATTAGACATAACTTTCCTATGTTCATGTATAAATACATGACCAGTGTAACTCCACATCATGTACAACCACAAAAATGGGAAATTATACTCCATGTATGTATGATATGTCATTCCACTGTCATGTACAACTAAAAAGAACAAATAAAAAAATTTAAAAAATTGAATTGCAGATAGCATGACAGTTTACTTCTAAAAATTCTATTTGAATTTCTTAAGAATGAGATTAATTATACAGGATAATGGATCTTATTTATTTTACTGATAATCCTTCTTGAATTAATGGATATATTTGGTGATCATTAATTTTTTTTCCTCCATGAACATAGCATGTCACTTTATTTAGATTGTCTAATTTCTTCTTATACCATGTAATTCTTATACATGTTTCTACACTTGGTTCATTTTCTTTAGAGCACTTTTAAATGTATGATATTTAAAATTTTGGTTTCCATGTGTTTGTTGCTGATATATACAGATTTTTCATATTTTGATCTTTTGGTTGCACTCGTTTAGTGTTCTAGCAGTTTTTTAAATTATAGATTCTTTGAGAGCTTGTTAGAATTTTTGTATCTATGTTTATGAGGTATATTAGTCTGTTGTATTCTATATTGTTTTTTGGTATTCTATTTGGTTTTGGTATTAAGGTGTATAAAATGTGTAGAATTGCTGTTAATTTTTCTTTAGAAATTTGAAGAACTGAGCTCAGTGGCCCATGCCTATAATCCCAGTGGCTTGAGTAGCTGAGGCAGAGTATTGCAGGTTCAAAGCCAGCTTTAGCAATTTAGTGAGGCACTAAGCAACTTAATGAGAACCTGTCTTAAAATAAAATAAAAAGGGATGGGGATATGGTTCAGTAGTAAAGGTGCCCCTGGGTTCAATCCCTGGTACCAAAAACAAAAAGTTCCAAAATATCATTTAGGAAAGATCTTTTATTCCCTGAATTATCATTTTATGGTTCATATAACAGTGTCACCTGAGTAAGTTAGATGTAAGAAAAGAAAAAGGATATGTAACATAGATCAGTGTTCCTCAAAGTCTGTTCTGTGGACCATCTATATCAAAATTGCCAATACTTGTCCGAATATATACCCTTGATCCTTACCACAGCCATTCTAAATTAGAATATCTGAGGATAGACTGGGAATCTGTATTTTATGAAATATCTCAGGTGACTCTCATGCATATTAGTATGTAAGAACCACTGATTTAAATTTTTATAGGAAAGTGCTTGTAAAAACTGGCAACTAACTCTGAAAGTTCAGAAGAAAATCAAGTTACAAAAGTATCTTATATATTGTTAATGACAAGGATGTGGAAAATATTTTTGTATTGAGTTCAGTTCTTTTGTATTGAGCATATAATTCTTGGTATTTTTTAAAATTTTGAACCAAAAAACTACAATGGTTTCTTTAGTAATTCTTTCACCATGAAAGTATGTTTAATCTAGATTAAATTCACTTTGTTTTAGGTTTCTGCATGTGTATTACTGTATAACTTGGTATCTGTGTATGTAATCTTTGTTTTATCCATAGGTGTTAGGAGAGTATTCCTACCTCTTAGAAAAGGAAAAGCCAGAGGATGTTATAACTAGGCTTTACAAGTTACTTATGAATGACTCCATTTCTTCAGAAACAAAAGCCTGGCTGTTTGCTGCTGTGATCAAGTTGACACCCCAAGCACATTCTTCTAATCTAGTTGAGAGGTTAATCCAGGAATTTACCATATCTTTGGATACTTGTATGAGACAGCATGCATTTGAATTAAAATATTTGCATGAAAATATAGAACTTATGAAGAGTTTGTTTCCAGTTGATAAGAGTTGTGAAGAAATGGTGGTAAGACATCTGTGTTTGATCTTTTAAAAATTGTGTTGTCTAAACAGTAATTCTTGCATTTGTGATATATATATATATGGAATATATCAAAATATAATTTTCTGTAGCATTCAGAATGAAGGTTGTAGTTTTCTCACATTAGTAGGGGAGAGAATTTGAGAACTTCCATTTAGTGTAGATTCTAAATTGTCAGGAAGAAAAGAGTATCTCTTCTGAAGAATGGTAGTAAAAATATTTATATCCTGTGACAGACTCTTTTAATATATAATATTTCATGAATTTCCTTTATTTTTATCTCCTTTGAAATTCTATAGGTCATTTTAGTCATGCTCTTTTCTTTGAGATTATTTAAAAAAAAGAAAAAGTGATTCTTAATTTCATTTTGTTCATTTCCTATCTAAATACTGCTTTGGAACCTGATCACCTTTACTTTTCTCATCTACTTTGACCTGCCATGCCTTTCTTTTTTTTTTTTTTTTCCATTCCCCCACCCCTGCCATGCCTTTCAATCTCTAGTTGTCAGTTACTGTTCACCTTCTTAATTCATATTATCCCTTCCTTCAGATTGGTGTAAAGCAGAAAATTTCTAAAAGGAAGCCAGATTTGTTAAGTTTTGGTGCATTAGCTGTCATATAATTGAGAAAGAGAAGAGGTTATGCCTATCCTCACTAATATTCCCACTAATTTTGACTCAGGTTTTTATATCATTTTAATTTTGAACATTTTTAATGTTTTTCCATAGCATCTGAAAAACAAAGGCCTTTCTTTAGCATTTATTAGGCATTCTAGATACTCTCATTAAATGATGAGTGAATATACTATCCATAGTATTTCATTATGTGTAGCTACACTTTTCTTTTCCCCCAATAAAAGATAACAATGATGACACACCCCCATCTCTGAAGAATTTCAGTGAAACTAAACCTTTCCAAATTCAGAGTGTGAGGTGCCACTTGTACATTAAGTTTTAAGTCAGGAGAAGCAAATCAGTGGTTATTTCTGCTATATCTTTTTCTCATCCCTTTACCTTCACTTTGGTCATCTTTATAATTTCTTCACTGTGGGGAGACTGATTAAAGGGCCCCCAATGATGTTCATGTTTTAATCCTAGGAAACTATATGTCTTACCTTAATTGTTAAAATGTTGTGAATGTTATAAAATTAAGTATTTTGTGACAGGAAGGTTATCCTAGGTTATCGAGGTAGTCATGCTGTAATATAATCACAAGGGTTAGAGAAGGCAAAGTAGTAATAGAAGCAAATATTGGAATGATGTGGCCTCAAGCCAAGGAATACAGGCAGTCTAGAGAAAAACTCAGAGAGACAAGGAAACAAGGAATGGATTCTCCCCTGGAGGATCCAGAAGGCTCTGCCAACACCATTGATTTTAGTCCCTGGCAGTTACTCTAACTCATACCAGGGATGTCTATCTCTTCTTATAGGTTATAGATCCTCTGAAGGTTTGAAACTCTGTATTCCTTTGTCTTAATCATAGCAGTTGATATTATACATATTAGATATTATACATATTAGATATTCAAAAATATTCTGCTATGCAGCAAAATTGATAATAACTGCAAATGTTTTAAGTTGATTCATAGCTAGGTGATCTGATGATATATTTCAGAAAGTGAGAGAATTGGGTAGCATTTTTAGAATTAAAGCTTCTGTTTTTAGCTTAAATATTTTTAGGATATATGTGCTAAAATTATTTATGTCAATATACTGTTTAGAGTAAATTTTGTAATTCCAAATTTTTACTAAATTTTTATGTAGGTAGATGCTTCCTTATCTTTTCTCGATGGTTTTGTGGCTGAAGGACTCAGTCAGGGGGCAGCACCTTATAAACCTCACCACCAACGCCAAGAGGAAAAGCTTTCTCAGGAAAAAGGTGATTTTTCATGAGTTTATAACATGCTAGCTTGTAGAGATCTAAATTTTTTAATGTAATTGATATTAAAGAACAAGGGATATTTACTTTTTATTATCCTTCTTTAAATCTGTTGTGATTTGTTTACCCCACCTGGTTTTCAGAACTCAAAAATAAAGTCACAAAGCTCAGATCAAAACTACAAGATCCATATATAGAAATGCCCAAGGTGTGACCACCATTCTGGAATTTTCAAAGAACTGGAAGGTGAAATTATACTGGTCACTGTCCTGGATAGCTGACACATTAGTGTGAGCAGTCTGTGAAAGTTTCAGGAAAAAACCCTGATTAGTATGGAAAACATTAGTAGAGAAAACATTCGGCATTTGTTTTTTTGGGATTGGCTAACTTCACTTAACATTTATCTGCAAATGCCATGATCTTATTTTCTTTTATTGTTGAGTAATATTCTATTGTGTATATATGCCACATTTTTAATCCATTCATCAACTGAGGGGCATCTAGGTTGGTTCCACAGTTTAGCTATTGTGAATTGTGCTGCTATAAACATTGATGTGGCTGTGTCCCTGTAGTATGCCATTTTTAAGTCTTAAGGCTTTAATTTTTAAAAGTCTATTTTCATGTTATTTTTTTGGGGTAAGAACACAACATGAAATCTCTCCTAATTTTAAAGTGTGCAATACACTATTGTTGCCTTATAGAAACAGTATTGTACAGCAGATCTCTAGTGCATATTCATCTTGCTTTACTGTAATTTATACCTGTTGATTAGTAACTCTTCATTTTCTCTTCTCCACTATTTCATTCTTCAGGTCTATGAATTTGATACCCTATATATAAGTGAAATCATACAGTGTATGTCTTTCTGTAACTAGCTTATTTCCTTAAGATAATATCCTCCATGTTATACATTGCAGAATTTCCTTCTTTTTTTAAGGCTTAAAAAATATTCCTTTGTATGTTCTATATGTCTTTCTTTATTCTAGTGCAATATCATTTTGAGTATTGTAGTTTGGCAATAGATTTTCAAGTCAGGCTATGTGACACCTCCAGCTTTATACTACTTTCTCAAGATTGGTTTGATTATTTACTTCACTGATAAGTTCTACCAAACATTTAAAGAATAATTAAGGACAATTTTCTCAAACTCTTCTAAAAATTAGAAGAGGAGGAAACACTTCAAAACTCCCTTTATGAGACCAACATTACCCTGATACCAAAGCCAGACAAAGATGCCACAAAAAAGGAAAACAATAGGCCAATATTCTTTATGAATATAGGTACAGAAATCCTAAACAAAATACTAGCACACCAAATCCAGCAATATATTAAAGGATCATATACCACAGCTAAGTAGGAAATCCCACTGGTATGCAAAATCAATTAATAAGATATACTATATTCACAGAGTAAAGGATAAAAGTCACATGATTGTTTCAATAGATATAGGAAAGGCAATTGTCAAAATTCACCACTCTTTCATGATAAAAACTTGCAATAAACTAGAAATAGAAGAAAATACCTCAGTATAATAAAGGCCATATATGAAAATCACACAGCTAACATTAATTAAGCTTTTCCTTTAAAATCAGGAATAAGGCAAGGATGTCCATTTTCCTTATGTCTAGTCAAGATAGTATTAGGAATCCTAGCTATATTGGTATGAGAAAGAGTGGAGGGGAGAAGAAGGAAAGAAGGGAAGAAGCGAGAGAAGGAGGGAGAAAGGAAGGGAGGGAGGGTGGTTTGAAGGAAGGAAATAAATCCAATTTGGAAAGGAAGAAGTAAAATTGACCGTATTCTCAGACAATGGGATCTTGAAACCCTGAAGTGTCCATAAAGAAAATCTTAGTACTAATAAACAAATACAGGAAAGTTGCATGATACAAAATCAATATACAAAAATCAGTTGCACTTCTGTGTACTACACTAATTTGAAAGGGAAATTAGGAAAGTAGCTTTATTTATAGTACCCCCTCCAAAAGATAAAATACCTAGGAATAAACTAAAGGAGGTAAAATATTGTATATGAAAAACTATAAAACATTAATGATAAATCAAACAACACAAATAAATAGAAAGACATCCTTTGTTCATGGACTGGAAAGTTCATGTTAAAAGTTCATACTACTCAAAGTGATTTGCAGATTCAGTGCAATCCTGATCTTCTGAGGCATTTGATGTGTTATTTAGTAATAGCTAGTGGCCTAGAATATTCAAGCAGTTTCTTTCCTTAGTAACTCCTTCTGTATTAATAGAATATATGGGGGGGGGGTAAAGTTTTGAATTACAATTGCCCAATCTATATACTTCACATAAAGATCCATGACATCCAGGACATAGAGTGAAAGTCTCTTGGAGTTCCACGGTGGAGACATGATCCAGTTTTTGCTCAGTTTCTTTATTTTCATATATCTGGGAGTCATCAGTCATCATTACTGAAGTCAAGAGTCAGGTAGGGAAGGGGAGGTAGAATGGGAAAACTAATTCTTGACACTGCTTGTTTCTTCCTTAAAATAAGTTAAATAGCTAATGCAAATGTAATAGATAGTCCTGAATTCTCCAAGCTGATGCAGTCCTTTCTCAAGTAATTTTTTCCCCATAGAATCATCATTATAAATGAGAGTAAGCTCTCAAATTAGCATCTTCCAAATCTGTTTTTCAAAAGTTCCTTAATGCAAAATTGAAATTCCATGAGCTTAGACTATTATAGAAAAGAAAATTGGCTATGAGATAGGACGTAGCAAGTACTTAATAAATATATGTGGAATAAGTTATAAAATTAGGTATCTTAGAATTGTGGCTGTAAGTAAAATTATGTATCTTAGAATTATGATATGATAGGGGAAAATAATTTTTTTCTCATGAAGAGTTAATTCTGAAATCCTTCACATATCAGTCAGTTCTGATACTGATGATTTTTAAGAAATCATTTGTAGAGAGCTATATTTAAATTATTAAATGTAGCTTTAATAAGTGATACTTAGCTCTTGTGGATAGAAAAATGTCCAGTTTATATATTTAAACTCCAGGAAACTAAGAACTGGCAAAATCTCTGAGATCTGTAGGCAATAAAATTTATAAAATTTATTACCAATTTTAGTTTTTACCTAAGGAAAGCATGTAGGAATCAGTGTAGATTACTTAATAAAACATTATTTAAAAATGTTGTAGTCCTAGTGTTGAATAACACTAGAAATAGTAAGGGGAAATAGCAGTATAATTTCTTATCTGTTGAACTGTGGCTTTTAGAAAATCATGTCAAATCACGTTGTTAGTCTCAAATAAATAAACAGTTAAATAATTTAAATTACTTGAGTAACTTAAATAAGTAAAATTAAATAATAATAGTAGCTGAGTATAGTCAGAGAAGTATAGCCAAATGACCAAGGTATAAAAGAATTGAAGTGTGAAGTAAAATAAAGAAATGTATATATAATACAGTCTTCTAAAGCATGAAGATACAAAGAGGTTAATATTGAATTACTTATACCCAGAATAGTTTATACTATATTTTCTCAAACCCGTATTACTTAACTCCCAACTCTAAGGATTCTATTTTTAGCTTATACTTTGTCTTCTGCATGAATTTCCCTTTGCCCTCATTCTCTGTTTTCACTTCTCTATATTCAGACTTGTAGTTTGGATGTCTTCTTTCTTTTATCTCTTTCTGTAGACCATTATTCTTCTGCTGCTCCCCATATGCACATCTAGTTAACTTCTCAAAATCTTTGCCTGTTTTAGTCATTCATCATTGTATGAATCTTGGGGGGAGCTTTCACTAAAGAATGAAAGAACCGTGGCTTGAATTTCTTTCTCAAACTTGAGCCTTTCCATATTTCCTTAGATGACAATCTTTAGTCTTAGAATAGAAATTTATCTGTGTGCTTTTCAGATTTTGTCCTTACTCATATCTAATTTTCTCCTCTCTCGAACTCCTTGCCTTTAATTTTGAACTTCTTTCGCTTAAATTTTGGTGTTTTATTTTTTGTTGTTGTTGTTGTAGATGGACATAATATCTTTATTTTTATTTATTTATTTTCCTGTGGTGCTGAGGATCGAACCAAGGGCCTCACACGTGTGAGGCAAGTGCTCTGCCACTGAGCTACAACCCCAGCCCAAACTCTGTTTTTAATAGTGTGTAGACAACATTTCTTGAGTCTTGAGCTAGGTACTGTTATTGAAGTGTTAATGCAGAGGCTGATTACTGACTATCATAGATGATATTAAGAGGAGGCTGGAATTGGATAGCAGGTTAAATTGGATCATTGAAAAGCTTAGGATGAGAGGATATTTGGACTGAAAAGGACTTTAAAGAAATTTACACAAATATGATTATGAATCAGAATCACAATGTGTGTTTTTTTTTTTTTTAATTAGTACCAGGGATTGAACCCAAGGGCACTTAACCACTGAGCCACATTCCTAGCCCTTAGAGAAAGGGTCTTTGCTAAGTTGCTAAGTACCTCACTAAGTTGCTGAGACTGGCTTTGAATTTGAGAACCTTCTGCCGAGTCATTTTTTTCTTAATGAGGCATGTTTTTGAGCTCTCCTTATATATATTTTCTGTATCTGAGTCTTTGAAAGCTTAGTTACATTTATAAAAAGATTGTTAGGAGATTCTATGAAGTTAGCTTGATCCTGGTTATCAGATCAGCATTTATAAACTGTTGAACTGGTCCTACCTCTTTACAGACAAATAAAAAAGGTCTTAGTCACATAATTTAACATTAGGCCTACATCAAGAACTCCTGTCTCTTAATTATTAGCTCCCCCTCCTTTAGCCCATGTACACTGATTCCCTTTCTGTGTCATTCATTTAGCTAACAAGCATTTATTTAGTACTCTTTGGATTAGGTGTTGTTTCATTTGGAGGAGACTGTATAATATAATAGTTGAAAGTACAGCTCTCTAGGATAAAGGTGTAGCTCAGTGATAGAGATCAATGGTCAATGAAATTATGGACAGCAACCACGTTGCAGTCTAGTCAGCAGGAAAGAGGGAAGAGAAGAAGAAATTGTTTTCCCTTTCAGAAGAACTCCTCCCAGAAATTGCACACAAAATGTATGCATAATTTCATTGACCAGTGAAATTAATAATTTCAAGACCCTGAGTTCTATCCCCAGCAAACAACAGCGCCCCCCCACCCTCCCAAAAAAGAGTATATCTCTGGAGCTAGAGTGTCTGAATTTGTATCTGGCTTTGTCATTTCCTACATTTGTAATCTGAGATAAGTTTGTGACAAACTCTGCCACAGTTTCCTCATTTGTTAAATGTGGACAATAATTTCAGAAGTTGATATTTTCTAACATACTTTTTATGGCTTAAGAAAGTCCTTTTTGTTATAATCTATACAGTTGCAGAAGATAAGTTTGCCAGTTAGGATGAGGTTTAACTAATTAGGATGTTAAAAACAAAAAAACACACACAAATAATATGGGGCCCCCAAAAGAAATAGGTATCCTGGAATTGATAGCTTCATAAGTATAAAAAGCTCAAGCTCCACCTCTTTTGCTGTGCTGGCATCCTGTGTGACTTCATGATCCAAGGTGATTGCCTGCACTCCAGTAACTAGTTGCAGTCTAGCCAGAAGGAAAGAGGGAAGAAGAGAAGTGATTGATTTCCCTTTCAGGAAGACTTCTTTAAGAAGTTGCATACAAAATGTATGCGTAATTTTATTGACCAGGAATCCAATCACATGGCCATAAGGTCTAGAAATGTCTCTTTTCTGGCTTGCTATGTACTTAGCCAAGTATTGAAAGGTAATGGAGATTGGTGTTTGCTCTGCCATAATAACAATTTTGAACAATTCATAATTGTTAAATTCATGGCTCCTATTGAATTCATTTAGGTTATACAGATTCAAAAGAATCAGAACTTGAGTAAGTTTTTTTGTCAGTAAGAGATTTCATATTGAGGGCTTTATCAGTTCATTTGAATGTGCCTAGTAATATTTTATTAAACAAAACATGGTCCTTTCTTCATTTATAGCTCATTAAATTTTTTTTTTGTGAGAGTGGCAGTTTTTCAGTAGACCTAATTTATCTGTTGTCTTTTCTAATTAAATTATCTTTTAGCTTCTAAGGGAGGTAAAAATATAAAAATGAAGGAATAATTTATCTCTAATCACCTAGTATATGAACACTTACAGTAAATGCTCAATAAATGGTAGTTACTTTATTATTACTTTCTTTTTTGTGTGTATGTGTGTGAGAATAGGGATTGAATCCAGGGTCTTGTGAATACTAGGCAGGCACTTTACCACTGAGCTATGTCTCCAGGTTCCTTTTAAATTATATTTTGAGACAAGGTCTTGCTAAAATTGCTGAGACTGGCTTAACTTGTGATTCTTCTGTCTCAGCCTCCTGAGTAGCTGAGATTATGGATATGTGCTGCCACTCCCAGCTATTTTATTATTATTATTACAAATATATGATTGTATCATTTCCAAAGCCCTATGTAGTTTAAAAATTGTTACTGGAGTTCAGTGTTCAATTATTTCCGTATTGAATGGAAACTGATATTTTTTTCTTTCTTTTTTTTTAAATATAAACCTATTATTTAAAAATTCTAGTTCTCAATTTTGAACCGTATGGACTCTCCTTTTCCTCATCTGGCTTCACTGGACGACAGTCTCCTGCTGGAATTTCTCTTGGTTCAGATGTATCTGGGAATAGTGCTGAGACAGGGCTCAAAGAGTAAGTTCTTTTTATTAAAATTGAGAACATGGAAGTATTTAAATGTCTTTTAGCATTTGAAGCATTTGCTTTCTGCCACTGCTTTGTGTCATCTGGATTATTATTTCCTTATTTTATGATGACTTCCAAGAAGTTTATTGTTCCATTGGTTTTCAAGAAATTCAGAGAGAGGCTCATTTGTGATAATGTGTTTTAATATAATAGCATTGAAGAGTTCCTAAAAGTCCCATAAATTCTGTATGGGCTGTTTTATCAGTGGTTTCTATTTATTGCTCTCAAGGTACTAATATTGTACAGCATTTCCTTATACTATAAGAGCTAACCTAACTTTCAAAATAGATGTGTTTAAACTTTACACATAGTAGTAATGTGTATATTATTATTGTATACTGTAAATTTTTAAGAAGCATATCAGATGTTGTGTACCCTGGTATTAAGTGTATTATTCTACATTTTTCATAATTTATTTATGTTATTCTTCTGATAAATGCTGCTTATAACCATTTCATTAGAATATTGACAGGTATAGAGATGAACATAAAATGAAGTGAATGACTAATTGAGGAAGCAGAGGGGCAAGGGAAGGAGAGACAGAAACTATCCAAACTCAGGGAGAAACTTACAGAGTCCCTTTCACTTACATAACAGGTTAAAGCCTCTGCTATTTTAGAACTAAACAAGGATCTAGGGGATGTGACAGGGCCTTGTAAATCCTCTACTACCTGTACCACCCTCAGAGAAAAGTTATTTGGCAAGACTGCTAAGAAATTATGTGTGTTATATTATTGTGAAATGGAACATGAGAAATGAATTTAAAATTTCTTTTCAAAGAAGATCATAATTCACATATTATTTCAGATTGGGAACCTGTGTGTTAAATCAGTAAGATGAATCAGCTTTAGAGGGAAGACAGATACTCTTTTGTAGTCCCTGGCAAACTGAGCATAAATAAATAGCAAGCCTAATTTAGAATTTCTTACCTATAAGTCCTTTACTAAATAGAACCTTGCCTTAAGTGTGAATTCCTAGAGCTAAGTTAAAGTATACCTCTAATCTTTTGAGTGGTTACTGGTTTAGATTTTACATCTGGGTTTCTGAATGGTCTGATTAAAAATGAAACAAAGACACAATATATAAAACCATGTATAATTGTGTTGTCAAAATCTAGGCAAAGATGACTCACGTTTAAAAAAATTCCTTTACAGTATGTTTCATATCATTAAGAGGCATATTTTATGTATTAAATGGTTTTATGTTGCTTGCACTTATTTTCCCACTTTTTAGACTGTCTGTAATAATGCACAGCAAAATGTGTTGATAATAGGCATGTATACAGATGAAGTAATTGAGAAAAATCTTTAAAATAGTTTAGGACTCCTTTTACACTCTTTTGTCCCCCATTTCCCATTTTGCCTGCTGATATGGATTGGATTCCCTGGGGAGCACATTCTGCAATGGCATTTAGTTTGTAGAATATTAAGTGGGTGCCCTTGGGATCCACATCTGTAGAAGGAAAGGGAAAGAAGCAGGTTTGGGCAGACAAAGAGGTAATGTAGTACCAATGACAGCCCCAGCTGATCCCATGGGAAGTTTTGGAGTTAGAATGACCTTTCAGAATTAGTTGTCTTGAGCTGGGCCAAGATGATTGACCACAACTTTATACTTCTGTTCATTAGTAATTGGATATGGGCTGCCCTGGTAGGAGCATGATCTTTGGTAAGGTAGCCTTTTGCAGCTGATTCAATCCCTGAACAGACTGAGATCTGGGCATTTTCAGCAGTTGGGCAACAGTCCTTTATTGAAGGCATCCATCACATCTTTTTTTTTCTTTTTTAAACTAATATTTGAGTCATTTATCAATAAATAATTTATGGACACCTGTTCTTGTTGTTTTTGTTTCGTAAATAATTAAAGGGAATATTTTGGTTAAAGGGGGTACAGAGGTATTGTAAACCCAGCTGTGGGTATTCATGATTGCCCTAGAAGTGCTTGCTTTTGAGTATCCTAGAGGTATGAGAGGTCATTTTAGTGATTCTCATGATCAGTTTTGGATCTGCTTATGGCAAGGACAACCAGTTTTCTTCCAAGAGGTTTACTATTATTGTTTTTTTTATTTGTTCTAATTAGGTATATATGATAGCAGAATGCATTTTAATTCATTGTACACAAATGGAGCACAACTTTTCATTTCTCTGGTTGAACAATATGTAGAGTTCCACTCTATATACGGTCTACATGTACCTAGGGTAATGATGTCCATCTCATTCAACCATCTTTCCTGCCCTCATAACCTCTCCTCTTCACTTCCTTCCCTTTGCCCAATCAAAGTTCCTCCATTCTTCCCACCTCTCCACCCCCATTATGGATCAGCATTCACTTATCAGAGAAAACTCCTGGCCTTTGGGTTTTTTGGGATGGGCTTACTTCACTTAGCTTCATGTTCTCCAACTCCATCTATTTACCTGCAAATGCCATAATTTTATTCTCTTTTAATGCTGAGTAATATTCCATTGTATATATATAACACAGTTTCTTTATCCATTCATCTCTTGAAGGGCATCTAGGTTCATTCCACAATTTAGATATTGTGAATTGAGCAGCTATAAACATTAATGTGGATGTGTCACTGTAGTATGCTGATTTGAAGTCCTTTGGGTAAAGACTGAGGAGTGGGATAGCTGGGTCAAATGGTGGTTCCATTCCAAGTTTTCTAAGGAATCTCCATACTGCTTTTCAGATTGGTTGCAATTTTTTTTGCAGTGCCACCAGCAATGTGTGAGTGTACCTTTTCCCCCCACATCCTCACCAATTTCTTTTTATTATTTTTGTTCTCGTTGTATTGGACAAAAATAATAAAAAGAAAATACATTTCAACTCATTGTACACAAATGGAGCACAACTTTTCATTTCTCTTGTTGTTCATGAAGCAGAGTCACACCTCATGTAGTCATACATGTACATGTAATGATGTTTGTCTTCCAAGAGGTTTTTTAGATAACTTCTTTTCCCTATCTTTTAAAAACTTTGTATAAATCTATGCTGTACCTGAAAGAAAAGGGGGAAATGAAGATATTTTTAAAGGAATATCTCTCAGTAAAAATCATGAGGAGAAATGAACCAATACTCTGTAAGAAATGATTTATTAGCTTTCAGTTTTCCCTTCAACTACTTACTACCTAATAGTATCAGTATGAAATATTACTACCTATTATTTTTAATTAGTTTAGTACAGAAAACCAAATTGATCATGATTCCAGAAAATTAGATGCAAGTAATAAAATGAGTACAAATATTTTTGAGCATTTTTAAAAGATTAAATTTAGCATCTACTCTATTTTGTAATATAAATTTATAAAGTGCTATTAGAAACATGACAGATGAGCCAAGTACAAAGACTTTTTTTTTCTTGCTTTCCCCCCTCCACAGATTTATTGAGATGTAATTGGCAAGTAAAAATTGCATATATTTAAGGTATACGACATGGTGTTTTTGATAATGTATTTACATTGTGGAATGATTACCACAGTCCAGTAATTAACAGATACATGCAGTTTTGTGAGAATAATAGAGACAGTCTGGCTACTTCTACCTGTGCTTATGATTGTATTAGTTAGTCCAGATTCACAGTTGTAACTTTTGGGAAAACATTAGGTTAGTTTGTATGCTAAATTTGACTCTGGTGTTTTTGCAGAGATACCATGTCTTAGCTTTTTGAATTGAGCACCTGGCTTCTAATCAGCATTTTAATTTTTCTTCAACTCAGCTGTAAAAAATTCCTAAGTCTCGTGCTTTTTCCTAAAATCTTTTTTCTTATGTAAACAAATTTTTTTTTTTTTTTTTGGTGTGTGTGTGTGTGTGTTGCTAGGAATTGAACCCAGGGTCTCGAACATCCTAGGCTGGCACTCTGCCACTAAACTATAACACCAGCCTTCTTTTCATTTTTACAAAATGACATTTATAATAGTTGAAAATGTAGTTAGTGTTCACATTAAGAAAACATTTTGGATTAAAAGTAAATTTGTACATAGGAGTGTATTTGAATAGTATTTTTTTTTGCTTTCATCAAGATTTTATTTAGTGAATTTATGTTTATGAATTATTATTTTGTGAATTTAGGCTTAATCCTTTTATATAGCTAAGAAACTTAAGAGTCATTTCTGATTTTATTCCATCAGAATTAAAGATATTTTTGAAATGTCAATGGAGAAGAGGAATTGATTTATAGTACTTCTATTTTTGTACAACTTATTCAAGCAATTAAATGAAAATTAAATGATCTGAGGTTTTTAAAACTAAGTTTGGAGTTCTGTTACATTAAATTCTTTGGTTTGAGGGTGGGGAGGCTGGCCATAACTAAAATGAAATCTAATGATCTAGGTTTTCTTCTGGTATATAAAATATAATACTAAAGCTGCTTTTAAAAGGCCATTGGCAATAAAACACATTGAAAAAAAATTACTCCAGAAAGTAACTATTTGACAGTTATTAAGTTTACTTGCTTTCCTTATCTATTTCCCTAGAACAAGTAGCTTGAAGCTAGAAGGTATAAAGAAATTGTGGGGAAAAGAGGGCTATCTTCCTAAGAAGGAAAGCAAAATTGGTGATGAAGTGGAAGCTCCACCTATTCCTCAAGAGAATTTAACAATAGAGAATATGGATCAAGTTATAACAAAAAGGGATCAGTCTCAAGTGCTTACACAATCTAAAGAGGAGAAAGAAAAGCAGCTGTTGGCTTCATCATTATTTGTTGGGCTAGGATCAGAAGGTACAATCAATTTGGTAAGTAATCAGTTATGCTCCTCAAAGAGTTTGTGTTTCCTGTTATTGGCTCCTCGTAGTTACTGGCTTTCATCTATATACATGGCGAGAAGTGGCCTCCCTGGCTTTCATCATCTTCTGAACTCCATAGCGACCAGTAACATACCTTTTATGTCTCTGAGGAGGAAATCTGGTCAGCTTAAGCCAGGTGTTCTCTCCGGTCCTGTCAGCTAGGGCAAGAATCAGGGTCCAAGTAAAGCTACACATGTGACTATGGGTATTACCACCCCTGTGGGTGAGTAGGACAGTTTACTAAAGGAAGGAGGCTTGATTGAAATATTGTTAATAATAATAGAAAACAATACTGAATGTGTGCAAAAAGTACATCTCAAAGTGGAATTTTAATAGTGAAAAATAGGAATCATTTTAGATAGACGTCTAACTGTAGGAGAGTGGTTACATAAATTATATTCTCTCAGAATATTTTTCAGCCACTAAAATGATCAGAATTGCATTGTGAAATAAAAATACTTTTGGTATGTTAAACAAAAAATGCAGTGTATAAAGTTTTATTTATATCTTGTTTAGAGCTTTATGTAAAGAAAATAAAATTGTTGAGGCTAGAAGGAACTATATGATATTTTGATAATGATAATTAGATATTAGGATTATGATGATTTTTACAATGTCTTTTGCTGACATTATTTTCATAATAAAAGAATGAAAGTTGTAGTAAAAGACAGGTGCTGGTTCTGAGCAAGCAGGAGAAGAATCTATACCATATAAAATTAGCATGTATCCTTTTGCCTCTCAACCCCAACCTTTTCCGTGTTGCTAGCAGAAAGCAGACAGGATTGGGACTAACTGGATATGCTCTTACTGTATCATACCTGATTGATGACTGCTTTTCTTCAGCAGTTTTTTTTTTTTCTAATGTTTAAAGCTCTTAGTTAAATAAATATTCATGTCATCCTTTTTTTTTTTTTTTTTTTTTGTACCGGGGATTGAAAGCAGGGGCACTTAATCAGTGAGCCACATCCCCAGCCTTGGTTTGTATTTTATTTAGAGACAGGGTATCACTGAGTTGCTTAGCACCTTGCTTTTGCTGAGTCTAACCTTGAACTCACCTTCCTGTCTCAGTCTCCGGAGCCATTGTCATGTATTCTATTTTAATTAGTTCTTATTTGTAGGCCTGTGGTCTATTGTAAGTTTTGTTTTTTTTTTTTTTTCATGTTATTGTAAGCATCAAAGTTTACTTTTTCGGCTTCACCTTTTTTATTTCACTTTTATTTTTAAGACGTTTTTGTCTGGACATACAGTGCTATGCTTTTTATGTATTGTAATGATGATGCCCTCTGGCTTCTATAGCTTCTAATTAATAGCAGATTGACAGTGCAGAAGAAAGCATTAGACACAAACAAACAAAAAAAGGAACAGAGTGACCTGAGGGACAGTGTCAGGTAATCTAATATACATCTAATTTGAATCCCATAACTACCAAAAATGGAAAATTTTTCCTCACTTCCTCCCTTCTTCCATTTCCCCTCTGTTTTTTTTTTTTTTTTTGTGTGTGTGTGTGTGTGTGTGTTAATGGAATGTTCTTCTTTGACAACTTCTCAATTGGGAGATATGAAATAAACTCAATCTGTTGAGAATTGGAAGGTGTTGGGGCTTGAGAGGGATAGAGAAAGTATGAAAAGGGAAGTAAAATTCTGGTTAATTAGAATCATGTGAAGAGCTACCTTCACATGCAGTGTTGAAGCCCCCAGGAGCATGGAGACACTGAGAACACTGCTAGTCTGCTGACTAATTCTAGGTTCTAGAGGCCAATATACACTTATACCATGATTGTCCTTAAATAGATTTTTAGACCATTCCTCAGGGTTAGATCAGTTTGCCATTGCTGTCTTCTCAGTCTGTGGCAAACATTGCTAATCAGTTACAGAATTTTTTCCTGCTGAGTTTTTCAGTCAGCCTCTGCCATTTGATTCTTCAGGTAAAATCAGCTTTTCTTCCCTGTTTATTAACTCATTGACTGTGAAATCACAATTATTATAGATTACTAAATCAGGGTTTGGAACATCCTTTTATTGAGGGTAACTTAGGCTTCTGCAAGACAACTCTGGGGAAAAAAGGTATGTGTGTGTGTGTGGGGGTGCTGAGTTTCTCACAATTATTAATTTATACAATTATTTTGAATATTCTGAAATCTAGCAAGTTTTTAGGAATTGTTCATGACTGACTTTTTGACCTTATTTCTTTTTCTAATTTTATGTTTTTAATGAGAAACAAGGTTTAACTAATAGTTTAAAGTTATGTAGCTGTCACAATTTTAGGGCTTAACATTTTATTCATCTCTGATTTTTTTTTTTGTTAATCTATGCTTTAGATAGAATTTTAGCAAGTGAGTAAATTACTCACCTGAAATTATAGAAGAATCTTTAAAACTCATGACTAGTAAAATATTTTTTTATATTATTATTATGTTTTATTTTTGTAGCTGGGAAAAGCAGACACAGTGTCTCACAAGTTCAGAAGGAAATCAAAAGGCAAGGAAGCCCAAAGTGAAGAAACAACCAGTGCTCATAGTGTGACCTGTTCTTCCCTTAGTTCTTTATCAAAGGTGACCTGTGAAAATAATTACTTGAATACTTTGCAAGGGAAAGAAGACAAAGAATTCAAGAAATTTTCTTTCAGCTCACAACTTTTGGATTCTGAGTCTCTCACAGAACTGCCCTTGGTTGAGAAACTCTCAGATTGCAGCCTGTCTGCACCTTCTTTGTTTGCTGATAATGACATGGAAATTTTTCATCCTCCTCCATCTACTGCAGCTTCAGTTGCCAAAGGAATATCTTTAGCTTCTTCTTTGTTGGAAGAAACTACTGAGTACATGCATTCAAATCTTATGGAGGTCTGTAATAATGAAGCTGTATCAATATCTTCTTACAAGATTTGGAAAGATGATTGTTTGTTAATGGTCTGGTCAGTTGCTAGTAAGAGTGGCTCCGAATTGAAAAGTGCTAACTTAGAAATTTTTCCTGCAGAAAATTTCAAGGTAAGACAATAAATGTTTTATCATTCTACCTTAAATGGATAGTGCTTACTTAGTGTTTCTGCTGTTGGCTTGTCTGATGGTTTGTAAATTTTGTCCACATCCTTCTTACCTCTTTAATAAAAACAGGTAAGAGATGTGATAATTTTTTTATTGTTCTGAGTAGGGACAAAATATTCAAAAGAGACAAGGAAGCATAATAATGATTTTATTGGGAAAGGCCATAGAAACAAAGCGAGTTTAGATAAAGCACAGCAAAGAATGTAGGCTTTTGACTCATACTGCTTGACTTAGATCTTGCTTCTACAGCTTATTGTTATCTGTGTTACATGATCAAGACATTTAGCAGTTTTGTGCCTCAGCTTCCTTTTGTTAACAGTATATGCCTGTTATTGTGAGGATTAAACGAGTTAATATCTATAAGTGATACAGCAATAAATGGCACATGAAAATTTTTTAAAAAATTATTTTCAATATATATTTTGTGGTTCTTTCTTCCTGCACTCTTTAAATATCTCATTTACTCTTTTTGTAATTTTTTTCAATACTTTAAAAATTTTTTTATTAGTTATTGTTGGACCTTTATTTATTTTGCTTATATGTGGTGCTGAGAATTGAACCCTAGTGCCTCACACATGCTAGGCAAGTGCCCTACCACTGAGTCACAACTCTAGCCTCATCAACACTAATTTTTAAATTAATTAATTTATTTATCTAATTAGGTATATATGACAGTAGAATGCATTTTGATTCATTGTACACAAATGGAGCACAACTTTTCATTTCTCTGGTTGTATAATATGTAGAGTTGCACCATATGTGTGGTCATACATGTACCTAGGGTAAATGATATCCATCTCATTTCACCATCTTTCCTGCCCCCATGTCTCCTCCCCTCCTCTCCCTCCCCTTTGCTCAATCAAAATTCCTCTATTTTTTCCATTCCGACCACCCCCAGCATCCACTTATCAGAGAGAACATTGGCTTTTGTTTTTTGGGGATGGACTTGTTTCGCTTAGCATCATATTCTCCAACTCCATCCATTTACCTGCAAATGCCATAATTTTATTCTCTTTTAATGCTGAGTAATATTCCATTGTGTATATACAACACAGTTTCTTTATCCATTCATCTATTGAAGGGCATCTAGGTTCATTCCACAGTTTAGATATTGTGAATTGAGCAGCTATAAACATCAATGTGGATGCATCACTTAACATGCTGATTTGAAGTTCTTTGGGTAAAGACTGAAGAGTGGAATAGCTGGGTCAAATGGTGGTTCCATTCCAAGTTTTCTAAGGAATCTCCATACTGCTTTCCAGATTGGCTGCACCAATTTGCAGTGCCACCAGCAATGTATGAGTGTACCTTTTCCCCTATATCCTTGCCAACACTTTATTGTTGTTTGTATTCTTGATAACTGTCATTCTGACTGGCATGAGATAAAATCTTAGAGTAGGGTTCTGAACAGACACTTTTCAGAAGAAAATATACAGTCGATCAACAAATATATGAAAAAATGTTCAAAATTCCTAGTATTTGGAGAAATGCAAATCAAAACTACTATACAATTTCATTTACTCTTATCAAATTCATAGATTTAATAAAACAAAACTAAACATCAAAGAGTAAGAATATAGTGTTTACTATCTACTTTTTTTCCTTTACTTATGTATTACTTCTTACTGAGTGTTCAGGCAACTGTTCTGTTGCTTCTGCAGCTCCAAAAGACTACCATTGTGATTTCTGGAAGTATGTTTACTTGCATTAGCGTATAGATGTCCTTGGTGGAGTTGCAGTGAAGTTTGACCAGTATATCTGTCTTCCACAAAACTGACCCAGTTTCCTCTATGAGTTAGAATGGGTTGAAAGAGGTATGGTCTGATCCACTGACCAGGGCAGAAGTTCTTGACTGTAGATGTACATTTGAATCACTAGTGGAATATGAAAAAAAAATAAAATAAAACCCAAGATAAAACCTATTCCGGTTGCCTGAACCCTACCAGCTTGAGTAAGTGTAGAGAATGAGAATGTAAGAAATCTGTATTATTGTTATTTTAAGAACTCTTCCAGCTTTAAAAATCTGGTGCCAGCAGCTAGGAATATAGCTTAGTGGTAGAATGCTTGCCTGGTATGCATGAGGCCCTGAGTTCAATCCACAATACTTGAAAAAAAAAAAAAAAAAAAAAGAATCTGGGCCCAGCCAGGATTGAGAGCCACCAGACTAGAATTTAGTACTCTTTTGCTCACCATCTCTAGCAATCAGAGAAATGCAAATCAAAACCACCCTAAGATACCATCTCACTCCAGTAAGATTGGCAGCCATTATGAAGTCAAACAACAACAAGTGTTGGCGGGGATGTGGGGAAAAGGGTACACTTGTACACTGCTGGTGGGGCTGCAAAATGGTGAGGCCAATTTGGAAAGCAGTATGGAGATTCCTGGGAAAGCTGGGAATGGATCCACCATTTGTCCCAGCTATCGCACTTCTCGGACTATTCCCTGAGGACCTTAAAAAAGCGCTCTATAGGGATACGGCTGCATCAATGATTATAGCGGCACAATTCACAATAGCTAGACTGTGGAACCAATCTAGATGCCCCTCAATAGATGAATGGATAAAAAAAATGTGGCATCTATACACAATGGAGTATTATGCAGCACTAAGAAATGACAAAATCATAGAATTTTCAGGGAAATGGATGGCATTAGAGCAGATTATGCTGAGCGAAGCTAGCCAAGCCCTAAAAAACAAATGCCAAATGTCTGCTTTGATATAAAGAGAACAACTAAGAACAGAACAGGAAGGAAGAGCATGAGGAAAAGACTACAGTAAACAAAGACGAATGGGGGGAGAGAAATGGAGAGAGAAGGGAAAGCATATGGAAATGGTAGGAGACCTTCAATGATACATAAAATTATAAGAGGTTATGAGGGGCAAGGGGGAGGGAAAAAAAAGGGAGAGAATTGAACAACAGCAGGGTAGGTAGAGAGGGAAGATGGGAGGGGAGGGGAGGGGGGATAGTAGGGGATAGGAAAGGTAGCAGAATACAACAGTCACTAATATGGCATTATGTAAAAATGTGAATATGTAACAGATGTGATTCTGCAATCTGTATTTGGGGTGAAAATGGGAGTTCAAAACACAATTTGAGTCATATGTATGAAAGATATATCATGAGCTATGTAATGCTTTAAATAATCAATAAAAAAAAATTTAAAAAAAAGACAAAAAAATTATACCTGGGTTTTAACTGTAATGCTGCTTGTGAACATAATCTTGGCCTGTATAGTACTATGCTAGTGTGTTGTCAGTCATCTTCATAATGTAGTTTATTAGCTTCTTACATTAGTATCTTTTTTACCATTTCAATTAAATAGAAAATTGATGTTCATATAATAGAGGTATTGATCCTTATTTTAATACTTTTATTACTTTTATTTAAAGATCACTGAACAACTTGGATGTTGTTTGCCTGTAATGGAAGCAGAAAGCACCAGAAACTTTCAATACAGTGTACAGTTGGAAAAGCCTTTTACAGAAGGAAATCTTTCTGGCTTTATAAATTATCAATTGATGGATACTCATTCTATTCAGCTGGAATTTTCCATAAATTTATCACTGTTAGATTTCATTAGGTAAGTATTTTCTGGAATGTTAATTTAGTCATTCTTTCAGCAAATATTTTTTAGGCTTTTTTTCCCCTAGACGGAGGCACTAAACTAAATGCTGGGCAATAGAACAATTAAAAACTGAACACAGCCCCTATCTTCAGAGTGCTTTTAGTGTAGGGAGGAGACATTGAACAATCACATAAATATATGTTATTATGACTTGTGCTGTTAAGAGAAAACAAATGGCATAATGAGAGATTATACTGTGACATCTGATTTAGGTTGGGGTTGGTTGGTGATCTTGAGAAACTTCTGAAAGGAAGTAATATCTAAACTGGAATAATGTCATAGATTCTGCATGACTTTTTAGGCTTTTAAAATTTCATTTGTATTTCATTCATTTAATCAGTTTTTCATAAAGTCAGTTTGTTAAGCTCTAGAGATTGGTAAGAAAATTACCCAACACAGTTATTAAAGTTTATTAACATAGCATTTGTGTTATATTAGGCAGTGTATAGATTTATTAAAATAATTGAAAATAGTTTCTTAGCTCTTCTTCTCTAATTTAGTTTTATAAATATACTGTTTTTTAATGTTTTCAAAAATGAAGGCTGCCTGAACCAAGAATGCAGAATGCCTGTGAATATTCATACAATTTTTTAATCTCCACGCATCCAGTTATGTTACACTGCTATAATTTTTGTCCGTTCCTTAAAATTTTTTAATAAAAAATTTGTTTATCAATCTTTCAAAGAGGGTTTATGTGCATGGTGTTGTATAAGGTAAAATCTAGCCTTAGAAGATCTTCTATTCTGGGACTGTGAAAGTATTTTTCATGATGAACATTAGTAAGAAGAAGTACAATATGTGTCACACAAACAGTTGTTTGGTAGAAACTGATAAAATCCTCTGTATCTTTAAAAGTATCTTTTTTTCCCCTTAAATGTAAAATCAATGCTTATGAAAATTCAAATGCCATGGAAAAATATAAGTTGAAAGTGAAAGTTTCCAATAATAATCCCATCCCCTAAGAAACCCATTGTTAACTATATTATCTTTAGTGTCATAACTATTTTTTAAAAATTTTTTTGGTTGTAGATGGACACAATAACTTTATTTGTTTTATTTTTTTTTTGTGGTGCCCGGGATAGAACCTAATGCCTCATGCATGCTAGGCAAGCACTCTACCACTGAGCCACAACTCCAGCCCCTCATAACTATTTTTAAAACCATATTTGTTTAAATTCTTTTTCTTGGTCTAATTTAGTTAAGACACTATATCTTTGTATTCATACTCTTTTACCTGGCTTTGTTAGAATATCACATCAACCCCAAACAAAAGAGTACTCGAAAGAAAGGTTTTATTTTATATTTGAATGATTCATGAAATTACTTGGTAAAATTTTACTGGAATGACTAATATCCAGAAAAAGAGAAAATCAAGTGGTTTATTGAAAAGACATTTGCAATTTAATAATATCTTCTGCTTTCAGTGTTTTCATTAGGTGGAGGATGACAGTAAGCATTCTAATTATATTTGGTTTAAAAACATAAATTTTGTGGGACCCAGATTTATAGTGATTATATTTTATTTCCATGAGTTTTTAAAAATGTGTTTAGAAGAATTTTATTCTAATGCACACAAATCTAATTTTAAAAATTATTTTCAGACCATTAAAAATCTCAACTGAAGACTTTGGCAAACTCTGGTTATCCTTTGCAAATGATGTGAAGCAAAATATAAAAACATCAGAATCTCAAGCTGCTCTGCCTTCTGCCCTAAAAACACTGCAACAGAAACTGAGACTTCATGTTATTGACATTATAGGTTCGTAGAATTATGTAAAGGCAATCTTGTGTTTATAGGAGCTTTCTTATAATCAGAACTCAAGTCGTTCAAGTGTCAGATTGCTTGGAGTTTTATTTACTATTATGAGGGTTTTCAGATGAGTGTGTTTTTTAGATTGCATTAGAAATTTTTTATTGAAAAATTCACATAACATAAAATTTACTATTTTATCCATTTTTAAATTTATAAGTTCAGTGGCATTAAGTACATTCACATTGTTATGCAACCATCTGACATCCATCTCTAGAACTTTTTAATATTCCCCAACTGAAACTGTATTCATTAAACATTAATTCCCCATTTCCCCTTCCTTCTTCAGTCCCTGGCAACTACCATTCTGCTTTATGACTTTATGAATTTGACTACTTTAGATATATTAGATTAACAGAGTCATATAATATTTGTCCTTTGTATCTGGCTTATTTCACTTAGCATAATGTCTTCAAGCTTAATTCATATAGTTGCATATGTCAGAATTTCTTTCCTTCTTGGTTTTGAATACTATTCTACTACATGAATATACCTCATTTTTATTATTTCATTTGTTAGTGTACACATGGGTTATTTTCTTTTTTGATTTTTATGAATAATGCTGCTATGAACATAGATGTAGAGATATCTGTTCATGTCCCTATTTTCAGTTCTTTTGGTTATATAGCAAGAGTGGTATTGCTGGATCACATGTGAATTCCATATGCATGCCTGCCTGCTGCCTGCCTGCCTGCCTTCCTGTACTAGGGATTAAACCTGGGGCTTTGCACTTGCTAGGCAAGTGCTTTACCACGGATACCTCCTGCTTTCTTTTCTTTTTTAAATTTTTATTTTAGACAGGGTCTAGCTGAATTGCCCAGCCTGGCCTTAAACTTGTGATCCTCTTGCCTTAATTTCTTGAGTAACAGAGATTATAGGACCAGCTATCCATATTTAATTTTTTGAGGAATCACCACATCATCTTCATAGCAACCGTACCATTTTACATTTCCATTAGCAATACATAGGGGTTCCAGTTTTTCTACATCTTTATCAACACTTGTTATTTTTTTAAAAAAATAATTGCCATCCATTAGATCTGAAGTAATATCTCATTTTAGATTTGATTTATATTTTCCTAGTAATGAGTGATGTTGAGCATCTTTTTGTGTCTCATTGCTCATTTGTGTATCTTCTTGGGAGAAATGTCCATTTAAGTCCTTTTATATTAAAAAAATTTTTCATTTTTGTTTTATTTTAGGCAATGAAGGGCTATTGGCCTGTCAGATGCTCCCATCCATTCCCTGCTTACTGCATTGCCGAGTTCATACTAATGTAATAGCTCTGTGGTTCAGATCCTCTTGCTCTGCTCTTCCGGACTATTTATCATATCAGTGTCAAAAGGTGATGGAGGGATCCTAGCAGAAGCTCTGCTTAATTTTACTCTATCAAGATACATGGTTTACATATATAAACTTATTTACCAAAGTAAAAAGAACTCATGGTACTTTTAATGCAAATGGGGATTATTACAAGTTGTGGTTTATGTATTTTCTTTTTGATTTCTGGTCAAGAAAGATCCCCAAGAAACTGTATCCCTAACCTTTTACTCAGGATTGTACAGTATGTTTGTGTCCCCAAAAGTGACCTAATCTAATATTATAAAATGCTAATGATTTATATATCATTTAGTGTAGAGGGATTGAAAATATTTATTTTGTTACAAATAATTTTATAGTAAGTTACTCTAGCTTTAGCTAATTTATAGTAAAGACAAGACTTGGTTCTCTGCATTAATGGAGGGGAGACATGAAATTGATAATCCCAAACCTAATTAATATTTGGCTTTGCAATGCAGTGTGTTTGTTGGTAGATAAATTGATACTTTCAGTTATGTTTTGCTTATGTCAGTTGGTATAGCACATGTAGGAGATACACAAGCATGCTGGATATTGGGGAAATTCAGTCTCATATTTTTTACTATTATTAACTTGTTAAACATAATTCCAGATTATTTGGCTATAAAATCAGTCTGTTTTCCTTTTGTGCTTATTTTAAAATTTAAAGAGAATCATTGTATTCTTATTTTTAAAACTCAGCCATTTACAAAGTATTATCATATAGAAACAAAACCCAGAGAGCACAATATGAAAGCAAACAATATAAAGACTTTTTGGTATAACAAATATCTTAGTCAGTTACCATTTAGGTCCTTGTGGCAAATCAGAATTTGTGACTAGAGTATAAATGGTGAAACTCATCTTTCCTGGCCTTTGAGTCCACTAGTACTCAATGGATATAGCTAAAGCAGTGACCAGCTAAGTATATCATATAGGTTCTTCAGTAAAATATAATCATTTTCATGTTATAGTGTGCCTATATGGCCTCTGTCAGAATTGTTATCAGTAAAAGAGGTTGTGACTAGTATGAATGATGGACCAAAATCTTGAGATTGTACATTTACTGAAGTAGTATTTTATAAAACCTATGGTGCTGTGGAAAATATTTATTGTTTCACTTTTTCTGACACTTCACCGTGGAGACTATTCAGGTAATACAGTTTTAAGTCATTGCATTAATACTCTGAGAAGTGGTACTTTTATCACCCAGGTCGGGCATTCTGGTTTTAGATGATCTCATCAACCATATCTGGTAAAGATGCTGAGGGGATTCCCCAGAGCTGATAGATTTCATTAGTCATTTGTGTGTAGAACAAAAGCAAAAACTATTTTTTAAAATTAATGTTTAAGTTATTCATTTAGATGTAACATCTTATTAATTTCACTCTTAAAAACATGCAGTAAAACCTTGCTAGAAGAGCAATAAGTGACTGGAATTTCCTGCATGATCAGTTCTTCCTTTTGAATAGAAGATCAGATTTGTTCAGCACTGTCATAATGAGGGGAATGTGCTGACTCTGGGGTTGTGGTGAACACTGGTAGTTAGCCTCATCAGTCTCTTCTTTGTTCCTGCCTGTCAGCAGCATCCCCTATACCTTACCTGATCCTTTTTGTTTTTTTGACAAATAGAAAGGAAATGCTACCACTTTGCAAGTAATGCAGCCTTTTGTGCAGGAGGTGCTCCAATTTTTTGTGTCCTAACTTATATATGTTTGCATGGTTCCTGAGGCTGGGTCAGGTATGGAGTGATAAGGGTAAGATGCTAGGGAGCATGTGAACAGCTCTCAGGGAGAGATTACAATCAGTTTTCTGCTGCTCTGTTGCAGGTTGTGTTCAGGAGCGGCAGCAGCAGTTGTCATGCGACATGCTTAGCATACAGAGCTGTCTAGTGTTGGGAAATGTATAATGATGGTAGGTCTAGGAGTTGGAGCAGGATTTTGCCAAAAAGAACATGGTATTACTTTTGTTCTTTTTGAACTCTCTAAATAAAAAGCAGAGTAATAGGGTTTCTACTGAAATGTTTAGAGAATGTTTACAATTTTTATATTTTTATGATTTTTAAAAGCAAATAACAATAATAGAAAAGATTAGATATTAAATGACTTTAGATCAGTATATATTCTACCTAAACTCATTGAATGTTTTTAAGTTCTAAATCAGGCATCATCAATCTTTTTTGCATTATAGGGGATGTGATCATAAAATAGGGAAAATGATTTTTGTGGATAGAGTCAGTCTCTTTATGTTATAGCCATAATTTAGTCAGTGAAAGGACAACATCTGAGATAAGAGCTGTGGGAGGGATACTCAGCTATTTGAATTGCTGAGATTAGAAATAGCATCTAGTTTGAACCTGGAAAAAAATAAGGAAAGACAGGAAAGCCTTAAGAGGCTGTGGAAGAAGAAGGGTGAGACTCCCATCAGAAGGGTTCTTGGGGATTCAGGCAGATGAGAGGCTCAGGGTTTGAAAGTGGACCCTGAATTAGGGTCCTGCTCAAGAAACTACAGGGGGAGGCTGAGCAGTTACCAAGTGCTAATGTGCCAAGCATACCAAGCACAGCATATGCTCTGCAAAGGAGCATTATTTTAAACAAGATTCTATTGTCATTTACCAAAACAATTGTGGTAGACCTGCAGTATATTGTTTTTATTTTTTCTTTATTTTTATTTCATGTCATTAATATTTTAAAATATTGAGCTGTTTGTCTAATTTTTTTATGGATAAACATGGTCTTTGTCTCATGATTATAAGCCACTGGAAGTACAAAGAACGTATTCATGTGTCTTTAAGGTGTTTTGCTGTGTTAAAATTTTAGGAAAAACCCAAGTGAATAACAATTTAAGAGCCATTTATTACCTTATTTTGGAGTTGAATTCTGTAATTTAAAAAAGTTCAGTTAAACATAATAAATACTAAGTGATCTATACTTTTCTTTGGTCTATATGTTCTTCATTATTTAAATAGCTGAATTATCTATCTGATAAGTGATTTGGTAGGCATCAGCAAGAAAAACAAACAAACAAACCAGAAGTAATTAGAGTGGGATGAAAACAATAGTTACTAATAACAGCCTCCAAAGAACCTAAAAAATAAAAATAACTCTTCAGTATGATGATACTGGGCTTCAGACAGATTAGAGTGTGGACTGATTCTCAGGATGTTTGTCTATATCCCTTCTTTCATCCTAGGCTGGCCACAGCATTTAAAGTTGCCCTTTCTTTATGGACACTTCAATATGTAAAATACAAGTAAATCAGTTAGAAACTTATTAACCAAAGAATCTGAGTGTCCTAGCCATCTCTTCATTGTGTATCCTAAAGCACAAAGCTAGATTAGAAATGGAGTTTAAATCCATTGATTTATGCCTCTTGTTGGCTACACTGTATAGCAGGAAAAAACTTGAAGCTCTATCTTTTGTGTACTAAAGAAAAAAGAAGTTTAAATGTACCCTGCCCACTGTTGTAAATGAAAAGAAAATGGGTCAGGGTTAATGATTGCATGATAGTTAATTTGTTTATGTGTTTGCATAATGAGATTTAAACAGTTTTTTTTTTTTAGGAGTGTGTGTGTGTGTGTGTGTGTGTGTGCACGCACATGCGTGCATGCAAATGTGAGCATGTACGTTTTTTTTTAAAATAAAGCTTATTATTTAATGTTAGAGAAGTTAATTTCCACAGCAAAATTGAGAGGATGGTGGTATAGAGATTTCCCATAACCCTCTCCTGACTTTTAAAGCTTTCCCCATTGTCAACACCTGCCAATAGAGTGATACAGTTGATCAACCTGCCTTGACACATTATCACCCAAGGTCTATCCTCTACATTAGGATTCACCTTTGGCATATTTTCTGTAGGTTTCAATAATTGTATAACAACATATATCCATCATTATGGTATCATACAAAGTATTTTCACTGCCCTAAAAATTTCCTGTGCTCCATCTCTCACAGTTTTGCGTTTTCCACAATGTCATATAGTTGGAGTCACAAAGTATGTATAGTTTTTTCAGATCATTTCTTTTTTTTTTTTTTTTTTTTAAAGAGAGGAAAGGGGGGAGAGAGAGAGAGAGAGAGAGAGAGAGAGAGAGAGAGAGAGAGAGAGAGAGAAAGAATTTATTTATTTATTTATTTTAGTTCTCGGCAGACACAACATTTTTGTTTGTATGTGGTGCTGAGGATCGAACCCAGGCCGCGCGCATGCCAGGCGAGCGCGCTACCGCTTGAGCCACATCCCCAGCCCCTTCAGATCATTTCTTTCACATAATAGTATGCATTTTAGTTTCTTCACATGTCTTTTCATGGTTTGATTGCTCATTAATTTTTTGGTGCTAAAAAAATCCATTGTCTGGATGTACCACAGCTTTTTAATCCACTCACCTCACCTACTGAAGAACATTTTGTTTGTTTCCAAGTTTTATCAGTTTTGAATAAAGTTGCTATAAAAATCTGTGTGTAGATTTTTATTTGAACATGTGTTTTCAATCCTTGAGTAATAGTAAAGAACAAAACTGCTGGATTGTATGGTAAAAGTATGTTTAGTTTTGTGACAAACTGCCAAACTCTATTCCAAAGTGGCTATGCCATCTTGCATTCCCAACAACAATGAACTAAAGTTTTTATTACTTGCCTTGTCAGCATTTGGTGGTATCAGTTGTTTGAATTTTGGCTATTCTAATAAGTGTATGTGATGTCTCATTTTATTTTCCATTTCCCTTATGACATAATATGTCAATCATCTTTTTGTGTGCTTATGTATGATCTATATCTTTGGTGATAGCCTATTATGGTCGTTGGCCCATTTTAGCCATTTCTTATTATTAAGTTTGAGCTCTTTGTACATTTTGGGTGACAGTCTCCTTTATCAGATGTGTCTTTGTCCATATTTTCTCTCAATCTGATTGTCTTTTTGATAGCCTTTTGTAGAGCAGAAATGTTTAATTTTACTTAAACCCAGCTTATTGTTTCTTTCATGTATCATGCCTTGGTGTTGTATCTAAAAACTCATTACCAAATATATAGACTTTCTCCTATGTTATATTCTGTTGAGTTTTATAGTTTTTCATTTTACTTTTAGGTTTGTGATCCATTTTGAGTTAATTTTTGTGAAGGGTGTAACGTCTGTATCTAGATTTTTTTTTTTTTCCTGTTTGAGAATGTTCAGTTGGTCCATTATCATTGAAAGGGTCTGGCATGTTTTCTCCATTATATTGCATTTGCTTCTTTGTTAAAATCAGTTAACTATTTTTTTAATGTCTAATCTCTATTCTGCCTCACTGATATATTATTCCGGTTTCTTGCTTTGCCAGTAGGATATTATATTGATTACTGTTGCTTTATAGGAAGTCTTGAAGTCAGAAGTGTCAGTTCTCTAGCTTTGTTCTCCTTCAGTATTGTATGGCCATTCTGGGTCTTTGCCTCTCCATATAAAGTTTAGAATCAATTTGTCAATACCCATAAAATAACTTGCTGGAATTTTGAATTGGATTGCACTGGTTCCAAAGATCAAGTCAGGAAGAAGAGACATACTGACAGTGTTTAAATCATCTTATCTGGAAACACAGAATGGTCTCCATTTATTTATTTTCTCTTTGATTTATTTCATCAGAGTTTTGTCACTTTTCTTATAAGGATCTTGTTCATACTTTGTTAGATTTACATTTAAGCATTCATTTTTGGGGGGTGCTAATTGTAAGCGGCGTCATGTTTTAATTTCAAATTCTTTTTCATTGCTGACATATAGGAAAGCAATCGACTTTTGTGTATTAACCTGTATCTTACAACCTAGCTCTAATAGCTAGTTAGTTTCAGGGTTTTTGTTGCTATTCTTTTTGTTGATTCATTTGGATTTTTTGCATAAATGATCATTCTAAAACAAAGACAGTTTTTTTTTCCTTCTCAGTATACCTTTTATTATCTTTCTCCTTTTTTTTAACTTCCTTCTTTCCTTCCTTCCTTCCCCCCTCTCTCTCCCTCCCTCCCTCCCCCTCCCCCTTCCTTCCTTCCTTCCTTCCTTCCTTCCTTCCTTCCTTCCTTCCTTCCTTCCTTCCTTCCTTCCTTCCTTCTTTTCTCTTTCTTTTTTATCTGTATTATACTAGCTAGGACTTCCAGTATAATGTTGAAAAGCATTGGTGAGAAGGGACATTTTGCCGTTTTCTTGATCTTCGTGGGAAAGCTTCTGGTTTCTCACCATTAAGTTTAATGCCAGTTGCAGATTTTTTGGTAGATATTCTTTTTGTAGATATTCTTTTTAAGTTGAGGAAATTCCTGTTTCTTCCTAGTTAACTGAAAGTTTTTATCACAGGCATTGGGTTTTCTAACATGCTTTTTCTGCAGCTATTGATGTGATTATGTAATTTTCCTCTTTAGTCTGTTGATGTTATGAGTTAAATACTAATTAACTTTTGAAATCAGCCTCACATACTTAGGATAGAACCTACTTGGTTATAGTGTATAATTCTTTTATATTCTTGGGTTTGATTTGTTGATTTTTTAAAAAAAATCCATGTTCATAACAGATATTGGTCTGAAGTTTTCTTGTAATATCTTTGCCTGGTTTTAGTGTTAAGTAATGCTGTTCTCGTACAATGAGTTAAGATATAGGCTTTCTGCTCTTATCTTCTGGAAGAGATTATAGAGAACAGGTGTAACTACTTGAATGTCGGGTTGAAATCATCTGTGAAACTATCTGGGCCTAGTGTTTTCTGTTTTGGAAGTTTTATTAGTTATCAGTTCAGTCTCTTTTTAATAGACATAAATCTATTCAGATTGTTTTTATATTTCAAGGAATTGTCTCATTTTCTCTAGGTTTTCCAATTTGTGGGTGAACTTTCATAATATTTCTTTTTGTGGTCCTTTTAATGTCCAGGGAATCTTTAGTCATAGTCCCTCTTTTATTTCTGGTATTAGTAACTTATGTCCTCTCTTTTTCTTTGTGATATGTAAATTTTTATGTCCCTTTTACCTATTATACAATAGGCACTCAGCAATAGACACTTGGTTTATTAAATGAATGACTGTAAAAAAACTTGTCTTCTCAAAATAAGTAATCTGGGATCAGGTAATATGCAAGAATTAGTAATCTTAACTCTAAATAGCTAATGTCAGTCTAAAAATTCATTACTTGTTTTAAATGTAGTTTCATCTTTTATAAGGTTTACTTTCATGAGGAGATGGGATGATCATTGCTTATAGATTGAGGACAGGACCATAGGCAATTTGGGGAAGGTTTCCTAAAAATGTAATCCTGTGTCTCTCCTAAAAGTTAAGTGATCTGATTTTTAGATATAAGTCAATGGAAAAGGGTTTCATATAGCTTATGCTAATTTGTGCCAGGTGAGAGAAAAAAAACATGATTGCATGATAGAATGGTTACAAGCATGGAGATGGGAGATTTTTCAGAACAAGAATTCAGGCTATTTTGGGGAAATTCAGCAAACTCTAAGAGAGGATAGGAAAACAATTCAGAAGTTTACCACAGGAATTTAACAACAACAACAAAAAATTCCTAGAGTGTGAAAACTATAGTGAATGAACTGAAAAATACAGTGGAGAGCCTCAATAGCAGAATTATCAAGCAGAAGAAAGAATCAGTGAACTTGAAGTCAGTCTAGCTGAAAATACACAGAGGAGAACAAAGGAAAAAAGATGAAGAGAAATGAACAAACAAGATTCATTCAACAACTTCAAGAAAGTAAACCTAAGGATCACTGGCATTCAACAGAGACTTGAAAATAAAAAAGGGTAGAAAGTTTGTTCAAGGAAGTAACAACAGAAAACTTTCTAAGCCTGGAGAAAGAAAAATATTCAGGTAGAGGAAGGTCAGATGTCACAAGATTCAACCCAGATATCACTGCCCCATGACATGTTGTAATGAAATATGTAAAAGGTCAAGAGCAGTAGAGGATTCAGAACACAGCAAAAAACATAAAATTCACTCAATATACCCAGGAAGAGACTTCCCAGAGGAAACTTTGTAAGTCAGGAAGGAGTGAGCAGTGTGCTGAAGGGGAAAATAACCTCTTAACCAAGACTATTATACCCATTGAAGGTATTCTGTAGAATTGAAGGGGAGAGAAGGACTTTTCTAGACAAACAGAATCTGAGAGAATTCATGATGAAAAGATTTCTTCTGCAGGGAATGCTAAAGGGGGTTCTCCAAACTGAAGGAAAGGATGCTAACATGATAAAAAAAAAAAATCTAAAAGTGTAAAATGGACTGGTAAGTAAGTATATAGAGAAATTCAGAATTCTCTGATACAATAAATATTATATGTAATCCACTTATAGCCTTAATATGAAGACTAAAAGACAAAACTACTCAAAGGATTTTAACTGTAAAACTTGTTAAGGGACAGGCAACACAAAAAGATGGAAATTGTTCTATCAAAATTGCATAAGTTGGAGTCTGTGTTTGGGGCTTCTAGAGGAAAATTACCTAATCACAAAAAAAGACATTTAAGAGAGAGTGAAAGGAAGAGATGATCTATAAAACAACCAGGAAAGCAACAAAATGGCAGTAGTAAGTCCTTACTTATCATTAATTACCTTGAATGTAAATTGATTGGATGCTCAAATTAAAAGACATAGAGCTGCTGAATGGGTTAAAAAAAAAAAAAAAAAACAAGAACCAATGATATGCTATCTAAAAGAAATTCACTTCACCTATAAGGTCATGAATCTGCCGGAAAGTGAAGGAATGAGAAGAAAATTCTATGCAAATGGAAACCTTTCAAACAAGAGTAGAAGTAGCTATCCTCACATCAGACAAAATAGTCTTTAACTCAAAAACTGTAAAAACAGATAAAGGGATCAATATGATGAGAGGACATAACAATTATATATGCCCAACCTTGGAACACTGAAATATATAAAGGCAAATAGGAACAGACACAAGGGAGAGAGAGAGAGGACAAAAGAATAATAGTAGATTACATCAGCACCTCACTTTAATTAGTGTGTAGATTATCTATACAGAAAATCAACATTAACAAACTTCTGAGTTAAATAGCATTCTAGACCAAATGGACCTAACAGACATCTATAGAATGTTTCATTCAATCGCTGAAGAATACACATTCTTCTCAACAGCACAGAGAACATTCTCCAGGAAAGACCATTTGTTTATCTATAAAACAAGCTTCAATGAATTGTTTAAAATTGAAGTCATATCAAGTAACTGTTCTGATTACATTAACTAATAATAGGAGGAATGGTGAAAACCATGCAAATAACATGGTAGTGAAGCAACATCTTCCTGAATGACCAATATGTTAATGAAAAACAAAGGATATTTGAAGACTCCTTGAGACAAGTGAAAATAGAAACACAATAATCAAAACGTATGTGACACAATGAAAGTAGTCCTAACCGAAAAATTTATAGCAGTAAACATGTGCATTAAAATAGTAGAAAGTGACAGTAGAATGACTCAGACATAACTTTCCTATGTTCATATATGAATATACCACCAATGAAATACTACTTTTATTTATTGATATGTGGTACTGAGGATTTAACCCATTGCCTCATACATGCTAGGCAAGTGCTCTCCATCATGTACAACCATAGGAATAGAATAAGTAATACTCCATGTATGTATAATATGTCAAGAGTACACTCTACTATCATGTATATCTGAAAAGAACAAATAAATATCAAAATAGGAAAAAATATAATAACTGGAACACAGTTTAAGAATCTAGCTATCTTCTATTAAACCAAAGATATTTGCCAGAAAAAAAAGTAGAAAGCTCTAAAATAAACAAGCTAAAAATCTGCCTCAAGGAAATAGACAAGAACAAACTAAATCCAAAAGCAGTAGCAAAGACATTATAATAAAGATCAGAGCAGAAGTAAATGAAATAGACACTTTGAAAATGATACAAGAGAATAACAAAATGGCTTTTTGAAAAGACAAAGTTGATAAATGCTTACCTTGTTGAGAACAAAGAGAAAAAAACCTCAAATCAGAGATGGAAAGGAAAACATTACAATGGATACTATAGAAATGCAAAGGATTTAAGAGATAATTTCAAATAACTGTATGCCAATAAATTGAAAATCCTAGAAGAAAGAATAAACTCCTGAGCACACACAACTACTATAGTTGAACCATGAACAGAGAACCTGAACAGACCTATAATGAGTAACAAAATTGAATTAATCAGCAATAATAGTCTTCCTTCAAAGAAAAGCCCAGGGTCCAGTGGCTTCACTGCTGAATTCTGCCAATCATTCAAAGATGAACTAATACTGTTTCTTTCCAAACTATCCTTAAAAATTGAAGAGGAAAGAATTCTTTCCAAATTCATTACAAAGACAGCATAACCCCGATGCTAAAACCAGACAGGGACATAACCAAAAAGGAAAATGACACAACAATGTACCTGACAAACAGATTGAAAAATTCTCAACAAGATACTAGTGAGCTGAATTCAACAGCACATTAAAAAAGATCATTGTAATGGAGGTATAGCTCTGTGGTAGAGCACTTAGTAGCATGTATGAGGCCTGGGTTTGATCCCAGCACCACAAAAAGAGAGAAAAAAATCAATTTACCATCAAGTGGTATCCCAAGTGCATCCCAAGTGCATCCCAAGGATGCAGAGACAACATTAAAAAAATCAATAAATGTGATATGCCATCTCAATAGGATCAAGGATAAAAATCATATGATAATTTAAATTTTTTTAAGTTGTAGATGGACACAATACCTTTATTTTATTTATTTATTGATATGTGGTGTTGAGGATTTAACCCAGTGCCTCACACATGCTAGGCAAATGCTCTACCACTGAGCCACAACTCCAGCCCCATATGATAATTTTTATAGTCATAAAAGTTTTGATAAGATTAAACATCCACTTATGATAAATAAGTAAAGCTTAACAAATTAAGGGAAAGAATCTCCTGACAATAAAGTTCGTATACAATAAACCCAAGTGAATGTTATACTGAATTGGGAAAAGCTGAAAGGTTTTTCTCTAAGATCTGAGATAAGATAAAGAAGCCTACTTTTACTGCCTCTATTTTATTCAGTATAGGACTGGAAGTTCTAGCCAGAGCAATTAGGCAAAAGAAAGAAAGGATATCCATATTGTGCCTGTTCGAAGATTACATGAGATTCCACAAAAAATGGTTAAAATTAATAGATTCAATAGAACTGCAGAATGCAAAATCAACATACAAAAATCAGTAGTTTCTATGTCAGTAGCAAGCTATCTGAAAAATCAAGAAAGCATGAACAAATAACCAACCGAGATATAAATTTAACCAAGAAGGTGAAAGATCTTTACAATGCAAACTATAAATATTGACAAAAGAACCTGAAGAGGATACAAATAACTGGAACCATATCCTATGTTTGTAAATTGGAAAAGTTAATATTGTTAAATGTCTATACTACCCAAGGTGATGTATACATTCAATAAATCTCTATTAAAATACCCCTGTCATACTTCACTGAGATAGGAAAACAATCCTAAAATTTATATGGTACCACAAAAGATCCTCAATATTCAAAGCAATCTTAAATAAAAAGAACAGTGTTGGAAGCATCAAACTCCTTGATTTCAAAATGTACTACAAAGCTATAGTAACCAAAACCGCATGGTCCTGTCATCAAAAATAGACATGCTGGGCACAGTGGTGCATGCCTGTAATCCTAACAACTTGGGAGGCCCCTGATGATGAAGCTTGAGCAACTTTCTATAAAGTGGAATCATTGTTTCAACCTGGATTGTTTCTTATATTATTAATCTGTGTTGTATCTTCTTTGGAGAATACAAGGGCTGCCAGACTACCAGTACCTATGGAGACAGATATCAGTTGCTCAGCTTTGATTTCTCCCTTTTCCTATTAAACCATCCACAAGATGTGATAGTTTGTATTATTGTTTCATTCTTCTTTCTCCTTCCATTATTATTAGTGTAGCCAATAAAATATTAGTAAATATAATGTGAATAGAGGTCTTAAATGTCTATGTGATTCTATAATTGTGATTCTCCATGAGAATATAATATGCTGGTAATTGCAGCTCTTTCAATGGCATTAATCGGAGCTGAACCCAATTTACAACTTCAAGGCTGGATCTTAACTCTGGAGCCCAGAGCCCTCTAGCACTGCTGTCTTGATGTAGAGTTACCTACCAAGCCAGTTGCATCAGCTAAACATAGTTGACCTGCACGCAGATCTATGAACATGAGAAAAAATGCTTTTTGTTGTTACCGCTGAGTTCTTCTAATGGTTTATTATATAGGATTGTTGTAGCATTAGCTGAGGAGTACATGAGATTGCCTTTGCCTTTGACTTCATTTGCCTGTATGAACTCAGGAAGCCAACATTTACCTGCAGTTGTATATTTATAATTATAATAACTTATAATTCTGATCTAATTAGTTCTGACCTTGAACAGATTCCTTTTCTTTCTTGGATTTAGTTTTCAGCTTTGAAAGGTAAAGGGAGAGATAGGACCAGAATAGATTTTACATCCTCATTTGTTCTGAAATTCAGAGTCTCAGGGCTGCTTCAAGTAAATCAAGACTTTTCTGTCACAGATTGTGTTCCTGACTCTTTCTTCTAAAATGTCTGTCTTAGTTCAAGGAGATTATTCTTCTCCCTATTGTCAAGTGGGGGACAGATTGTTCCACATTTCTCTAGAACAATGTGGAAGAACATTCTCTTACTCATGGAGTTTCAGCATAATTCACTGGATCTTTATTTCTTAAATTTTTTATTTATAGATGGATACCTTTATTTATTTATATGTGGTGCTGAGGATTGAACCCACTGCCTCACACATGCTAAGCAAGCACTCTACCACTGAGTTACACCCCAACCCAATTTACTGAATCTTAATGTTCAATGGAATCATTTTTTTCATGGCCATTTTTTTTTTTTTTTTTTTTTTTGCTGTGCAGGAGATCTGGCCTTCAGTTGTTCGTACTCTGATCAGACATTGATCAGCTCTAATCTGTAAAATACTACAGTTGTGACAACTATGTCCACATGCTCTTCCATATTTCTTGGCTCCATTGTAATTGGACTTTCCATGTGACTATGTGACTGAGTTCTCACCAATTCTGTTCTAATGGATGTTGGTGGAAATGGTGTGCACAATTTTTAGGCATGGCCCCTAAAATATTTTGCCTGCCTTCACTCTATTAGGTGGCTAGATGGAGAGAATCTAGTGAGACTTCAAAAGGGAGAGGATGGGTGTTGCTAACTGGAAGGAGTTTGAGTTCCTGAATAGAGCAGAGTCTCTTTCCTTGTCGACTTCCCTAGATTATACCCTTAAGTAAAAATAAGTTTTAGTTGGGTCAGTCATTGAGATTTGGGGATTTGATACAACACTAGCACTACCCTGAATAATTCAACTGCTTAGACCCATGTTCAGTATGTTAGCCAATAGCCACAGGTGGTAAGAGAGCACTTGAAATGTGGCTAGTTAGAATTGAGATGTTTTCTAAGTATAAAATAAACATTGGATTTTAAGGATTTAGTACAAAAAGAATGGAAAATATTTAAAAATCTTAATGTTATTGAAACTATAATATTTGGGTTATATTTTGTTAAAATATATTATTAAAATTAGTTTCACCTCTTTCTTTTTATTTTTGATATAACCACTAGAAAATTTAAAGTTAGTGTGACTTGTGATTTTATTTCTGTTGGACAGTGCTGCCTCTGATATTATTATTAATTTCTTCTTCCTTTTTTTTTTTTTAGTGCTGGGAATTGAACCCAGGGTCTACTGCATACTAGGCAAGCATTCTACCACTGAGCCACATCCCCAGCCCTCTCACCTTCCAACCAAGACCTCAATGTATATTCCCACAAAAATCAAATATAGGGAGAAAAATCAGTGACTGTTCTTTCCTTATGACTAATTCTAACCTTAAATTATGCTATACTTAAACTTTAATGGCAGTTCAGAGGGCATTGTACTTTCAAAGGAAGAATTAACTCTTCCCTCTACTCCAGAAGAGTTTAATATGTATTTGTTCTCCTCTTTACCCCCTTTCTATATCTAACTTTTCTTTTTATCTAGTGTGGTATTAATCTGATCCAGTGTGTTCTTCACTTTAGATACCATATTTTTTCATCTCTAGAGATTCCATTTAGGTATTTTTAATATCTTCACTGCCTCCATCATGCTCATGTTTTCATCTCCTTTCATAAATATACGGAATGTTTGTTTGCTTCTGCAGTGCTGAAGATTGAACCCAGGGCTTCACACATGTGAGGTAAGCATTCTATAACTCAACTACACCCCAGGATGTGGATTGTATTTTTAATTGCTATTTTCTTAATGTCCTGGTTTGATAATCTATCATCTCTGTCATTTCTATTGATGCATTTTCTCCTGATTATTGGTCATATTTTCCTGCGTTTTTACATGCCTGGTAATTTTTTTTACTAGATGCCAGACATTATGAATTTTATGTTATTGTGTGCTGAATTTTATTGTACTCTTTTATGTTTGGGTACACAATTGAATTACTTGCAATAAGTTGTATAATTTTAAGACTTGTCTTTTGGCTTTATTATCTGGGTCTAGAGCAGCCTTAAATTTATTCCCACTAGGGCACTACCCTTCTGAGATGTCCCCTGTATCATGGGGATACTTTGATTGTTGGATACAAACTATTTCCATCCCCAATTCTAGTCACCCTGGTTTTCCTGAACTCTTCAGATTTCTCCTTTCTGTGCTGTGCCCTAGAAACTGCTTCCAGGAAGTGCTCTGGGATGGCCAAATAGTTTGCCTTGCTTTTTTCCTTCTCTTAGGGGGATCCTATACTGGTTGTTTTTCACTGTCTGAAAATCATGATTTCATAAAGTTTCTTCATTTTCGTAGTTGTTTTAAGACTAGAGGGCAAATCCAGTTCTTGTCACTCTTAGCCATAAGATATAGAGCTCTAACCAGGTTTTAATTTCACAAAGAAGTCATTAAGAAGCAAATGTCACTCTGTATAGACACAGAATACTACTTTGTTGTTTTGATTTGACCAGGTTATTGAAGATAATGCAGCAAAAATTAGGTAGGTGCAATTATCTCAAAAGAAGAGCCCCTAATTGTGACAACTCATGTTGGATTAAGAAAACTAATTGAAGAGGAATTCTTATATCTTCCCATCAGAATAAGGTCTCTGAAGGTTTGCATAAAGAGATACCTATGCAGAAGGGCACAAGAGCAGAAGCCTTTGCTGGAGCAGCTCAAGGCTGAGAACTCTGTGGTAGACCAGTCTGAGCTGACCTATCAGAATTGTGAGTGGTATTTGAGAATGTTCTTTGTGAGAGAATACTGTGTACTCTGGATTACTGATTTGGACTACTGATTTACACAGCAATAATTTTTCAGGGGGAAGAGAAGACAGGGTGGCTGTTTCTTAAATAAATTTTCCCTCTGTGGACATTAAACTTCTAAATGTGGAAAATTATGGCATGCTCCTGTACTGCCCAGCAGTATTCCTTCTTTACTTCTTCCCCAGATGTTAAGGGTGTGAGTCGGTAAAGGATATTTTTAAAGAGTCATCCCTTCTATGCTCTAGATGTTATCAGTACTGGCATGTTCCTTTGTTAATTTTTTTTTTTAATGAAGTGATTCTTGACTAAATCTTTTCTTGGTTTAATATCATTGACTGAGTTCTTCTCATGAACTTGGTCACAAAACTCATTGTAGGTAGGTCCTTTGTGCACATAGGAGCAGGAATGACACAGTTCATCACTTCCTCTTCTGTGATCACGATGTTACAATCTATCTCATCTCTCTTCTCTTGGATTCAAGACTTAGCTTCAGAATCTTTCCTATCATAATACTTCACGCACTCACTACTAGTTAACCTGAATTGCCACTCAAAATGAAACCTATTGCCCTCTCTGTCTTTTGTGTGAAATCAATTTATAACAACCTCCCTTACATTAGGAGATTCCAAACTTGTAGATTGCAAGTTTATTTCAGAGTCACTTCTCCATATGATTTATCTACTATCTATAATGACATTCTAAAAGGCCTCCAAGGAAATGTAAATTCTTATCACAACACGGAAACATTAAATGCAACTGAGTTAGAAGCTGTTCTAAACAGTATCATGCATGTCTTAATTTCCCCCAAATTTTGTAACACAGATATTATTTTCCTATTTTCTTGATGAAAAATAGGCCTAGAGGGTTTAAGTGACTTGTCTGAGGTCATATAGGTATTTAGTAATGGAGTCAGGACTTGCACTGGGATTTTATAATCTTTCTTGAATATCCTCTGCCTTTTTTTCTTATTTCATTTTTCTTTTCTTTTTTTTTTTCTTCCACACCTCTTGGCTTTGATGAGGAGCAGCTGGCCTTTTGGGAGCTCTGCCAATAAGAGGGTATCCTAATGTCTTGAGCAGATTGACAAGTCACAGCCTGTCACAGAGAAGGATTCTTTTTCTCCTGAAAAGATGAATTTTGCTTTTTCTTTTCCTGGTTACTTGTGGACTTAAAGCCATTCTGACTGCCAAAAGTCCAGCTAGAATAAGGAAAATTGAGAGATTGCAGTAACTTGTTTATTGTTTTAGATTAATTTGGTAGTTGAGTTGGGAAATTAAATAATGCTGTGATTATTTTATTTTATTGAAATACATGATTGTGAAGCCAGAGGAAAACTATTTTCAGCAAGTTAATCACTGATGATTAATTATTTACTGGCATTTTTTGTAGTATTGTAGTAACAATAATCACCCCAAATAAGCAGATAAATTCAGCATAAATATGTAGACACATCTACCCATGTATATACGTATATTTAATGAAATAAATGTGTTTGATATTATTAACCATCTTATTTATATGAAATATCTTTTCAAAGTTAATAAATTATTTCAGCCACATAAACTTGAGACCCTCTAAATAAAATATTTTTCAGTCAAAGTGCCACAATTAGCCTCCAACAGGGCACAGTATGAAAAAATCAGACTACTGGGCCCTGTCTAGTGTCCTGGGAGCCATCCCAGGGCAGCAGGAACCCCTGGAGTTCAGGGCCAACTGTCTGAGGCTGGAGCTGAGGCTGGTGTTAGACCAAATGCAGTTTTTCTGTCTGATTCAGGGCTTCATGGCTGCCAATCCCAGAGCCTCAGAGAGGAGAGGGTTCAAGTACCAGTTATGCTAGGCTTCCCATTATTCTCCAGAGACCAAACAATAAAGAACAGAAGGGACATAACCCTTGGGGATTTCAGCTGCATGAAAAGATCATAGAGCTAAAAAGTGAAGGTAATCTTTCCTCCACCCTTCCTCTTTTCTTTGTTTCCTTCTTTACATCATTTAGGTACCTGGGCAATGCCATTTGCCCTAGAGAGTTTCCAGTTTGGGGAAATTACATAACGACCATTCCTGAATGGCTAATTGCTGTGGGGACACAGATAACTGTGGGAACACTGCTAGGTGTTCAGAGGGGATCATCTTCTCAGTAAAGATGTGGTGTTCTGCTTAGTGCTCCATGTTTTGGTGCATGGTACAGAGGACCTGGACTAATTTTTTTTTTTAATTGAATAGTGTGACCATATAACTTAGGGTGGAAATTAAGACACTTATGGAAGTGAATAAGAGTTTTTTAATGAACTTTATGTTTAACTTTTTGAGCAATAGCCATACCCTTTTCCATAGCAGCTATACCATTTTGTATTCCCACCAGCCAATTTCTCTGTCTCCTTATCAACACTTGTTATTGTCCATTATTTTTATTGCATTTATCCTAGTGGGTGTGAAATAATAGCTCATTGTGGTTTTGGTTTGTATTTTTCTACTTCTGTTTTCACATGCTCAGCATCATATCTTATTTGAAGAAATGTCTATAGAATCCTATGCCTATATTTTAATTAGATAATTTGGTCTTTTGAGTTTTTGTATATTCTATATATTAGACCCTTAATAGATGTATGATTTACAGATAGTTCCCTCATTCTTTGGGCTCTCTTTTTGCTTTATTATTTTTTAAATTTTTTTTGTAGTTGTAGATGGACAGAATGCCTTTATTTTGCTTTTTAATTTTTTTATATGGTACTAAGTATTGAACCCAGTGCCTCACACATGCTAGGCAAGCGCTCTGCCACTGAGCTACAGCCCCAGCCCCTCTTTTTGCTTTCTTAATGAGGTCCTTTGAAGCAAAAAGTATTACATTTTGATTACATCTAGTTTATTTTTTGTTTGATAGTATCTTTGGTGTCATATTTAAGAAATCATTGCTTAATCCAAGTTAATGCAGATTTTCACCTGTACTTCCTTATAAGAGTTTTAGTTTCCGTGCTTATATTTAAGTATTTGATTAATTTTGTGTTTCTATTTGTATTATAAAGCAGAGACCCAGATGTATTCTTCCCATGTAGGTATCCAGTTGTCCCAGCACCATTTGTTGAAGGATTATTATTTCCTCATTGAATGGCCTTGGTACCTTTGCCAAAAATCAATTGACCATAAATATTTGGATTTATTGGTTGGACTCTCAATTCTGCCTCATTCTTTCATACATCTGTCCTTGTGCCACACGATCTTGATTATTGTAGCTTTGGAGTAGCTTTGGAATTGGGACATATGAGTCCTCCAACTTTTTGTCTTGGTTGTTCTGTGTTCCTTGCAATTTCATATGATATTTTTGGTTTCTGTCCATTTCTCAAAAACAAAAGTAGATAAAGATTCTGCTCAATCTGTGGGTTAATTTGTGGAATATTGCCATTTTAATAGTCTTAAATCTTCTAATCCATGACTATGTCTTTGCATTTAATGTCTTTAATTTCTTTCAATGATGTTTTGTAGTTTTTATTACATAAGTCTTGTACCTTGTTGGTTAATTTATTCCTAAGTGTTTTATTTTATTTTTTTGTGGTGCTAGGGATTTAACCCAGAGCAAGCATTCTACCAACTGAACTATATCCCCAGCCCTATTTTATTCTTTTTGATGTTCTTGTAAATTTAATTGTTTCATTAATTTCATTTTCAGATTGGTCATTGCTAGTGTATAGAAAACAACTGATTTTTGTATATTCATCTTATATACTGAAACTTAGATGAAATAATTTATTATTAATTATGGTAGATTTTTTTTGTTTGCTTGTTTTGTTTTAGAGTAGGTTCTTTAGAAGTTTCTATATGTAAGATGTCAATTAAAAATAGAGATAAGTTTTCTTTTTTCCCAATCTGAGTGACTTTTTTTTCTTGCATAATTGCCCTGACTAGAACCTCCAATACAATATTAAATAAAAGCAGTGAAAGTGGGCAACCCTTGCTTTGTTCTTGAACTTCGAGGGATAGCTTTCAGTCTTTCTTAACTGCTGGGTTTTTCGTGGTTTTCTTGATCAGATTGTGAAAGTTTCCTTCTACTCTTAGTCTCCTGAGTGTATTTATCATGATATAATGTTGGATTTTGTCAAATCCTTTTTTCTGTATCTATTGATAACCACATTTTGATACAAACCTCAAAAACTCGTTTTTTTTGCATTTCATTTAAGGATGCTCTGATAAAAGATTTCCAATTAATTTAGAACAAATTTGGAGATTGTTTTATGTAAAAGTTCAGTGTCACTCAGGATACTTAAGTTGATTTCAAAAGTATTCCTTAGAAGTTTGGACTTTCTGAAATGTAATTGATGATATATAGTAAAAAGTTTGAACTGTCATACTGAAGCATTTAAAAACATTTTTTTATAAAAAAAATCTTGCACTCTGAATATATAAAGTATATACAAATTTTAATTAGTCGATACTTTGGTAGTATATCATAATTTATAATATAATTTTAAATATATTTATAATTAAAAATTATGTACACAATGAATTATAAGTAAACTTTTGATTATTAGAGTCATAATTTGATATGCACATTAGTTTTTTTTTGATTGATTGTTCAAAACATTACAGAGCTCATGATATATCATCTTTCATACATTAGACTCAATTGGGTTTTGAACTCCCATTTTTACCCCAAATACAGATTGCAGAATCACAACTGTTACATACTCACATTATTACATAATGGCATATTAGTGACTGTTGTATTCTGCTACCTTTCCTATCCCCTACTATCCCCCCTCCCCTCCCCGCCCCTCCCATCTTCCCTCTCTACCTCCTCTGCTGTTGTTCAATTCTCTCCCCTTTTTCCCCCCTCCCCCTTGCCCCTCATAACCTCTTATAATTTTGTGTATCATTGAAGGTCTCCTACCATTTCCATATGCTTTCCCTTCTCTCTCCCTTTCTCTCCCCCCATTTGTCTTTATTTACTGTAGTCTTTTCCTCATGCTCTTCCTTCCTGTTCTGTTCTTAGTTGCTCTCTTTATATCAAAGAAGACATTTGGCATTTGTTTTTTAGGGCTTGGCTAGCTTCACTTAGCATAATCTGCTCTAATGCCATCCATTTCCCTGAAAATTCTATGATTTTGTCATTTCTTAGTGCTGCATAATACTCCATTGTGTATAGTTGCCACATTTTTTTTTATCCATTCATGTATTGAAGGGCATCTAGGTTGGTTCCACAGTCTAGCTATTGTGAATTGTGTCGCTATAATCATTGATGTGGCCGTATCCCTATAGTGCGCTCTTTTAAGGTCCTCAGGGAATAGTCCGAGAAGGGCGATAGCTGGGTCAAATGGTGGATCCATTCCCAGCTTTCCCAGGAATCTCCATACTGCTATCCAAATTGGCCTCACCAATTTGCAGTCCCACCAGCAGTGTCAAGTGTACCCTTTTCCCCACATCCTCGCCAACACTTATTGTTGTTTGACTTCATAATGGCTGCCAATCTTACTGGAGTGAGATGGTATCTTAGGGTGGTTTTGATTTGCATTTCTCTGATTGCTAGAGATGGTGAGCATTTTTTCATGTACTTGTTGATTGATTGTATGTCCTCCTCTGAGAAGTGTCTGTTCAGGTACTTGGCCCATTTGTTGATTGGGTTATTTGCTATCTTATTGTTTAATTTTTTGAGTTCTTTGTATATTCTGGATATTAGGGCTCTATCTGAGGTATGAGGGGTAAAAATTTGTTCCCAGGATGTAGGCTCTCTATTTACCTCTTTTATTGTTTCCCTTGCTGAGAAAAAACTTTTTAGTTTAAGTAAGTCCCATTTGTTTATTCTTGTTATTAACTCTTGGGCTATGGGCGTCCTATTAAGGAATTTGGAGCCCGACCCCACTATATGTAGATCGGAGCCAACTTTTTCTTCTATCAGACGCAGCGTCTCTGATTTGATATCTAGCTCCTTGATCCATTTTGAGTTAACTTTTGTGGATGGTGAGAGAAAGGGATTCAATTTCATTTTGTTGCATATGGATTTCCAATTTTCCCAGCACCATTTGTTGAAGATGCTATCCTTCCTCCATTGCATGTTTTTAGCCCCTTTATCAAATATAAGATAGTTGTAACTTTGTGGATTAGTCTCTGTGTCTTCTATTCTGTACCATTGGTCCACCTGCCTGTTTTGGTACCAGTACCATGCTGTTTTTGTTACTATTGCTTTGTAGTACAGTTTGAACTCTGGTATCGCTATACCTCCAGATTCATATTTCCTTCTTAGAATTGCTTTTGCTATTCTGGGTCTTTTGTTTTTCCATATGAATTTCATGATTGCTTTATCTATTTCTACAAGAAATGCCATTGGGATTTTGATTGGCATCGCATTAAACCTGTAGAGAACTTTGGGTAATATCGCCATTTTGATGATGTTAGTTCTGCCTATCCATGAACAGGGTACATTTTTCCATCTTCTGAGATCTTCTTCTATCTCTCTCTTTAGGGTTCTGTAGTTTTCATTGTATAAATCTTTCACCTCTTTTGTTAGGTTGATTCCTAAGTATCTTATTTTCTTTGAGGATATTGTGAATGGAGTGGTTTTCCTTATTTCCATTTCAGAGGTTTTGTTGCTGATATACAGGAATGCCTTTGATTTATGCGTGTTGATTTTATAACCTGCCACTTTGCTGAATTCATTTATTAACTCTAGCAGCTTCTTTGTAGACCCTTTTGGGTCTGTTAAGTATATTATCATGTCATCCGCAAATAGCGATAATTTAATTTCTTCTTTTCCTATTTTTATGCCTTTAATTTCTTTTGTCTGTCTAATTGCTCTGGCTAGTACTTTGAGAACTAAATTGAATAGGAGTGGTGATAGAGGGCATCCCTGTCTTGTTCCAGATTTTAGAGGGAATGCCTTCAGTTTTTCTCCATTTAGGATGAGGCTAGCCTGAGGTTTAGCATATATAGCTTTTACAATGTTGAGGTAAGTTCCTGTTATCCCTAGTTTTTCTAATGTTTTGAACATAAAGGGATGATGTACTTTGTCAAATGCTTTTTCTGCATCTATCGAGATGATCATGTGGTTCTTGTCTTTAAGTCTATTGATGTGGTGAATAGCATTTATTGATTTCTGTATATTGAACCAGCCTTGCATCCCAGGGATGAATCCTACTTGATCATGGTGCACAAGTTTTTTGATATGTTCTTGTATTCGATTCACCAGAATTTTATTGAGAATTTTTGCATCCAAGTTCATTAGAGATATTGGTCTGTAGTTTTCTTTCTCTGAAGTGTCATTGTCTGGTTTTGGGATCAGAGTGATGTTGGCCTCATAGAATGAATTTGGAAGAGCTCCTTCATTTTCTATTTCTTGAAATAGCTTGAAAAGTATTGGTATTAATTCTTCTTTGAAGGTTTTGTAGAACTCCGCTGTATACCCATCCGGCCCAGGGCTTTTCTTGGTTGGTAGTCTTTTGATAGCTTCTTCTATTTCTTCCTTTGTTATTGGTCTGTTTAAATTGTGTGTGTCTTCCTTTCTCAATCTGGGCATATCATATGCCTTAAGAAATTTATCGATATCTTCACTATCTTCTATTTTATTGGACTATAGGGTTTCAAAATACTTTCTAATTATCTTCTGTATTTCTGTAGTATCTGTTGTGATATTGCCTTTTTTATCCCATATGTTGGTAATTTGAGTTCTCTCTCTTCTTCTCTTCGTTAGCATGGCTAAGGGCCTGTCTATCTTATTTATTTTTTCAAAGAACCAACTTTTAGTTTTATCAATTTTTTCAATGGTTTTTTTCGTTTCAATTTCGTTGATTTCTGCTCTAATTTTAATTATTTCTTGTCTTCTACTGTTATTTTTTGCTGTTGTTTTGCTCTTCCTTTTCTAGGTTTTTGAGGTGTAGTGTGAGTTCATTTATTTGTTGGTTTTTTTCTTTTTTTGAGGAAAGAACTCCAAGAAATGAATTTCCCTCTTAAAACTGCTTTCATTGTGTCCCATAGATTCCGGTATGTTGTGTCTGTATTATCATTTGTCTCTAAGAATTTTTTCATCTCCTCCTTTATGTCTTCTGTAACCCATTGATCATTCAGTAACATATTGTTCATTTTCCATGTGATGTAGGATTTTTCCTTCCTTCTTTTATCATTGATTTCCAATTTCATTCCATTGTGATGAGATGTGGTGCATGGTATTATCTCCACGCCTTTATACTTACTAAGAGTTGCCTTGTGGCATAATATATGGTCTTTCTATGAGTAGGATCCATGTGCTGCTGAGAAGAACGTGTATCCACTTGATGATGGTTGATATATTCTATATATGTCGGTTAAGTCTAGGTTATTGATTGTGCTGTTGAGTTCTATAGTTTCTTTATTCAGTTTTTGTCTAGAGGATCTGTCTAATGGCGAGAGCGGTGTGTTGAAGTCACCCATAATTATTGTGTTGTCTATTTGACTCTTGAACTTGAGGAGAGTTTGTTTTATGAATGTTGCAGCTCCATTGTTTGGTGCATACAAATTGATAATTGTTATGTCTTGTTGGTGGATGGTTCCTTTTAACAGTATATAGTGTCCTTCTTTATCCTTCTTGATTAGCTTAGGTTTAAAGTTGATTTTATTCGATATGAGTATGGCCACTCCTGCTTGCTTCCGAGGGCCATGTGAGTGGTATGATTTTTCCCAACCTTTTACCTTCAGCCTGTGTATGTCTTTTCCTATCATATGAGTCTCTTTAAGGCAGCATATTGTTGGATTTATTTTTTTGATCCAGGTTACTAGCCTATGTCTCTTGATTGGTGAGTTTAGGCCATTAACATTTAAGGTTAAATTGAGATATGATTTGTACTTCCAGTCATGCTTCTTTATTTATTTATTTTAGTTTGGCTGGTTTTACTTTTTGGTTATTTTCCTCCCCCTTTATTGAGATACCTCCTGCTGTTAGTTTTGGGCACTATTTTTCAATTCCTCTTCTTGTAGTATTTTGCTCAAAATGCTTTGCAGTGCTGGTTTTCTTGCTGCGAATTCTTTTAGCTTTTGTTTATCGTGAAAGATTTTAATTTCATTGTCAAATCTGAAGCTTAATTTTGCTGGATACAGTATTCTTGGTTGGAATCCATTATTTTTCAGCGTTTGAAATACATTGTTCCAGGATCTTCTCGCTTTCAAAGTCTGTGATGAGAAATCAGTCGTTAACCTAATTGGTTTACCCCTGAATGTAATCTGCCTCCTTTCTCTCGTAGCTTTTAATATTCTCTCCTTGTTCTGTACGTTGGCTATCTTCATAATTATATGTCTTGGAGTTGGTCTATTATGGTTTTGAATGTTTGGGGTCCTGTAGGCTTCCAGGATTTGGCAATCCATTTCATCTTTCATCTCTGGGAAGTTTTCTAGAATTATTTCATTTAATATGCTGTCCATTCCTTTGGTTTGAGTCTCTGTGCCTTCTTCTATCCCGATGACCCTCAAATTTGGTTTTTTTATGACATCCCATATCTCTTGAATAGATTGCTCGTGGGATTTAAGCATCTTTTCTGTGTTGACTATATTCTTTTCAAGTTGATAAACCTTGTCTTCATTATCTGATGTTCTGACTTCTACTTGATCAAGTCTGTTTGTAATATTCTCGTTTGAGTTTTTAATTTGGTTTATATTTTCCTGCAATTCTAGGATTATTGTTTGATTTTTTTTAAGATCTCTATCTCCTGGTAGAGCTCGTTCTTTGCCATTTGAATTTGTTTGTTTAATTCATTTTCAAAATATACTTTTATTGCTTGGACTTGCTGTCTCATGTCTTCCCTAATATTCCTTTCCATTCGAGTTAGGTATGCCTTGAGTTATTTCCCTATCCCTGCTTCTGATGTTTCTATGTCCTCCTGTAGAATTAAGTTGTCCTGCATTGTTTGTACTCCTTTTTTCCCTTGTTTTCTCATGTTGTCCACATTACTTTCTAGCTCTATTTGATTGCCGTGTTTCTGCTCTCTTCTTTAGATTTGTTTTGGTTCTGTATTACTCTGTTGTTTCTTCTTTGTGTTGTTAAACTGTGCCTGCTAACGTGGATTCTGCTGGGAAGGAATTCCGACAGCCGAGCTCCAGTGACGTCACTACTCTGCTATGACGGGCCCCAGGCTCCTTGCTGGGGTGTCCTAATGGGGCTGTGTGACTGGACTGTCTCTGTTTGGTTTCAGCTCCCCGTTGAGGCAGGCGGGCAGTCTCCAGCCGCCCAGTATCTCAGGCAGCGGGCGGGTGATCGGTCGCGGCGGGGAAGTGGACTCTGGCCGCCCAGTCGCGCGGGCAGTGGGCCGGCTGTCGCCGGTGGGTGGGCGATCTCTAGGCACCCAGTCCAGCGGTCGGTAGTCGGCGGGCGGGCGTTCTCCTACCGCCCAGTTACGCGGGCAGTGGGCGAACTGTCGCCGGCGGGCCTGCGGTTTCCAGTTGCCCAGTTGCGAGGGTCTGGCCTCTAGTCCCCTAGTTTCTCCTGCTAGTCTTGGTTTCTCCTGCTAGATCAGATTTCCCCTGAGTGATGGCTCTCGGCAGTTCAAACTGTACTCTGGACCTGCCGTTTGTTGGGTGTGGAGGGTGTCTATTGGGGACCCCGGCACTCTATTGTTTTGTTTCCGTTGTGGGGGATAGAACTGTACTGCTTCCTTCCCCCTCTGAAATCCCGCACTTAGCCCGGGGGTCAGTGCGGGGTCATCCGGCAGGATTCCACAGAATTGCAGCCACTTTTCTCCCTGCTTGCTAATTAATCACTTCTCTGTGGCGCCCCGCCTTCTGTAGCTGTCGGGAAGGCCGGGCGAATCAGTCAGCCCGGATCCCCGGGGTCGCACAATTGGCTATTGGGATCCCTGGCACTCTATTGTTTTGATTTTTTCTGCTTGCCCCTCCCCCAGCGCTGGATAGACAGGTTTCGTTTTGGCTGTTGATGGGAGGGGGAGTTGAAGGTCAGGTGTCTCTAGTTTTCCCCTAGTCTTTATGCAGGCTCACTCTGATACTCCCTCCCCCGGAAAGCCTAGGAGAGGTTTTATGCGGATTCCCCGATGTATGGGGGATGGGCTGATTGACACAGACCTGTTTTATTGTTGCAGTCTGTCGGAGAGTGGCGGTGGATACTTCAGCTCTCCAAGATGGTGGCCGCTGATTGCCTTGGTGGAGTTTCCGTTGTGGGGGACGGGACTGTATTGCTTTCTTCCCCGTCTGAAATCCCGTACTCTGCCCAGGGGTCAGTGCGGGCTTGGCTGGCGGGGTTCCACAGAATGGCAGCCACTTTCCTCCCTGCTTGCTAATTAATCGCTTCTCTGCGGCATCCAGCCTTCTGTAGCCGCGGGGAAGGCGGTGGGAATCAGTCAGCCCGGATCTCCGGGGTCGCACAATTGCCTATTGAGATCCCCGGCACTCTGTCATTTTGTTTTTTTCTGCTTGCCCCTCCCCCAGCGCTGGATAGACAGGTTTCGTTTTGGCTGTTGATGGGAGGGGGAGTTGAAGGTCAGGTGTCTCTAGTTTTCCCCTAGTCTTTATGCAGGCTCACTCTGATACTCCCTCCCCCGGAAAGCCTAGGAGAGGTTTTATGCGGATTCCCTGATGTATGGGGGATGGGCTGAGTGACACAGACCTGTTTTATTGTTGCAGTCTGTCGGAGAGTGGCGGTGGATACTTCAGCTCTCCAAGATGGTGGCCGCTGATTCCACATTAGTTTTATTACAATTAAAAAACTACCAAATTTGTACTTATAAAACCACTGCAAAAATAAATAATTCTATCTTTAATGTCAATTTTTTAATTGAATTTATAACATTCAAAATAATGTCAAATGCTTTTGGCAGAATAATCATTTTAAAATTTAATTCAATGAAAAATTGAGGTATTGTTGGAATTAACCGATTTTCTGTCTGAACCATCTGATAACACTGGTTTTGAGGTAGCATCATTTAACTGTTGGCAGGGTTCTTCTACTGTTAATTTGTTTTTTGTCTATGCATGAGAAAACTTGGAATCAATAATGAGTAAAACCTAGTTTTGGGGGGGAATCATTTGCTCACATGAAAAGTTGTGCTTTGTGGAATGATTTGTAAACACACCTTCTGCAGCTTCATATGACAAATTAATATCCTTGGATGCCATCTTCTTAAAATGATTGTTAATTTCTGAAGCAGGCGCTTCTCATTCTTATGTAGTCAGTCAGATCACAGCAGTAGGTGGTAAATATAGACAAACATTTTGTTCAAGTAACATATCCATCATCTACTGTCTTGTGAAATGGAAATTTGGTATTTAAATTTTCACTAAACATTTTCGTTTTTTTAGTTTATTGCTCCTAAAAGAATTCACTACAAAATATTAAACAAATAACAAAATAAATAAATAATAGTAAATTAGCATCATATACTAAATGACAACCAAAATAACAAGAGCATCCAGAAAACGTCCCTTGTGTTCTGCCTTTTTTTTTCTCTCATATTTCATCTACACTAACCCTAATAACTTCTCACTAACCCTTCTAATTAGTGGTCCAAGCACTTTGTGCATTGGAAAGTCTGTGTATTGGCCATGACACAACAGGCTGGTAAAAGTGACAGATACTTCCAAGCCTTGGAGTTAGCTGGTCCTGCTTGTTGATGTACTTAATTTTATTAGTGCAAATCATCTGTGAAAGGGATATTGTATAAGAGAAGAATTGGGAAAAGAGGAATTATAGATCATCTTCTTTCAAATGTGTTAAATTAATAAATTTGTGCCTGTGCATGAGTCTCACATACCACTAGCTGAAACTATAGTAGAAGAAGTGTAAAGTGGAAATCTATCCCAGTTTATTTTAATGAAATTTTTAATAATAATACTTCAGTACAAGATGGGAATTCTAGGATGAACAAGAGGGGATGTCAGGAAAAAGTGTATTTTGGGACTGTCCTTGGAAAATCAGAATATGTGGTCTCCCTACTTCTAATGGTCTGGGAGAGAGAGTTGTCTGGGATAGGAGAGAACAGGGGAAATGGTTGATGACATTCATTCTTCTCCTTTATGTTTATTCAAAGACCTGAAAATGACAATTTTTTCTTTGATGCCTAATGGGATCTAGACTGGGTTCCATGGGATATGGTGACTGTCTTTAATCTTGTAAGTAATCTTTAGATAAGTCTTTAAAGAGTCCTGAATAGGTGGTTTACACAGAAATGGAAGTGGGAATATGTGTAAAATCTACTTCAAATTTTGATTTCATCTGGATATCTCAAGCTCCTGAGAGCAAGTAACATTGTCTAACCTCTGTTCTGCCAGTCCTAGGGCTTGGTAGTATCTTCCCAATTTTGCTAACTCTGGGGTGCATCACTAATCTCTGCTAAGATTTTCAGCTCTTTCATCAACTTGGTAATTAATTCTCTGTATTCAGTTCTTTGTTGGAAATTTTTGGAATGATTCCTGTTTTCTGATTGAATCTTGATCTTCTCCCCACTTCTTTTTTTGTCACAATCCTTCGGTGCTTGGTGTTGCCCACCTTATCATTATTCTATTTAATGGGACCTGGGATTTTCTGCATTTTACATACCTCATCTTCCATCTCTGATCAAAATTTGCTAAGTCAGCTATTTGACATACAGTTGTCATGCCAAGATGTTATGTCATGATAATGGATTACTATGAATTGCTTTCAAGAGTATTCAAACTCTGCTCAGAGATGTATGGCTGCATGGTGCATTGCTCAAAAGAAGGATTTCTAATGAATGTTAGAATTTCAGGCTTCTTCTGGGAGCTCCTAAAACTTCACTAGGCGGATAGTGCTCTTCTGCTGAGAAACTTCTCTTTTCTCAAATTGACCAGAATTTGGGAAGCTGAACATGAAATGATGCCACTGATTGAAAACAGCCAAAGGTTTTTTGGCACTTTTTTCCTGAAATGGAAAAAACCTGCAAATGAACAGAATAGCTAAGTCCTATTCTCTAGAGGTATACATGAAGGGTGGAAGAGGAGTGTGGACTTCATGGCTTGAGAGAGGACCTAGATAGGCAGATGGAGAAATGATAGGGCAGGTAATTGTGTTTGAGTTCCACAGTAATCAGTCTACAGGGAGAACTAGAATTAGGATATAGGCAGGAGGAAAAGGATGAGGAAAAGAAGCAGAAATGGACATAGGGCTTTGTGAATCCTCACCTGCTTCAAGGGCACAACCTGAGAACAACAGAAACCACTCTTCACCTGGGCAGGTGATAAAGCCCATAACCCCCTTGTATGCAGCCTGGCCACCTCCTTCTTAGATCAGCCTCCTCTTAAACAGTCATCCAGAGATTCTCCTGAGGACAAGTAATGTCAAGCAGAGTGATCTACAGTGAGAGATTCTTCTATAGCCCTAAAAGTAGTCGTTACCCAAAATAGGCACCCAACGTGTTCACTTATGATTTGCCATAAATACCAACACTACCAATATTATCTTGATACAAGGAGCTGGCTTTTAAAGCTTTAGTAAGTTACAACATCATAAATATCTACAAACATGTTGTTTCATTTGCTGTCATCATTTTTTCTGCTTCAACATGGTTCTGGCCAATTTTGGAAGTTTTCATGTAAACATATGAATGTAATGGTAAGAAAAAATGAAAACAGAACAAAATCAGGTCAAGTATCACATTTAATATATAAATATTATGATAGAATATGAAATTGTTTTATGGGTGGTTAAAATAAACCGTTCTTTTCAGTGGTGATGGAGGAGGTAATGTATTGTCTCAAGTCTAAAAAGAAATGATGCCAAAATAGGGAATGGAGCAGATCTCTTTAGATCCTCTTTTTTTTTTTTTTAAATCTGGCTAGTGATGTCCATTTTTATAAATGACTTGGTAGTAACCTAAAATACCAGACCCAACACATTTATGCTCATATAAATTTATACTGGCACTTTAAGAATACCAAAAAAATGTTATTTTACAATACCCAATGCCCTATGACATGTGTGCCATAAAAGAAAATTAATTCTGAAACAAAGTCGTTTCTCATCTGTTGTCACAAAGTCATTTGGTGAAAATGAACAATTTGGGTTCTATGAAAATGTTAATTAAAGAAAATATGAAGGCTATTTTGGTGGGGGTGGGGTCCTGAGAATTTAACTCAGGGCTGCTCTACCACTGAGCTAAATTTCTAGCTCTTTTATTTTATTTTGAAACAGGGTCTCGCAAAATTGTGAAGGCAATTTTGGGCCCTCAAACTTGGGATTCTCTTGCCTCAGTCTCCGGAATATCTGGGATTAGAGGTGTGCACCACTGTACACAGTGGAAGGGTTTTTTTCTTTTGTTCTTTTCTTTTGTTTGTACTGAGGATCCGGTCTGTGCATACTAGGCAAACACTGTACCACTGAACTACATTCCCAGCTAAGGGAGAAATTATGAAAATGGGTAATTAACCCATTGTTCACTTTAGTTTTCTAAAAAATTTGTCCTGGGTATGACTGTGGTTCTCTCTTTGAGTATGGAATCCTTCCCTACTCCCAGGCTTCTTTTCCACTGATTTTGGGCTCTCAGGGGAACTTTTCCAATGCTTTTGATTTCCTAATGTATTGCAGATGGATTTCAGGTTGAGGAGGCTCAAGTGTATATCTCGAAGAGGCTCAAGTCTATATCTCCAGGAGATACACAAGGAAGGTTCCACTGCTGTCTGACTGTCCATGCTGTTTAGGTTGCTTGGTGGTAGGATGGTTTTAAAAAGGAACCTGATTAGTTTATGCTGGCACCTGCTCTGATTTCCCTCAGTACTCCTCTAAGAGGCCCAAAGTGAACTCAATAAAAGTTTATCTATGAAGGTGTGCAAGTGAAGGTGGTAGGAATGTTAATTTGGATAACATATATGGGATGAAGAGGAACACCTATCTGGGAAAAACTGTTTTTCCCTCTTCCTTGGTCCTTTTGTGTAAAGATAGGCAATGTGGCTTTGGAGAGCAAGTATCTGCCATATAATCTCCTCTAGAAGTCAGCATCAACAAAGAGGGAATGAAAAACAAATATAATATAGCATTTAGTCTAAAAGATAAAAAGTACATGTATTATCTTACCAGTTTCTCAAAAAATTTATTTATATTTTAACAACTTCTGGTGGAGAATTTGTTCTTTTTCATCCTGGTTTTAGTAGCAACTCAGCAACCTATGGGTCTTCTATAAGGCATAATTAGGGGGCTTATAAATTTGGAAGATGGGAGTTAGAAGCATTCACAAGTAAATGCGTTCAGCGGTGGCTGCAAAGGGTATAGGGCACATGCTAGATATTCAGGAAGCTTCAAAGGCTGAAAGTGAGGCACAGTGAGCTTATAGAACATAGTGGAACCCAAGGAACCATTTTTGAGATAAATGCCCTTATTCAAATGCCACAGACACACTGTTTCTCTAAACAGAAACACTTGAGGCCCTGGAGTTTTTATACTAGAGCAAAAGATTTGGGTCAGAATCAAAGTTTTAAAGACTTTTTATTGAAGAAGTTCAAAGATTCATTGGCTAGCAGCCAAGTGTGGTCTGATTTGTTTGCATTTCCTCTGGGAACTCACAGGCAAGTGAGGAATTGGCCAGCCTTGATGATGAGGGTCACCCAATCCCCTGTGGGTCTTTTCTCCTTGGGCAGTTACAAGGTAGAGAAGGAGAGCCAGGGGGAACTCAGTCTCTACAAAGGCTGAGTTCAGCAGCTTCGCCAAGCTTGCAGTTCTCTCCTGAATGAAGGAGTCTCTCTCCCCCCAATATCTTCAGTGTCTCTCAGTATAAGAACCTGTGTTGATGAGTACATCAGTGAGTCCACTGTGACTCAGGATGAGAGGCAGCAAGAGTAGGGTGAGCTAGGAGATGTTACTCCTTCTTCCCTCTTCCAGTGATGGTCAAAGGACCTGCTCAGACTCAGAGGCATCATGCAGGTGTGCACATGGGCCATTTGTCCACATTCAGGGTCTTTGGGGATGTTACATTTAGCCAAGAATCTTTCACACAATTCTGTTATCTGTAGTTAGCTCAGAAAGAGTTTTAGGAAATTCATCAACTAGGTTTAACTTTTGAAAAGGAAAAAAAAAGATTTTTTTTTTTTGGGCTATGATTTTGGGTGTTAGAAAAGAAAGTGTTTGCACATCCACTTGTGTGCACAAACATCATGAAGGTCCCTCTCCTTTCCTTGAGATTTTTATCTCTTTGGTAGGAAAGAACAAAAGCATGAAGGGATACGTAATTGAAAAAAAGGTAAGGAGGAAGAGAAGTTAGAGAGATTGAGAAATGTGAGTCTCTGGTTCTCCTGTACTGATGAGTTCTGCCGTATGACCCATACTGTTGCTGAGCAGATTTCGTGACATCTTCAGTGGCTTAAATGTTCAAGAGGGGTGGAGGTCATACATATAGTAGGGCAAGGGGTGAGTGAGTAGGCTGGAGACTCAAGAGTGAAGATGCTCATTACTATGTTGAGCAGTAGGAAGGACACATTCAATTCCCTGCCCTTTCCAAATAAATGATGAGGGAAGGGGTCTTCATCACATAAGATGGAGAAAAGCACCCTGCTGAGATCTGGGTGATTGAGTTTGGGAAATGGCCTTTGGCCTGATAACATACTAGTTAGTTGACCTCTCCAGAAATGCCTGTTGTCAGATGAGACACATGGGGTCAGAGGCAAGCCCTCATTTTTATATGGCCTTACTGGCCATAAGTGACCTTGTACAACATCACTGGTTGTCCTATTTTGTTCTAGGGGAACTGCACTCGGGACCTGGCCCTCCTATGAGCAACCATCCCCACAACATGTCTAGAACTTCCTCATTCCTTTTTTTTTAATCACTTCATTGACTCATTGACTGTATGGTCCCTTTATGAGATGAAGATCTCTTCCCTTGGCTCAAAGAGAGCTAAAATAGGGGACACTGAAGTGATTGAGTGTCTCTAAACTTGAGAGCACCTGGGACCAAATGTACATGTGTCTCAAGGCCTCTCCCCTGTGTCTCTGTGTGGCCTTGGCTTCCCTTTTCTCTCCTATCTGGGAGACTCAAGGTTGGCTGATCTGAATCTGGGTTCATATATTTTTTAGGATTCTGTTTCTCCATTGGCTAAAAGAATGGCATTCACCTGCAGTGCTCTTTTTGCCCACTTTTACCTCCAGGTTTCAGGAACACTCCTGCCCCATACTGGTGCTTCCAGATCATACTGTGTTACTGGAGAAGAGGTTTGGGAAAGAAAAAGGCCAAAAGGGGACCTAATAGATGTTGCTTCTAGAGGTAGAGACTCTTAATTCTTCCTGGGAAAACTGGGCCTAATATTCTGGGAATTATAGTTCTAGGTCAGCATCTAGGTGATTGACCTTAGAGATAAAATTTCAGAGAGCTACTTTAGAAGGCAGTTAATTGAGAGATGAGAAATGGAAGAAGTGCAGCAAATATGAAATTCACAGCAATGGCAGGATGATATGGGTTACCTTGTGCCACTGGCTCTGCAGTGAAGGCAGATGTCCTTCAGGCACTCATAGCTGGTGACGATGGAACTTGGCTGAAAGCCCCAGGATGATGGAAATTTGAAAAGAAGAGCAGTGTGGATATGCCAAGTGCCCAAGGGAGAAATGGGTAAAATCAATTTGAAAGTTAGAAAAGATAAGAGATAACAACAAGAGTCAGGTAGTTTGGGGATGGGACCGAGGATCCTATATTTTTAATAGAACCATCCACCACCCCTGCAGTTTCTGATGCAACTAGCTCATGATCCACATTCTGAGATCCTCTACCATGTGTTACTCTCAGCATGTGGCCATGAACTTTGCATTCAGCAGTGGAGCCACAGGAAGATAAGGGAGCAGCCAGCCTTGAGCATTCTGGTCCACTTTGCAGAATCCACTGCCCCACAGAGGCTACCCCTATGAAGAGGTTGATGTGGCTTCTTTCTTCAGTGGAATGTTTGAGTCTCAACCTAGGATAGAATTCAGCACAATCTCTCTTAATTACTCATGTAATTGGGATTTGCTTGCTCTGAATCTAAGACTAGAACAATTGCAATATTGAGAAGTTCTCATTTGTCATCTTTTGGGAGGAAAGATTGACTCATATTGCTACTAATGTCTGAAGCCTGTAGAGAAGCAATTGCTAAAAATATCAGATTTCTTCTTTCTTTCTTTTTTTTAAATTTATTTTTATGTAGTGCTGAGGATCGAACCCAGGGCCCCACACATGGTAAGTGAGTGCTCTACCACTGAGCCACAACCCCAGCTCTCAGGTTTCTTTTTGAGATGATGAAAGTGTTCAAAAATTGACTATGCTAATGGTTGTACATCTCTGTGCATATATAAAAACCCATGAGTTATATACTGTAAATAGGTGAATTGTATATTATATAAATTATATCTCAATGAAATTGTTTATTATGTCCCATCATCCCATTTATGGAGCACTAAATATACCCCTTTTGATAATTTTGAAATAAATGTTTTTAGAATTCTATTCTTTTGAGAAAAGTAATAGGAGACTGATTAGTGATAATATTTATTAATATTATTAATGATAATAAATCATTTAAAAAGCTCTAGATTATAATTTCCAATATATTTTAATGCATCTATGTCAATTTCATTGAAATAGTCACAGAATTTAAAACTTGGGACTTAATGGGTTAAAGAAAATAGATTTGAGATCTCCATAAAACATTTAATTTTTTTTAAGAATGGATTTCTTAATATATTTTTAAATAATTCTGATACAGTATTCTATAATATTTGACTCAAATCAGTAATGACTCTTTCAAAACTTTACTTGTTATCCTATTATCTGTCCAGATAATTACTGAGTTCTGACACAATTTCAGAATGAAATTTTGTATATAGAAAGTTAGCCCTGACCCTGAATCCCAGCAGACTCCTCCTAGTCTGGCTGCTAGATCACTCTTGGGGCCCATGTTATACAGATTTCTGGTCTTTATGTAGTCTTGATTTTGCTTCACATTTTTTTTGGCTTAGAGATTATTTCCTCTGAAATCCATGAACTTAGATACATTCAAAATTTCTAAAGAGAATCATTGAAAAGTCATTTTTCAGTCTATTAGAAGTTATTGCTTATTGAATTATGAAAAGGTTCCCTTACAAAAAACCTACAGTGAAAAAATTGCCCAGAGCTGCTCTTCTATGATGCATTGAACACAGAACTATGGAACTAGAAAGATTCAAGACCTTGTACTACTCTCTGCTTTTACAGTTGGAGGACACTGAGGCCCATAGAAGTGAAGTATAAGGAAATCATCAGGTGGTGGGAAATCACCAGGTGATAGGCAGGCTTAGACTGAGCCTCCTGACTCTTGGCTGTAGATGATGATGATGATGATGATGATGATGATGATGATGATGATGATGATTTTTGGTGGGAGGGAATACTGGGGATTGAACTCAGGAGCACTTGACTACTGAGCCACATCCCTAGCCCTATTTTGTATTTTATTAGAGACAGGGTCTCATTGAATTGCTTAGTGCCTTACTAAATTGCTGAGGCTGGCTTTGAACTTGTGATCCTCCAGCCTCGCCTCCAGAGCCGCTGGGATTACAGGCATGCAACACCATGTCTGGCCTTGGCTCTAGAATGTAATTTTCAACATATTTTAATGTATCTATGTCAATGGCTCTTTCCATGTCCTACTCTATGAAAGCTGAAAAGAAAACAAGACCTCAAATACCCAACTCCCCAAACCTAAACTCAAAACATTTATGTCTGAAACCAAGTAGTAACAATTTCTGGAACACAAAGGGACTACCCCAGCCTGCTGTAGAAAGGAAATAGGACCCTCTTAGCAGAGAAACTGGCTTCTCAGAGATGGAAGGAGCTGAGTCATTCCCTGGGGACCAATCCACAATCTCTTCCTTCACAAGTGACACAGGGCTGGAAAAAGTGCTTCTCTCCCTAAAACAACCAAATTGCTACTTCCACGCTAGCCTCCCGCACTCACTTTGTGCCAAGCTTTGGCTCCCACCCAGTCCCTCCTTGAGTTGGGAGCCAAGCCCCAGACTCCCTTGTCCTAGGAACTGGTCCAGAAGGCCTTAGTAGCCGGCAAAGAAGAGCTAGCTGTATGTCACAGCCTGGGATGGCCGTCTGCCTGGGTGGGCTGTCAGGACACTCCTGTGTGGAGATTTGCTCCAGCTCAGCAAAGTGAGGACAAGTAAGGAAAGGCCATGTTAGTAGCCTTGCTAGGGACTGTGAGTGTTCACTCTAGCTGAGCTCTTCTTTCTGGGAATGGAAGGAATTTGATGTCACTAGTAGCTTTCTTCAGGAGTAACTCCTGGGATTCTGGAACCACACAAGCTCTCCTGAGACCTGGGACTTTGCACAGATGAGGCTGAAATTGGGACAGAGTGTAAGCATGTGCAGGTAACTTCTCTCCTTTACAAGTTTTTTCTCTCTTCCCTTCCTTGGGAGGACAGTCCCTGCTTTGTCAGACAGCAGACACTCTTTGTGCCTTTAAGATTTAGTTTTAGGATTGCCAGGATAGATTGGTCAGTTCTTTGATTTGATTTGTAGGTAATAGTTTTTCTTGGCCAATTTTCTTTCAAAGGGCAAGGAGAGCATGTGGAAGCCCACTTGCATATGTAGTACAGACCTATATTTCCCCTAGATACACTTATCCCTCAACCTTTGACCTTTCACATATGGGTCACTGTCAAGAGCATGGTAACGTTTTCCACTCTCAGCAAGCCTCCACTTTCTTATGTCGCAGCAATGTTTTTCAAAATGGAGCACTTGTGAAACCCTAAGCTATGCCAGCAGACCTCTCAGGAATGCCAGACCTTGAGTAAGAAGCACATGAAGTTAAATTCTGTTTTTTCACATAAGGTGCTCAATTAGCAACAGTGACACTATAAACACTCAAACTCTAAAACCAGATGGCATCGCTTGGCTATAAGGTCGTTCCTACATGACTCAGAATATACTTATGTTGATTTTAATTCTAAAAAGTCAGAATGAACAAAAACTTTAAAACTTCCTTTGGAACTCATGGACTATTCCTCAACTTTTCTCCCTGCCTCAGAATTACAGGGATTTGGCGTGGTGGCTCAGTGGTAGAGCATTTGCCTGGCATGTGTGAGGCCAATTCTCAGCACCACATACAAATAAATAAATAAAGGTCCATCAGTGGCTAAAAAGAAAAAAAAGAATTACAGGGATTTATAGATGCTATTTTGAGAAATAATGTATCTTCTTTCCTAACAAGCAAGATCCTTACCTAAGGAAAGAGCAAGAAGCTGGACACAACTTGGGCTGTGGCTCACTTAGCAGGTCAGGCTAGACAGAGGAAATCCATTCAACCATACAACTCTGAGTTAGAGGGCTTTGGCGAGTCTCTTTCTTTCAAGGCCATCTGATTCATGGCTATTGTTGAGATCCCATTGTTGGACAGCTCCCACAAAAGTGATGTCTTCACAGCCAAAGTTGGCCAGAATTTTCACTGATTGGTTATACTCTTGACATCTGGGATCTTGTTGAATTAAAAAGAAAAAATCCCCAAAGATTTTGGGGCAGAGGGCATGTAAGCCAGATTTGAGCTACTGCTGCTGCTGCTGTTGCTGTGTGTGGTGTGTGTGTGTGTGTGTGTGTGTGTGTGTGTGTGTAAGAAGTTCATTGAAGCAGCCAATGAATGTACTGATTTGCTTCTGAAAAATGTACAGATGGGGAGAGATAGGAGTTTAGAGAAGCACAGATGGGAAAGTTTTTTCATTTTGGTTTATCACTGAGCAGAGACCTGGAGTTGCTGTCAAGACTCACAGATGCAAACACAGGGAGGAAGAATGATACAGACACATGACAGGAGGCAGCCAGCAGGGAATGTAGTTCTGCAGGGTTCTGACACATGAGGAATGACATGTACCAAGGGGAGAGCTGGGAATTTCAGCACAAGTATCTGGTTTCCTATATGAGGCCAGAGCTGGGTGTTCAAGGATGATTTGAAGACCCAGTGATATTTCCAGATGATTTATACAAGCTTCTCCTACCGCCCCCACCCTTAAAGAATGAGTCATGTCTCTGTACTTGATTTGCTGAGCCAAGTACTGCTCTCTGAAGTCTTTATGCAGCTTGATCAATTGAGTGATTTTTTTTTCTTTTCCTTCTTCTTTTCTTCTTCTCCTCTCTCCCCCATCCTTGGTACTGGTATGCAAATGCTCTACTACTGACCTATATCCCTAGCCCAATTTTGCTTGTTCTGAAATCAATTTTCCTGTTCCATCATTTTTACAAAATGGTAGATAGACTTTATTATTGATATTACCTAATGTATAGTCTCAATTTTGCTTTTGTGGTTCTCATTGGAAAAATTTTATAGAGCTCTGAGCACAGTGCACATCTACAGAGTAATCTCCTTTTGAAAATATCTGCTACCCTCTGTCTTTTTATTTTTCATGGCCACCAAATAATGCAGTTGGAGTCCTTAGGATAAACCAATATCACTATGTTATAAGTTTCCTTCTTTGGTCATTAGAATGTAATGGAAAGTGTTTGAAATTTGTTGGCCTTTCAGATGCCTTCAGATGAAACTCAAGAATCACTTGAGTTTAGATGCCAAAAGTATGTTTGGAAAGTATACATTGGCTGGGCATAGTGGCGCATGCCTGTAATCCCAGCAATTCGGGAGGCTGAGGCAGGAGGATCAGGAGTTCCAAGCCAGCCTCAGCAAAAGCAAGGTGCTAAGCAATTCAGTGAGACCCTGTCTCTAAATAAAATATGAAATGGGGCTGGGGATGTGGCTCAGTGGTTGAATGCCCCTGAGTTCCATTCCTGGTTATCCCCCTGTACCCAGAAAAAAAAAAGAGTATACATGGGATTGGTTTGGCTCTGTATTTTTAGATGAGTGTGGGATTACTTGCCTGGACAACCCAGCTCATTCTGGCTGCTGTTAATAAACTTGGGGTACATCCAGCTGCCCTTGTAGTAGAGAACCCATTGGTTCCCTCACTGGAGGAGCCTAAGGCAGTGGAAAATGTTTCAGTCCATGCCACTATACTTGCTGAGACTTGCTGATGGAAACACTGATCTTTCCTTGCCTGGAATAGGAAGGACCGAGTTTCTTTAGAGACTTTTGGGCTGTCAAAACCCAACACAACCTTCTTTCTACCACCACTGCTGTGCCTGTGGCCTGCTATGCCTGCAGCCCTCTTTGGCTGGGAATCCTGCCTTCTTTTCCCATTATCTCACATGGGCGAAAAGCAGTTCCACCCATTCCTTTTGCATTTGAGTTCTCTATAATGTCCACTTATTTAATGGAAAATGAGCCAATTTCTAGAATGATGTCTTGAACTAGAAGGAAGTCCTTAGTAAGACGAGTATACCTAGAAAGGCCTTAAAGCCTCTACCTGTGTAAATCCAGCTACTGCCAGACCAATGCCCAGCAGGCAGATGGAAGGAAGGGGAGCACTGTAATTGCAACTCCTACCAGGACTGCCAAATGGCCAGTTAACTACCCCAGTCCAGAGGTGCATAGGGCATCATCATTCAGCCCTTGAGTCAGAGAGGAAGATCAGGTCACGTTTGTCAAATGTGGAGAACAGGGACTGACTTAACTCTTCCATATACCTTAGTGGACATCCTTCCCATGAAATTACTGTGTTCTGTGGGTGAGAAGCTTAACTGGATAGTTTGCATGATTTTGACATAGGAGCCAGTTGAGGCTGAAGGGCCAAAGTAGGCTTAGTGGGCATGGTGTCACACCTCCTATAAACCATCTCTCACTATTCACAGTGCTTCTGCTAGAGAGAGACCATGGGGCTGAGCTAGTGTGTTTTGTTTTTGTTTTTGTTTTATTGTTATTGTTTTTTGAGACAAGGTCTCTCTAAGTTGCCCAGGCTGGCCTCAAGCTTGCAATCCTCCTGTCTCAGCCTCAGGAGCAGCTGGAATTACAGGTGTGTGCTACCACGTACAGCTTAGTGTGGTTTACGTGATCATAAGATATAAGCATCGTGCCCTGATGTTGATTAAGACTATGATGGCAAGATGCCCAGGGTCTCAGTGTGAAAGTGAGGCTGAGACATTTAAGTGCCTGTGTGTTAGCTTCCACTGATCCCCTCCAAGACACACCCACATGTGCTCCCTGGGGCTACTTCCCCTTGGGGTGTGAGTGTTGACCTCTTGCTCTTCATTTTCTTCTCTCTTCCAATACTTTTACTCAACTCCAGGGAATTTTCTTTTTGAATCACAACTCCAAGACTTGTTTGAAGGGTAAATTGAATTTATTAATGAATCAGAGAAAACAGCACAAAATGACCATGAAAAGCCAAGAAAGATGAATAGGGGTTCACTCTGCCTGACCCTCCTGTGCTTATTGGAATAAAGCCTCCCTGGGTCGAAAGGATGGAGCCCCTTCATGAGGGAAGGCTGGTCCTGCAGGGGGAGCATAGTGTTCCTCTGCTTCTGTGTTATGACTCCAAAACTCTCTCTCCATACCCTGTGGAAACTTTCCTTCCACTGGGTTATAAGTCTGCTCATCTAAGACCTAAACAACTTAGAAAGAATGTTTTTAAAGACTTTTTTTTTATTTTTAAGCATACTTTTTCACACCTTTGGATTTAATTTTATTTTGTTTGAGGCAGCATATTTAGAGAGAGATTCAAGCCTGACCCAATTTAATACTGCTAAACAATCTAGACCTAGGTTTATCCCTTTCACACTCAGAGAGAAAATATTAAGATCTTACATTAGACTTTTCCACATTAGCATGACCATACATCATCTCATTTGATCCTCACAAGAGCCCTGTGAGGTAGGCAGACAGGCATCATGGCTCCAGAACACAGAGGACAGAGTTGTAACTGGGAGAGGTGATAAGTGAATTCATGTCCTCTGGCTCCTGGTCCAGGGCTCCTTCCACTCTAAGATGAACTGAGCTCATCATTATGAGCAAAGCAGCCTTTTTGCTTAGAATAAATGAACTGTCCTTTGGGCTTGCAAACACAGGCAATTTAAAGTACAGACCTCATCAGAGAGCTACGGAGTAAACACACCTGAGCTCAGTTAGCATCAGCATTAGATGGATGAATAGGACAGAACATGGACATCTTTGACAAGGGTTTCTGCTTGTTTTCTTGATTCTCACCTGGACCATGTTGGATGTTGTAACTTTAAAGCAGCAAAGTCCAGGAGGAGAGTAGCCATTCAAAGGACTTTTTCATCTAGCAATTTATTGATTCCTTCACAAATCCTCTTGAGGTTGGGCCTACAGTCTCCATCTAGACTATAGAGGGTGGATAGGAACTCCACATCAGCAAAGTGGTTGAAGACATGGTTGATGCGCCCATGGGTCCTGGGCGTCAGGTGCCGCTGCACCAGTTCATGAACCAGTTCCTTGCACTCATGCAGGAGCTTGGAGAGCACGTTCTTATCGAAAGTGTATTCTACCTCATAGAAGCTGACCATAGTCATGGCGGTCTGGTTCAACTTCTTCCGGAACTTCTCCACAATAACAACCTCTTCCTGATTGAACTGGTTGTTCCTATAGAGAATCCCAATTTTGATTGCCACCTTGATTAAGTCTTTCATTATCTTGTGGGCTTCCTTCTTGTTGTGGGTGTGCTCTTTGGTGACTTTGTAGAGCTCATCAAAGATCTCACTGCTGGTGTCATCAATCAACATGTTGACCACAGTTTTGCTTGCTATTTTGCTCAGAATCTTCTTCTGGGCTTGAATGGCAAGACTCTTTGAACTAAACACATCAGAACCTATAGTAAGAAAAGAAAGAAATGTTATAGGAATATGAGACTTGTTAATTATGTTTCTAAAAACTCATGTCTTTATACCATAACTCCCTAACTGAACTCCACACAAGCCTGGTGGCCCCACATTCTCTTCACATGCTGTGCCTCTTTGCCCTTTGAAACCTTCTTAACTGTTCTTGTGCTCTTTGCAAGGGAAGTGGTCTCCTCTTGTCCAGGCTACATCTCACTATTTTGGATCTTCAAGCATAAAATCTTTTTTTTTTTTATTCTACTAGCTCATGGAGAACTCCTACAATTGCTGCCACCATGGAAACATTCAGTTTCACAAATTACACAGGAGAAAATTATTGCATAACAACAGGGATCAGTAGAACCAAAGCAGTAGGCACCAAGGGCCTTCCACGGCCCCAGTAAGCTCTCTCTAGGAGACTATAGGATCTTTCAGCAACTCAGAGCAAAGAGAGTAAACACATATCATATAGAACATAAAAGGAATGAATTGTGTCTCCTGACTACCCCAAGAAAGCTCTGATTTCCTGATTTATGCTTTTCCAGAGTTTGAGACAAATGTTATTCTTGCCCAGTGTGATCATCCACTGTGGTCTCCAGACTTTGTGTGAATAACTTTTGCTCAAAAAAAAAAATCAAATATGTCCCCCTATGACAAATATTTAGAAGCACTAGGATTTTCAAAAGATTGTGCTGTAAGCTTTCAAGTCAGTAATGGCCCTGTCACTGAAACATGTCTATGTCTCCTCAGGTGATTATTCCAAAAGGAACAATGAAATATAGATGAATCTGTCTTGAAATATTAAAAAAATGAGTCATTACTTTATAGTCACAGCTTCTAAAAACTGCCTAAGAATAAGGTCTGTTATCATTTGGATCTTTAATGTACCCTGAAAAGCCTATGTGTTAGGCAATGCAGGAATATTCAGAGGTGGGATGATGAGATTATGACAGCTATAATTCATCAGTGGATTAATTCATTCAATAGATTAATAATTTGAATGGACTACTGGGTGGTAAACTGTAGTCTGGTGGAAATGGCTGGAGAAAGCAGGTCATTGGAAGCATGCCTTTGGGGACTATATCTTATCCATGGATTCTTGTTCTCTCTCTGCTTCCTGGCTGCCATGACCCTCTGCCATGATGTTCTGCTTCACCTTGGTCTAATTTTTAAAGAAGACCTTGCTGTGCACCCTTTAAATGGACAATAATGGATATCATATCACAATGGTACTTGAATTACTTCATATTTCTGATCTCTAGAAATATACAATGGTGCATTAGTGTTTTAAGCCACTAACCTTGTGATAAATAGTTACAGAAGCAATCGGAAATTAATTGAGGTGAGTAGAATTCAAACTTCCTATTTTATTTTTTGAGACAGAATCTTACTGTTGTCCATGCCATCCTTAAATTCCTGCACTCAAGCAATCCTCCTGCCTCAGCCTCCTGAGTAGCTGGAACTGTAGGTGCATGTTCATTTCCCAATATTATTTGATCAAGGAAATCTTTCTGTCTTCTTAGTAGAACAATCACCTGACAGGTTTGCCAGCAATCAGGAGTTTCCCAGATAGTGGACTTCACTGACAAATTTGAAAAAGTCCCAGGCAAATTAGGACAAGTTGGTCACTTTACTTTTATTCTTGAAGTATTAGTGATATGTGTATCATTGAGATTAAAAAATGAAGAACAGAGATGCAAAAAAAGAAAACATTTCAGAGAGTGGAAGCAGATAATGTTTAATTAATGGGTAAGATGCTTCCAGATACAGCAGGGTAAGCTGTACACTCTACATATTGCCACACTTCTCACCCCTTTCTACCTGCTTTTCAATTTTAGTGTCATGGGCTGGGGGTGTAGATCAGTGGTTGAGGGCTTGCCTAACATATGTGAGGCCTTGAATTTGATCTCCAGCACTGTGATTAATTAATTAAACTAATTCTAGAGTCAATGCTAACCCTTTTTATCCCCTTTAGACCAAGGACTCTTTATTCCTTTTTTTTCCTATAGTTATTCAGCACTTACTATTAGCTTGATTCTGTATGAAGGTATTATGGAAAAATCCCCCCAAAAGTATTCAGTTGGGTCTTATTTTGAATATGGTTATACAGGGAGGCAAGATATAGATAACAAAACAAAACGCAGAAACATGAAAACAGCCTAAATTAGCATGAGTGGTAATTGTTGGCATGAACTCTGAGGACTCTGAAGGTAGATTTGAATGTAGGTAGATGGAGACAGCTACAATGTTAGAAAGTAGTTTCTAAAGTCAGGATACAGGCCAGTAATTTTCACCAAGATGGTAAGTCCCTTGGTGGTTTCCCTGATGTTTCCAGTCATCTTTCTTGTAACAAAAAAACCCCCAAAACAAAACAAAAACAAATAAACTTATTTTGTACCTACACGTAAATTGGGAGTACAAACTTCTAGGGTGAGAGCTTAGAAGGATCACAGTGTAAACAACATCTCTGAAGACTTAAAGATCAAAACTCTAGAACAGAAAAACTCAAATGTTATAGATAAACAAAATCACTGGAAAGCTTTTAGGAAAAAATTCACCACCAACACCAATGATCCCAAGCTGTCACAAGCTCCCTAAGTGATTATGACATGTTAAATGTGCCCCACCATGTATCCTGTGAGTCCTGTTCTGTCCTCTAGGATAGAAGGATCTGTAATCAAGTTAAATGAGTTTGTAGATGACTAAATATTAAGGCTGGCTCTTGATGGTTCACCATACAAGTAGTTTACTAAGGCTTTGAGCAGTCCTGCGAGAAAGATAGCTGCATGTATGGTTTTATTTAATCCATTTCCCAAACTTTCTGGAGACACACACACACACACACACACACACACACACACACCTCACACATCTTTTACATGTAGAAAATAATGGGAAGGATGAAGAGAAATAAAATAAAGACAGTCTGGTCAACAGAACACTTTTAATACCTCCCAAAGATATGTCAGGGCACAGTGGGGAGATGCCACTTCTTATGGTTTGGATATGAGGTATGTCCCCCCTCTAAAACTCCTGTTAATGCAGGAATATTCAGAGGTAAAATGATTAGATTATTAAACTGTAACCTGATCAGTCCATCCTAGTTTGAATGAACTGACTGGGTGGTAACTCTTGGCAGGTGGGGTTTGACAGGAGTAGGTGGACCACTGAGGGCATTCCCTGGAAAGTTTGTTCTTCCTACAGCCCCTTCCTGTCCTTCTTTTTCTGCTTCTGACCCATCTATGAGATGAGCCATTTTCCTGTGCTCTGGGCCCTTCCACCATGATGTGCTGCATCACCTTGGGCCCAGAGCAATGTGGTCAGCCATCTGTGGACTGAGACATCTGAATCTGTGAGTCCCAAATAAACTTTTCCTCCTCTAAGTTGTTCTTGTTGGGTATTTTGGTCACAGTGATGAAAAGCTAACTAAAATACCACCGTTCCACCATGCATACATGATGTTACAATGATTTGAGGGAGAGGGTGTGTCCTGAGGGGCAGTCCGATTCAGAAGATTTTGCACAAGCAAGGGAAATCTTGGCCTTGCTTCCATCCATCCTTTTGTCTCAGTCTTCTGCAAAGGGATCATGTTGGTGACCTATAAGGAAGGAATACTGTAGGCAGAGAGGAAGAGCATGAGTTAGGCTTTGAGAGTCAAGGTCAGGAGTATGCTTGGAATATTTAGGGGAATAGGCCTAACTAGTGGACATATGCTTCTTGGTGGAAAATACCAAGATATCCAGGATAGACCTTGGCAAAACCCGTTTTCTCATCCCTGTATACAATCCTGAGGAAAGCTCTTTTGGCTAAGGATAAATTTCTTTTGACTATGTTTGAACAAAAGTTCCCATTCTCTAGCCACGAAAGGTAAGAGATTAAATATGATACTTCAGAGCCTCTAAACATAGAGGTATAAATATTATACAGCAATAATATAGCTCCCCTGACCAGCATAATGAGACAACATTGATGAAGCTGAAAAATCCATCCTTGTAGAAAGAAATGGAAACTTTCTGAACTAAGATTGATGGGAGAGCTCGAGTAAAGGAATGTGAAGTCAATGCTTTGAAAGTAAGTATCCTTAGGACATTTATAAAAAAAAGGAAAAGTACCAGGACTATGTTGGGAGAATGGTATGGCAGGAATAGGGAACTAATTTAGGGAGACAGAAAGCAAAAGATAATCTAAGTGGGGACTTCACTGGGACTAGTCTGAGTTACTGCTTTTATAAATGATGTTCATCCAGAGAATAAGTGATGTTTCCATGATTCTAGAAAACACCAACCTTTCTCAGATGGTGAAATGCCACACTGATGGTGATAAAAAAGATAAAGCAAGATCTTACCAAGCCGGATGAATGGGCCTAAAAGAGGCAGATGAGCCTGGTAAGATGAGCATGGTAATAACAAGGTAATAGATTTGAGGAAAGATGAAATACATGATGATTATAGAAGATTATAGCCTCTGAGCTGTCAGCTATCGCCTAGGAGAGTACTTGGAGCCTCACCCAGGATGTGGAGGTGGAGAGGGACCAGGGGACAGCTCTTCTGTCACAGGACTCTGCAACTTCTCTACCTCTATAAAAAGGGTGTGGAAAAAACTTGAATATAAATATGGAGAGTTGTATCAAAATTAGATAGCTTGAAATTATGTGTAATAGCCAGCATACAGACAGTATCACTTGACTTCTGTAAACAGCTTAAGATGAAGGCAGGAAAGCAAATTAGCTAAAAAATGTTAAGTAGAAGTTAACAGTGGACATGGTATCCAGACAAAAATAACCTGTGGTGCTTTATGAGCACCATCTGTCACGACAGAGGACCCAGGGTACAGGGAAGGTGGGAGGGAAGGCCCCAGGTCATGGGGGGCAGGGTAAGACCCTGTGCCAGAGGGAGATCTGTGGTAGTCCGTGCTTCTGACTCTCAATCACTTACTTTAAATATTGGGGGGAAAACTTCAAGCAAGCTTCCTTGAGATGGAGCAGGCTCACAACTACTTTGAACTTATAGGAACTATCCTGCTCAGCTGCTTATGCACCCAGAAAAGATGAGTGGTCCTGTTATGTCCCTCATGTTATACCCATCACTACTGATGAGGGGCCAGGAGCTGGAAGCGGGGGTGAGGGCCTCCCCTCTCCCTTCTCATTCATTTCCTTTTCTCCTCTGGGTGAATGATGAGGAAGAGATTGGCTACAGGAGTAATGTAGTTGGCAGGAAGGGATGCCCATGACAAGAAGACATGGTTTCTGCTTTAATTCTTGGTTGTCCTTAAGTAGCAATGGGGACAAGATTATCAAGGAGCCTTGAGTAATGTTTTGAAATGTAAGTGTAACACAGTTGTGGTTTCCAGAAAGACAGTAACTGAGTTATGGCATCTTCAGGGGAATCAAACTAGTCAAACCATTTTCCTTCACTAGTATAAAACTGTTATTTGTATACTACTGGAATATCAAAGAAAGAACAGGGAGCTGGAGGAAATAGAATAAAATGAAATTGTTAAGGGATGGTGGGGCCTTTGAGTTAGGGACAAGCAAAAACCTTGATCTCCAACCTCATGGAAAAGTGATCAAAGCTTAGAAGCTCATGAGAAATGCTTTTTGTTGATCTGATCCCTTTCATACTTGAGTGAGATGGTATTTTTGAGGCTTAAGAAAGACATTCAGAGGGCTGAGGTAGTGGCTCAGTGGTAGAGCGCTTGCCTAGCACATGGGAGGCACTGGGTTTGATCCTTAGCACCACATAAAAATAAAAAAAGAAAGAGAGGAAGGAAGGTAGGTATTATTTCCATCTACAAATTTGAAAAAATATTTTAAAAAAAGAAAGGCATTCAGAGACATTTAAAATGCATCCACAATATAACTTAGATGAACAAGGAGGGTTAGGGTTAGTCCTTGAGGACTTCTGTTGGTTTGGTCTCTCCCTAACTTTCCAGAAGAGCCCCCACCTGCCCTAAAGACAGATCCTCTGGTGAATGATGAGAAAGGTCTTCTAAGAAGACCTGAGCTCCCCTAAATTTCCATTACCTGCAACAAGAAGAAAGTAGTTTGTGTGTTCTATGGACAGGGACACCATGATTTAAAGGGCAGCTGCCTCCACCAACACCACTGGTGTGGTGCACAAAATGAAAACATTAGAACCTTTATTTATGTTTTATTGTAATGGAGAAAATAAACTTTACTAATATCTAATACAGAGACTGACCCTGGTCCCCACTGGTGTGTGGCATTCTGAAGGAAGAAAAAGTTACCCAGCATGGTATGTGAGTGTGTGTGTGTGTGTGTGTGTGTGTGTGTGTGTGTGTGTGTGTAGGGGGTGTCTAGCGTATACCTCACTTGTCTGTGCCCTTTTAGAAGTTTTGCTTTATTTCAGCATATGTTTATGTATGCTTGGTTAAACAGGCTCACTGATTATATTATTTAGTTCTAACTAAACTAACCATTGCAAAACAGACTGGTGGTTTAGAAAGATTTCTGTAAGAAACAAAACCAAGGACTGAAGACCATGCATTAATCATGTAAGTACATGCAAACCATGAGGGGATGGCAGAGCTGGTGATTGTGTTCCTCGTGGCAAGAGCTTTTCCACAGCCAAACTATAAGGGAAAAGTAATGGTCTAACCAGATCTGATAAGAGATGAGCCATACATTTCAAAATTTTTAATAAGATGATTTGAAATATGGATTTCAAACACTTTTATTTGCCTTGAGTTAGTTCCCAAAGGCAATAGGAAGACTTAACAGTTAACAAGACAGTTTTTTGTATTTCATGTTTGAGGTAGGGTCTCACTGTGTTGCTCATGCTGGCCTTGAACCTAGGATCCTGTTCCCCGAGTTGCTGGGATTACATTTGTACACCATGGAGACTAGCTTTAGCAAAACAGTTAAATGCGTTGTTATTGATCTTTAGCTTCTCCTTTGGGAGACAGGAAAAGCAATAAAGAGTGGCAGGGATGGCTGAGGGAGAGGGATAAGCCAAGGATGATACTGAATGTTTTTTCTAACCAGGAGACTCATTTGAGTAGGGGGACTTTTAGGTGCCATCAACTGAAATAGGCATCTTGGAGAAGCCAGTATAGCAGGAAGATGAATTCAACCTGAGTTGCCAGTGCCCATGGGTGTCTGGGCAGAGATGGGTGCACTACCCTGTTCAATCAGGCACCTTAAATCTCACTCATATGACCCCAAGCTTCCTATTTTCCCATGCAAATGCTAAGAAACAGATGATAAGAAGACAATTTTCCTGAAACAATTATCTAGCTAGGGACCCTGAGGGATAATCAGGCTCTTCCTTCAAAATGGAAATACCTGCTTATCCTATTAAAGTGGGTTCTCTATTCCCTGTAGTTAGAGCCACACTGTATCCTTCTTAGAATTCTCTTTCTCCCTTTGTGGCCCACCACAAAACCACCCTTTCTCCACCCAGTGAGAATAGGTGATTTAAAATTTAGTGTGTACTCTACAGAAAAAATAAAAACCATTATGTATGGAGAAAAAGATAGGGTAGAGAGGCAAAGGCAGGTTTGTGTGCAGGAGGATTGGTGTGGAGGGTGGAAGAAGGAAGGACTGAAATACCTGCGACAAACCCATAACAGAGGGTGTTGCACTGGACCATCATCACTCCTGAGACATGTGGTTAGTCATTTCGCCTCCAACTTATGCTTGAGCACCCCCAAATCTTGCCTTTTCCTCAAGCCTGTGAGCAGGCAGAGTTTGGCTTTGCCCATGGTAGATGCTTAGTCCTAGCAATTGATTCATTGCAGAGACAGAACTGGGGATGGATGTGTTTGTGGGGATGAGGCATGGTGGACTTTCTTAGTTATACTGGACGTTTCAGCATGCTAAGCAAGGACATATAAAAGCAGCTATAGTCAAAACAGACATTTCTTATAGGAAAGGAGATTCAGATATCTTCAGAAACCTTACAATGAGTAATCGCCCTTGAAAAGCAGCACTAGACAGTAAGAAGACGACCAAGGGTTTTTTTCATTCTTACTATCTTTCAATAACATATTGAAGAGAGACTGGCAGGGATAGTTGTGAAAACTTTTAGTTCATTATCTCATCTGGTCCTCAACCTCTCAGTCAAACACCTATCAGCACCAAGAAATATGTAACTCAACTAAGGATAAGCTAGAGATAAGGATCAAAACCACAATTTGTTTAACTGTTTTGCCAAAGCTGGTCTCAATGGTGTAAAAATGTAATCCCAGCAACTCAGGGGGCCAAGGCAGGAGGATTGGGGGCTCAAGGCCAGCATGCGTAACACAGCAAGACCCCATCTCAAACACAAAATACAAAAAACTATCTTGCTTCCTGTTAAGGCTTCCTACTGTCTTTGGGAAATAACTCAAGGCAAGTAAAGGTGTTTGAAATCTACATTTCAAATCATCTTATTAAAGCTTTTTAGCATGAATTTGTACCTAAGGTGGCATACACCGAGTATTTGAATCTCAACAATTCTGCAAGAGAGGAAGCTCTCTTCCATTGCATAGAGGAGGAGACTGAGGCACAGCCTGTAGAAGTAATTCACTCAAAGCTCTGGTGCTAATAAATAGCAGAGCTGCCATTGGGCCCAAGTTCACCGGACACCAAACAAAGCCTGCAATCTTAGCCTTTCTGAATCCACCTTCAGAAAATTGCTCTTGGCTTCCTAATGACTATGATTTCTCACTTATTAGAAATGTTAAGTAGGCCTCAATTTAAATCTCCATGTAGCTAGGAGAGTTAACATCCCATCATTAAAAAAATACAAAAAGGACATCTTATGATAGCACAATATTATATATTCATCAAAACTTGAAGATAGATGTAGCATTTATTTTTAGAGGGGGATTATATATATTTCAACAGAATTATATATTGGTTTTGTTTTTCATATTGATTTGATAGCCAGCTCTGAAAAGTGAATGAGTGTTTGATAATTTTACTTACCAGAGCTAACTGAAGCAGACACTTTGTGAAGTCACTGGGGGGTGAATCATCTCCAACTCAACAGGTTAATTATGGAGATCTGAGAGATATTTTTGTCTCACTGCAGCAGAAGAGCAACCATCACTAAAACAACATCTACTTACATGATTCCTTTAAACAAAGATTATCTACCCCCACCCTGTTGCATCTAACAAATAACTAGTATCTCTCTGAATGGTAGATCATATTCAGGTTCAATAATAATAATAGAATATACTTATGTGGTGTTGCTTATATGAAGTGCTTCATGCAAAAAAATTAATCATATTCTTGCAGAAACTCTATGAAGTAGGCACTAATCATCACCACTACCACCACCATCACCATCATCATCATGGTCATCACCATTATCAGCAGCAGCAGCAGCAGCAGCTATAACATTTGAGATGAGCAAAGAGAGATGAGATAGCTTGTCTAAACCTACTACTTAGGAAGTGGCAGAGCTGGATTGTGCCATCTGTCTTATAGTCTTATGCTTCAACCCACCATACTGAACTGCCATGCAGGGGGTGACAAACCAATTAGTTTAAATGCTTCTTGAATTGCTGCCACTTAAAAATGGAGTTAGAGCAGTTTTATTTCCCCTCGGAAGAATTAATTTCTTTTTAAAAACCCACAGCACATCTAAAACATCTAGGAAGAAAAACAAACATTTGTGTGGTCACCACTCAAAAGCAACAAGTCTTAATATTTTGGCCTTAAAGACAGGGGGAAGTAAGGAGAGGGGACCTCCCTCTCTTTTGCTTCTACCTCCTCAGATCTAACTGGAATCCGGGAGTTGATGTGCCTTAGCTCATCTCTGTTTTTGTTTTTGTTTTTGTTTTAATTTTTGCCTCATTGTACGAGTGTGCCTGCATCAACATTATATTGAAAATCATTTTTAAACTTCACATTAAAATGTGTCACTACATATTACACATATCCTTCTGCAACTTTTCATTCAACATCATGCTTTCCAAATTTACCTAGTCATTTAGTTGCCTGTATGAAAATATCCCTGTATTTCCTGTTGATGGACATTTAAATTATTTCCACTTTCTGCACATTCAAAACAGCCTCCCAGAGTCTACACCTAGGGCAAGCCTGCCAAGTCTGTAGCAAGAGCTGCCAAGTGCTCCCCAGTGACACTGCACTCATTTTCGCTCCCAGCAGCAGTGTCTGAGTTCCTGGGGTTCTGCTTCCTCATCAACACTTCAAGTGGTCCAACTTCTTAATTTTTACCAATCTGATAGGTACAAAGTGGAATCTTGTGTTAATATGCATTTCCCTGACTGCTAGTGAAATTTGATGTTTTTGTGTTTACTGGGCATTTAGGTTTTTCTCTTCCATGAAATGCTCATTCATATAATATACTCATACTTTTTCAATTAGATTGCATGTCTTTTTCCTATTACTGGTAACAGGTTTTTAAAAAATTTTTTTTGTTTGTTTTTAGTTGTTGATAGACCTTTATTTATTTATATGCAGTGCTGAGAATCAAACCCAGTGCCTCACACATGCCAGGCAAGTGCATTACCACTGAGCCACAATCCCAGCCCTTGATAGCAGTTTTATATACTAAGGATTCTTATCCTCCACTGATCTCACATGAGTTGCACATACCTCCTCCCAGTCTGTAGTATTCACTCTTACTTTTATTATGGTGCCTTTAGTCATACAGAAGATTTAAATGTTAACATTGTCACATTTTTCAATCTTTCCCTTGATGGTTGATGGGTTTTTATATCTCGTTTTAAAAATTCCTTTCCTGCCATGAGGTGATAAGAGTCATGTATTTTCCAGAAGTTTTAAGGTTTTGCTTTTCACATTGAGATCTTTGATCCATCTGGAATCTATTTTATGATGTCAAGAATTTTTTTCTCCTCACAATTTATTCTTTTTATTGAATAGTTTATCCTTTCTGCTACTGATCTGTTAGCCCCTCCTTTTTCTTATCAAGTTTCCATATTTCATGCATCTGTTTCTAATCTTTTTACTCCTCCATTCCACTAATATTTTTTGTTACCAATAACATATTTTCTTAATTACCAATACTCTTAAATTATGATAGACCAAAAGGAAGTCTCTTCTCTTTATTCTGCTTAGAAATTGTCTTGATTCTCACTTTTATTCTTCCATATGAATTTTTTTTTGTACTGGAGATTAAACCCAGGGACATTTTACCCCTGAGCTAAGACCCCAGCCCTTTTTATTTTTTGAGACAGGGTATCACTAAATTGCTTAGGGCCTTGATAAGTTGCTGAGGCTGGCCTTGAACTTGTGATCCTCCTGCCTTAGTCTCCCAAGTTATTGGGATTACACACAACGCCACTGCACTGGGCTTCCACATGAATTTTAGAATCATTTGATCAAATGCAATACCACCCTTTATTAATCTTAAGTAAGCTGTTATCTTTAATATAGAAACATCACATCCATTAACATGATATTATTTCCACTTAGTTAGACCTTCTTTGTTCTCCAGTAATGTTTATGGCTCTTCTCCATAAAGCTCTTGCATTTTTTTTCCATCAGATTTCCTTTAAGGTAGCATAGAGTTTCAATTGCTCCTGTTAGCATAAATTTTTTCTATTACAATCATTGAATGGTTGTTAATGATGCATAGGAATCCAAATGGTTCCTGTATATTTATCTCTAATTGAGAATTTTTGCTGAGCTCTGTTATTAGGTTTTATTTATATCTCTTGGATTTTTTTATGTATACAACATTGCTTGCATAAAATTTTTCTTCTACCTCCTTTTTTCTTTCTTGCTTTATGCCATGGTGGGAACACCCCATACAATTTGGATAGTAAGAATGCTATTTGGCATCCCTGATTTATTCTTTAATTTTAACAGGATTACCTCTAAAATTTTCCCAATAAATATGATGAGCTTTTGATGTGTACCACTTATCAAGTTAAAAAAAATCTTTCTCCTATTCCTATTTTGCTAAGGTTTTTTGTTTTGCTTTAAAGTAGAAATGCACACATAACTATAATACTTTCTTTGTACCTATTGAGATGATCATACAGTTTATCTCTTTTAATATGTGAACTTATCAATTATAAAAAGGATTTTTTATTTAAACCATCATTGCATACCCAGGGTAAGCCTTTCCTGGTCTTAATGTGTGTGTATTTACTATACTGGTGAATCTATTATTAATATTGTATTTAGCATTTTGAAGCTATACTCAAAAGTGAGGTTGGTCTACAATTTCTCCCTGGTGCTTTCCTTGTCTCATTTTGATGTTAGAGTAAACTAGCCTCATAAAATGAATTGAGTAGCTTTCCTTCTTTTCTTGTTCTCTGAGGTTGCTTATGTAAGATATGTAAGGTGGGATTAACAGTTTTTGATGCTTTTAGTAAAAATTGCCCACTTAAGACTAGTGTATATTTTGAAAAGGTGAGGACTCAGTTTATGTAATATTTGTTTATTCAGGTGTAGCAGGCAATCATCTCCTAAAACAGCAATACTTTTGGTATTTTATTTAACAATAGTCTTTCCTTCCTTTTTCCTCCCTCTCTCCCTGTCTCTCTCCTTCCTTCCTCCCTCCCTCCATCCTTTCTTCCTTCCTCTCTCCCTCCCACTCTCCCTTCCTTCCTTTCTTATTTTCCTCCCTTCCAGAGAGCATCCACAAAGGAGGAAGCTGCTCTGAATGGCAGATTACTCTCAGGAATAAAGTGATAAATGTAATTCACTAGTATAATTTGTAATACTATTCTCCTTGTTTTATTTTAAGAGGGGGAGACTAAGCAGTTATTTCTTCTCAAAGTTGTTTCTTTCTTTAATAATTTTATCATCAAAAATGTTACATGAGCACTTCAAAAAGTCATAAAATATAGATAAGCTAACAGAAGAAAATGAGCCCCCATCATCCCAGCATGCATCACAGTTAGCAAGTGTATGTTCTTCCAAACATGCATATTCACAAATGTAGGATCTATGAACACTTGTTTTTTTTCACCTGAGTTTTCATTCAACATTTTGACAATGATTTTCCATGTCAATAAATATATATCATCTTTTTTAAATGACATTTTTGTCACCATTACTTCTATCAGTTCCCTCTTTTAATTTTTTTTTTTTTAGTTTTAGAAGGACACAATATGTTTATTTATTTTTTATGTGGTGCTGAGGATGAAACGTAGTACCCCACACATGGGAGGCAAGCACTCTACCACTGAGCTACAAGCCCAGCCCCTATCAGTTTCCTCTTGATAGACTTCAAACTGTTTCCAGTTTTTGCTATTGAGAATCTGGGGAAAATAGCAAATGACTCAGCTCTATGCTTTGGGGAAAGTTGTCTAAAGGTATATTTTCGCACATGATAGGAGTCCCTGCTAATGCCCCTTCCTAGACCATGAAATGGCTGGAGACACTGAGGAGGAGTCTCAGAAACAGACCCTCTGGTTCATCCCACCCTCTGGTTCATTCCAGTCCTTCTGGCAGAGGCCTGCTTATCCAAAGTCAATTAGAGAACATGCTGAAATTAGAAGTCAAAGGTGGCTCATAAGGGATGGCTTTGCCCTAACCCACTGGCTGAAGACAGTTCAACAAGAGACAAGTACAGCAGATATCAGGCCCTGTGGGTCCTAGCTGCCAACCACACCCTGACCTTCTCATGCCTACAGCCAAGTCTGATGGACCCTGCCTAGGTGGAAGAGGCACAACTGAAGCCTGTCTGTGGTGACTGAAAGCCCCCTCCCACCATGAGACCCTGGCCAACCCTCACTCCTTCCCCCAGGGAGGGTGTCCTTTGCATTCATCTTCACCTCCATCCTTTCCTTGCTGCACTGTAATTGACTCTGCTTTCCACACCTGGGGCTGAGTTCTTGGGGACTGATGCTCAGATGATTTATGTGACGTTACAAGTGCCTGCTTTGTAGAAGTAATTCAATAAATGTCTCTTAAATGAGTGACAAAATGAGTGATTTACCATGGTCTTTCTCATTCCTTGAGGCCCACATTCTATCTGTTCAGGATCCACAGTTGGAAGTAGGTGTGTATTGACAAAATGCAGATCGAATTGCATATACTCCAATGCCTTCTCACCTCAGCACAGGATTTACCCCTTGCCTTTCACTCCATGCTACCTGCCTGGCCTAGTCTTCACCCCATCAAACAGCAGCATCACCTGGGGCCAGATGCATTGCCTACCACACCCTTAGTGTTTAATTCCAGCAGGAACCCTCTCCATGACATTAGCACCTATCCCTCCTGCCACACCTAGAGCCTCCCCATTTGTGCCCCTTCACACTCATGAGCTATTTTAATATCGAGGAGTTGTTGGGCATGGGAATAGCACAAGCCATGTTCTGTCTCTCTGGCGATCCTCTCTCTCTCTGCTGGCAGCTCCCAAACTGTTCACCACAGCAGGTGCTCAAAAACCCAGGCTCAGGCCACCAGACTGCTAACAAGGACGCCAGTAGGATGCCATATTCAGAGTCATGGGAGGATGCCAACAGGGTAATATGTGAAATTAGTAAGTAGACTGAAGCAATAAAAATGTCAGTCTGGAATTCAATTTTTGAATTCCACCTATAATGTTAAAAAGCAGGCAATAAAATGGATCAAAATCTAGTCTAATTTGGAAAAATAAAATGTGATCTGAGGCAGTAGGTATCTGAGTCTAAAGGCTCCTGAAAGATACTATAGTTAAATACAGCAACATTTAAACCCTCAGTTTAGTAAGGTTACAAAAGGTTAAAAAAAATAAAAATAAAAAAGCTGTTAGCTATATTAGGGAAGTTAGAACAAATGAGGGAGAATAAACCAGAAGGTACTTCTGGATGGGAGACATTTCATAGATAGAACCATGTCTTGTTCAATGTTCTACTTTATTTTGGAGGGAGGGGTAAAATATGAATTTTGTACAATGATATTTTGGGTTTCAGTCACATTGAATGTGTAACAGCAGGAAAGGGGATGATGTAATATATTACTTATAATATCCCTTATGTATATGTTGTAGTAAAATTGTTGGTTTTTTTTTCATGAATTTGAGATCTGAGACAAGAGTCAAATCACATTTCTAATTTCTGCTGGTGCCAAGCCTATGGAATGACAGTGTTGAGGGATGCAGTTTGTAGATGGGAGGTGGGATGGCCCCTAAAGGGGGCCCTGAGATGGCTCCCAAGTTCTCCAGGGACACCTGTTTGGATGGAGCCAAGGGTCAGACCCATTCATATTGCCCAAGAGTAAGGACCAACCAGCAGTGGCAGCCTGACTTCCTGGAAGCTACTAAGAACTGTGTCTTTCTCTGAGGCTTCCTTTCTAAACTAGATTGTCCCTGTACTTGGTTCTACAGTAGGGAATGGCTCAGAATAAAAACTTTTAGACCTTAGGTAATGTAAAACAGTATCACCAAAAGGCTTCACCATTTCCCAGCCAAGTCACCAGGTATAGTCACTCAAAGATGCTGAGAAAGGCTGTCCTGAGGAGTGGAAAAGCCAGGATGTGGCATGGGGTTGCTCCCCAAAGACAGGGAAACACAGACAGCTGATCAGGGAACCTGACTCAGGCCACTGAGCTGGGAGAGGAGGACAGAGTCAGCTGCCAGTCCCACCCCTGCACCCCCAAGTACTCATGGGGGCGCTCATCCTCACCTTCCTGATTTCTGGCCTGTTAAATGAAGAAGCCGACTAGATGATTCTGCTGATTTGTTTTATATTCTCAGTTGTAACCCCTACAGAATCAGAAACTGAATATGTGCATTTTTTTTTCCATTAAAAAACCAACACAGGGCAACATCAGATGTGAACATGGGCCAGGTCACCAGCTTTTTTTTTTTTTTTTTCCTCGTGCTAGCTCCCTGCCCTGCAAATTCTTGCCCTGTTCTACTCTTGCCATCTTCTTAAATGGAGTGCCCCCTGCTTTGAACAATCTGGCCTTAGAGCCTCTAGCTTTCCCTTCCTGTGGCTTTCCTCCAGCATGCCTCCTTCTCCCCCGTTTCTTTGGGGCCCTTGACTCCCCAACCAGGCCTCATCCTGTGCTGACCACAGAGCACATGGGGCATGTTGGCTCTCCCCATACCTCTTCCTGTGCTGGCCTCAGTGCCCACAGACTAAGCTGCAGACTGGTAACCCTGCCAGGCCTTCCAGCCCCAGCAAGCACTGATGCAGCTGCCTGTGGAAACCTCAAGGCCAGCTCTTCCCACTAGGCCTGGCATCCCTGTGTCTCCAAGAGAAGTTGCTCATCCTTCCTCTAGGATCACCCCATTTTGCTTTGTGTATCTTCTCCCTAGATCCAAGTATCACTTACTGTCCTCCAGCAACACCTCCCCACAGTGGGGCTTACTCAAGGACCTCCAGCCTGGCTTCATTGGCTTCTTCCCTGGCAGTTTCAGGATGGGGCACCTTTGACTGTTGTGCCACCAACGTGTCAGGAACTTGATGATGATTTTCTTTTTTCTTTTTGTCAGGCGGGTAACAATGTTTAGAGGAAGGCACATCTCACATGATAGCATGAATACCCAATCATCACGCTTATGAACCAAAGGATCTTGATAATGAATTTAAACCTCCAAAAGCAAATGGCAACTGGTCAGCCTGGGGAACTGTGGTTTTGTCCTTCCCTGGCTTTCACTCGGAACTTGATAGTTACTGCTGTCACCAATGCCATAAATGGTCTTTTCTCTTTTTCTTTCTTTTCTTTTCTTCTTTCTTTATTTCCCTTCTTCCTTCCTTCCTTCCCTCCTTTCTTTCTTTTTTTCTTCTTTTTTTTTGGATTGCTGAATACTATTTTATTGTATAGCTCACTTTTTGGTTTTATTTTTGATTAACATGTATTAGTTATACATATTGAAGGAGTTCAATGTGATATTTCAATATGCATATATGCATATGGTGTCCACTGATCAAATCCAGCCTCTCTTTATCCAACCCCAACCCTCTTCCCAGTCTCTAGTAATCAGTATTCTACATTTGGATCCTCTTCTAAATACATTTCCATATTTGAGAAAGAACATGTGGTATTCTCCTTTCTGTGTCTGATTTATTTCACTTATCATCATACCCTTCAGCTCCATGCATTTTGCTACACATGACAGATTTCATTCCTCTTTATGGCTGAATAGTATTCCATGGTGTATATGTACCACATTTTGTTTGTCCATTCATCTGTTGACAGGCATCTAGACTAATTCCATATCTTTGCTATTATGAATAGCAGTGTAATAAACATGGATATGCAAGTTTCTCTTTTGTATGCTGACTTCATTTCCTTTGGATATACCCAGGAGTAGGATAACTGGATCATGTGGTAGATCTAGTTTTAGTTTTACTAGGCATGCTCCCTACCACTGAACTATAGCCCCAGACCTTTAATTTTAGTTTTAAAAGGAATTTCCACACAGTTCTCCATAGTGGTTGTACTAATTTACATTTCCATTAATAGTGTATGAGATTACACTTTTTTAAAAAATAGACATTTTTAATTGGAGTAAGATGGTCTCTCGTTGTTTTGATTTGCATTTCACTGATGGCTAATGATATTGAACATTTTCTCATTTATTTATTGGCCTACCAAATGGTCTTTTAATTGTCTCTGAGAAGTGTTTGGAAGCATGGGAGGGCAATTTTTATTTTCACAGTGTGAGTTGGTGTTTTTCAGGCTGTTGGGAGCGAGCAGATATGCTAACTAACCTGTAATCCAGGACAGAAAACGCCAAGGGGATTGCCCTGAGACACCTACTTCTCAGTCTTCATCTAACCTGGCCTCCAGCAGGTCTCTGTCTTCCTGATCACAGCTCTGTGTCCTTCTCAGACTCCTTCTGGGCTCCTCTTCTTCTGACAATGCCTTAAGATTGTGTGTTCTCCTGGGTTTCCTTAAGGCCTTCTCCACCACACACTCTCTGTGAGTGATAGGTGCCACTCCTCTTCCATGTGTTGATCCCTTCTCAATATGTCCTCAATCCAGTCTTATCTCCAGAGGTCCACCCCATTTCTAACTGCTTGCCTGGTTTCTCCACCTGTATTCCCAGACCCATCAACCTCCACATGTTCAAAATCTCATCATCTTCTTTCTTTACCCCCAGAAGCCCTCTCCTGGTATTAGGTGTGACTGCCCCTTGCTTCATGTCAAGACAGGAATCTGGGGGCCATCCTTGCCTTATTTCTCTCCTTTAGTTCCCACATCTAGTGGGGTACCAGCAGTCTATTCAGCTCCCTTCATTATCTTCAAATGCATCTGTTTTCCTCACACACTGCGTAGCACAGATCCTCATTATTACCCACCTGAATGCTTATCTGCCTCCTCACTCATCTCTCTACCCCAGCTTCCAAGCCTGGGTGCAGCTTGGATCATGTTAGTCCTTTAGAAGGAACCTTCACTAGCTTTCCAAAACCTTCAGGATAAAGAAGAAGCCTCTAGAGCAGGGCACAGGCCGCTGAGCTGATGATCTATCTACTGTTCACCCACTACATGTCTGAGTTTTCAACTCTGGGCTGCACTCTGGTCTTACCTGTACCAGGCTCTCTCATGCCTGGTCCCTTTTGTCTCTGCACATTCAGTCCCCCATGCGTGGACAACTTAACTCCTCCCAGCCCAATTTCTACTCAACCTCCAGGGCTCCACTTGAAGGACCTTGGATCTCTGGGTGATTTCTCTACCCTTAGCTGCCCTCCAGCACACTCATTCCCTTGTATAGCAATCTATCATCCATTAATCATCCACTAGCTAGATGTGCAACTTCATCTTCCCAACAGTCTGTGAGCTCCCAGAGGGCAGGAATCGTGGTTTATTCATGTTCCCAGCAGCTGCATCCCAGGATTGAAACACAGAAAATGTTCATTATACGAATGTATATCTCTTAGTCCTGACATTTTATTGAAAGGCATTCGCACTCACGTCAGGAACAGTAATGGTAAGGGGAACTGGCATATCCTTGGACACTGAAACCTATTTCCTCCAACTGGGGGCCTGAGGCCCCATCACCGTGCTCCTTCCCCAGTGAGAGGGACCAGGGAAAGGGACTATGTTTGCCACATTACTCCCTAGACTAACTGGCTACTTTAATTTTTTTAACTTTTTAAAATATTTATTTTCAAAGTAATACATAGTAATTACTTTCAAAGTAAAAAACAAAATGTGGCCTCTTCTGGCCTGCCTCTGACGCTGGCTCTTTAAAGAGAAAACATTTTGAGCTGTTTTAGCTGTTTCGATGAGTAATTACCTCTATGTATTTAAATTACATGCTTATACTGTTAGTTCTTGATTTTATTGACTTTCAATTTCCTACTATGGAAGAAGAGAATTTAGCTCTCTTCCTCATTCATTCATTTCTCCTTCCACCTTCCAATTTGGTTCTCTTTCAACATTTGGTTAAATCACACTTCAGCAATTATATGACTGGGATTTAGATGCCACTCACAGCTTAGTCATGGCAGTCTGCATTTCCTTTCTTATTCGTCTTGTTTTCCCAGGAGTTAACACTTCTTGTTTATCTTTTGGTTAGTTTTCTATATGTCTGGAGCTTACTTACTCCCAAAGTTTCCAGCAGAATATAAAATTTTTCCTGATAAATTCAAACACATCACTACTTGACTACTTCCATTTTTTTCCTTGGAGGTCCTCCTGGGAACCCTGTCCCGTCCCCGTACCTCATATCTGGGCATGTTTCCCTCTACATCTGATATAGGCTGTCATCCCAGCTGCTCCTTCCTTGTTCGCCTCTTCTCCCTGTGTCTGTCTCTTGGTTCTCAGATTCTATGGCTCCTCTTTCTTTATATCTTACCTGGTTTCCAGTGCAGCACTGTGACTAGCACAGATATCAATAAACTACCTTAAAACGCCAGAGAAGAAAGGGCTAAAGCAAAACAGAAAATATGATGTAGGTTCTTCTATATACACTTAAAGTGCAACTATTTAAAAATGTAAGCAATATCTACCATGTCTCACAATGACTTTATTCCACTTATGCACTTGACAGGTGGCTGCGCTGGATTGAGAACTCAGTCAGGAATCATTTATCTGGAGGATGCAGAGACATTGTACCACTGTTGTCCAACACTCTGGTTGCTCTTTAGAATACAAGTATGTTGGTAAAAGGCCTGATTGATTTTTCTGGAAGCTTTTAAGACTTTTACTTCAGGACTAGTCTCCAGGAATAGCCACACTATTTGGAGTTTCTGCCATCCTAGTCCCTCTGATGCCCAGAGGGCTCGTGAGGGAGGGTAGGGGCCTAAGGCTAAGGAAATGGAGAGGAACTTCTAGTGTCCCAAATGCTGCAGGAGAAGGGGACAGCAGGAGGCGGCAGAGAGCTGGGACCAGGGGTTTGGGGAGGATGAGGAAAAGTCAGGAGGAGGAACTGCTTGTGGCAGGGGTAGGGGGCAAGAGGGATAGGGCCCCACAGGGAAGCACATTTTTCTCTAAGCTTCAGACTTTTTAAGGTTCAGAGGGACTATTCCTCCAGGAGGAGGGGCCCACAGAAGCTAGGGCAGCAATGACTGGATGACCAGCTGCAGGCCAAATGACTTTGGAGAGAATGGGCCTGTCTTATGGCACCCCTGCCACATGCCCCTGATGTCCTGACCATCAGGCCTGTGACTCCTTGTTCCTTGCCTGGCCTTGATTCTTCTAGTTACCTTCTAGTTATCATCCAGCTTCATACGTTGCTCAGACTACATTCCACTCTCACGGGGCTATGGGAATTTGATGGAGATATTTTTATGTGGAGTTTTTCTTTTTCTTTTCTGAGGTATTGAGGAACTCAGGGCTCATGCATGCTGGGCAACTGCTCTACCATTGGGCTACATTCCCCAGCTTTTTTTTTTTTTAACAAAACAACAAAGCACCCAGGATAGTTAGAAACACTTCTTTACCCATCCCTGAGCCTCATCTCATTATTCACCTACTCCTGGGTGAGGGGTACTTGGGAATAGCCCATGATCTTACTGCACTCGCTGGGCCTAGCGTGTGCTGTGTATCGCTCTTAGCACCATGCCTGTTTTTCTTATCTCATCCTGCCTCATCTTCTCTGATCTCTCCTTTAAAAATCACACTGGTCATATCCACTCATTTGCAGATAATTAGGAGAGACAGTTTCTTAATAATAAGGGAACTGCTTTCCACTTGAAAACTAAGTGATTTTTTTAAATGAGAGAGAGAGAGAGAGAATAGTCTATTATAGTTTTTGTATATGAAAATAGTAGTTTTTTAATAACATGAACCAATAAAATAAATATAGACAAAATCCTGGCTGATAGGGAATACCAATCACCAATGGTGATTGGGACTAAGTTACAACTGGCTTAAGTTGCTGATAAATGTGAGCCTAACCAGTGAGCACTTCTTTTTCCTACAAGTTTCCTGACAGGGCTTCCTCTGTTTGGTAGGCTAGAGTGGAATGAGGAGGTAGGGAGACAATAAAGAATTGGGGCTACCATATGGTCTCTTATTTTCAGCTCCAAAATATACAAGAAATCTTCAATTAAATTTCTGTCTAATTACATTATACTTAATATCACACAATTCCTCAATGAATTTTTTTTGGGGGAGAATGATGGACTCATGTTGATGGTGGCAACCTGAAAGCTAATAATCCTGTTAAAACAAACTTTAAATGTTCTTATTTCCCCCTAATTTTAGAAGTAATATAAAATCCAAATATATAAATGAATATTGCTCATATTTAGGACAAGACTGAATTATAGAAAAAGGGTCACAGAGAGAGTGAGGGTCAGAGACTCCAGGTGTTCACATGCTAGTCAGCAAACAACTGCAAGTTCACATTTCAAGAAAGCCAAAAAGGCTGAGTCCACAAGCTCACCCAACAGGTCCAATTAGCCTGCAAGGCACAGTGCTGTTGGCCGGTCTGTGACCTCAAATACATGACTTCATTACCTAACCTGTCCACACTTCTTCATGTCCAGGTGGGGCCCATAGGAGAGGATGGTGATGGGTGGAGGCACCAGAGAAAGAGGGAGCTGAAGTCAGGTCATTGATGAGCGGGAAGAGGGCTGAGGACAGAGCCTGGATGATCCCCACTAGGTGGGTAGGGGAAGCCCATGAGAGCACCTGGAAGAAAAGACAGAGGAAGAAGAGGAACTGGGACAAGAATAAGATTGAAGGGAGAGGAAAGAGGGCACTGGGACGAGACTGCCAGAAAGTCAGAAGGACTAGCAGTGGACCAGACTGCTGGATCACTCTTGGATGTTGCTTTTATTTTGTTTTATGGTGCTGGGGATGGAACTCAGGGTCTTGTACAAGCTAAGCAGGCACTCTACCATGGAGCACACTCCCAGCCCTTGGTTGTTGCTTATAAAACATTTCCTGCTGAAAGCTATGTACACTTACTGAGAAAGAAATCTGGAAGAAGAGAACCAAGAAGGAAATTAAAATTACTAATAAATTTGTCACCTGGAGTGATTTATTTTGTTTGAGCATTAAAAATAATTTAAGTGGTTGTGTGTGTGAATGTGAGGGGTGTTTCTTCTCTACTCCATATACAAAAGGGTGTGTGGACAGAGGTATGTGTGTATGCATATATGTATATACATACATAAAACAAAATTGAGTGGCAAAGCGTCTGCCTTGCATTCGCAAAGCCCTCGGTTTGACCCCCAAAAAACAAAACAAAACAAAAAAAGAACCCCACCAAAAAAATATAAGATTAAAAAAAAAACCCCCTTTTCAGGGCTGGGGTTGTGGCTCAGCGGTACAGCGCTCACCTAGCATGCCGAGGCCCTGGGGTCAATCATCAGCACCACATAAAAATAAATAAATAAAATAAAGGTACTGTGACCATCTACAACTAAAAAATAAATATTAAAAAAATTGATTGTTGATTCTTTTTTGTATAACATTATAATGTGAACACTTCCCTATACCATTAAATGTTCTTCAAATAAATAAAATTTGAATAACAGCTGAATAAAATAGTATACTATGTGAAAATATCATTATGTATTTAATTATTCAGTAAATTAATATTGAATATTGAAATTGTTTATTTAGACTGTATATTGAGTTCTGTTTTTCTCTCTAATTCCTGCCTTTTGGAGCAGTTCATTATTTATTTATTTATTTTCCCAGCACTGAGGATTGAACCCAGGGGCACTTTACACTTAACTACAACCCCAGTCCTTTTTATTTTTTTAAAAATATTTTTAGTTGTAGGTGGACACAATACCTTTATTTTATTTTTATGTGGTCCTGAAAATCAAACCCAGGGCCTCATGAGTACTAGGCAAGTGCTCCACCACTGAGCCACAACCCCAGCCCATACCCAGTCCTTTTTATTTTTATTTTGAGACAGAGTCTAAGTTGCTGAGGGTCTTGTTGCTTGCTGAGGCTGGCCTTGAACTTGTGATCCTTCTACCTCAGCCTCCTGAGTTGCTGGGTTTACAGGTGTGCACCATGGTACCCATGTGAGACAGTTTTAAATAGTAAAAAGCGCCACTTGCTTTGCAACTGGGATAATTCAATGTCTCTGACTGTTTATTTATTGTAAATTGGCATTAATAATACCTGCCTTATCCATGTCATGGTTTTGCTAAGAGATCATATGTGAAGGATATTTCATTTATGAGTTCTTAAGAGTTTACTTTGGGTGACTTGGTGGCTTCTAGCAGAGCAGGGAAAGGTGAGGGAAATACAATGGTCTGGATTCACTGTGCTGAGGTCTCTCCTGAACCATGAGGAAAGGCCCAGGATCTCTGGAAAATGAGAATCTTGATCAGGAATAGGACTGGGCTGGACTTTGGCTTCAGGGAATCTTCAGTTTCATGTCATGAAAATGAATGGTCTTTTCCAAAAGAAAATGTTTTGTCAGAAAAGAGTAAGGCCAAGACCCCTTGGTGGGGGACACAGCCATGGGGGGGTGGAGGGTAGGGGAGGAGCCAAGTGAGTAATTATGAGGGAGATAGCAGTAGCCATGGAGGAAAAGCACAGGGAAATCAGGATGATATGCAGGCAGGGAAGTAAAATGTTTTTAAAAATGGGGGTGAGGTTGGGATTATGGAAATCCATTTAAACTTAGCTCTGCCAGTGTCATTTAACAAGAACTAATCAATGAAATATGAAGTTAAATCCTGAAGGTAGAGAGGCCTAATGCAGATAAACAAATTTCCCAATTTCTTTACAATTAAAAATTAATCCAAAGAAAAATAAAACATAATTGGAGAATTAGAGGCCAATAAATTGTCTCTTGAAGCTAGTAGCTATTAAATATCAAAGTAAATTTACCTTTCAAGTTGTCACTGGACATTGTAAAACCTACCAACCCCATCTCAAATCTGAGAAAGGGGAGTGGGCGTGGCCCAGGGCAGGAGGCTGCTGGGCCAAGTGCAGGTGTCAGGGGCTGTGGTGGTCTGATCTCTGCGTGGATACACACAGGATGAAGAAACTTAAGACAGGAAAAGGAGGCAAGAGGTAGGGGTGATAAGAACACAGTGGAAGGTGTCAGAAGGGAAAAAAAGCAGCAATCTTTTGATATTTTAAAACCTAAAATGCCTCTGATCCTATTTTTTAAAGTTGTGTGTTTGGGGGAGAGGTTAGACAAGCTAGAGAATGTGGTCTCCAGTTGCAGGGCAGCCAGATGTTTTTTGGATCCCCACGTAAACATTTCAGAAGGGTGACTCTTGTTCTCTTATCAAACCCTCTTCTTTCCCATCTTTTCAGGGTTCCTTTTGAACTACTCTCTTTTCTTTGGAAAAACTACATTTGCTTCTGTGGCTCAATCCAATTTTCTTCTTTGTACTGTTTTCACATAGTCCACCTTGAGTTTGCACTCTTGTGGTCAGAAAATAATGTCACTAAAAATCAAAAACTTAGAGACAACTCTGGAAACTAAACATGAGCCATCTAGCACAGAATCTCAGCTTCTTTCCACTAATGCTGCAGCCTCAGCTTCGAGTTTTCTCTCCCATGTAGTCCAAGTGGTCACCATGCCCTGCAGAGTCTACATCTGAAATTACTCTAAATGTTGGTGTGAACAAAATTAGACCCAACTTAAGTCCACTCTGAAAAGGGAACATTTGTCTTTGACATTGTTCTTCACTCTGTTTGTTGACCATATTTTTTTTCCTCTCTCTCTCCTCTCACCAGACCCCTATGAGGGATGCCCATGGCTCTGAGGTCTTTCAAGGACCTTTTCTCCCTGGCAGATGCTTTGTGCTGACTCTCCCCTTCTTCTCTCCTTCGGTGGCTTGAATATGTTTTGTTCCCTCTAAAACTCTGTTGAACCTTAATTGCCAATGTAATAGTACTGACAGGTGGTGGGACCTTTAAGAAGTGACCTGGTGAGGGGGACGTTGCCCTCATGTATAGGTTAACATCCTCTTTGAGACTGGATTAGTTGCCATGAAAGTGGGTCATTACCTAGTGAGGCTGCCCCTTGTCTTTTCTCTCTTTCATACGTGCCCCTTTGCCCTTCTATTTTCCTACTCTGTGGTGATTCAACCATCAGATGCTGACCTTCCCAACCTCTAGGGCTGTGAGCCAAAATAAGCTTCTTTTCTCTATAAATAACCAAGTTTTAGGTATTCTGTTATAGCCACAGAAAACAGACTAAGAAACCTCCCCAAACACCCTTTACGAGCCCCTGTTCTGGATCCCAAACCAGCCGATCCATGCCTGTGTGTTATTGGGTTAATGCAGGGAATGTCTGCAGCTTATAACATCGTGAGATACAATGCCCTAAGTAACAGAGGGAGCCCCAGGGTCAGGGTTCTGGGCACTATGGAAGTTGAATGAGGATGAAAAGCAGCCTGGTGGCATCCATCAATCCAACTATGTAGTCCTCCCCTTACAACAGAAGCGTCTTTGGATTCATTTCCATGTATGAACTGTGTAATTCTGAGCAAGTTACCTTTCTGTGCCTCCATTTCCTAATCTAGAAAATGGGACTATTTATAGTCCTTAGCCCAGAAAATGGCTTGGTATGAGGGTTAAATACCATACAATTAACTGAGTCTCTAAGACATTGAAAGTTCTTACTAAATATAAGATAAATAATAAAAATGTAATATATCACTATTATTTCACCAGTATCAGCCCTCTAGGGATGGCCCTTAGCTGGCAAGACCATCTTTGTGGTTTCTCATCTTGTTTGACCACAACTCTTTAAAACTCTAGTTTCTCTTACCAGGCAACTCTTATCCCAGTCTTTCCTCCCTGATTTTATCAATCCAATCCACAGAAAATCAAGGAACTAGGCCTCAAATGTGGTAGGAAAGCTGCCGCAGACAGCCACCATTCCTCCCTCCTCTATTCTATTCCATATTTGCTTACCTTCCCCCACAGAACCCGCAGAACCCAAATCAGAAGCATGGGAAATGCATGTTCACCAGCAATAGCTCTTTACAGAATTTTCTGCCTCATGTAAAACTGAATGCCTTTACTATAAAAATATAAACAGGGGGTCTCCACCGGCTTTGTATTGCTAACATGCTTCCTTTTGGGGGCTACAACAGTTCACAGAAAGCATATTTTACTTTTGAAACAGAACCTAGCAGCCAGTGGTTGCCCTTGTGGTTTTTCCACAGTTTAAAGCAATATTTGATACCACTAAAGTGCCTCCCCCCGCCCTGCCTGAGAACTGAATTACAAAATCCTGGTTTCTATTAGGGTGTGTCTAGCACTTTCTGTGCTGCCAAGCCCTCCATTTTTATAGTCTGCACACTGGTAGATTTTCCATGAACGGGCTCAAATTTATTCCCAGGCAATGATGTTTAGGAAACCCAAGATGAACGTGAAGATTGTTCTAAAGTAGCCTCAGAATTTGTGCCATACAGTTGCCTAAAAAGAACATTTCTGATGTATTAAAAAACATATTATACTTTAGTATATGCAGAAGGAAAAGAGTATTCACTCTTCTTATATTTTTTTTGGGGGGGGGTTATTGGAAGAAGTTTATATTTGAAATTCTTCCTTCTTTTCTTCTTTGTTTCGGTGATGCTGGGGATTGAACCCAGGGCTTGGCGCATGCTGGGCAAGCCCTCTACGACTGAGTCATACCCCCCATCCTACCCTTTTATTTCTATACTTGTATAGAATACAGCCCAAACACCCACCTACACAGGCATTTTACATAAAGAGTTGGAAGGCAAGTGACTGAAAACAAAACAAAATTATTTATATAGTATTTTTATAGAGATTTACATGTGGATTCCAAAAGGAGTCAATGGTAACTCTGGAGGAAAATGAAACAGAAAAGTGCTAATGGAAAGTGTGACTATAATTTAGTTTGGCTGACAAATGAAAAAGCAGGTGTTATATATATATTTTTAAAGAGAAAAGTAGCATAGGAAATAGAGCTTTATATGTACATATTGCACACATTCTCCATTTCCAGAAGCCTTCCCATAAAACTCCAAAACCACATTGCCCCACTTGCCAAATCCTACATTATTTATTGCTGGTGCAACCCAATCTTACAGTTCGTTTTGGGTGAGTGTTTTTCTCTCCCTAACACAGCTACAAACTTCTTGAAAGCAGGACCACATCTAATTTCATTTCTGTATACTACCATAGCACCCAGCACCTCTCTGAACAAAAAAGATGATCTACCAATATCTGTTGGATTGTGGGGACTGAACAGTTGAGTGCAGAGCTATGAGGTCTAGGATGACTAATCTAATCCAGCAGTCTTCACTGTCTTAAAGAGGTCTTGGTAAAGTTAGCAGCTCGACAGCCATCCACTGAATTCAGCTGGTAGACAGGGCCATTGCCACTACTGAAACTTCCCTAAAGAATCAGGTAGGTCATTGTGCTATCATGTACTATCCAGATCCCCTTCAGGAATGAAGGACTTCCTCCACAAGTTTCTAGGAGCTCTGCCTGCAGAAGCCCACAACTGAAGGGAACAGTCTGACTCAAGGTCACACATTATTAGAAGATCTGAGTCCCTCATCCCACCTCAGGACAGCTCTGAAGGACCATCTAGCTCCAGAGCCTCTTGTGGGCTCTTCTGGGGCTGTCATTGGGTCTACATTGCTGCTCAGCTTCTCCCTCTGCCCAGTCTGGCTCCCTCCTCCGCTTCCCTTCTACAGGTATTAATCCTAAGAAAAGTTCCAAATAATCCTTCTACATGATAATCTCTGCCTCAGAATCTACTTCCTGGGGAACCAACCTACAACACTATCAATCCATGCATATTGCATCCATCTATCTATCCAGCCAGCCAGCATCCTGCTACTGTGTTTAGGGCACCTGGGTGGTGAGGAGGTAGGTAATACAGAAGAAAAAGATCCAATCCTTGCCCTAAGGGAGCTAACTAATATTCCAGTACAGGAACAACTATAAAATATGTAATATTAAGTGGCTGGTGCCAAGGGAGAACACATAAACAGTAACATCATTGAGGGTGTAACCCTAGGCAAGGGAGGTCAGGAGTCTTTACACACTGGCTTAGCTGTGACTATCGGTACCTATGTACTGCCTCCCCATCCAATTTCAAGCTTGGGAGGACAGAACAGGCTGTGTCCTTATCTCTATTCACATTCCCCATAATTTCTAACAGAGTCCAAGACAGTGCAAGAAATCTTAAAACACCGGAAACAACACAGTACAACACTGAAGGAAAGCTCTGGCAGTTCTAATTTATAGAACAGGTTTCTGGTTGCTGGTCTGGTTTTCAAGTGAAAAGTTTTCTAGAGGCTCCTCAAAATGCTTATTCATTACCAGCCCAGTAACATCTTGGGAACATGAAGAAGTACAAGTCATGGTCTTGACTGTCAGAGCAGCTACAGCTCCTTGTGTGGATAAGTCTGAAATCTTGCAAATTTCAAAAACAGGAACAAGAAATGGGAATATGACTAGCAGCCAATGGTACATCATCCCCATGTAGTCCCTGCCCTTAGTTGGCCAATCTATCCATCATCAATCTGTCAACAAAGATTACTCAATGACCTCTATCAGGAACCCAACCATGGGAATTGAAAAATCCCTAAACCTCACAATCCCTCCAAACGAATGCACCTGCAGAGTCTGCTGTTTAAAGAGGAAAAGACCCTTTAACCAAAACATTACTGCCAAGTGTCTACAGGAAAAAGAGGTACCCAGTGCTGGTGAGCATGTATAGGGTGGCAGAGTCTGTCTTCTGCATATCTCTGCCTGCAGAACATCTCCACTCAGCTGTTCTGCCCTCACCCCAACTCAACATGCCACCATCTCCTTCCACTCTCCTTCCACTCCTTCTGTACAATCTGTCACTAACTTCTGTTGTTGATTTCTCTGAAATGCCATTTGCATCCTTCCTCTTCTGCCTTGACTTAGTGCTACCACCCTCTCAGATATTGTGGCCACACCCTGGAAGCTGAGGCTCCAAGACTTGGCAATCCCTGCATGTCTGTATCTCTGCCAAACACACCTTCAGAATACCCAGCTCTCATTTGGTCATGTCTCTGCTTAACAATCATGGGTTCTGTCTCCCCAGCTACCATCAGAATCAAGTTTATAATTCTTCTTATAATATGCCCTCACCTCCAATTGCCTCCCTTTTTTTCTGTGCCTCTGCTCAAGCTGTGTCTGCCTCCTGAAATGTCCTATTGAAACTACCCATTGAATCTATCGACTCCTTGTTACTTTTTCACCTGGACCAAGCTGAGGACTTATAGAGACAGGAAGGGCAGAGTTAGGGGTTGGCTGTTTCTAGTTCTTTTTTTCCTCTTGAAGTCCCTCTATCATACACAGACCCCCTTTTTGTGGAAATGCTTTTCTTTTTCCCCCTGGTCCTGGGGATTGAACCCAGGGTACTCTGCCACTGAACTACATCCCTAGCTCTTTTTAAGTTTGAGACAGGGTCTTGCTAAGTTGCCTAGATTGGCCTTGAACTTGTGATCCTCCTGCCTCCACCTCCCAAATTGCTGGGATTACAACCATGTTTCACAGTGCCTGGCTGTAAATGCTTTTCTGCAACACCCATCCAGACACAAGGATGCCCCATCAGCTTAACTGCTTGGGACTACCTAGTTGTAGGTGGAAGGAGCTCTTCTGCCTTCAGCAGACTATCTTGGTCTTCCAAACCAGAATTGGGAAAAAAGCTGACATGGCTAATGTTTACTCCCCTGTTGCTTCTTAGGAAAGACTCTTAATCACTCTCGAGTTAATACACCAAGCTCTAGGATTTCTGAGAGATGGATGGTGGGTTTGCCAAAGGGAAGACTGCCAAGTTGGGTCTCTGGAATGAATCCAGTGTTCCATAAACCCTGTCTCTTTCCTAATCATAGAAAGAACCATAAAATGACAGAAAGGCAGCAGAGAGCTGCAGGCAGCAGAATGACACAGAAGCATCACCCTGTGCTTCCTAAAAAACAAAAGAAAACAAAAAAAATGCAGATCAAGACAAATATCATCCCCATCCCCCCAACCCTCTGTTCTGTGGGGTGTGATGGATCTTCACTGCACGATGTGGGAAGATTTGGTAGAGCTTCTTCAAAGGGGTAAAGAATGAATGGCCTGTGGAGACTGACTTGCTAACCAGCCAGTAGGTGATGGGAAGGAGACCAGGGAGATGGTCATGATGGACAAAAGTGGAAGGGAGGGAGGCAAGCACCTCCCATGCCTCCTGCCATCTGGAAGGGGTAAGACTTCTGGGGGTGGGGAAGGGAAGAAGAAGCAGAGGGAAGGGCATTGTCACTCTTTTCCCATTTGAAGCCATAGGGAAGAAGGAACCCGTCCCATCTCTAGGTTGGCAGGTGGATTGAGTAAGAGGTTCTCTGTTTTATACAACTTTCCCTAGAGCTGGAGGAGAGGGTGGTGAAAGTAGCAGGGTGGGCTGTCCCCATCTTCATACCTTGAGCTGGAAGATGAATGCAGATAAGAGATGTGAACAAAAAATCTCTACACACACATACACACACACACATGCAGGATGCCTCTGCTGAAAAGGAAAAAGTTTCAAAATATATCTCTTCAGGTAATTATAGCAATGTGATCATAATGACAATATTACAAACTGCTTTATATACCTAGTGATCTGTTTATTACAAATTAGTGTAATATAGTAGACTAGAGTTCACTATTTAGATGTATCCTTACAAATAATCCAATCAAGTGATAATCAAAATAACAGCTCCGTTTTATTGAATGATTACTAGGAATACCTTTCATGTATTATTTTATGTAATCCTCATAACCTCCTTGTGGTATTATAGTTATCCCCACTTTACAAAGGGGGAAACTGAGGTTGTAGAGGTTAAGTAACTTGCCCATCAAATGGAAACTTAAACTAAGGTCTTTATGATTCCAGAGTTCTGTCTCTTAACCTTACAAGGTCCATTTTATGGCTTTTTCACAAGTTCCAAGAAGGAAGGTAATTGAGGAGGTAGCAGTCTTACATCTCAACTCCCTACAAGGCGCGTACACTCACACATTCTCACTGTTATCTTTCTCAGTTGCAGACCCATTCACCTTGAAAAGACACAGGTCCACAAATCAATTTCAAGTTTCTCATAAGGACAAAGGTCAACCCCTATGGATAACATACCTGCCAATTAACTGGTGTCTGATTCTGCAACAAGAATTTCCATTTGATAGGATGCAGCCAAAGCAAGACGGAGAATTAGAATCTAGTTTTAAAGCTTTGTCACAAAGGAGAATACTTTAAGACTGAAAATAATGAGACTGAATGCCATTTAGCAGAATGGCTCATGACATTACAAAAAAAAAAAAAAATTCAACTTGTGAGAGTCAAGCACATGAAGAAAGAAGAAATGATGGCAGAAAACAGTGATGTGCAAACAAATGGTGTGAGCTCACGAGAACTGGCTGCCCTGTTCTTCATCAGATGCATCTGACCTTAGTGATAATGTTTGCTGTCAGCTGTGCAGAGGTGCTTTGGGCATGAGCTGACATGAACATCTACAGGCAGGGATATTCAAAACTGAGGCAGGCTGGGGGAGAAGACACCAGGGTGCATGGGAGCTCTTTCCCACCCCTTTTCCCCAAATACCAAAGACCCTGGAGTTTTCCTGTCTCCCCACTTCTTTTCCCTCCTTTATCCTAAGCATTTTTATCCTCTTGCCTCTCTCCCTCAATACTTAACTTCTGCCACCAGAAGAGGTTGTAGGTTGGAGTAGAGGTAGCATGAAGAATTCTAGTTACTGCGATTGAGAGAGTAAAGTGTCAGTTTCAGTGTTCCCCCTTCCCTTTGAGCTCTGGAAATATACTTAGATGTACACGAAACACTTACTGGAACTTTTAAATGATGAAAGAAGATCGATAAGCAACCTGTAAAGCCAAATCTTGGTGCTTTACAAAGATACACAGGCAGGCAAAGGACTTGAGTTTATGAATTATATCCTCACATATCTACGCAAAGCAGGTGGCTCTTGCACACACACATTAATCCTCACATACTGGCATCTTGGGGATGTGTCACATTTCCTTTCTGCTAGTCTTCCTTCCCACCTGCCCACCTAAGGGAGATGACTACAGCTGCTCTATGAGGGGTATGGTGCCGCAGAAGAGAGTCACTGGGCCTTGGCTACTCCTTGTGAGTCTGGCAAGTCCTTTAACCACTGAACCTCTACAAAATGTAGATAATCGCAAGGCTAGGTGCTATGTGGACGAAAGGGAATAATAATATGTGGGGTGCTATGCTGCCTGGCTCCTTAACCAGCCTTTCTGTACCCACTCCAGGTCGGATGGTGCCTCAGCTCATTTGGTCCCCACCCTTGGCACTCAGGTGTAACACTGGGGAAAGTGGGAATCAGACCCAGACCTCATTCTGTACCAGGAGGGTCCCAGCCTACAGGCACAGGGCTAACTTTCAGTGACGCATAGGTCAACGGGAGCTGGGGGCGCTGAAGGAGGGCAAGCGGGTCCCAGGTGCCTGGACCTGTGGGCGGGGGGCGGGGCGGGCTGGTGGAGGTGGGCAGAATCTTCGGTAAGTCGACCCACGGTTGTGGGTGGCTTCCTCCTGTTGCTCAGTATCAGGGAGAGGCGGGGGAGGACATTCATTTTTTTCTCCTAAGTAAGCATCCTCCCATTGCTTCGATAACTATCGATTGTGAAAAGCCGGCGGCGCTTCTAAGAGGCGACGCCCGGTTCCAGTGCGCCCCCGCGTCTGTTTTCGGGGACCCCTCCTCGGGTACCTCCTTTGCCAGCTGCACGGCAGGGACCGCAAGCTCTTCTGCACTGGGTTGCTTATCAGCCTCGGGAACCGCAGCCACCAGCTGAGGTTTGACTCCTGCCTGTTCACTCGTGGGGTCTTTTCTTTCCAGTGTCCCCTGTCACGCCCTGGGACCCGGTCATCTGCTCTGCTGCGTGGCTCCGGCATCTCGGGTTTGAGCACCCGGCCGGCGCTTGGAAAGTTATTTCAGAAGGCAGATGTGTTGCAACCCTCTCCGCAGCAAACTACAGGACTCGGATTTCCTAAACCCTTCCCCGCCCCCACCCAGCCCGGGCGACCCTAGCCCGCTGCGGGAGACCCACAGCACTGAAAGCCATCCGCAAATGCACCTCCTTCCTCCCGCCTGCCCAAGTGCAACCGGATGGTGGGAGGAAGCCCAAAGCAAACTCAAAGCGCCGAGCAATCCCCAGCCCTGGCCTGCAAGGGATCGGGCTACAGGGATCGGCCTCCCGTCCCGCAGCTCCGAGAAACACTCCAGATTTTCTGCCCCAGTCTCTGCTCCTCTCCAGTCCCAGTCCTCCCATCCGGGTTGTCGCGGTCCCTCAGTACCTGCGGCGGTCACGGGCTCCCCCTCGCTCTGTTCCCCGGAATCCGAATCCATGCTTCAGGCTGTTGGCCGGACGTCCACCGTCGCCTGCCCGTCTGCGGGGCGCTGGGGCCGGCGTCCCGGCTCGGGCTGCCGCGGCGCACTGGATGCGGGCAGCAGGGTGGCTGGAGTCCGGGTGGCGCGGGTTGGGCAGTGCGTGGCCGGCGGCTGCGGCCAGGGGGCGGCTCCGCTGAGGCGAGCGCCAGCGGTGTCCCGCTCCCCGCGCCCGCCGGCCGGTGCCTGCGTTAGGCGAGCACGGGGCGGAGGGTGGGGCGCGCCGAGAGAGTGGGGAGGAGGCAGAGGCGGCGCGAGCGCCGAGGAGCGTCCGGCGCCCCGCGGGCTCCAGGCTGGGGTTAAATACCCCGCTCCCCTCCCCCACCATCGGTGCCCAGCGCCGAAAGCCGGGAACCCAAGGTTGTGCGGGTCAGCGATGCAGAGACCCTTTCCTTGGGTGTGGCCAAGTTTGCAAGATTCTTAAGTGAAAAAGTGCCTCTACCCGCTTTTAAGAGGTTCGGTGTTTTCAGAGTTCTGGGACTGACCCGGTTCGAGTCCGAGTCCACCGTTCAGAGTCCTTGGACGAGACCTGTGTGGGTCTGTTTTCTCACTCGGAAAAGGGGGAGAGGGATGGCAGTTTCCTTCTCGTAGGAATGTCGTGGGGAGTGAATACAATAATTCATGTGAGGGACCAAGCACAGGGCCTGGCACCTAGCGAGGAAGTGAACAACACACGGCCAGTAATGGTAACTCGAACTGTTCTTGGGCGGGACAGGTGAGGCAAGTCCTTGTGGAGCTGGTTCTGATGGCTGGGTGAGGCCAGGCACTGCCTAGCCTGGAAGGTACGATCTGCTCTGCCAATCAAGCTGCCCCACCACTTCGCATTCCCAAATTGAGAGGCAAGAATTGATTTTACACCTTTATTTTGTTGATGGGATTAAACAATGTAAAAAACTTCCTCAATGTTCTCCTTCCACTTTCTAAAAAAAAAAAAAAAAAAAAAAAAAAAAAAAAAAGGAAGAAAGAAAGAAAAGCATTTGTAAATTTATGTACTAATTAAGAGACTAAAGGAGAGAAATGCACAGAGCAGGGAGGCCTTAGTTGTTAATTCTTGATTATCCATGCATTTTTATTGTCTCCCTAATTTACAGGCTCCAACATTTACACAACTTCACACTAGCTTATATATATATAGTGTTAAGAAATTGCAAACTATTGATCCAAGTAAAAAGAAATCAGTAATATAGGGTCCATTAAATGGTTCCATTTACAGTGTTTCCTGTGCTCATTGATTTCATCTGTATAAGGAACCAGTGATGAATTTAAGTAAAACCATTTGAAAATTCTTTTTGAAGGTTAAAAAAACATGGTTGAAAGTTGGCAATTTTGTAGAATTCAACCTATTTCTACAGATGTGGAAACCGAGTCTCAAATAACTTCCCTGTGATCTCATATCCAAAAAGTGGGTAAGCTGAGACTTGAAGTTGTAACTCTCTGATGTGGCCACCTCTTCCTAACTGCTGTGGTCTAGTGTCACTTAACAAGTGAGTTTTGGCTTCTGGGCTAGCTGGGGCTGCCCTCCTAATTTAATGAAGGTCTAGCTTTACCAAGTGCAAATAACACTTTGCTTTGAGTTCTAAGAAAAAGTTTTCTGGATGACCAAATTCATGGACTTAGTAATACAAGTTGGATGAAGGTTGACGAAATGGTCAAAAGAGCCCCCACACTTGATGCATGCTCTAGAACAAACAGCCCACTTCTCTCTTTCCTCATGTGTTGGCATCTCCTTCATAGAGAGATTGTAAAAGAGTAAATTAAATAATGAGTGTGGAAGCTATTACCTAATGCCTGGCACACAGTTAATATTCGATAAGAAGAAAGAACTTTCATTCTTTGATCTGATGGATCCTGTTTGGAACAAGAAAATGTATTAAAACCACTTTCTAAAATGAAAAGAAAAATATAATAGCAAAATTTGGAAGCAAGTTAATACTCAGAAAACAAACAACTAGGATGGTTTTAAAAGTTTGTTGTAAGAGCTTTTCTATCTTAAGGTAAAGCAACAGTGACAGCTTCACAGAACAGCATTCATTGGATTGAAAAGGCTGTGTCAAGGTTCAGAAATGTCAGACTTTCTCTTTTGCCTTAGAACTTCATTCCTTGCACTTGGCGGGAGGTTTTTTTTTTGTTGTTGTTGTTGTTGGTGGTGGTGGTGGTGGTTTTTGTTTGTGTGTTTTCAGTGGACAGGTGGTACAGAGTAAGGGCTGCACAGACACATCTATGTATAAAGTATAACAGCAGTAATTTAAACAGGGATGCTCCTGTACTGGAATGTGATAGCAGTAGACAAGAAAAGGGAATGCACATTGACAACACATATATGCCCATCAGTCATCAGGTCTTTATGGAATACCAGTACATTTTGGCCCAGAGATAAGTGCTTGTGGGTGGGGAGGAGGAAGCACTGGTCAAAGCGTCCTGAAAAGTCTATGAAATCAGACTTAAAATAACAATACCTATTCATTTAGCTGTTCCTATGTTCACTTGTAGTATATTTCTGCAAAAGGAGGCAGGCATAGAATGAAAGATTGAGTGTGGAATTAAACAATGGAAAAGAGAGATCCAAACCAAATAATGTCTCCGTTCCAATTTCCTATGATATGCAATCTGTTGTCATGGGACAAGAAGACAAAGGGAAATGACTGTTGGCATGCATGTGAATTTAATGAGGAGCATTAGTAGAACATACCTTATCTGTCCTCTCAGTATGGAAAAATCTGTGTTAGAAAAGGAAGTCCTTAAAATAGCATCCCCTGACCATCATCCCAACGAAAAACAGTGAAATCTCTGAAGTGGTGAATCTCCCTTTGTAAACCAATTCTGGTATTTTTCTTAAAGCGGGGGGTGGGGGGGACTCTTAGGAAAGTGAAAAGGGGAATGGGTTTCTGCAGTTCCTCTGTATATTTTTAGAAGAGTGGCATCACTTTGCAAATTTGAAAACCTAGAGTCTAAGAATTATAAACCACCTCCCTCAGTGTTTCCACTACATCTTTTCAGCCTGGCAACTCTTCAGATGCACAAGTTTGTAATTCTCATTGGTCATTTCTTAACTTCAGCAAACAAAATCGTTGGCTTTTAAAGGAAATTGCCTGTCTTGTGGGAAAAGCATATCTATCTGTAAGGTGTCAAGAAACCGATAATAAAATAGATCCATTTCTGCTCACACAATAATACTCCTTTAATCCGAGCCAGTGCAGTGACTCATCTGCCTGTCTCCTCTTGTGGGATGGAAAGGGAGCTGTCTGCAAACCTTCAGCAGAAGCAGGAGGGAGGGAGATTCCTCTCACGCTAGGGCTGCTGCTGTGCTTTGAAAGCCCAGGGGCTCTGCCACTGCCTTTTTCTCTGGGCTGAGTGGCCCACAGCCCTAGGGTTTGGCAGGGGAGTACCATTTTTAATAACTCATCTCAAGTTAGACACTGATTTTAAGGAAGCTTCTGCCAGGATTCAAGGTAGCTTCCATGGGATTATAGATAATCTGGAGAGCAGGCTGTAAACTGGCTTCATATCCATTCAACTTCCAAGGTGCCTTGAAAGAGGGGGTTTTCCTACTTCTATTTTGCTAGCAAAAACAAGCTTTTATTATGCCCCACTCCGTATTTCAAAAGCAATGCACGTTACTGTTAAAAAATTGGAAAAAGCATATAAGCAAAAAAGAGGAAAATAAAAAATCTATTCATAATTCCACTAGTTGTAATCATTGTTAACATATCCTTAGAAAAATTATCCTCTTTGTATGTACAATATTCTGCCTTTGTAACTTGCTTTTTTTCTTTTACCTTTATGTTGTTAACATCATTTCATTTACTCTTTGGCAACCTGATTTTTAATATCTGTATAGCAGTCTAGTGGATGGATGTACCATAATGTCAGGCATTTATATTTTTCCAGTTTTCTGTTATAGTAGCATCAGTAAATACCCTCATGTCTAAATCTTTGCAAACATATTTAATCAATGTCTGCAAACCTTCCGTACCCTCTTTGGTTCACCTTAGAAGAGAGAGGACAAAAAATTGTAGGTAACAAAATAATTGCCATATATATATATATATATATATATATATATATATATATATATATCCCAAGATGTTAAGTTTAGTAAGAATTCCAGAGGGATGATCACCACCGGTAGGCAGCGGGTGGGTTGTTTGAGTTCATTCTTGCATTCATTACACAATTGAGTTTGGAGGGGATTCCTATTAGTTTAGGAGAGGAGTAGAATGTTTCTTTCCACACTTTCTTTATGGGTGTGTTTTCTGTGCAGCCCCATCCAAGTCCAGACACCTCATGGGAGACAGAGGGTGGATGAGGCTGGTGATGCGGGCATTGGGCTGTTCTCCTGAGTTCTTAGCTTCTGTCCTCATGAGCTACCATAGGGTAGCTTCCTGAGAAGCTAATGCCATTTTAGTGATTCTAAAGCACTGACTCAGAGAAAAAGGGAAGTTGACAAAGAAGGAGAAAGAACAAAACCTGAGACCAAACCTCTGTTGCACCCCAGCCCAGCTTCCTTTTTTTTTAACCTTGAAACAGCAGCACCATGATGAGAGGTTCCTCCCCATGGGATGTCTCCCTGATCATATATGGTGTCTGGTCCCATGTGTGACATTTACTTTGGGAGCTGCAGGATGTGACTATGCTGCTATGCTATAACTATTCTTCCAAAGATCCACACAGCCCCTATGCAGGCAGCCTAAGTGACTATTTTGTTGTGCCCAGCCTTTCTTCTGGACCCCTATACAGCTCTGTGACATAGGAAGGGTCAGTATTATTCCTATGGGAGAGAAGATAGAATCAAGTCTCATAAGGCTTCAGAAAGAACTAGAATATAGGCAGTTTTCAGGAAACAGAAGAGTACCCAAAGACTGGATAGGGGCAATGTTGCCCCACTTTGTAAATAAAAGAAAGGAGTGGATCTCAGAAATAATCCACTGGGGGATTTCTTTTGTCACTCTCTAATAATTTTCTTTAGCTTCAACGTAGCCAGTATTAGCTGAGCACCCCTCTACTTTAGGTGCAAGATAAAGGGAACAGATTGCCATAGACATCATATATTGTGATTTAAGTAAAGAATATGATGGATACCCATACAATTCCCTTGCTGCTCAGTGGACCTTGAGCTGGCTGAACAATCCTACCCAGTGAGCCCTGACTCATGGCAAAGGGTTAACTTGGAGGGAGGTGTTCAGTGGAGTGACACAGAGCTCTGCCCTTAGATCTGGTCCAACCAAACAAAAGCAACAAAAGTGATTTATAGAAAAATTTGATGATTCTGTTCATCAAATGTGTAGATTCCCTAGCTAGGACAAGTCAGGGAAAGTTTGGAATCATGGAAAAAATATGTGGGTCTTCATTGTCTATAGATAAAAATGAGTCAACAGAGGGATAACTTGTAGCTATATTGCTTCCAGAAAGCTAGGAATAGTCCTACTATACTGGAGCTGGTATTGTGGACACCTGGGGTCTTAGGAACATGTGGTGCCACATTTTAAGGAGGCATATCAGGGAGGTCCCTGAAGAGGGAGTCACAGGATGATGAAAGAAATTTGGAAACCATTCCTTATGAGGAAGTTTGAATGTCACTCTGGGGAAGGAAAAAAGCAAGGAATGACTGGATTGATGTCCTCAGATGCATAATGGCTTAGATTCCACATAGGTGCAGTACTAATAATGGAAGTTATGAGAATGTGAATTTGGATCTTGGACCACTCCTGGCATGTCTATCCTCAGATCCATTCCTTGTCCTTTCTCTGTTCTGTATGGAAGAAGGGTTGACCCTGTAGGCTGCATTTGCCTGGTTCTGTGCCAGCTGGTTTCTGGATCCTGCTTATGGGAGCCATTGGCAGGAGACTGGAGCGCAGAGGAAGGATAGCAGGGATGTTCTTCCCCATCCTCTATCCCTGAGTCTTGGCAGCTCTGACAGTAGCTGTACCTCCTCTGTGGCTCCAGCTTCCATCAGGTGACTCTAGTCTCTGGGTTCCAATAACTGCATCTCCTTCCTCTAGTTATGCCAGCCTGGAGTGTCAGTGGCTTCCTGCAGTTATTTAAGTTGTCTCATTGTCTTCTGCTTGGTTTCTCAGCTCTTTGATGACCTGTCCAGCCAGTTCCCTGTATTAGCTCTGTCAAAAATATCTAAAATGCTTCCCCAGTTAGACCCTTTTGGTATAAAGACACAAGAAGAAGAAGTTTTTAAATGATTGTGACTGGATAGTCACAGGCAGGGGTACCGTGGGAGACTGGAATCCAGAATCTTTTGGATTCCTTTGGAAATTGAGGCACAGAAAGGAAATGATATGCCCAAGTCCTTGAAGTGGCAGAGTTGGCACTAGAACTCAAGATTCTTCATCTCTATACCAGCACTCCTTTTATTTGATGTTGGCTCTCTCCTCCTGCACATATCTTTATTTACCACTCTCCCATGGTTTATGTTATTCATCCTTCTGATCTCTATGGAAGGGAAAATTGAGTCTCCTAAATTTGTGGGGTTTTTTTCCCCCTTTTAATTCTCTTGTATTATGTGACAACCCAGTTCAATAATGCTTACTTGCTAATTATTTTACAGAACAAATATTGCTCGCCAAGTGTTGAGTAGAACCTTTTATTCTTCCCTTTGAAACATTGTCTACATAGAAAAGCTAAATACATGTTCCAATATGGAAGGTTCCACTTATGTTTGTCTGATTTCATAACATCTATGTTGAATAGAGGAGTGAAAGGGGGACAGAATGTTCAAGGTCACCTACTCTAATTGATATTGATATGCCTTTAGAATAAAGAAAGAAGTCCAGAAAGATGGAGCTGCTTGACTAAAGTTAGAGGGAAACTGGGATAGAAGCCAGGTCTCTGGCTCTAGTTTAGGATGTCCCACCACATTACCATTCTCCTTTATGGTCCTTCTACTCGCCTTGCCTGCATCCTATTTTCAGTTGGCTTCCACATACTCTGTCCTCAACACTGATCTTTCCCATCTTTTCACCCCATCCAGTGGCCCATCTTCACCTGGAATGGAACTATCCAAAGCAGGACAAACATCTCTGTTCAATTTCTTTTCAATTTCTTCATCAATGACTCTCTACTCTCCCTTCCTTTCCCTTCTTTCATGGGTTTTCAAACTTTCCATTCCTCTCTCCTGTCTAGCCAGCATTTTATTTTCCCCAGTTTTCCCTTGGCATTGTCCTTTAACTGATCCCTCCCTTCTGGTTCAAGGCCAATCTGTCTGGTGGAGCTATCCACACTCCTAAGGGAGGAATCTTCCAAGCACTGGATCTGATCCCTGCTTGCCATAAGCCTTTGCTCATTCTCTGAGGAAAGGCATAAATTAATGTCATTTCTTAGATTTAGGACCCATGGGCCTATCTCTGTTACTCCCTGGCTCTTGACTGTGAATGTGAGTATCTTAATACCTCAAATACTATTTGCCTCTTATAGCCAAAATGTCAAATTTATTTTAATTCAAACCATTAACACATATCATCCCATGAAAGGGTTTCAACAAATTTTTCCTTTGGCTGTTAGTATCAATCTTAGCTGGTTTTTAAATCTTGCCAAATTTGTGTTATCTAGACATCCATAAGTGGTTAGATTTATTAAAGCTTTTTCAGAATAATGCCATTAGAATATAATATTTGAGTCACAGTGACCTCGTTCAAGTGAACTAGGATTTTCCCAACACAGACACGTTGACCAGATGTTTCCATTTGGCTTAATGCTGTTCTATCATTCCCAAATAGGTTTCTTTATTCCTGTGTGGCTTTTGTCTCAGGCACATAATTGTTGAGAACCCAGGAATTAAGTTCATCCTCCACATTCCTAACTCATACTTCAATTTCTCTCGATGAATTTGATAGGTCCAAAAATCAAGTACTGAGTTTGTGTCCCAGAAAACAAGTGTTCAGGACACCTGCTTTCTTCCCTAGTATAGGTGATACTGCTGCAAGACTTAACTAGAATGGGGAGTTACTGGCAGAAACAAGGAAGGCCTCAGTGGAATCTCAATAGGAATCTCAGGAATCTGAGTCTCACAATCCCATCATGACTTCCTCTGACAGAGCAGAGGTGGGGTCAGCGCAACTAGACTCTCAACTCCAAAAAGCTGTCTTTCCAAAGTCCAAGGTGCCAACGGCCTCCCAGTTTTCCAGGATTACAGTCTTAAAAATTAATTCCCTTATTTTTATCTTCTATTTTGGCACCCAAGTTCCCATTAAATTTTAATGTTCTTTTTAAATCAGCGACTTTCTATGTTGTCCAGGTTGGTCTTGAACTCCTGGGCTCAATGAGCCCAGCCTCGTGAGTAGCTACGATCATAGGTATGAGCCACCATACCCAGCTTTTACCCATGTCTTGATTGCTGCCACATCTCCCTTTTGGTTTGTCTCCCCTTCTCCAGCCTTGCCCAAATTCAGGGACACCAAACCAAAGCTCAAGCTTCTGCAACTGTCAATCTTTCTGGTCTGAGAGCCTACTTCTTAACAGTCTTAGTCACTCCCCATCCACAAAACAAAGACCTACCTAGAGTCTAGGCAGTGAGAGGTTTGTCATAAGCCAGCCCTGTCCTATGTCCACTCTATTTCAGTCTCTCTCTGCTGCCTGCCCCAGCCACACTGCATTTCTCTGGCTCTGTCTGCAGCAGCCCATCCCTGGTGTGCAGGCTGCCAGAGCCTCCTCCAGCTTGGGGCCTGCCTCCTCCCTGCCAGCTTTGCTGTGGTGTCTGGAGGTTTGGACTCCCACTTGGCCTCAAGCCCTTTCCCCCTTCATTATCCTCATGGGAACGTCTGGCCAGCATGCCCTGGTGTTCTGCAACACATATCCTCTTCTTGGCTTTGCCTCTGGACAAATAAGTGTTGGGTAATTTCTGCTGTGTTGGAGTGAAGACACCTGGGTTTTTGTCCTGGCTGTTCATGAACTTGATATAAGTCAAGGGCTGCCTGTCACAGCCCTCTGCAGATGACAGTTCTGAGTACCATGCATTCCTGCTCACCTCCAACCCTTCCCTGCTAGTTCCTGTGCCAGTCCTGGCCAAGGCCTTTCCCCGCATTGAAGTTGAAGGAGGAGACACGCTTTGTTTGTAACCTGGTATCCCTCATCCTCGGGCCCCTGCACATTCACTGACACACAGTTTCCCCTGGGTTCTATCCCAAAGAGCCACTACGCCAGTGTAAACCAGCATGCTTGGGTTTTGCTTCAGTGCCTCCATTTGCATCCAGATGCCATCTGTCTTGGAACAATAGCCCTGACCTGCACACTGACTCTTACTGTGGTGGAAACATTTCCCCATTACTTGAAAGAACAGGAACTAAGTCAGTGTTCATCTTAAGAGAGTTTATCTAACACAACCTGCCATTTAGTATATTTGTACTTTGATTCAAAAGCTAATTTGATTGGAGATACACACACACACACACACACACACACACACATATATACACACACACACACACACACACATATATATATATATATATTTTTTTTTTTTAAGAGAGAGAGAGAGAATTTTTTAAATTTATTTTTCAGTTTTCGGTGGACACAACATCTTTATTTTATTTTATATGATGCTGAGGATCGAACCCAGCGACCTGCTCATGCCAGGCGAGTGCGCTACCGCTTGAGCCACATCCCCAGCTCTTGATTGGATATATTGAATGACAAAAACTTTTTTTTTTGTTTGTTTGTTTTATAAACTATTAGTTCTCTTATAGCACTGTTTAAGAATATAACCAATAACCGGGGAGAAATCATAGAGGAAGTGTTCCTGAACTATTTGAAAAAGTTATCTTTTGCTCAGTGGAGAGTCCCTTACGCTCTCATTCATTGCCTAGTTATCTTTTTACTAAAAATCTCTGTGAGGTGTGAGAACCAGAGGGCGGTGGAGCACCAGAGTGGGGCGTAGAAGCTACTTGTCCTCGAATACCTACCTCAGAGTCTGCTTCTGACAGAACCTATCCTGAGATGTGCTGCCAGAATGAAAAGCCAAGAAATGATGCAAAGAGAAAAAGGAACTCTGAAAACATGGAGATAGGAATGGAAGTATTTCAGGGCCCTGGGCTTCTTTACCAGGGGCCCCTGAGACATGGTTATGTGACAGTTTCTGTACACACTGAGGCTATTGTGGTGACCTGGGTGCACTATATTCTCTTTAAGAGGCAAAAATGTTGAATAAGTTCAACATTTTAGAAAGTTTTCTACTTGAAAAAGTAAAAAACAGGTTGTGATGCTTAAAGGAATAATCAGTTCATTGTTATCTGGAAGCCTACGTTTCCTGAGGACCTCTTGTCCTGATAGTAAAGACTTACTGGATTTTCAGTTGAACTGAAATCATTGCTTCAAGCTTCAAAGCTTCTGGGCCCAACAGTTTGGTTCTTTCTTTTCTTTTTTTTTTTTTTAAGTTGTGGATGGACACAATATCTCTGTTTTATTTATTTATTTTTATGTGGTGCTAAGGATGGAACCCACTGCCTCACACGAGCTAGGCAGGTGTTCTACCACTGAGCTATAACCCCAGCCCCAACAGTTCAATTCTTTTAAGATTCATATTCTTCACATTTTTCATAGCCTTTGATTTCATCCCTTCCCATCTCCTGTTTGCATAATGGAGTTCTTTTTTTAAAGTCTGTCTTCCCACGGAAGCCTCCTTTCCGCCTTGACCATTTCAATGGCCCTTCTTGTGCACCATTATCTCATGCCTGGGGTATGGGGATCAGCTCTGCATTCAGAATTCCAAAGGGGCAGCGCATCAAGATTTGTACTTCTGTTTTGTTTCCAATCCAAATTGATTATTTTTTTCCAGTTTTCATCCAGATGTTTAATATCATGTAAACACAGCTTGAAAGTGTTCCCGAACTGCTTACAGATGTATGCCAGTGAAACCCTTTCCAAATTATATATAATGATGCTCTGGGTCTATTTTTATCTGTGTCATAATCTCAGGCTTGAATTTTGGCTATAAGACTAAGATGGAAAGAAAGTGAAAAATTCACATGTATGGGTGATTTGTCTACTTGATTAAAGACTCTGGATATTTGGAAATATTCATTGATTGATGTCGTTTTCTACTGAAGGCTAGTATGTCTGTAACTGTGGTGTCATTGTCAAAGGTTTGTGTCCCCCACAAGTTCATATATGTGAAGCCCCAGCCTCTATGTGACAGTATTTGAAAATGAGGCCTTGGGAGGTAATTAGAGCAAGACAAGCATGGGTTCTATTATTATTATTTTGAGTTGGAATGTTGCTGTGTTGCCCAGGCTGGCCTCCAACTCCCAGGCTAAAGTGGTCCTCCTGTCTCAGCCTCCTAAGCAATTTTTTTTTGTAAGATTAATCTCTGTGTGTCTGTGTCTCTATCTCTATTTCTCTGTGATTTCACTAAGAAAAAGTCAGAGAAAAGGTGTCTAGCTGCTACCCAAAGGAGAGTCCTCAACAGAGACTGTCCCTGATTTTGAATTCCAGCCTCCAGAATGGGAGAAAACAAATTTCTGTTGTTTAAGCCACTTACTCTATGAAACTTTGTTATGGCAGCCTGAGAAGACTCATACACATGAAGACCCATATTCTGACGATTTACTTAGCTTGGTCACTGTGACTTTCAAACATTCTGCAGGCTTATTTAGATCTCTTTACCTACTGTTTGATACCAGGAAGACACCCGTTAAGCCCCTTACATTTGCTCAATGTTCATCAAACCTTGGTTGTAAGATACAGTATTAATGGGTGATTGTGGTAAAAGGATGTGGTACCAGATTGAATTTTCCCAAGATGGCAGCAGTAATTCTCCTATCCACATGCTTTTCTACAATATGAACTTGACATGTCTCACAGAAAGAAGTGGGGTCTTTATCATCTCTCCTTGAATCTGGGTGGCCCGTGACTTGCTTTGTAACCAACCAAATGCAGTCTGGCTCTCTAGGACACCCTCCTTTGGATCCCTGAACTGTCATGTGTGAATTTGGACCACTCTGAGCCTCCAGACAGTGAGGTCACTGAGGCCATATGGAGAGGCCACGTGTGAGTGCTCCCGTGCCAGCCAACAGTCACGTCAACTACCAGACATGAAGATGCCTCCACAGTCCAGCTTTCACCTTGCCCTAGGTGAGTCCCAATACCATGGAGCAGAGATCAACTATCCATGTTGTACCCTACCCAAATTCCTGTTCTACAGAATTATAAGCAAAATAGAATAATAGTTTTAAGGTACTAGGTTTTGGGGTAATTTGTTTAGTATTTAAGTAACACTAACAAACATACGTAATTTCTCCTGTGAGTGAAATCCCACCCCTGATCAAGGGAAACCAGGAGAAACCCACCTTGCTTGGATCTTTACTTTAGCAGCCCTCAGGTGCATTCCCCTTGCCCTTGCTTGTACCACCAGGCAGGATCAAAGGCAGTTATGAGTGTAGGAAAAATAGTTTCTATGGTATCTTGCAAGCATTGTGGATTTATTATTGCTTAGCTTTCCCTCTTTGCTTTGCCTTCTAGGAAGCTTGGGACCAGCTTTGTGACCAACTTATAATTATCTTCTTCCTTTGTATCTGGCTGTATTTATTTTTTGAAGAACCTCAAAATGCTTTTGGAGCAAGGGGGGATAAATGTGAATTCATAGGGGAAATAAATATCTCTTAAATTACTTTCATTTCTAAAAACTATATTGTAGCATATAGCTTTATTATCACTAAAACCCTTTCATATTTTATCTTTTATATTCTTTAAAAGAAAAGTGTAAGAAGCTAAAGGTACAGCCTAAAACAGAAGTTAAAAGAAATAATAATCATTACAAAGTAATCTAATATTATTTAGTAAGCAAAACAATGAGGTGCTTAGAAAAAAGTAAAATTTCTTGAGCACATACTATCTTCTAGGCATAGATTTTCTAGGTCTTTTATGTATACAATTTCATTTAGTCTCATTTAATCCTGATAAAAGAACTCCATGAGCATGTGTATATCTGTTTTTGCTGGAAGGCAAAGATCACATCCCATTCTCCTGAATTCTGTCCAGGTGCAACTCTTTTGTGGGGATGGGGTTTCATTGTAACTAGTTCATGGCCCAGGAGGGATTCTATGTAGCAGGCAGGGAGGGTGGAGCCCCAGGAAAGGGTGACACTCCAGCAAGGGACAGCCTCCTACATAGCCACCACTTTCTAAGCTTGCACTTTCATAACATAGCATTTCAATTTTCTTCTCTTTCACTTTGTGACCCCTGTGCTCCTCCCTTCTCTGGAAAATCATTGCTTCCTCAAGGAGGCTCCCTGGAAAGCCTCCAGGCTGTGGGCCTGACTGAGGGGAGGCTTCTGTCACTCTGCAATCTGAGCGCCTGCTTGTTCCTGGGCACTGCTGCACAGTGAGGCGTGTGCCGTTTTCCCCATGTGTGGACGGGAACTGGAGAAATGTGCTCTTGGTACTGAAATAATTCCTCTCAACGGATTCAGTCATGAGCAGATCAGCCTAGCATCGTGACCATGGGCTTTTGGGTGGGGCGTGGACATTCCTGCATTTCTGTGTCATAAGTTGCTCACTGTAATGCTACCCTGCTTGCTGCCTCCTTGGCATGGCAGTGATCTTAAACACCAGAGAGGAGAATCCAGACTTGTGGGCAAGAACTCCAGCCAAGGTGTAACCACAGCTGTCATTCCTCGGTGGAACACTGCTAAAACTGACTTCGATTCTCAGGTTTCTCTAAGGCTAGACGGCATATATCTTAAGTGACTCAAAGAGTCTGATTTGAGTGAGCCAAACAGTTTGCCATCTCACCTTCCCTGCTGGCTACGATGCCTGTAGTTCCACCATCAGTAGGTCACACCACTGAATCCAAAGGAATATTCCAGTGTACATCTGTCCCCTAATAAAAATGCCCCAGGACAGATTTTGAAGCAGGTGTCCAGGAGCCCCAAGGTGAGTTTATTCCTTAAAAAAATTTAGTCCCCTTCTTTCCCTCTCCCAACCTGCTAGCAAGTAGTATATACAACCTCTACTTGCTAGCAGGTTGGTTTGGTGCTAGCAAGTAGAGGTTGTATATACCAATTTAGAACATTAATGTTCTTCACATAACAGCAGCTACGCGTGGCAGTTAATCACTCCTTCACAAATTAATTGACCCATCAAAAATTCATTTGAGCAGAAACATGCTCAAGTGCAAGGTATTTGGCTGGACTCTGGAGATACTGGAGTGAGCAGCGTCCTTGCCTTCATAGAGCTTGTGTAGGAGGAAGAGAATTCGCCAGTGACGTACAATGAGTCACAGGGTGATCAGCCCTTGAAGAAAATAAGGGGATCGGAGAATGATAGATGGAGAATAATGGGTTTGATATTCTATGTAGCTGACAGGGACAGTCTTTTGGCTAAAGTGACAATTAGGTAAGCTGTGAGTGGGCCTGTGAGCGACCCACGGGGGTGAGCCTGGTGGGAGAGGGAGCAGCTAGGGAAGGGAGGCCTGGTCGGCTGTGGGGAGGGCTGAGAAGGGTGGTCTTGAGGAAGGCAGAGGGCGGGGCAGGCAGGAGCAGTCACTCCTAATGTCTCAGTCCTAGAGCCTGGAAGGCTTGGGTTAAGCCCTGGTAGATGAGAGCTCAGCCTCTCTCCAAGAGGGCAAGGGAGCTCCAGCCAGAGAGGCTGCTTCTGGCAGAGGCCCTGGAAATGCCTGTCAATTACTTCAGGGCTGTAACCCCAGTCCTCCTCTCTGCGTCAACAGGCCCATCCAGGATGCAGCTTCTCTTCACAGCCCTCATTGTGTGATGGCCCACAGAAGCCTTCAGTCAACCACCCCCAACTCCCACCTCCCCTACACAAGACCAGGAGCAGGTACCTTTCAGGCAGTGCGCTCAGCCCTAGTCCGTCCCTGCCCCAGCTTCTCTGCTTCCCCTATTCTCCCAACCATCCTCCCACCCGATTATTGAGCTTAGGCCATGATATCACCAAAGAGGCTGTTAGCAGGGTTATGGACAAACACTTTCCACCTGGCTATTGTGGTCACCCTAAGTTAAGCCTCTCCTGCCCTTCTGAAATTCTGTGAGTGCTTGGTGTGTTCCAGGCACTGTGTTTTACAGGTGTCAAAAATTTTATGGAATCTTCCCAACTTCCCAGTGAGATTTTTTTTTAAAGAGAGAGAGAGAGAAAGAGAGAGAGAGAGAGAGAAAGAGAGAGAGACAATTTTAATATTTATTTATTTTTTAGTTTTCGGCGGACACAACATCTTTGTTTGTATGTGGTGCTGAGGATCGAACCCGGGCCACACGCATGCCAGACGAGCCCGCTACTGCTTGAGCCACATCCCCAGCCCCCTAATGAGATTTTACCCATATTTTACAGATGAAAAAATGGAAGCTCGGAAAGGCTAAGTCAGTTGCCTAAGATTACATAGTCAATGGTGAAGTTTTTGTTGAAATACAAATCTGTCTTTCCTCTGAGCTTCTTTTACTTGAATGCATGTAGAGGGAGGTTCTGAATTGAGAACTTTAATTTAATTGTCCTGGGCATGGACAAGTGGATCTGTGTATCTTGCCTGTGTTGCTTTTCCAGCAAGAATAAAGATCCTGAAAAAGCTCCTACCATCCACCACCAGTGGTAGTTCTCTTATGACAACATACAAAAAGGTGTTGCTACTCTGTCCTGGAGATTTCCAATTCCAAGGAGAAGAAGGCCTGCATTTGTAGGATTTCCCTCTATGTTTAGAAGTTCTCTTTTCCTGGCCCTGATGCCTAGCCTTTTACATCAAACATTTGTGGAATGCCTTCTGGGTACCAAGGACTGGGGAACGCAAAGCTAATTACAGCCTGGACCCTGCAGTCCTGGGTTACCCAGAACAGAGGACCAAGTAACCTCTTGAGATGGCTGTTTTCCTGAGGAAAAGCCCACTCTGCTGTCTTCACCACAATTCCCTCAGATCCCTAAGTTCTCAGTGAGAACACATGATCTCCAGCCTCCAAAGGTCACAGTGAGAAATGAGATTCTCTAAGTCTGAAGAATTAATCCGTTAGTTTGGCGGGGTAAATGAAAGGCCCATGCCAGACAAGAACCCCAAACACTGTGCTGGCGGGCAGAACCTACCCTAGGCCACTTCTTGACAAACAAAACAGAAAATAAGCAAAGACAACACTATTTCAACAAGAGCTTGCAATGAAAATGGAAATCATATTATTTTTTTATATAACATTCAAATGGTAAATTATTTTGTAGTAAATTGGTCTTTCAAAAATTTTCCACATTTACTTCACATGGATTTTCAAGAGTTTTCCAGTAGATTAGGCAGCTCCTATGCAATTGTTAAGGTTAGTTTTGTTCGGTCTCCAGATGTGAAACTCATAGGGAAAATTGATGCCCATTTCCAGAAGTAATGACAAAAACAGAATCGTACACAGTTTTGCTGGTCTCAGAAAGTGTAAGTTGTTTTCTGTTGTGGTTTCATCTGGGTCTTTCCTCTTCTTCAGGAGAGATGATGAGACTGACAGATGGGGAGAGGGTCCATCAGGTACAGCTGGAAGATCATTCCTTCAAGGTCACCTGTGGGCACAAGGAGGGAGCAGCAGGCAGGGTGATTTGTAAGGGGCCAAAATGCCCTCCCTGCCACCAATAACCCCAACAGCCTTACATGTTTTCTAAAATTCCAACACTAGGAACTTGTTTATTTCTTTGATGATGTTTCCATACTCCTCTGGGGAATGACAGAATGCAATGGAGCTCTTTTTGCATTTAAATGTCTTGTACCAAAGACCCAGATGTATGTGAATTAGGTGTGAATTAAGGATCTCCTTCTCTCTTTTTTCTAGGTGACATCCTTTAGACATCTTCCTCTCCCAATCTGAACTATTTCCCAAGTTCAGTGAAGCTCTGGGGTGTGTCAGTCTTGTGGTCCCTCAGTTTTTGGCTTCCACATCCCATCCCTCATCCATCCTGATGCAGAGATAAGCCACATCCTGGTTTTCATAGGGGTGACCATCATGGTAAATGCTTTGTGAATTTTTCAGAGACCCCTGAAGATTTTCAGGAGGGCTCACTGGCCCATTGGGCTCAACTCTTTGTCCTCTGACTTCTCACAACCTGATTCTTCCAGGGCTTCCAATTCTTCTCCTTTCACTTGGACTACTCTCAGGTGCCTCGTGCTCTGCTTGGTCCCAGTAATCTGTCTTCATCCTCAGGAAACATACCCGTCCATCTTCTACCTGCTACTGAAGCCAGGGGCCAGTCATCCTTGCTTCCTCTTCCCTCTCTGTGTCCCACATCCAAATACCAAGTCCTGTCTACATTAAATGGTCCTATTTCTCCAGGCTGGATACGGGATTTCTACTTGGGCAGCCTAGGGAGTAATCCTCTGGTGGAAGGTGATCGGGCTTATTTTCTAACTACAGTTGCATAGCCAATGCATTGTTTTAAATTTGATTGTTAATTTGGGGTGACTTTTGGGAGGTGACTTGATGGAGACAGGGAAAATGGTGAACATTTCCCAACCCCTCCACATTACTGCTCTCAGTCCCCATGGTCACCATGGCAACCCCTTTCTCACCTCCCAGGGGTTGGTACAATTGTGTTGCATTCCATCCTGGGCCTCTGACATTTTTGCTCATTTCTGAAAATTGAATCCAATCATACTGTTTCTGAGTTTTATGGGTCTTCACCTTTCTGCTGAAGACTCACATCCTTGACATGACCTACAGAGCTCACCAGTCTGGGCCTGCCTCTTTTGCACTGCTCCTGCTCTTGCCTCTCTTTGAAAATAGCCACCCAAACCTGTTTTCAGTGCCCCAAGTTTATCTGTGGTATCCTCATAGGTTATTCTCTCTGCTTGTAGCAGTCCACATGCCATCACCTGGTAAAGCCCTCTGAATCTCAACTTAGGTGCACTTCCTCTGCAATGTGTCCCTGATGTCCAGGCTACCTCGTTAGAGTTCTGGTGTGGGACTTTTTTTTTTTCTGCTATAGATAATACTAATAGCCTCTCACTGAGGGCTTCTCACCCCTGCTGGTCTGAAAGGCCATTTTGCCCACAGTTGCATCCCCAGTATCTGGCATAAGTCTAGTATATTGTTGGTGGCCACTGAATACATGCTGAATAAATGAATGAATGAATGAATGAATGAACAGGATGTAAAAGGAATGTATGCATGTGAAAACAGATCTCTTGATGTTTCATCTGCAAAAGAGACAACTGGGGAAGGGGGGCGGGAGCCTATGCATGGTTGTTACCTTGTGTTGCTTCCAGAGATTGCTGAAAGATTAGAAATAAGGCACATAGAAATAAGGCACAGAGCCCAGCCGCTGGGACTCAGCAAGCTTCACAGGAGAACACTGTCTGTCTCCCCTTGTCCTCTGTGTACCCATCTCCAAGTCCCCTCCCCCTAACATCTGGATTGAATTAGAAGCAGCAGGGAGTTCAGAGAGCAGATTTCTGTTTTTGGGAGGGAGAACTTTCTGACAGAGCACTCTGGATATGGATTGGATCTGTGATGGTGACATCCCTGTATCATATGATTGTTGAAATGGATGAGCAGAGGTGGACCAGATGTCCTTTAGGTTTCTTTCCCTCCCCCAAGAAGCTCTGATTCTATCTCCTTTTTTTTTAAATTCTTTTGTTGCCTTGATTTAAAATAGGTGTAGAAATGCTGCAAATTCAAAGATGAGAGGAATCTCAGGAAAATTACGTTACTAGGAAACCAAAAAGGTTTGGCATTCTTTCAAGAGGAATTTCTATTCTGCCACCATACATTGTTCCTGAGGTTCTGCCAAACCTAATTCTTTATCCGTGGCCAGTCTTCTTTGAGCTGGATTCTCTCCAAAATTGGTTGGGGCTCAACATCTCTGAGCACCAAAAGCTACTAGTTAGCCTTGGCTTTTTCTGCTCTTTTAGGTATCAAAGTATAAAGCAGAGTTTTAAAGCATGCTTCTTCTTCTAAGTAATAGTGTAGATTTAATGTGAACATTGTGCTCTGTTAATTAAACATATAAAATGTCTAATTTAAGGTTTCTCAACCTTGGCATTATGGCATTGTGAGAAGATGGTTCTTTGTTGTGTAGGCTGTACTGTGAGCTCTAGGATGTTTTAGAAGCATCTTTTACCTCTACCCACTGAGCCCCAGTAATACCTCCCAGTGGTAGCAACCAAATTGCCTATAGATAGCCAAATTGCCTGCCAAATAGCTCATGGGGGAGCTAAATTGACCCTGGTTGAGAACCTCTGGTCTAAATAAAAAGACTAGAAATGAATAAATCATCCATATATTCTGTTAGTATGATAACTAACCAAATTACACCTGAACTCCAGCATTTCTGAGGTCATCACCTGGATTCAGCAGGCAGTACCTTGATATGATTAAGATCAAGAATTAAGATGACAAATGACTAGCATTCAAATCTCTTAAGTTATTTGCCTCTGTAAATTTTACTTCCCTAGGGGAGCTGGGGTTGTGGCTCAGCAGTAGAGCACTCACCTAGCACATCCGAAGCCCTGGGTTCGATCCTCAGCACCACATAAAAATAAATAAACAAAATAAAGGTATTGTGTACAACTGAAAAATAAAATATTTTAAAAAATTTTACTTTCCCCATCTATGAAATGGGTCAATAATATCCTACTGGATGGTCATAGGATTCAATGAGATAATGTTTGCAAAGTGCTTATCACAGTGTCCAACATTTAATAAGGGTGAAATTCATGTGACTTATTATTGCTTGTGACAAAACTCCCCAGGCTGAAAAGGATGATCTGTTCATTGGCAAATAACTTAAAAATCTGCACCTATTATACATTGGGAAGCATAGGCTAACTGCTATCACCAATAACCCAGAAGCTTAAGTGGTTGAACACAACAGAGTGTCTCACCCACCCAATGATCCAGCACAGGTATTTTTTGTAGGCTGCTCTGCTGGCATTTCAGCTGCCAGTGGTGACTTAGGGGCCTGGGTTCTTTCTGCCTTATGACCCCGCCCACTCCAGAACCTTTCCCAAAGTTTGAATGCTCCATGAAAATTTAAAGAATTCTGAGGTCAAATAAATTTGAGAAACAATATACTTATAAGCTCCATCTTGGAGACTTAAAGTGTCCATTAGCCTGATGAGTGTCATCAGTAGAGATGCCTATTGGACTTAGCTAAACCCCATGTTTACCAGTAAGTCAAACTTCTGTGAGCTTTTTAAAAATGTTGGCCTGTCAGCTATTAATAACCCATGGAACAGGCATCCTCTGGGAAATCTGAATGTTGGCTCTGAGTGGAGGAATGCTGTGGCCAGGCTGATGTTTTCAGGAAAGGAACTCCAGTGACAGCTTGAGGGGTAGTGTGTCAAGCTGAGGAGGAGGCATGTGCCATAAACAAGCAAGCAAAGGCCTGAACCAGGCAGGGGCAGTTGAGTGGGAGAAAAGGGCACCACTGTGTAATGTGGGCATTTTTTTAAAAATCAATTTTACCTCAATAAAGCTGAACCAAAAAAGGGGGCACGTTTCAAGTCTGGGGTTGTTGCTCCGTGGTACAGCACTTGTCTAGCACTGGAGGGAAAAAAACAAAGAGAGAATTCAGGGTGGAATTACCTGGACTCAGTAGGCAGATAGCTGAGGAAGTGAAAATGCCAGCGTTGTCTGTCTGTTATGACAGAAAAGACCAGATGCTGAGCTGAAAGAGGAACCTTGGAGACTTGGAGGGAAGCTGATGAGCTTCTGAAAGGTAAGATCGTCCAGGGAAAGAAAAGATGTGAAAGAGGAGAGCAGAAGGCCCAGGACAGAGTTTGGGAGAACAACTCATTTGGGATGGTAGGGTTTGGAAATGAGCAATGAGAAGGGAGAAGAAACCTGGGATTGCAGCTTAACCTAGAAGCCAGGGAGAGAGTGTTTCAAAAAGGTCATTGCAGATGTCAGATGCTGAAGGACCCTTCCAGGAAAGGCCATTATTAGATTTAAGAGCATAATATGATAGGGTAGGGAGTGGAAGGATCTCAAGACTCAGGGCAGTGAAGGCAGACACTTCTCTTGGAAGGTTAACTGGAGGGGAAGGGAGGGAAGGGGATAGAGTCCTGAACCTCTTTGCAAGGGAGGAATTCAGTGGAAGGAGAGAGGTAGAGACACCTGAGCAAAGGGGCCAGGGAAAGAGGGAAGTAATTCTGTCCATTGCAGATGGCAAATGTTGAAAGTAATGTAGAGAAATGATGAGGTATGTGCAGGGAAATGGGGTGTGGGGGATTCCCTTTCTTTCTAGTGTATAAGAGGGGATCTTCTTAAAGAGATGCCAAAATCGCCCAAACTTGTTTTACAAGCAGTTTTCTCGGAAACTAGAAAATTCCTTATTGTTTGTGTTGATCATGAGTGATATACAGTATCCAATTATTCAGAAATATAGACCAGGTAACGGTGAAATTTGTCTATATACCAATCCCAGAAATTAGCACTCTTAGGTATGTATCTTTCTAGAGCGCGCTCTCTCTCTCTCTCTCTCTCTCTCTCTCTCTCTCTCTCTCTCTCTCTCATTTCTATTTCTATTCTCTCTTATGGTTACAAAAATGGGACTGTGATTATAACTTTGCACCCTGTCCCCCCACCTACCAGGAGGAAAAGTTTACTCAGTGCTCATAGTTTCAAAGTCTCAGTCCATACTGGGCAACTTGTTTACTCTGGGCCCATGGTGAGACAGAGTATCAAGGTGTAAAGGTGTGGCAGAGGAAAATGGCTCAGTATGTGACAACAAGGAGAGAAAAGGAAGAGAGAAGAGAGGAGAGAGGAGAGAGGAGAGAGGAGACAGGAGAGAGGAGAGAGAGAGAGAGAGAGAGAGAAGAGAGAAGAGAGAGAGACAGAAGAGAGAGAGAGATTGATTCTCTGCTCACCAGGGACAAAATATATACCTCAAAAGTATGCCCCCAGGAACCTACCTCCTCCAGCCACACCCTACCTGCCTACCACACCCTAACCTCTCAGTTTATCCTTATAAGTAGATTAATGTACTGATTAAATTAAAACTGTCACAACCCAATCATTTCACCTCTAGACATTGTTACATTGTCTCACACATGAGCTTTTGGGGGATACCACATATCTGAATCATAACATTCTGCCCCTGGACCCCCAAAACTCAAGCCCATTTCACAATACAAAATACGTTTAGTCCATTTTTCAAGAGTCCCCACAGTATTAAAGATCCAGCATTGCCCTTAACAAGTCCAAAGTCTCCTCTCAGACTCAAGGCAAACTCTCAGCATGAGCCCCTATAAAAATCAAAATCAAAAGTTACATATATTCAATATATAAAGGCACAGAGTAAAGATTTCCATGTGGGAAAATAGGGGCATAGAAAGAAGGGATGGGATCAAACAAAGATTGAAATTCAGCTGGTCAAACAAGTCCTGTAGCTCCACATCCAGCATATGGGATACATGAAATCATGATGTTCTCTCCAAAGGGCTTGTATAACTTTGTCCCTATGCCCTTGTTGGTTTTTTTTTTAATATTTATTTTTTAGTATTTGGCGGACACAACATCTTTGTTTGTATGTGGTGCTGAGGATCGAACCCGGGCCGCCTCACGCATACTAGGCGAGCACGCTACCACTTGAGCCACATCCCCAGCCCCTGCCCTTGTTGGTTGTAGCCCACATGGCCTCTCTCTTGGCTTGTTTCTTCTTGATGATTGCAGCTTTCCTTGGCAGCCATCACATATTACCAGCATATCTTAATCTTGGGGGGTCTCCACTGTAGCTTTACTTTCCTTCTGACATCTCCATGCATTGCTCTGTCATAGGTTGCCCACAGGGACTCAAATTCTGCTGCACTTTGCCTGGTCTTCTAGGCCTTCCTTTGTAATCTTGGTGGAAGCCTCCAGGACTCCACAACTCCAGCATCCTGTATTCATGCAGAAATAGTACCATGTATTACTGCTTAAGATGTATGCCACCATCTTAAGCAGTAGCCAAACCTCCTGGGACCATGGCTGCCACAGTCTTTGCCTGGGTGGCTGAGCATGGTGAAACAACTTCTGTTGAGGATTGTTTTAATATGTGAACAAAAAAGGAGGTTAACAGATCTGTTTGTTTACTTTCACCTTTCCTTTTCATTATATTTAATAATTCTCTTCAAGATAATGTAAATTGTTAAGAAAATTGTTTTCTTTTAATGCCTTCTGGAATGTTACATAATTTTTTCTTTAGCCATTATTGCCAGAATTCCTATCTTCATCCCAGTGCCGGTGAAGACAAAGATAAAACCAATCTACAGCTTCTGCAATAGCCATCACTGAACTGCTTGCAGAACTTGCCTGGACTATGTATCACTTGTATGCATTGTGAATTCACCTGTATGCCTTGTGAACTATCTGTTGGTGCAGCGACTTGTGGTAGTGTTGTGGTATTTTTGCTGATGATGTCATTGGTGGTACAATTTTTCCAAAAGGAGCCGTCAATTGGCTTGGTGTATCTTCCTCCCTTCTGCTTATCATGATCGTTAAGCTAAAATTTGGGGGCCAACAGAGGTGAGGCAAAGAATCTCACCCCCCTGCTGGTACAAAGACCTCTCCACAGGTGTGGCTGTATACTGGACCGGTAGTCAGTGACGGGTAAGATCCAATTGCAGTAGTACCAACCTAAGACAGGAGGCTGACGCCTTGAGGTCAGCTCATCCGATAATGGGTAAGGACCATATGTACTATTAGACAACCTAAGGCAGGCACAGTCCCTAAGCCACATGCTTGTTGTTTAAACAGAGAGGGGGAGATGTTGAGAGCCACAGCCGAAGGGGCCCCAGCAAACTTTCAGACTGCCAGCAAACTTTCAGACTGCCAGCTGATGATTGGCTCACAGTGGCCCCAGCAACATCTAGCTGATTGGCTCCTCTGCGGTGATGCTCATTGGGCTGTTTCCCTGCCCTTTCAGACCATAGAGCTGCTCATTGGGGGACTTTTTTGGCTCCGCCCACGTGACCCAGCCAATCGGCCTCAAGAGAAGGAGGATTGTGGGAGGTGGAGAGGTGTGTGTTGGGGTGAGAGGCTTGTGGGAAGCCGGTGGTGGCAGTTGGGCTCTGAGGGTTTTTCCCGAGGAGCTGTTTTATTTGGCGTGTGTGGTTCTAAAAATAAAGTTCGTTTCTTTTTACAAGTGGCTCCTGAATTGTGCCCAGCCAGACTTCGGCATTTGGTGGCCCGTACGGGGATCGAACCCGTGACCTTGGCGTTATCAGCACCAAGACTAGGCCCTCCTGGTCTTTTCTCAAAGAAAATTTTACTTTTACATTCTTGACCCTGAGATGGGTGTGATCTTACCCTCAAGCCATTTCTTTAAAAGCCATCATCATTTTAACAACTAAACCTTCTATAATCCCAGTTGTATTCAGAGTTTTCTGGCCATATTCCAAATTTTTCAAATTTTTCTGCTCTGTTTTCTGCTCCTGATTATCACAGTAAACTTGACTAAAAGCTACCAGCAATATCCATTCCACTCACTGAATGCTGCCTTAAAATTTTTTCTGCCAGATTAATTATTCCATTATCTTTAGATTCAGCATCAGTAAAAACCTCAGGACATGGACAAAATGTTGACAACTTCTTTGCCAGAATGTGACATTAATGGATTTGAGGCCAATTTCCAATGGAGTCCTCCTCCTTCTCTGAAACCTCATCAACCCCGTCTTTAATATCCATAGTCCTATCAGCATTCTGGTCTTTTGAGCTCCCACCAGAATTACCCATTAAGCTCCACTTACAACATTCTAAAACTTGTCCAGCTTGCATATCTAAACTTTTCAAAATTCTTCCCATAAATTCCAAAAAGCTCTAAAAGCACTTGAACCACTTGCTCAGATTAGTCACAGCAATGACCCCATCTGGATATCAATTTCTGTTTTAGTCAGCTTTTTCATTGCTTTGACCAAGATAACTGACAAGAACAACATTCAGGAGAAAGAAGTTTATTTGGTGATCATTGTTTCAGAGGTCTTAGTCCATAGACAGCCAACTCCATTTCTCTGGGCCCAAAGTGAGGCAGAACATCAAGGTGAAATGCCATGGCAGAGGGAAACAGTTCAGGACATGACAACAAGGAAGCAGAGAGAGCTGTACCCTGCTTTTAAAACTGTATTCTGAACATCTTTTCATGTCTATTCATATGATTAGACATTATCATTTTAATGGCTGCATAGCATCCAATTTTATGGATGTATCATAAAGATATTAATACAGAATTATATTCCTTATAATACATGATTTTTAAAGTTTTTAAAAGTTAAATGGGGTTACATGCACTTAGGACTGGACACATAGAAACATTATGAAAATGGAAGAAGAAAAAGAGGAGGAGGAGCAGAAAGAGAGATAGGGAGAGAAAGCCTAGCCCCCAGATCTGGTGCCATCTTGGAAAACAACTCCATTATTCATTTGTCCCTCCATTCAAGAGCTGTTTGTTCTATTTTTTTATATCTAAACACAATTTCTACAGAATCATCCTCAAAAGAAACAGTCCACATAATATATTTTATTTTCAAATGAAAATATGGTACTCTGATATGAGACATGGAGAAGGACCATGGCATCATTTGTGTGGCATTGCTGTCAAAGGCACGATAAAACAGCAAACAAACCAACATTTGGAATTCTACAAAACAACTAGCTACTCTTGCAACTTTTCTAAAGTCTGAAATTATGTTTAAAATTTTAAAAATAAAATAAATCTTAATGATAATATAAACTTAAACTCTTTCATTTTTATTCCTGTCAGAAGATTGAGACATGAAGCTTAAAATGTTTGGAAATTGTTGACATGGAAATGGTTGATTCATGACTCATTAAACTTGAATAAAAAAAAATCACAAAATTTAGCTTTCTTTGTCAGTGTTGCCGATCACTCACCATCTTTTCTGCCAGCCCCGATGACACACAATCCATTAACTCACCAGTGTCTCCCACGCTTGCCCTTCCTTCATTGAACTTGTCCATCCACCCACAGGCTCCCCAACATCAAAACACTGTGTCATATCCAATTTACCTGACCATGGTTTTGTGTGTATCTGGGTAAGGTTCTCACTGTGTGGATCATAACAGACAGAATCTTTGGGAACACTGAACATCACTAGTTCAGATCAGTAATTGTAGACATTTTCCTAAGATCCCAAATTTTCCTCAGTACCCTATCTCACAGTTATTCAATATACCTATCTCTCGTTTTGATTCAGAAAATGTTGTCTTTACACCTCAACTTTTGCTTCCCACACGCCAGCCTCTCCCATTTCCATGATAGGGGAGTAGGGGAGTTTCCATTTGTCTAAAGGGTTCTGAGAATTTTGCAATAAATATTGGAACAGAAAGGTTGAAGTGGGAGGGGAAAGACCAGAACTAGAAAACTGAAGTTGATTGTTACAGTAAAATATAGAGAGAGGAAGAGAAAGAAGGGAGTAGGGCAACAGAGCTCATAGCATAACAAAAAAAGAGGTTATGAAGTAGTATGTTTGGAGGGGACAACAAAGGGTTAAAGAATTGCTGGAGGTTATTTGAGAACATGAAAATAAAAAACTAGAATTTTTTATTTTTTTCTTTATTTTTGTTCATTTTGACTGGGCTTCTTTTTTTATTGTAAAATAGAGACTGGATGCAAGGATCTGGATTTATAATGATTATGTTATTCATAATCTTTCAGTATCTCCCTACTACCTATAAATTAACCTGCAAACTTTTTAATCTTGTCACTTGAGCCCTCTACTCCATCCTTGGTTTGGCCCTTTTCAACCTAATCTCTCTTGTAGGAAACCTTCCCAGGCCAATTCACTGTCCCCCAACTGTGCCATGCAGTGCAGTGCTCACATGGTACCTTTGCTCACATGGCTCCCATCTGGAGTCTGGCTTCACTTTCAAAACCTGCTTTGCTGGAATCCCTAAGCCTAGAAGGCTTACATTTTCTGATGTGTTACTGGCTCTCTTTGGCTTGAAAAGCTCCTGAGGGCAGACATACCTCTCTCAGTGCCAAGCTCAGTGCCTAACACTAGTAGGCTGCAACCCTCCTCTGACCTCAGTGGCTGCCCATTTGATTAAACCACTTTTCACACCCTGACTTTGGCATCCACAGGCTTTCTGAGAATTTCTCACAGTCCAGAGAGCCAGGCCCTAACTACATTGCAGCCCCTTCCAATCCTTTTATTTACTTTAAAATATTTTAACAGATACTTACAAGCAGATTCCATGCTCCTCCCACAAAGCTATTCCCTTGGCTAGGAGTTTGTTCTTTGTAGATTTAACTTTTAAGACAGTTGTTGAAGATGCAGCTAAGATGCTCTGGTAATCATCTCCTCACAGATATAGTAGGTTGAACAGCCATTTATACACCAAATTACCTTCACAAGAGCAAGGAAATCAGGTAAAAGGCCATAGAGCTTGCTTTTAGTATAATAAGATGAAAATACCTATTGAAAAAGGCAGGAGGGGAAGAGTTACTTGCAACATTCTTCCTTCAATCTCAAGCAGCCCAGCATGGACAGAGATGCCTCCTGCTTGGGTGAGGGAGAGAGAATTAAGTCCAGCTCTTAGACTTGAAACTTGGTACCAGGCCTTCTATAGTGAAATCCAGTGCTGGGCAGAGCCTCACAACCACTAACCCAGACCACTACCCACAACTGAGTCACTAGAAATGAGCCAGGATGCAGAGACTGCTTCTACTACCTCTTCTCTAAACATAGAGAAGGTGTCAGAGTGAGGAGCACTACTAGGGAGCAGAACACAAAAACTAGGGATTTGTCTTGGAGCCTAGTACCATGCCTGTCATGGTAGACCCAGCAACTCATAGAAACTGAAGGTGCCATACATGGGCTGGCACTCAGAGCCTCTATGACCCTGGCATCAGGAAGAGACCTGTGTACCAAAGGACAGACTTGAGTTTTAGGCTGCATCCTTGCCAGCCTTGAAATGGCATGGGGAGCACCTACCTTCTCCTAAGACTATGCTAGACCCTGTGGCTATGAGACTCAGATACAACCTAGATTGGCATCAGCCTCAATGGTTGAGGGACTATTTCCACCACAGCAGTGCTTAAGATGGCTCTGGAACTGCTCTGTCTAGAGGCAGAGATCTGTGCCTCAGTGGGATGGACTTGGGCTTCAGCCTGCATCACCTCCAGCTGTGGCACGGGCCTTGGTGCCCCCCTGAGACTGCGCAGGTACCTATAGTTATGAGATTCAGGCATGACTAAGTTTAGGGTCAGCCTCAGTGGCCAAGGGACTACTTTTACTGATACTATGGCATAGTTTGATAGTTCTGGTGGCCACAAGTATGACATAGGAGCCTGGGGCTGGTCTATCCATGGTGATTTTGCCCAGAGCCAGGCAGAATTCTACAGTGCCTGACAACAACCTGCCTAGAATTTCTGGAAAGACAGGCACAGACAAGGCCAGATTATATATTATATAATTATATAATTATTAACTGGAATAAATACCTAATTCTTCAATGCCCAGATGATGTCACATGCCAACAAGTATCATGAACTTTCAGGAGACTGTGATATCACCTTATGATCAAAATAAGGTACCCCAAACTGACCATATAATAATCATATGGGAAAACTCTCAGAGAATTTAAAACAACTGTTGTAAGGAAATTCAATCAGCTTGAAGAAAAGACAGAAAAATGTTAGTATTCTAACAAAGAAATTTAACAAAGAGATGGAAGCTATTAAAAAAATCAAATAGATTTTTTTCCACATCAAGTCTTACTATGTTGTCCAAATTGTTTTAGAACTCCTGTACTCAAGGGATCCTCCTATCCCAGGGTTCTGAGGAGCTGGGACAACAGGTGCTTGCCATTGTGCCCATCTACAAACAGAAATTCTTGAGATGAAAAATATGATCAGTGCAATTAAAATTGAGACAGAAGGCATCTATAGTAGCATATATCAAACAGAAGAAAGAATTGGTGAGTTTAAAGGTAGAGGCCACTAAAAACACATGTTGAAGGAGAAAAAATAAAAAATAGAAATAAAGAAAGCATACAGGAACTCTTGAATAATACTAAAAGAGCAAATATTTGGATCACTAGGGTTCAAAAAGTACTGGAGAAGGCCAAGGGAGTATAAAGATTATTCAAATAAATAATAGCATCAAGTTTCCCAAACCTACAGCAGGATACAAATATATAGGTGTAGGAAGATTAAAGGTCACCAGTCAGATTTAATTAATCCAAGTCTACCCTAAGACATTTTATTATCAATCTCTTAAAAGTGAAAGATACAGAACATTCTCAAGGTTGCAAGAGAAAAGAAACAACACATAAGTATGTTACAATTTGCTTGACATCAGATTTTTCAGTAGAAACCTTATAGACCAAAAGAGAGTAGCATGAGATTTTCTCAGTATTGAAGGGAGAAGATTGCCAACCAAGAATATTACACTCAACAAAGAAATTCTTTAGAAAGAAGAAGAGATAAAAACTTTCCCAGACAAATGGAAGCTGACAGAATATATCTCCACTGGACCTGTTCTTTAAGAAATGCTAAGGGAAACTACAGATGGTGGCACATGCCTGTAATTCCAGTTACTCAGTGTGCCAAGGCAGGAGAATTGAAAGTTCAAGGGCAACACAGACTGAACTTAAAAAAAAAAAGATTAATTAAGAAAGAAATGCTAAAGGGAGTTATTCAAACTTAAAGAAAGATGTTAAGGAGTAAAAAAAAAATACATATATATGAAGGTATAAAATTGCTTGGTAAGAGTAATTATGTGATTATCAAATGAATTTGCAATGTTCTAATATTGTAAGCATGATGCATCAATCTTTAATATTCTTAGTATGAAAATCAAAAATGAAATTAAAATAATAACTATATTAACATGTTAAGATGTAGATAGTTTAAAATGTAAAATGGGGACCAGCAGGTCAGGCCCAGCAACCTGCGGAGTGACAGAGCTGCTCCACGCGCCTGCAGGGTAGGCGGACCTGCGACCCACCAGCAGAAAAGGTCCAGCGGCCTGCTGAGGGGCAGGCCCGCCCCTCCCCCCGTGCCTGGAAGGTAGGCAGATCTGTGACCACCGGCAGATCAGGCCCAGCGGCCTGCTGAGGGGCGGAGCCGCCCCCTCCCCCCGCACCTGCAAGGTAGGCGGACCTGCGACCCACCAGCAGGTCAGGCCCAGCAACCTGCGGAGTGGCAGAGCTGCCCCACGCTCCTGCAGGGTAGGTGGACCTGCGACCCACCAGCAGAAAAGGTCCAGCGGCCTGCTGAGGGGCAGGCCTGCCCCCTCCCCCAGTGCCTGCAAGGTAGGCGGACCTGCGACCCACCGGCAGGTCAGGCCCAGCAACCTGCAGAGTGACAGAACTGCCCCACGCGCCTGCAGGGTAGGCGGACCTGCGACCGACCGGCAGAGCAGACCTAGCGGCCGGCCAGCGTGGTAGACAGATCACCCCAATTGGAGGAGGAGCACAGCCACTACCTGCCCTGCAAGGGAGATTTTTCAACTATACAAGAGCAATATAAATAAATAGAGGGAAAATTTCAAAAACACAACAGTTTCACCAAGCAAAAAGAAACGCAAGCAGTATGAAAAGACAAGGAAAGAAAGGACCACAAGCAATGCAGGTCAACTCAACTCTAGAAGAGGTAATAGCTGCAACAGATGGAATGTCAGATAAAGAGTTCAGGATATACATGCTTCAGATGATCTGGAGTCTCAAGGAAGACATGAGACAGCAAAATCAGACAATGAAAGATCACTTTGACAAGGAACTAAATAAACAAATCCAGGAAGCAAAAGATCAATTACACAGGGAGATAGAGGTAATAAAAAACAAACAAATAGAAATCCTAGAAATGCAGGAAGCAATAAACCAACTTAAAAACTCAATTGAGAATACTACCAGCAGAGTAGAACACTTAGAAGATAGAACATCAGACAATGAAGACAAAGTATCTCAACTTGAAAAGAACATAGACAGCTCAGCAAGACTGCTAAGAAACACATCCAAGAAATATGGGATAACATTAAAAGACCAAACCTAAGAGTCATTGGGATACAGGAAGGCACAGAGCTCCAAACCAAAGGAATAAACAATCTATTCAATGAAATAATATGAGAAAACTTCCCAGACTTGAAGAATGAGACAGAATCCCAAATCCTAGAAGCCCACAGGATGCCGAATGTGCAAAATCATAAGAGATCCACACCTAGACACATTATAATGAAGATGCCCAACATACAGAATAAGAAGAGAATTTTAAAAGCTACAAGAGAAAGGAAGCAGATTACATTTAGGGGTAAACCAATCAGGATAACAGCTGATCTCTCAACACAGACTCTGAAAGCTAGAAGATCCTGGAATAACATATTTCAAACACTGGAAGAAAATGGGTTCCAACCAAGAATCATGTATCCGGCAAAATTAAGCTTCAGGATGGAAGATGAAATTAAAACCTTCCACGATAAACAAAAGTTAAAAGAATTTGCAGCTAGAAAACCATCTCTTCAAAAAATCCTTGGCAAAACATTACAGGAAGAGGAAATGGAAAATAACAATGAAAACCAACAGTGGGAGGTAGGACAGTAAAGGGGGGAAAGTAATCAAAGAGGAAAACAAATCAGGTTTAGTAACATTAATAAACAAATATGGCTGGAAGAACAAACCATATTTCAATAATAACCCTAAATGTTAATGGCTTAAACTCACCAATTAAGAGACACAGGCTAGTTGAATGGATCACAAAACAAGACCCAACAATATGCTGCCTACAAGAGACGCATTTGATAGGAAAAGATATACATAGACTGAAGGTGAAAGGTTGGGAAAAATCATATCACTCATATGGACTGCAGAAACAAATAAGAGTGTCCATACTCATATCTAATAAAATAGATTTCAAGCCAAAGTTAATCAAAAGGGATAAAGAGGGACACTACATACTGCTCAAGGAAACCATATACCAACAAGACATAACAATCATAAATATATATGCCCGAAACAATGGTGCAGCTATGTTCATCAAGCAAACTCTTCTCAAGTTCAAGAGTCCAATAGACCACCATACAATAATCATGGGAGACTTCAACACACCTCTCTCACCACTGGACAGATCTTCCAAACAAAAGTTAAATAAGGAAACTATAGAACTCAATAACACAATTAATAACCTAGACTTAATTGACATATATAGAATATACCACCCAACATCAAGCAGTTACACTTTTTTCTCAGCAGCACATGGATCCTTCTCAAAAATAGATCATATATTATGTCACAGGGCAACTCTTAGACAATATAAAGGAGTAGAGATAATACCATGCATCTTATCTGATCATAATGGAATGAAACTGAAAATCAACGACAAAAGAAGGAAGGAAAAATCAGGCATCACTTGGAGAATGAACAATAGGTTACTGAATGATCAATGGGTTTTAGAAGACATCAAGGAGGAAATTAAAAACTTCTTAGAGTTAAATGAAAACACAGACACAACATATCGGAATCTATGGGACACATTGAAAGCAGTTCTAAGAGGAAAATTCATTGCTTGGAGTTCATTCCTTAAAAAAAGAAAAAAACCAACAAATACATGATCTCATACTTCATCTCAAAATCCTAGAAAACGAAGAGCAAAACAACAGCAAAAGAAGTAGAAGGCAAGAAATAATTAAAATCAGAGCTGAAATTAATGAGATCGAAACAAAAGAAACAATTGAAAAAATTGACAAAACTAAAAGTTGGTTCTTTGAAAAAATAAATAAAATCGACAGACCCTTAGCCATGCTAACGAACAGAAGAAGAGAGAGAACTCAAATTACTAGCATACGGGATGAAAAAGGCAATATCACAACAGACACTTCAGAAATACAGAAGATAATCAGAAATTATTTTGAATCCTTATACTCCAATAAAATAGAAGATAGTGAAGGCATAGATAAATTTCTTAAGTCATATGATCTGCCCAGATTGAGTCAGGAAGAAATAGACAACCTAAACAGACCAATAACAATTGAGGAACTAGAAGAAACCATCAAAAGACTACCAACTAAGAAAAGCCCAGGACCGGATGGGTATACAGCAGAGTTTTACAAAACCTTTAAAGAGGAACTAACACCAATACTTTTCAAGCTATTTCAGGAAATAGAAAAAGAGGGAGAACTTCCAAATTCATTCTATGAGGCCAACATCACCCTGAAGCCTAAACCAGACAAAAACACTTCAAAGAAAGAAAACTACAGACCAATATCTCTAATGAACCTAGATGCAAAAATCCTCAATAAAATTCTGGCGAATCGGATTCAAAAACATATCAAAAAAATTATACACCATGATCAAGTAGGATTCATCCCTGGGATGCAAGGCTGGTTCAATATATGGAAATCAATAAATGTTATTCACCACATCAATAGACTTAAAAATAAGAACCATATGATCATCTCGATAGATGCAGAAAAAGCATTCGACAAAGTACAGCATCCCTTTATGTTCAAAACTCTAGAAAAATTAGGGATAACAGGATCATACCTCAACATTGTAAAAGCAATCTATGATAAGCCACAGGCCAGCATCATTCTGAATGGAGAAAAATTGAAGGCATTCCCTCTAATATCTGGAACAAGACAGGGATGCCCTCTCTCACCACTTCTGTTCAACATAGTCCTCGAAACACTGGCCAGAGCAATTAGACAGACGAAAGAAATTAAAGGCATAAAAATAGGAAAAGAAGAACTTAAATTATCACTATTTGCAGATGACATGATTCTATACCTAGCAGACCCAAAAGGGTCTACAAAGAAACTACTGGAACTAATAAATGAATTCAGCAAAGTGGCAGGATATAAAATCAACACACATAAATCAAATGCATTCCTGTATATCAGCGACAAATCCTCTGAAACGGAAATGAGGACAACTACTCCATTCACAATATCCCCCCCAAAAAATAAAATACTTGGGAATCAACCTAACAAAAGAGGTGAAAGACTTATACAATGAAAACTACAGAACCCTAAAGAGAGATATAGAAGAAGACCTTAGAAGATGGAAAAATATACCCTGTTCATGGATAGGCAGAACTAACATCATCAAAATGGCGATATTACCAAAAGTTCTCTGTAAGTTCAATGCAATGCCAATCAAAATCCCAACAGCATTTCTTGTAGAAATAGATGAAACAATCATGAAATTTATATGGAATAATAAAAGACCCAGAATAGCAAAAACAATGCTAAGCAGGAAGTGTGAATCAGGCGGTACAGCGATACCAGACTTCAAACTATACTACAGAGCAATAGTAACAAAAACCGCATGGTACTGGTACCAAAACAGGCGGGTGGACCAATTGTACAGAATAGAGGACACAGTAACCAATCCACAAAACTACAACTATCTTATATTTGATAAAGGGGCTAAAAGCATGCAATGGAGGAAGGATAGCATCTTCAACAAATGGTGCTGGGAAAATTGGAAATCCATTTGCATCAAAATGAAACTGAATCCCTTTCTCTCGCCATGCACAAAAGTTAACTCAAAATGGATCAAGGAGCTTGATATTAAATCAGAGACACAGCGTCTGATAGAAGAAAAAGTTGGCTATGATCTACATACTGTGGGGTTGGGCTCCAAATTCCTCAATAGGACACCCATAGCGCAAGAGTTAACAACTAGAATCAACAAATGGGACTTACTCAAACTAAAAAGTTTTTCTCAGCAAAAGAAACAATAAGAGAGGTAAATAGGGAGACTACATCCTGGGAACAAATCTTTACTCCACACACTTTAGATAGAGCCCTAATATCCAGAGTATACAAAGAACTCAAAAAATTAGACAGTAAGATAACGAATAACCCAATCAACAAATGGGCCAAGGACCTGAACAGACACTTCTCAGAGGAGGACATACAATCAATCAATAAGTACATGAAAAAATGCTCACCATCGCTAGCAGTCAGAGAAATGCAAATCAAAACCACCCTAAGATACCATCTCACTCCAGTAAGATTGGCAGCCATTATGAAGTCCAACAACAACAAGTGCTGGCGAGGATGTGGGGAAAAGGGTACACTTGTTCATTGTTGGTGGGACTGCAAATTGGTGCAGCCAATTTGGAAAGCAGTATGGAGATTTCTTGGAAAGCTGGGAATGGAACCACCATTTGACCCAGCTATTCCCCTTCTCGGTCTATTCCCTAAAGACCTAATAAGAGCATGCTACAGGGACACTGCTACATCGATGTTCATAGCAGCACAATTCACGATAGCAAGATTGTGGAACCAACCTAGATGCCCTTCAATAGATGACTGGATAAAAAAATGTGGCATTTATACACAATGGAGTATTACTCTGCATTAAGAAATGACAAAATCATAGAATCTGGAGGGAAATGGATGGCATTAGAGCAGATTAAGCTAAGCGAAGCTAGCCAATCCTTAAAAAACAAATGCCAAATAACTTCTTTGATATAAGGGGAGTAACCAAGGACAGGTAGGGACGAAGAGCTTGAGAAGAAGATTAACATTAAATAGGGATGAGAGGTGGGAGGGAAAGGGAGAGAGAAGGGAAATTGCATGGAAATGGAAGGTGATCCTCAGGGTTATACAAAATTACATATAAGAGGAAATGAGGGGTAAGAGAAGAATAATACAAGTGGAAGAAATGATTTACAGTAGAGGGGGTAGAGAGAGAAGAGGGGAGGGGAGGGGAGGGAAGGGGAGGGGGGATAGTAGAGAATAGGATAGACAGCAGAATACATCAGACACTAGAATGGCAATATGTAAATCAATGGAAGTGTAACTGATGTGATACAGCAATTTGTATATGGGGTAAAAATGGGAGTTCATAACCCACTTGAATCAAATTGTGAAATATGATATATTAAGAACTATGTAATGTTTTGAACGACCCACAATAAAAAAATTAAAATGTAAAATGGGAGCTCAAAAATTCAAAAATTTGGAGAGGTATGAGTGTAAATGTATTTTTCATATTAGCATATTTTCTGTTGTTCTTTAGTTTGTTTTTTTCTTACCTTTATAGTCCTTAAGTTACTATCATTTCAAAATAGATTATTATAATAAAAATTTCTTTTTGTAAGCCATATAGTAACGACAAAGCAAAAATCTGTAATAGGCAAACCAAAAATAATAAACAAGAAATCGAAACACACTTCTAGAATAAATCTCTTAACCACAAAAGAAGATGGTAAGAGAGAGGGAGAAAGAAAGGAGCTACAATAATAATAGAAAGAAAATTACAGGATGGCTATCACAAGGCTTTATCTATTGGTAATTATCTTGAATATAAGTGGATTAATGTCTTCAGGTAAAAGACACAGAGTGAGTGAATGGATAAAAAAATTCCCCAAAATATGCTTCTTACAAGAAACTCATTTCACCTCTTAGAATACACAAAGACTGAAAGTGAAGGGACAGAAGAGATTCCATGTAAATGAAATCCAAAAGAAAGCAGGAGTAACTATGATTATATCACATAAAACAGACTTTAAAAAGAAGCAAAGAATGTTACATAATGACAAAGGGGTTGATTCAGCAAGAGGAAATAACAATTCAAAAATATTTAAGTCCCTAATATCAGAACACAAATATTTAAAGAAAATATTCATAGACTTAAAGACATGGAGAGAAACCAATACAACAATCACTGGGGACTTTAATACATCATTTCCAGCAATGGACAGATCATCTAGACAGAAAATTAACAAAGAAATGGCAGGCTGAAATTGTACTCTATATCAAATGAATTTAACAGGCATATAAAGAAATTCCATCTGACATCTGATGAATGCATATTTTTCTCATCAGCACATGGAACATTCTACAGAATAGATTTGTGATAGACCACAAAGGAAGTCTCAACAAATTTTTAAAAATCTAAATCATATCATCTATCTTCTTCTGGCCACAATACAATAAAACTAGAACTTCAACAAAAGAAAAACTTTGAAAATTATACAAATACATGAAATCGAACAACTTACTTTTGAACAACTAATGGATCTAGAAAGAATCAAGAAATAAATTTAAAAATTTCAAAACCTATGGAATACACTAAAGCCAGTATCAAAAGAAAGTATGTAGCAATCAACGCCTTCATAAAAGTAAAACTCAAATAAACAATCTATTGGTGCATTTCAAGGAACCAGAAAAATGAGAACAAATCAAACCCTAAATTAGTAGAAGGGAAAAAAATAACAATTGGAGCAGAAATAAATGAAATGGAGACTAAAAAATTAATACAAAAGATCAATGAGACATAAAAATACACAATAAGTGTAACTCCACATCATGTACAAGAATGGAAAGTTATACTGCACATATGTAAAATATGTCAAAATACATTCTACTGTCATGTATATCTATAAAGAACAAGCTAAAAAAGGTTAAAAAATCAGTGAAACAAAGAGTTAGTTCTTGGAAAAGATATACAATAGTGACAAACCTTTAGCTTGACAAGAAAATAAGAAAACACAAAATAGAGAAGACATTATAATTGATATCACATAAATACAAAAGATCATTGGAGATTATAATGAATAACTATATACCAACAAATTTTATAAGTTAGAAGAGATGAAAAAATTCACATACAACTTACCAAGAAGCATGAAGACATAAAAAATCCAAACAGACCAATAACAAGTAATGAGATTGAATTAGTAATAAAAATCCTTCCAGCAAAGAAAACCCAAGACCAGATGGTTTCACTGCTGAACATTTAAAGAACTAATATCAATTATCCTAAGTTATTTCAAAAAGTAGAAGAAAGGAGTTCTCCAATCTCATTCTATGAGGTCCACATTACCCTGATACTAAAACCAGATAAGGAAGGACACAACAACAACCAAAAAGAAAACTATAAGCTGAAATCCTTGATGAACAAGATGCAAAAATGCTCAACAAAAATATTATCAAATAGAATAAAATGGCATTAAAACCATTATTTACCATGATCAAATGTGAATGGCTCAACATATGCAAATAAATAAATGTGATACACCATATCAACAGAATGAAGGATAAACTCTACATGGTCATCTCAATAGATGCAGAAAAGGCATTTGATAAAATTGAACATCCCTCATAATAAAAGCACCAAACAAATTAAGTCTAGAAGGAATACATCTCAACATAATAAATGCCAGTTATAATAAACCAACAGCCAGCATTATACTGAATAGGGAAAAACTAAAGTCCTTTCTCCAAGGTCTGTAACAACACAAGGATACCCTCTTGCACTACTTTCATTCCACGTAGTCCTTGAAGTCCTAGTCAAAGCAATTAGAGATATAGATAAAAAAGAGATAAAGGGCACCCACATTGGAAAAGAAGTCTACTTGTTACCATAGAAAATCCCAAAAATTTCACCAAAAATTATTACAACTAATAAATGAACATAGCAAAATTGTAGTCTACAAAACCAACATATACAAATCAGCAGTGTTGTTATGAATTATCTGAAAGAGAAATCAAAAAAGCAATCCCATTTACAATAGCTGCAAAAATACCTAAGAACAAATTTAACTAAAAGTTAAAAGATCTCTACGATGATTATTATAAAATATTGATGCAATAAATTGAAGAAGGTACAAAAAAGTGGAGACATCCCATGTTTATGGTTTAGAAGAACCAAATATTATTAAATAGTCCATACTACCCAAAGTGATTTATAGATTCAATTCAATTCCTAACAAAATACCAATGACATTCTTCACAGAACTAGAGAAAGTAATCCTAAAATTAATATAAAATCACAGAAAACCCCAAATAGCTAAAGGCATCTTAAGCCAAAAGAACAAATAGGAGGCATTATACTACCTGACTTCAAATCATAGTACAAAACTTTAGCAATCAAAACAGCATGGTAATTGATATAAAAATGGGTGTACAGACCAATGAAACCACATAGAGAGCCCCGAAATAAACCCATGCATCTATAGACAACTGATTTTCAACAAATATGCTAAGAACACACATCAAAGAAAGAACAGTCTCTTCAATAAATAGTGTGGGAAAAATTTGGGTATCCACATGCAGAAGAATGAAGCTAGATCCCCATCTCTCATCATTTACCACAATGAACTCAAAATGAAAAGACTTAAGTGAAAAATTGAAAACTATGAAATTACTAGAAGAAAACAAAGGTGAGACACTTCAGGACATCAGAATGGGAAAGGATTCGGGGGACATTACCTGCAAAGCAGAAAAAACAAAAGCAAAAACAAACAAATGGAATTACATCATCATTAAAAGCTGCTTCAGAGCAAAGGAAACACACTTCTCTCTCTTCATATTGGGTATGCTGAACCGGAGCCTCAAACACGCGATCTGCTTCCAGTCAAGATATCTTTTAGCCCTTGTTGATGAACATTCTTCTTTATTTAGCTATCCCAAAATAACCTCAATACTTAAATATCTTATTTTACAGCAACTTTTAAAGAAATCAGCATGCCTATATGTTGCTTTATTAAACATTCCCCTTTCACCTGCAGGAGTCAAAAGCCAATCTTGCATGTTTCATTCTCCATATTTAGGCTATTTGACTTTAAGATTTTTCTGGCTATTTATTTCTCTGCATCAGAAAACTCTAGGCATTAAGTGTCTTCTGATGGCTTCCAAGTAAATCAAAGGGAAGATTATACCCCTATCTGTTAATCCCCACCTACCCTTCTCTTTATAAAAGAAACAGAAATTTGATGGGGAGTGTGCCTGTGGTGAAGGTGTAACAGGGCCATGCTGTTAAGATCTTTCCAATCCTGGGACACCTTCTCAGTAAATTTAATTTCCTCTCTAATTTCTTTTCTAACTTTTAGAGAAGAGGCCCTTCCATGCAGATGGTCACATCACTTACCAGTTCTATGACCAAAACTCTCAAGAGTTTTTCCTTTTCTCATCTATATGACAGATGCCACCCTCTGAACTAGGTAACTCTAAAGATTAAATGAAATATAATATAATAGTTATATATTATATCCCATTTAACATATAATATTATATATTAAATATATAGAATATAATAATATAATAATCATACATATTATATCTCATTTAATATAATCAAAGAGCCTATTATGGTGCTTGCTGTATAAGAAGAGTTGGAGATGTGAGGTCTTTACTCCTCCCTCCACCTAGACAACACCTCAGGACAAACTGCCTTTTTAATCAGAATGTGATTGTAATACAAGTAGTTGACAGATCACATTCTGAGAGATCCTGCTTTAGAATCATAAAAGTATCTGAAGACAGAGCTAGAAGAGACTGCAAATTATCTCATTCAACACCTATTTCCCATTTTGTTGATAGGGAGACCAAGTTTAGGTGACTCACCTAAGGTCACACTAAGGAGGCAGTAACTGGGCTAAAATAGGAACTCAGCTCCCTGAATAGTTAGGGTGACTGGCTACACCAGGTGGCTACCTCCTCTGTATCAGGAAACAGTGCCTTTCCTGGCTCTGGCTGAGGTTGCCTCCAGCAGCTCCTTGGCTTAAGTTCTCAGTTCTTTTAGTCAAGTCTTCTAGAAATTGTTTCTGTAAGGATTACTCCTTTATAGCAGCCCATATATATATACACCGAGCCTTGTTGAGAGTATTTTCAAGTTACAAAAAATTTTCTTCATTTATTTCTTTGATTACAGTGAGTACTTTGCTATTCTTTAACATTTTCCCTCTAGAATCTTTCTTTTTTATTTATTTATTTTTTTATTGGATGTTCACAACATTACAAAGTTCTTGACCAACCATATTTCATACATTAGAATCTAGTGGGTTATGAACTCCCATTTTTACCCCAAATACAGATTGCAGAATCACATCGGTTTCACATCACATTTTTACATACTGCCATATTAGTGACTGTTGTATTCTGCTACCTTTCCTATCCTCTACTATCCCCCCTCCCCTCCCCTCCCATCTTCTCTCTCTATAGAATCTTTCTTAATTGAGGTGACATCTTGTTGTAATAGTCCCTTTTTCATCATCTTTTTTTTTTTGAGTCTTTTCCTTCACTAAGGGTTTGTCAACTTTATCTTTTCAAAGAACCAAATCTTTGTTAAATTGATCCTTCTTACTGTTCTTTTAGTTTGTATTTCATTTATTTCTGCCCTTATCATTATTATTTATTTCCTTCTACAGTGTTTTTTTAGTAGGTTTTGACAAACTGTGCACTATGTTGGAGCCTGAAGGATGCACTTTTTTTGCAGGTTTCATGAGAGAGAGGTCCCTCTGGTAGTTCAGGTATATGGATTACTCTTTTAGTATTGTCAGCAATGCTGTCTGACAGGGTGTGGGAGTAACCTGTGCTGAGGTTCTGCACAGATGCAGTTTCCACACCATTGTGTATTATTCTCTGTTATTGCTATGGTGGTGAATATCTAGGAGTAGTATTTCAGACTCTCCCCCAGATATGTATACTTGGGATTGGGTCAATGGCTGGGGACTTTCCTATTAAGTATCTGTCAAGGTTAAAGCAGGGCTGGGTTGTTACTAGAGTATAGTGCAATTTTTGTGAATTGTGTTGGGAGTGTAGCTCAGCATCAGAAGACCCACCAAACATGCTCAGAGTGCCAGGACTTGATCCTCAGCACTGTGCAGAAAGAAGAAAACACCAAAACATTAATAAAAAAGATAAAGAAATAAAGTAAAAACCAAATGACAACCACCACCACAAAATAAAAGAAGGAAGCAAAAATAAAATGGAATAAACTAATTTCTTTTAAATAATAAAATATAAATTTAATTTTTAAAAGGGAATAAAAAAGTGAAAATAAAAAAAGAAAAATTAAAAATTAAAAAGAAAAAGGAGAAATTGAATAAAGTAGGGAAAGTCAAAAAAGGGAAAAGAAAAAAGGAAAAAAGAAAGTACAAAGGAGGGAAAGAAAAAAGTTAAATAATAAAGAAGAAAAAATAGAGAAAAATATACACAACAGCAATAACAACAATAGAAAAAATATATACACAACAATAACCAAAATTGTATAATTAATAAAAATTATAAAAATTAAAAATATCTGCTCTGCTGAGGTGCTTAATTATGCAGGCAAGAGTGGATGTTTGCAATCACAGTGATCAGAGTTTCTCTCCTTGTCTTAGGCTGTGTACCTCTTGGAGAGGTCAAAGCCTGGACATTATTTTTCCTCTTTTTTCCTTAGCTGTGCTTTCCAGTCTTTTGGGGGGACTGGTTTGTGGTCAGATCCAGTTGGAATATCTCTCAGCCCTGCATGCCAGAAGGAGCTAGGGTTATGTGGGCTGTGCAGTCTGACTTCAGAGCAGATGCTGACATTGTCATGCATCACAAAGCTAGTGCGGAGTGTGGCACTCAACTGGCACAGGTTACCTCTGGGGACTTTTGCACTGTGAAGTCCAAGGACAGGGTTGACATTGGGCTCTGCAGCATGTAGGGGACTGTGATATGGTTTGTGCTGCACACTCTGAAAAAAAGAAGCAGCTATGGAGTCACAGCTATCTGTGCTGGGGAGGGTGATGTCAGAGACCCACAGGATCCACTGCCCATGACTATGATGTTTCAAGACTTGGTTCCTGCATGAAACCTCACATGCAACTACTTGTTTCTACAGACTCCTGCAGCTGGTTTCTCAAATGACTGGTTTTAAAAGGGAAGCATCCTTAAGGATTGTAATCCAGTTTCTCACTGCATAGAGTTTTCAGCAGTCTCTTCCTGGGGTCACACTGACCCTCAAGTTAGCCACTCACAGAGTCAGTGTAGCAATGTTGCTGCAGGGACCCAGAGACAGGAAAACGCAAGAACCTTGGACTCTCAGAGATGTTCTTGCAGACAGGACCCTCTCAAGATGGCTCCCTGTAAAGCACCATGATAATATGCCAAGGATGGAGAACTTCTCCAGAGTCAGTTTGCTTTGTAGTCAATTTGCAGATCCCAGGTCTATTGTCCATTTAGACTGTATTTCTGCAGGGTGCAGATTACTGTGCTCATGGTGCTCATCAAGACTCTCCCTCTTTCACCTCCGCCCTTACCCTCTACTAGCTGCTACTCGATAGGTGCTGGGGTACTCTGTTTCACCCTCTCTCCCACCATCTATTCTCTAGGTTTCTCCAAGTCTCTATCTGGTTCACTGTGGAATTTTGGTATCCTCTTGAGTCACCCACCTCAATATACAACTGGTTTCCAGTTGTTTTGATTTTATTTTGTGGAGAAATGGGCAAGTGCCGGTTGCCTCTAATCCACCATCTTGAATCCTTTTTTTCCCTTTTTATAGAAATTTTTTTTCACCTTCTCTGTTTTTTGAGGTATTACTTATTGTGCCAATCACTTTTGTGTTCCTTGGATACATAAACATGTATTTTATGTATAAAATTTATATATAAGTATAAAATATTTTTTCAAAAATATATAAAACATTTTTCTTTTACTATTTTAAAAATAATTTTGATTCTGTCACTTCATTTCTGAGTTTAAAAATTTCTATTCATGTTATTCTTTCATGTCGTATCCTTTTCTTCATGTCTCTAAGCTTGTTTTGAAATAGTATGTAACAGTCTTGCTTTTTTAAGCATATTTTTCTGGTGTGCTTTTATTTTCTAGAAGATATTTTTGTGTTCATTCTGTTAACTAAGTGTGAATGGGATTTGGCCTTGATTCTTGTCTTTTATTCATTTGTTTTGGTGAATTTACTTTGAGAAGGAGACTTGGTTCAAATACTCTTTCTAAACTTTGCTTTTCTGACTTCTTTGTTTTCAGGTCATTTGAAAGCATATAGTAGCTTGCTTTCTGAGGTTTACTGGTTGTTTTTCCTTCCTCTGCTTCTTTATGAACCTGATTTTCAGCTCTTTGTCTCTGTCCTGCTTGATTTTTTTCCCCTATAAGAAGTATCTCCTCAGTGGAGAAACTGGGTCAGACTTTTGTCCTGGAAGGGAACCCTGGTGGTCAGTTCTGAAAGTTCAAGACCACGTTTCTCCAGTCCCTTCAGTACTTTCCCTAATCCTGGACTGGGCATAGTCTCTCCCAATTTCTGTCTCAAGTTGGCCCACAGGGTTTCCCGGGGAATATCTGTTGGCTATTTGGGGGTTCTCTTTCCTCAGGTCCATTAGAAGCCCCAGTTCTTCCTTCTGTATCCTCCCTGCACACATATCAATAACACAGATTAGTGGTAGTTGGTGACTAGACCCATCTACTTGCCTCTGGGGTTTCATAGAGATCTCTTTTCACCTAGTTTTGTTGTAAATGTCATTTGTGGGTTTGGTTTTGTTATCTAGTTATTTTATTTTTCTGTAAGGATTCAGAAAGATCCTCAAATAATCCTGCCACTGCTGCTGCCATTGCCCCAGAATCTGTTAATTAATTGGTCTGGATGCTTGTCTGTTTAGTTCAGAAACTTTTCTTTCTTTAATATGAGGTGGAATCAAAATCAGCATTAGTCCCACTTACTAACAGACCTAACCCCTCGGTTTTGGTTTTCTCATTTGTGAAGAATATATCATTACAATTCTTCCAGCCAACTCTAATTAATTACTTAATCCATTATTTGCTAAGCATCTGGACGCTGATGAATCAGATAGAACCTGTCTCCAAGGAGTTCAGCTTAATGGGGATTAATAATAATATATTTAACATTTATGGAGTGTTTACTGAGTTCCAAGTCTTATACGAAGCATCTTTCATACATTATTTCATTCGATTTTTACAACAACTCTCCGAGGTAGATTCTATTTTTGCATGCAATTATCAGATAGGTAAACAGGAGTAACTTGACTAAGGTCACTCATTTGTCTATCCATTCATTCAACATACATTTATTTAGTCCTATTTATATAATACTGAGAAAAAATGCAGAAAGACTTTGCTCATATATTTCTTAGAGTCCAATTAAAAAATAGCCATCAATCCCCAATTGCCGAAATAAACATACAATTTCAATAATAATAATGATTGCCTCATAATATTCATTTCTCTCTTCTTGGTAGCACTTCCTTACTTTTTAATGAACTATATTGTCACTCAGGTGAAAGGTACATTCCCAGCATCTCTTGCAGCAAGTTATGGTCATGTGGCTGAATTCTAGTCAATGAGCCAGAACAAAGGCACATTGCAAGTGACATGTGCAACTTCCAGAAAAAGTGAGAGAAGTACATTTTCTTGCCCAAGCTTCCTGGTCCTTAACATGCTAATATGAGAATTGGAATTTCATCAGGTGGTGAACTCTGGGTAATTTTAGAAGCTTCCATTAAGATGGTGAATTGGGGAATAAGAAGGAGCCTGGGTCCCTGATGACAAAGTGGACCTGGGATTCCTAACTTTGGACTTCTGGTTATGAGAGAAATATAAACTTTTATCTTGTTTAAGTGTCTGTTGGTGGGTTTCTGTTACATGCAGCTCAATCTAATTATGACTGAGTACCTTTAACTGATACCATGGAAGAAGGACCCAATGCCAGGGAGCACTGGTTAGAGACAATCTAATCATGTCGGGGAAGACTTTTTTTTAAAGAGAGAGAGGGAGAAGAGAGAGAGAGAGAGAGAGAGAGAGAGAGAGAGAGAGAGAGAGAGAATTTTTTAATATTTATTTTTCAGTTTTCGATGGACACAACATCTTTATTTTATTTTTTATGTGGTGCTGAGGGTCGAACCCAGCGCCCTGCACATGCCAGGGGAGTGTGTTACTGCTTGGGCCACATCCCCAGCCCAGGGAAGACTTTTCAAGAGAAACAGTGACCAATCTGGATTTCAGGAAAGATCAGGATGGAAGATCAAGATCTGAGTGAGAGCCCAAGTTTGTGTTTTTGTTTTGTTTTGTTTTGTTTTTTACAAAGGAACATTTTGTATGGGGTCTGTAGTGCAGAGAAAGATTGAAGGGGCAAGAATGTGTGTGGTGGGGCCAGTAGTGCAGGTGTCAGATGAAGTTGGTTGGTGTCATGAAGCTGGGGAGAAGGGGGACAGGTTACAGAGACAGTTAGAAGATAAAATCAACGAAATCCAATAATGAACTGGAAGAGCCCGTGAAGGAGAGGAAGCTGCCTGCACTGCTTGTGGGTTTCTGGGTGATGTAATCAGATGGAATTTGTGCTGAAAACAGTGGAGGAGCCTGGTTTGGAGGACATGATCATGAGATCAGATTTGGCCATGAAGGGTACAAGGTGTTTGTGTTAGTTTACTAGGGTTTCTACAACAAATTGCTATACATGGAATGGTTTAAAACAACAGACATTTGTTCTCAAGAGGTCAAGAGTCTGAAGTCAAGGCATCGGCAGGACGGTACTCCCTGTGAGGTCTTTAGGGGAGGATTCTTCTTTGCTTCTTCCTAGCTTCTGGTGGTTGCTGGTAATCCTTGGCATCCCTTGGGGATGTACAAATAGCTGCATCACTCCAGTCTCTGTCTCCATTATCACACAGCATTCTCCATGTGCATCTGGTTCTGGGTCTTTTTTTCATAAGGGCATCTGTCATATTGGATTTAGGACCCACCCAAATGAGTATGATTTCATCTTAACTCTTTACATCTACAAAGACCTATATCCAGTTAAGGTCACATTCATAAGTACCTACAATTAGGACTTCAGCATGTTTTTTTGGGGAGGGAGGCACAAGTAAACCCAAGCAGGGCCTTTGCACTTTCTAGATGTAGGGACAAAGTGGGCAATAGCTGTGTGGATCAATAGTGATAGGGCTGTGGAGGGAAAGGGAGATGGCAGAAAGCAAGAGGTGCCAATGTGGAGAGAGAAATGCTAAAACAGGGAAATGAAGTGGAGAACCAGGAGACAGGGATGTAGGAAAGACAGGACAAAGAGGGCCCATGCAGAAGATGCTAAAAGTAAATTCACCACTGAATGGGATTTTTTGAGGCAGACAAGGAGCAGTGTGGTCAGAAGCATTAAGACACGGGAGTCACTTGTTGTCAAAGGACTGTGCAGTCTCCAGTGTGGCCAGTGTGTGGGGAGTGATATAGCCGTGGAGGGGTCCTGGGTCTTGAGGGATTTGGGATTTGTGCTAAAAGCTTCTTGGTTAACCCTAAAGACAAAGGGAAGCTGCTAGAAGTTCTAGTAGGATCAACAAGATTGGGTTTGGGTGTTAAACAAAGACTAGACGGCCACATTGTAAATGGCCAAAGAGGTTTTTGTGGAGGTTTTGGTGAGTAAGGAAGGGCATCAGCCCCTACGGATCCTGACTCTGATTTCTGATCTGAAACACACCTCTTGCCCCTGTGGTTTTGCTGAACATTTGGCCTGAGAGGCCATTCAAGAGTTTTGACTTTTTACCCATCTCTCCTCTCCCCTTAGGCCTGTGGGATTCCCTTAGGCTAGTGGGGACAGGGAGACAGGGTTTGGACATTGACAAAGTTATACACATGAAATCGCTTGAAAACCAGGAAGAAAGAAAAATGTGGCACATATACACAATGGAGTTTTATTCAGACATAAAAAAATAAAATAAAACTATGGCATTTGCAGGAAAATGAATGAAGCTAGAGACCATTATGTTAATCGAAATAAGTCAAACTCAGAAGGTCAAGGGTCATATGATTTCTCTCCTATGTGGAAGCTAGGAAGGAAAAAGGAAAACAAAGGTGGGAGTGAACCTCCTAAAATCAAGGGGAAATAGTAGAGGAAAAGGACCCAGAAATGGGAGGTGGGGAGACAGTGGGGAGTGCTGGGGAGCGATATTGGCTAATTGTTATATTGTGTACATGTAAAGACAGATTCTATCAACATGTACAACTATAAGACAGTGATAAAAATGTGGAATAAAATAAAACCAGAAAGCATTTTACATAACTTGGTTATCAGATAGACTTGGGTTCACATTTTTAAAAACAGCTTTATTGATATCATTTACATGACAAAAGTTCACCTGCTTAACGTGTATAATTTGATTTTTTTTGTATTTTCAGAGTTGTATCAGCATCATTATAATCTAATTTTAAAACAGCTTTGCCATTCCCATAAGAAAACTTGTTCTTGGCTGCAAATTCTGATGCTATATAGCTATGTAACTGAGAGTAACTTAGTCTCTCTGGGCCTCAGTTTCCTCATCCTGTAGGCAGAAACAGCAACATATAATTTCATAGGCTTTTTTAAGGATAGAATGGGATATCAAAGAGCTCCCTTAACATGCCTTCTTGCACAAGTTAAACCCTTTATAAATTTTGAGTTCCCTAAATTAATGTTGGCTGTGGATTAGTCAAGAATCACCCTGAGCAGATATTCATGAGTCACTGTCCCCGCATTCAAACCTGTTCTGAAGAGCTCACAGTCCCTAGATTTAACCAAATTCCTTTTATACACACACACACAAACATGCACGGGCACACCCACCCACCAATGTGCCAACATGCTACATCTCACACACCTGCACAAATATGCTAATACAAAACACAGAGAAGTAAGATCTCAGAGATTCGGAGTTCTGGAATTTTTCTATGCTTGTAAAACTAACTGCTCTTGAAATGTATCTTATTTTCATCTACATCTGTCTACGCCTATATTTAGCATAATGAATGTCTCTAACTTTCATTTCTTTGAGTGAAAATGAAGGATGTGGTTACCTACCTGTCTTTCTGCCCCATCCTAAACTCCTCCCCATTACCTGGTCTTGCAGGCCAAAAGGGTCCACCTAAAGTAACTCCTCCCATGACCTGACTCTGCTAAACACTATCTAAGCCACACCATCGGGGGGGCCCACTGCCATTTTCCCCTGAAGATGTGATCCTTTGGTGCTGAATAAAGCATCGCTGGCCCATGAGGTCTCCGTCCATTTTCTTTTTCTTTTTCTTTTCGTATTCTCTTTCACATGCTTTCAGGAAGTGCTTTGTGCTTGAAGATGTCCATCAGAACTATCCATAGACAAAATTATTAATTTGACAAGCTTGTATTTGGATTAATATGCATGCAGGTTGTTTTTAGTTAAATAATACAAGGCCATATTCTTAGCCTAGAGAATAATAATTTCTTGGATTGCTTCCATGTAGGATTAAGTATTTTTACATGTATCTTTATCTTTGCCTTGACCCTGAAAGTTAAGGAGGTTTCATATCCCACTGTTGGTATTATTATCACTCCCATTTGGGAGGAAGGAGGAAGGAGGCTGATGGAAAGGACACACCCTGGGAAGTGGAGGAGACTGGATGTGAACACAGGACCTACCCACAATGATGGGCCAACACAACTTCACATTAGGCTGTCTCCAAATGCCTCTGAGAATCTAGTTTAAGGAAACAGATCAAGCTTATTCTCAGAGGCACTGATGGATGAAAAGGCTGATCATTACTCCCAGAATCACCTCCACTGTGGCAGAGGCTGCTATCTTTTTTTAAAAAAAAATTGTTCTAATTAGTTATACTTGACAGTAGGGTGCATTTTGACACATCATACATAAATGGAGTATAACTTCTCATTCTTCTGGTTGTACACAATGAAGAATCACACCGGTTGTGTAGTCCTATATGCACATAAGATAATAATGTCTGATTTATTCTACTATCCTTTCTACCCCCATATCTACTCCCCTCCCTTCACTCCCCTCTGCCAAATCCAAAGTACCACTATCCCACCCCTACCCCTTATTGTGAATTAGCATCTACACATCAGAGAAAACTTTTAGCCTTTGGTTTTTTGGGATTAACTTATTTTGCTTAGCTTGATATTCTCCAGCTCCATCCATTTACTGCCAAATGCCTTAGTTTCATTCTTCTTTAAGGCTGAGTAATATTCCATTGTGTGTATATACCACATTTATTTTATCCATTCATCTGTTGAAGGGTACTTAGGTTGGTTCCACAGTTTAGCTGTTGTGAGTTGAGCTGCTATAAAGATTGATGTGTCTGCATCACTATAGTATGCTGGTTTTAAGACCTTTGGTTATATACCAAGGAGTGGGATAACTGGATCTAATGGTGGTTTCATTCCAAGTTTTCTGAGGAATCTCCCTACTGCTTTCCATAGTGGTTGCACCAATTTGCAGTCCTACAGCAATGTATGAGCATACATTTTTCTCCATGTTCTTGCCAATATTTATTGTTGCTTGTATTCTTGATAATTGCCACTCTGACTGGGGTGAGATGAAATCTTAGAATAGTTGATTTGCATTTCTCTAATTGCTAGAAATGTTGAAAATTTTTTTCATATATTCGTTGATTGATTGTATTTCTTTTTATGTGAATTATCTGTTCAGTTCCTTAGCCCTCTTATTAATTAGGTTATTTTGGGGTTTTTTTGATGTTAAGGTTTTTGAGTTCTTTATCCTGGAGATTAGTGCTCTACCTGAGGCACATGTGGTAAAGATTTTCTTCCATTCTGTGTGCTCTCTCTTCACGTTATTGATTGTTTCCTTTTCTGAGAAGATGCTTTTTAATTTGAATCCATTCCATTTATTGATTCTTGATTTTACTTCTTGCACTTTAGGAGTCTTGTTAAGGAAGTCAGTTCCTAAGCTGACATGGTGAAGATTTGGGCCTACTTTTTCTTTTATTAGGCACAGGGCCTCTGTTCTAGTGTTTAAGTCTTTGATCCACCTTGAGTTGAGTTTTGTGTGTGGTGAGAGATAGAGGTTTAATTTCATTTTGTAACATATGGATTTCCAGTTTTCCCAGCACCATGTGTTGAAGAGGCTATCCTTTCTCCAGTGAATGTTTTTGGCACCTTTGTCTACTATGAGATAACTGTATTTATGTGGGTTGGTCTCTGTGCCTCCTATTCTGTACCATTGGTTTACATCTCTATTTTGGTTCCAATACCATGCCAATTTTGTTACTACGGATGGCTCTGTAGTGTGATTTAAGGTCTGGTATTGTGATGCCTCATGTTTCACGCTTCTTGCTAAGGATTTCTTTGGCTATTCTGGGTCTCTTATTTTTCCAAATGAATTCATGATGGCTTTTTCTAGTTCTATGAAGAATGTCATTGGGATTACAAACTGCCATCTTAGTGGCCTAGGTAATAGTCTCCAATCCTGAGAAGGCAGCAGAATGATTCAAGGAGCATTACAAAGATCTAGATTTCCTGGCTCCACTCCAGATTGCTTACAGCAAAATTTTCTAAGGTGGGTCTGAGAAGCCATATTTCTGAAAAACTCCCAAGAAACCATTTTAGATAGAAAATATATTTATCAAAAGCAGGAGTGCAACAAAGTATAAACATTTAAGTTTTATGGCAAGCAAAGTCAATACACAAATTATAGTTTGTGGGAAACTGTCATAACACGTATGGGAGATCATAGGTGTTTTAGTCAAGGCAGCTCTAACTGCTGTACATGTGAACCATTATGCTCTGTGGATTACCACAATAGACCTTAATTTCTCTCATATCCAGTCCAAAATGCATGATTCTATCTGGCATGTAGCCATTCTCTGGGCAGAGGTTCAGGAACACAAACTCCTTCCACTTTGTGTATTGCCACCTTTAACATGGCTTCCAGGGTTGTTGTGGGAGGGAAATTAGTAGCAATTAGTATGGGTCGAACCTGGAAGTAGAACACACATCCATCCACACTTCATTGGCTAAAACTTACTCCATCAATGTACCTTAGCACAAGGAAGGTTGGGACATGTGGTCTGGCTGCTCTTAGGAGGATGGAGAAACAGATGAAGTGAACTTCTACCCTGTCTCTGCCCCCAAAGATTCATATTTTGCAAACTGATAACAATAAGGTAAGTGATCCAATTAAAAATGGGCAATGGATATGAACAGATCATTCACAGAAGCACAAATCCAGATGATTAATGAACAGTAAAAGATGTTCACATTCATTGGTAGGCAGAAAAGTGAAAAAAAGGGCTATTATTTTCCACCCATCAAATTGACAGAAATTAAAGAGTGATGACACCTAATACTGGTGGGAAGCAGGAGAAAAATACACTTGTGCACTGTTGGTAGAAATGGAAATTGGTACGACATTTTGGAAAGCCATCTGTCACTAACAATTAAAATTAAAAACACACATTTTTTTTCAACCATTCCAGGGATGCTCTCTGACAGAATAGAAGCGCTGTGTATGGATAGATGTATCCTAGGATAGTTGTTGCAACATTATTCACAGTGATAAAAATAGGACTTAGTTACCACCAATAAGGGAATAGTTTAATAAATCATAATTATTACTTGTGTAGAATATTTTGCAGTTTTAAAAAAAGGTGACTAAGAGGTATTTCTATGTGGTATTAATAAATGGGATAAAGATTCAGAGAAATGTACATGATTCCTTTTTATTTTTAAAGAATGAATGAAAGGACAATCTCTATCTCCCTTTTAAACCCCTCTCTCTCTTATCATCACAATCACCACCACCATCATCATCAATTGATGCTTGCATATGTATCTATGTGTGATTGATGAATAAAGAGAAAATTGTTAACATTGGCAGCCTTGACCAAGGAGTGTGGGTGAAAGAAATGAAGGAGGAACAAGAAGGTAACTCCTCATATTTAATATTGCAATTAAAGAGACAACGATGAAAAAATCAGCATGTATAAGACCTCATAAAAGTTATATATGTGTACATGAATTTATGGCTGTTAATGTGTTAGTCATATGCATCTCAGGGTGGAATTATAGGTGAGTTTTATCTTCTTCCTTTTATTTTTATACATTGTTTAAAGTTTTAGAATGAATAAACATATTAAACAGCCTCTTTATTACAAAGTTTCCTTAATGATTCTGATGATCAACCAGGCTTTATCACAAGCGTTTGACTACTTAGCTTTTAAAATGGAATTTCAGGCAGAGTGTTGGGAAACCATTTATGATCTCTTCCTCCTTGGAGCATGCTAAGATTGGCTTGGAGGGGAAATGATCATCCTGGGCATGAAATATCTTCCTTAGAGTCTGGGGAATGGGAGGATTGACTCCTAGTAGACATCAGTTAGTTTAAGTTCTTCATTTGAAGAACTTCTAGCATCTGAAACTTCTCGGTCAAGGAGGAGAGGTTGGTGGCAGGAAGGCATTGATTCTAGGAGGAAGGGCAGGGGCCATGGAGCCAAAAAGGTTGGAGTTTAAATATACTCTCAACCACTCACTACCCACATAATGTTGGACTTGTTATTTCACCTGCCTAAATCTGCTATGAGAAAGGGAGACAATGCATGTGGATGCTGGAGGTGGCCCAGCCATTTTGTGCGTGTATGACTTTGTAGGAAATCATGGGGTCACGATCCTGGTGAGACCTCCTTGCTCAGCTCAGCGGGTCATGGAGGAACAAGACACCTCATCAGAGTGAGGAGTCAGGGCTGATTCTTGACAAGAGAGTCTTTAAGATTCCTGTCCTCCTTGACCTCTGGACCCAGCTTCTTGTCCTTTTCCTGGCAAATTCTTGTGGGTTGGAATTAGTTGAATGTTATACATTGAGTGTGTATTTTCCAAATTCATATGTTGAAGCTGTAATCCCAGTGTGGATATATTTGGAATGTGATCTCTCAGGAGGTAATGAAGGTTAAATGAGTTCATAATGATGAGATCCTACTTCAATAGGGTTGGTGTCCTATCAAGAAGAGATAACAGACAGCTGTCTCAGTCAGATTTTTTTTTTTTTTTTTTTTTTTGCTGTGTAACTAAAGGAACTGACCAAAACAATTGTAGAGGAGAAAAAGTTTATTTGAGGGCTCATGGTTTCAGAGGTTTTAGTCCATAGAAGGCTGGCTCTACTCCTCGGGTTCAAGTTAAGGCAGAACATCAGGGAACTAAAGTACTGATTGAGTTAAGACCCTTACAACCCAATCATTTCTTCTCTGAACCTTCTTACACTGCCTCACACATGACTTTTTGGGGGATACCTCACATCCAAACCATAACAACAGCACTCCCTTTGTGTGTACTCACCAAAGAAAGGGCATGTTAAGAAGCAGTACTTTTTCTCTCTACAGGCTAGGAAGTAGTCCTCACTTGCTGGCCCTGATCTTGTGCTTTCTGGCCTCCAGAACTGTGAGAAATAAATTCTGCTATTTAGTCCATTTAGTCTATTAGTTTGTTATGGTAACCTGAGCAGACTAATTCAGTGAGGCTTTAGTTATAGATAATAAGATTCCTTCATTCCATTGTTTAGGGACAGGGTGCTCCTCAAGATGGCATAGAACCCATGACCTTCAATATGCTCTGGGCCTAGCAGGGAGACAGATGCATAACAGAATGAAAGCTCCTTCCTGCCTACCTGGGGAAGTACAGGGTGCTCCTAGAGCAAAGAGAATGACATAGAGATCCAGTGCCTATAACTCAAGATTTGCTAAGGAGGTCTCCAAGTTCTTTTTGTTTTAAAAGCTGGGAAAGTTCACATAAAAATCTTGCCTTCTATCTTCTCTCAAAAAATTAGTCTCTGGTCACATTGGGTGACCAGAGACACTGTAAGCTCTTTGTTTCTCAGTTCCCCACTGCTCCTTATTGTCTCCTTGCTCAGGCCCTCACTTCTGCTACCTTTTGTTTAAATTCCTGACATAAACTGTTGCTTTTTTAATGCTTGCAAACATGCACCTTCCCATGTTAGCCAGTGAGCGAGGGTAACCGAAACTAGGTCCAAAATCAAAATGCTGACCCTCTGAAAATCATTTGGCACCATTTTGTATCAAACTCAGGAAATTTCAGAGCTGAGAGGGACCTTGGAGATCACACAGTCTAAGCATTTCATTTTCCAATGTGGAACAGAATTGCAGAGAGGTGAAGCCACCTGGTTCAGGTCACACAGCTAGATAGTAGGTAATAGAGCCAAGAGGAGAATTCAAGTTCCCTACTGATCAATCCACCGCTTTCCCATTCTGATAAATTATTGTTTTTTTCCCCCTTCTATTATCTTGGTATAAAAAGAAAAGTAGCAGTTAGCCACATAGATTTGGGAAAGTATTGTCATGTGGTATTTAATCTCTTTTCTTTACACTGTCAGAGGAATTATTAAAAGAAAATTATTGGAAAGTGCTAGCCGTGTATTACGGCTTCCAAGCCCACCAGCACAGATGTCCACTGGCAAAACTGAAATAAAATTGGAAGAAATTAAAAGTTATTTTGTTTTCCAGTTCCTGGTAATAAAAAATTCTTGCTGCAGATAAGTGCTCAAGCTTATCTCCTCCCCCTTATTATTAAACAAAAGCCGAACACAACAAAAATAGAAACGAATGCAGAAATCTGCTCTGGTTTCTTCTTTTGTGTACCAATGTTTTTGTTGGTCAAATCACATTATGGAGCATCCATTACAACAGCTTCTCTTTAGAGGCCCCAAAGTAACTACGAAGGATGTGAAGAAACGATCTTAGTAAAGCAGGACTATATGAGAGCTCCATTTCTTGGAGCCCCTTTATCCACCAACTGGGGGTGGATATTCAATTTGTTAAAGAACGAACAAGATGAGGCACTGAGTGAACTGGGGGGTAGGTTTGTGAATTTGAAACCAGAATTCCTGGGCTCCAATTCCAGCTTGGTCATTAACCAGCAGTCTGACTTTGCGCACAATCTTTTGGTTGGTTCCTTACTGGTGAAACAAAGGTAATATATAGGTCCTTGCCCTCCAGGGTTATTTGAAGGACTCAGAATGCTAAGTCTCAGCGTCTGGCTTCACAACTGTTATGTGGACCTTTGTAGCAGGTAACTAAGACTCTCTTCTTGACCAAACTTTAGTTGGGATCCTCTGAACCTCTTCTCAACCATCTTGATTTTGGGCTTTTGTGTCTTTGCTAAGTCCTTGCTAAGTCCAATAAAAAAATCTTGCTAAGTCACTTTAGAGAAAATTCCTACCCTTGATATCTAATCACTGGGTCTGCCTTTGGCAAGAATCCTCTAAAGTTAGTTTAGCAGGAATCCTCCTACCCTCGATGTCTGCTCTTAGTAATTTTCCAAATTCACTAACCCCTTGGCTTGTCTCCTTGGTATAAATTCCCACTTGTCCTTATATTTGAAGTTGACCCCCACCCCTCTCCACTATTGTAGTACCCCTATCTCAATAGTTCTGAATGAATATTCCTTGCTGTTTTAACATATATAAGAATAAATTTTTCTTTAGCAAGAGAAGAGGTTGTTGTTGAGATGAGAACCAGCATGAGTTAGGGAGAATTAATGAGGACCTGATAAGAATTTTGTTTTCTGTAGATTGAGAATGAGGCAGAGAGCAGGTATGAGAAGCTGCCTGCTGGCCCTCACTGGGTATCTGCAACCTGGTGGGGCCACTGTGGGTTCAGAGTCCCACCCCAACTTTGCAAGTTCAAAAGTTTGATTCATAAGAGCAGCAAAGATTTCAGATATAAGTGCAAGATACAAATCCCACAAAGACCCCTTTTCCATATACACCTGATTTCTGATTATTATTCTTAGTAGTTAAGGGTCCCTGATCAAGTCACTTAATCTCTAACTCTTACTTTTTTCTATATGTAAATTCTGAATAATAAAACTGTCCTTTCAGGTATTTTGATGATCTGAGATACATATTGAAAGCCAGGAATAGCAAATCAGCCAATAAGTGGTTACTGTTCTCTGAGCTCTGGAGATTGAATCAAACTCAAAAGAGCAGGATCTATAAACTATGATGCAAATTAGTTAATTCATCAGGAGTGAAATGCTTGCCAGGCACCAGAAGACTTATGGCTGCCCTCCAGGATCTCACTTTCCCATCACATTTCCTGGGACATTGGATGCATGGGGAGCAGGAGCACTCCTAGCAGATTGACACAGCTGCTGGTGCCCTGCCCACCTCCATGTTTGCTGCACATACCTGAGGGCTCCTTGATGTAAATAGCTGCCACTATAGACCCTGTGGCTTTCCCTGTGGCCAGGGGAATACTCTCAGCCCATATACAGAGCATTCTGGAAGTACATAAGGGTTATTATTCTTAGAGGCAGTCCCCAGATAACTAACCAGCTAACCCCTAGGTTAGAAGAACTCTGACGCATGTTCTCTACCATCTCTTACAGCTCTGTAATAGAACTGAGCTCAGTTATCCAGTGCATCTTGCTTGATAACACACCCCATATTGAATGATTTCCCCTCCCTGTCTTATTTCCCATATCCCTATCTATCTATATTGCTTGGGGTCACCTCCCAAACAAACTATTTATGTTTGTATCCTTACCTCAGAGTCTATTTCAACCTAACACAAGGTTGATGTTCCTATAGGTGTCCCAATCTGTGGTGGGACATCTGGAGTGGATCTGGGAGATCCAGTCATATATTTCCTTTGGAATGACTTCAGCTTCATATAAAAGAGTGATGTCATCAGTCTACTTGCTAAGGACCTGTCAGGCATTCAGCCAGTGTTATCTCCAAGACATGGGTTGGTCAACAGTTGAGGTACCCATTTCATCTGCTGCATCAAGCTTCACCCTCAGCACTTTCTACCTTTATCCTGGGGTTCTGGGGTTCTCTTTTGAGGAGTTCATTGCCCTTGCATGAATGAGCACAGATTTCTTGAGCTCAGAGGGGTTTGAACTTGAGCGTGTCTGAGTCAAAAAAAGTTGAGAACTTACTTGACTGGAAGGACAAGGAGAAAATCTGAGAATTGTGTTTAGAGGAGAAACTGGCTTGGAAGTAGAAAGGTGATTTTTGCTTCCTTAAGAGAGTATGGAGATGGGGGCTGTGGAGAGCTGAGGCAAGAAGGGAATTTATACTGCTGGGACCAGGGAACATGCAGGACTTTTACACTCACTCTCTCCTTTAATTCTTGCACAAGCCTGTAGGTAGGCCTTATTACCTAATTTCAAAGATAAAGGATCAAAGTCAGAATGGTCCAAAAGACTACCCAAAGCCAGCTCTGGGTGTGCTTGGCTCCTGTGTGCTGGAGCTCAGGTTGGAGCGTGGCTATGCTCTTCCTTTCTAGTGCCGGTGGAAGGCTTGATGAGTGAGAGGCATGGACAAAGGATAGGGTTCAGGAGGAAAAGATGGTAAAGAGATCTCACATTCAGTGTAACACAAGGTCACACATATGAGACTCTTGGAAGAACCAAAGGACCAGAGATTTAACTTTGCTGAGCTGATGCCCTGGGCTGCATCTTTGTGCCTTTGTTAGGCTGGTAGGTTAATCTGTGGGATGAAAGAGGGAGTGGTGTGTGGTGAGGAGCAGGGAGAGAGATTGAGATTAGATAATTTTCTGCACTGTCTCCTATGTTTCAGCCCAGTGGTCACTTGTCTCTTTCTCCAAGATTTTTGACCCATGGTCTGTGGTCTATTGGTGCTGACTTCCATTCTCTTCTTTGTAAAGGAAGTTGGGTGGTCTTTGACCAAGAATCTTCAGTGGTGAGGCATTGAGCACCTGGGCAGGAGGTTGACCAACCCAAGCTCCTGGAATTACAGATGAAAGTGAAGTCCAAAGAGGCCAAATTGATTTGTTTAGATTCATGAAAAAGCACAGTTGCATCAGAAAGTAAATATCCTGACTTATTAATCCACCTAGCAAGTAGATATTGAGTGTATTCTCTGTTACCAACACTGTGCTGGGCCCACAGACTCTGCACACACTCACCTTTCTGGAAACTTTTCAAATCCTAAATTCTCCATTGTAACACAAGATGCCATCTCCTCTTGGCTCTTTTCTTGCCTCACATTGAATACCTCCTATGTTCTGGGCCCTGTTAGGGGAAGTGGAAGAATCAAAGGAAATTGTACATTAAGGTCATAATCAGGTGCCCTATCCCAGGCCTCGCTTGGTGGCTGCTCCTTGCCCCTCTCCCAGGTGGCTGGTTATTATTGGCCTGCCAGTGAAAGTCCTCACCCTGCTTTCCAGATCTTGTCTCATTTTCCTCTGCTCTTCCACATCCACATTCCCAGCATTTGTCATTCACATCGGCATCCTCCAGTTTCCTCGCTCTGCCAACTGCTCCTGGGCCGCCTCCAATCTTACTCTTTCCAGAGGATTAAGTGGCTGTCCAAGGTTACAAAGCAATTCCAGTCTGAGCTCAGGCCTTTGTACTCAAGATGGATTCACTCAGAGCGGGAGAGATCTATTAATTTTTGAAAACTTACCAGGAATATTTCATATCCCATGTATACGTCTTTTATTTGAAAAAATATAAGCTTTTACAAATCAACTCAAATTTCTCATTCTTTTCTACTCAGATCTGCCTGTTCTATATATCATCTCTTTCCTGAATGACTAACTTGGTTTTCAAGCCTTTATTTTTTGCCTATTAAGGAGATCTGAGTTCCAATTTCAGCTCCTCTCCTTAGCAGTGCTGTGATTTTGAGCAAGTTGCGTAACTAGCATCTGTGGGCCTTGGTTTCCCTTTCTGTAAAATTGGAAACTTGTATCCACCTCGCTGGTTGCTGAAATCAGAAGTGAAAATGCCTGGGAAGTGTTTAGTGAACACTAATTTCCTTCCCTATTGGCTGTGACCAAAGGATTTCTTCTCATAGAACAGGCATTCATGTTTTTTGGATTAAGGTTTCTCACCCTTTATTCTGGGGATAGGGTTGGCATTGAGAAGTCAGGGTGGGAAATAGTGATGAGGAATTCTATAGTGACCAGAAGGTCCTGACTGTGAAGCTTGGTTGCTGGTCTCTGGGTAGAAAGGATATTTGTGGCTCCTCCCTAGACCCTTGTGCCATGTCAGACCCTGTTTACCCTTTCAATCGGGGATGCCAGTTGTATACGACTTCTTTTTAGCCATCTTCAGGAGCCCAGACAAGACAGCCACAGGTGGCTCAATCAGCCCAGAGATTCAGGGCAGAAAGATGTCCCTACCCTGTTGGTCTCAGTCACCCTGGCTCTATCTGAGGACTCTGTACATAGTCCAGGCATCTCTCCAGGTTGCTGCTGCTGCCCCTCCTCTGGACAATCTTAGAAATGGAGAGACCATTGTCACTGGGCTCACAAAGCCTCACAGAAATCTGAAAGGTCTGTGAATGTTTCCCTGGTGATGTGACATAGTTTCCAGGTTGGGGAAAATGGTTATCAGGGAACATGAATGTCCCCTGCAGAACCCTGGGAGGCAGATGAAGGAAGGACAGCAAGTAGGAGCTTGTCTGCCTCTGTCTGGGGAATTTCTTTCTTTTTCTCTATTAGAATGAAAAAAAAAGCTGGCATCAAATTAACCCCAGAAGACATAAGGAAAAGATTGTCATAAAGCCTGCACTGCTCAGCATGAAGAGGAAAATGGCAGATGAGGCACTCAGACTCGGAGACATTAGACATTTAAGGGACCCTAGGGAGCATCTGTTCTGGACTCTTCTTTTTAGAATTATGTTGCTTAGTTTCCAAACAGTTGGAAATTTCTTATCTTTTTTAAACTACAGATTTATTAAGCTATAATTTACATATCATACAGTTAGCCCATTTAAAGTGTACAATTCAAAGGTTGAGGTACATTAACTCTAAAATATTACGATAAAAATATATGCAACAAAATTTTTTATTTTATCCATCTAAGTCTACAACTCAGCATCAGTAATTATATTCACATTGTTGTTTAACTCATCACTGCCATCTATTTCTGAAACCTTTTCATTGCCCCAAACACAAACCCTGTCACCACTAAAAACAAATTCCCCACTTTCTCCTTGCAACCTGATAATGTCTGCTCTACTTTCCATCTCTAGGAGACTGCCCATTTAGGTACCTCATATAAGTGGAACCATACAATTATTTGTCGTTTTGTGTCTGCCTCATTCCACTTAGCATAATGTTTCAAAGTTGATCCACATTGCAACATGCACCAGAACTTTATTTCCTTATATAACTGAATAATATTCTCTCTCCCCTCACATTCTGTTTATCCATTCATCTGTTGATGGACATTTGAGTCATTCCACCTTTGACTGTTATGAATAATGCTGCAATACACACTGGCTACAGTTGTCCCTAGTTATTTCTCTTGAACTTATCTCTTTGTATTGATTCTGACTTAATTCCTCTGTGGTCAGAGCCCATGTGCTGTGTTTCTTCACTCCTCTGAATTGTTGAGACTTCCTTTATGGTCTCATGAATGATCATTTTGGATGATGGCAGAATTGAACCCAATAATTGTGTGAGGCCTGCAAAATTCTTTATAAGTTAATTAGATCAGGTTTGTATATCATAGAGTTTAAGTCTGAGGTATTTTTTATTTTATTCCCTGCTTTTTCAAGCAATTATTCATGGAGGCAGGTTGAATCTTTCACTACAATTTGGGATTGTCTGTTTCTCTCTAATTCTGTCAAGTTTTGCTTCATATTTTTGAAATTGCTTTATTATCTGAAAATTTAGAATTCTTATGATTTTCTGGTGGATTGGATTTCCGCAGTATGAGTTGTTCAGTCTACTGTGTCTGACATTAGTATTCCGCATCAGTTTTTCTTAGGTTTTTGTTCATGTGCTACATTTTTTCTCCTTCCTTTACTTCATCTTCCTTTATCCTGGCATTTAAATGTGTCTTTTGCAAGCAGTATGCCATTAGGTTTCATGATAATTTTGGCCTTTTGATTGACATACTAGGACAATTTACTTTTAGTATAAGTATTGATAAACTGGGTTTAATTATTCTGTCATGCTTACTATTTTATTTTGTCTCACCTGTTCTTTTTAAAATTTTTTATTTATATATAACAGCAGAATGCATTACAATTCTTATTACATATATAGAACACAATTTTTCATATCTCAGGTTGTATACATAGTATATTCACACCAATTTGTGTCTTTATACCTGTACTTTGGATAATAATGATCATCACATTCCACCATCATTAATTACCCAGTGACCCCTCCCTTCCCCTCCAACCCCTCTGCCCTATCTAGAGTTCGTCTACTCCTCCCATGCTCCCTCTCCCTATCCCATTATGAATCAGCCTCCTTATGTCAAAGAAAACATTTGGCATTTGTTTTTTTGGGATTGGCTAACTTCACTTAGCATTATCTTCTCTAACTCCATCCATTTACCTGCAAATGCCATGATTTTATTCTCTTTTATTTCTGAGTAATATTCCATTGTGTATGTATGCCACGTTTTTTTATCCATTCATCTATTGAAGGGCATCTAGGTTGGTTCCACAGTTTAGCTATTGTGAATTGTGCTGCTATAAACATTGATGTGGCTATGTCCTTGTAGTATGCTGTTTTTAAGTCCTTTGGGTATAAACTGAGGAGAGGAATAGCTGGGTCAAATGGTGGTTCCATTCTCAATTTTCCAAGAAATTTCCATTCTGCTTTCCACATTGGCTGCACCCATTTGCAGTCCCACCACAGTGTATGGAGTGTACCTTTTTCCCCACATCCTCGCCAACACTTATTGTTGTTTGTCTCCATAATAGCTGCCATTCTGACTGGAGTGAGATGGACTCTTAGAGTGGTTTTGATTTTCATTTCTCTAATTGCTAGTGATGATGAACAAAATTTTTTCATGTATTTGTTGATTGACTGTACATCATCTTCTGAGAAGTATCTCTTCAGGTCCTTGGCCCATTTATTGATTGGGTTATTTGGTTTTTTGGTGTCTCACTTTGAGTTCTCTTTTTTGTCTTTATTGGCTTCTTTTGGATAAATCAAGTATTTCAATTTTTAATTAAAAATTTTATTTTTGATGTTGGAAATGAACCAGTGGCATTTTATCACTGAGTTATATCCCCAGCCTTTTTAAATTATTATTTTTTAAAAAATTTTGAGACATGATCTCACAAAGTTGATTAGGGCCTCGCTAATTTGCTGAGGCTGTCCTCAAACTTGCAATCCTCCTGCCTCAGCCTTCCGAGTTGCTGGGATTTCAGGTGTGTGCCACCATACCTGGCTCAAGTACTTTCAGTGTTTTTATTTTTCAATTTTCATTGGAAATTCATGTAACATAAAATAACTATTTTTAAAATGAACAACCCAGAAGTATTTAGTGCTTTCTCTTTGTTATATGACCAGCACCTCTGTCTAGTTTCAAAACATTTTTATTACCCCACAGGGAGATCTCATACCCATTAAGTACTTGCTCTCTATTTTCCCTTTCCCCTCACCCCTTGTAGCCACAAATCTGTATGCATTATAGGTAAATTAAGTTTTTTTTACCATTCCTCCTCTACTATCTTGTGTGTTATACATTCTTCTACTCTTCTTTTGATGTATACCTCAGAGATTATAATAAACACTCCTGACTTACTAGATTTCACTATAAATTGTTACTTTTATTGCTTCCAGGTAAGGAGTATTTGAGAACACACTCCAGGTTTTGTGCCCTCAACCCTAGGTAACTGCAGAAAGCTCAGGTTAGCTTCCTTAGGCACCATCTTCTGCTTGACTTCTCCTCTACTCACCCCGAACTGCTTGCAAGTCAGCAAGCACATTGTGAGGGATATGCAGACAGATTATCAAACTCATGTCAGCCTGGTTTCCTTCTCTCTGAGATTCTGTCTCCTCAAGTCCTGGCTGCCAAGGCATCTCTCCCATCCTTTAACTTTTTGCCATGTCTTTTGTATCTCCTCTAGCCTTAGATTTCTCAGTGAGGGGCTGGTAGTCAATAGGCCGCTCTGCTATGACCTTGAAGCAGAAATGTGGTGCCTTCATTTTACATCAAGGAAGCAGAAGACTGGAGGAGAGAAACGGCTTGTCGAATTTCACACTGCTAATTAAGGCAGAGCTGGAATTAGAACTCAGGTCTCCTGATTTCCATTCTAGTATTTCTGCCACAGTAGGCTGGGAAAAGAGGCAAAACACTCGCCTGAGCTGACATTTGTTCATTAAAAAATACTTCTCAAGGACCTGCCCTGGGCCTTTTTTTTTTCCTGCTGCCTTCCAGATTTTTCTCAGTCTGAATTTCCATCAGTTTTACTATGATGTGTGAACTGTGTTTTTTTTTTATTTACCCTATTTGTGCAGCTTCATGAGTCTGTGGCTTGAGGGGCTTTGTCAGTTTTGAAAAATTCTCAGTCCTTATGTCTTAAGTTATTCCTTCTGCCTCATTCTCTTCATCTCGTCACTCAGAGACTATGTGTGTATGTAGAACTTTCAAGAATCATACAGCCTTGAAGTGGGATCATAGACAGGCAAGTATATTATTTAAGAAGTGAGTTTAGCTGTATGTTACAAAGACATAGAACAACAGTGACTAAAGAAAATGGTGTATTCCCTTTTATGTGACAGACAGGAAGTAGGATCCCAGGTTTGGCATGGTGGCTTTTACCACCAGTGGTTGCCCTGGTACCTTGCTTAGTACTGCAGCTCTGCCTCATCAGAAGGATGGAGAAGTGGAAAGAAGAGTGTAACCCTTCCCTTCAAAGTTTCTCCCTGAACACTGTAGACCTTTCTGTTGTCTTCCATTAAGTGGAATTTGGTCACCTGGAAACAACTAACTGCAAAGGAAGCTGGGAAATATGATCTTTATTCTGAAAGGTCACTTCTTGGGTTAAAATTTAGGAATTCTATTGTTGTGAAAGAAAAAGAAAATAAATACTGAGGGGCAATCAGCCGTCTCCCCCATAGCAATGAATCATGATATAAGGCAACAGGTGCTGACTAGGGCCTCAGAGGAAGAAGTTGGAAGAAGTGTCACAAAGGAAGAAATATCTGATTGGATATTGAAGATGAATAGGATGTTGAGGGGGAAACTATCACAAAGCACACCAGGCAGGAAGACTGACATGAGCATTTGACTCTGAAGTACAGAGGCCACAGATTTTTCATTTCTCTAACCTGAATGCCTGGCACATAATAGACTACCATACAGATAGATGTTGTTGAACAGAATCAATAGTGAGCGGGGGAGAGAGAGAGAAGTTTTTACTCTGGAGACTGAAGGCCTGGGGGAATTGGAAGGGGGATAGTGAGTGCCACTGTGGGGATAGGGAGAAGATGCATGCCACTATAGAGATATTAAGATTTGAGGTGAGGATAGGAATGTCAAGTTGAAATTTCCATGTAGCATCTGAGAGACATACAAGAGTGGGGTCTGGAGATGTGGGATTGGGAGCTATCCTTCGAGTGTGACACTTGAGGCTGTTGGAGAGGGTACTTTTCTTCGAAGAGAGAACATTCAGAGAGTAAAGAGGCCAGGCAAAAACTGAAACTTCACAATGGAAAAAAAGAACCAGTAAGCAGAAAGGACTTCTGTGCAGGGCCAGAAATCCTCAGAGGGCTGTCTGAGGCCTTGTTCTTCTCCAAAGGGCTAGCTCACACACCCCAGCCTTACCCTTTCCCCTGGTCCCAACCCTATGGCTTTCTCTTAATAATAGACTTCTTTTAATGATTAATTTAATGTTCATTAAACTTTCATTAGATTGATCATTTTACTTCATAAAATTATTTAAGGCAGTGTTTCTAACTTGATTTTTATTACATAAGGAGAACATTCTCACATTTTTAAATATCAGAAAATATAGTTGAACAAAAGAAAGAACATTAAAAATCATTTATAATTCCTTCACCTAGGTTGACACTTTGGTAAAGATGTGTCTAGACCTTATCTATCTTCTCTTCCTTCCTGATAATATTTGTGAGTTCTTACTATGTTGTTTTATATCTGCATTTTATTATTTAAACTTCATAGGAATTTATAAGGTAGTAATTACTCTCCCAATTTTCCAGGTGAGGAAAAATAAAGCTCAGAGAAGGTCTGAAACATACCCAGAAACATTCAAATAATGTTATTCAAACTTATACAAACTTACTTGCTTTTAAACTTTTGATTATGAAAATTAGAGAAAAAAAGAATATCACAGACTCACATGGTTTTATCCATAATGCATGTGTCTCCATAGGCAAGGACTCTTAAAATAAAAACACAATCTTGTTAATACATTTATCCCAATGAACAATGCCTGCTTTCCTCTCAGTACTGAATCCCACCCAACTGTCTCATTAATCACATTTCCCCACAGTTCATCTTAATCAAAACCACACATTCTCCTCCACAGAGGTGAGGCTGGAATTCACACACATATTAGTCTTGCCCCCAGCCGTGTTCTTTCTAAACACTGAACCCATATTATGGATGAGAAACCCACACACTTTTAACCATAGTTAACTTGAACATAAGTATAGGTAACAATTTATAAGTTTTAGGTGTTGATTTAAGCAATAAAATTAAAGTATTAATTTGTAATTTTTCTTCAGTAAGAAACTATTGAAAACCTTCAGCATATTATTTCTACTCTCTGGTGCAATTTTCTTTTATGACCTGCAGGGATTTTTGATGTTTAATGAGTTTCTCTTCTATTTTTTGTTCCATTATAGAGTCTTCTGAGATTGTTATTTTTTCCATAAGGGTTATTATTATTATTTTCATTCATCTACACATTAATCGAGCACCTATTATTTGCCTATTGACAGACATGGTCCCTACTCCTACGAACTGAAGTTCTATGGGGGATATAGATTAAAAAAAAGTAAGTGGACTATTAGAATGATATCAAACGGTAAGAAATGCCATATAAAGGTGAACAAGGAGCGAGTGTAGAGCATAATGGTGGAAACTGCTTTGGAAACAGTTGGAAACAACTTGGGAACAACTCACTTTTACTTGCTTGAAGCTCTTTTAAAAGCAGCTTCTACATTGGTATTTAAAAGAGATTGTGCCTTTCAATATGCTTTTTGCTAACTGCTTGCTACTATTTATTATTCCCCAATGCTTCTCTTTCTTTATTTGTGATGCTGCAGTTTTGCTTCTATACCTCTGTAATTTGAACACTCCATGTTGCTTTGAAAGTGGTGGTATTGGGACCTTTGTACTTGGTTTCTCTGGTGAAAAGGGTAACTTCATGAAGAGTCTGAGCAGGAAGCAGATCTCCCATGATGGTAATGTGGTTACCAAAAGTCTTGCTTAGTCATTCTTTTTGGTGGTAATTGTTCATATTTCACAGCTGGTACATAGTTTTTGAGCAAATGTAAACAACAATATAAAAGTTTAGACATGAAGTAAAGCCCCTAACAAGGCCCATCCTTCCAATTCTCAAGAGTGACCACAATGGCATTTTGCTATGTCTCCCTACACCTTCTGTGTTTATGAGGTGATCTAGGATCAAATGGGCCTCCACTGGCATATATGAGATGGAGGTCTCTGGAGGCCAGGCTTATTATGAGAACTCCCTGTCATGAGCATCCAGAGTCTTCATGACTATCACACTCCAGGGCATTGTGAACTTCATCGGTGTGGGATTATGTTAGCTCTTTAAGAAGTTTTGCCTTTCAAGCTGGGTACAGCTCAGCGCATCACTTACCACTTAGCAATTTTGGGAGGTAAAAATATCACAAAGTGTGGTTTTGACCATCTTATCACTGTGGGGTTTCTGGTTACTTTCCAAATTGAAACAAATCATGAAAGGAAAGGATCTGACGTCATCGAAGTCATCAGATCTGACAGAAAACACCATTAGAAGGCAAGTTTGAAAGAGATGTTCAAATAATGTGCCAGCAGGCATAAAAGTGCTGGAATAGTGCAAAAATCAAAGTAAATACATTGAATAGTAATCATGTAATTAATGATTATTAAATAAAATGTTTCTAGCTCACCATATTCTCAATGCTTTAATCTCATTTTGGAGATCTCTTCCAAATGTGAATTTATGCCATAATTGTTCTGCTGTTTTCACTCAACGATGTCCATCCATAGTCCATACATTTTTTGATAGAATGCAAAGTATCTTATAGTATGAATACTATGTACCGTATATGGCTGTTTCTCTATTGCTAGACACTAAGATCTCTCTAGCCATATACTATTATCAGTAATGTTGCAACAAATGTTGATGTACAAATATCTTGAATTTGTGTGTGTATTCCCGAAGATTCCAAAAAGTGAATCTCTGGGTCAAAGGGATTAGATGTTTGCAATGCTAAGAGACTTGTTCATATTGTTTCTCAAAGACTTTCAAATGATGGCCGCCGACAAGGAAGCAGCGATTCTAATGTTTCCACATTAACGGGATCAGAAAGACCCTTTGGAACAGCGGCAGTCTACCTACTGAGGAACTTCTAGCAAAATTCCGTGAAGAGGGGTCCTGCCGGGAACTGGTAGGTTTATTAAAAGTGTCAGTTTGTGGCCACCGGGACTCGGGGCCCGGGGACTGCGGTACTTGCCGGAGAGGGGCTGTTGCCTCCCCGGCCCCGGGCGCCGCTGGAGCCGCGAGCCGGAGAGACACGGAGCGGGCCTCGGTGCGGCCAGAAGCCGGGAACGCCGGGGGCAGAGAGAGTGACCGGGGCAGCGCTGGCTGTGGAAGCCACGGCGGAGAGAGGCGCAGGAGCCCGAGGCTGAGACACACCGGGAGCGGAGCGAGAGCCCTGCCATCATCCCGAAATAGCGAGAAGAGGAAGATGGCGGCGGGAAGTGAGTAAGCCTCTCCGTGCTCCGCGCCCCACGCCGCTGCGTCTGAAAAGCTGAGACAGACAGCTGTGACTCTGCATTAATCCATCCTGCTGAGGCGGCTGGTCAGCCCTTCCCATCCTACGGAGGTGGATGCCTGCCGGGCCTTCGTGGGTAGTGGCCGCAGGTTCCAGGCGGGGCTTGGGAGAGACAGTGGGGACCCGCCCGTTGCGTTGGTCGCCCGGCAGGGGGAGGCGAACTGTCGCCGTTTGTGGGGGACACCACTGTGGCGGAGGGCTGGCGTCGCAGGGCTGCGGCGGGGGAGATAACTTCATTGAAGCCTGCTGCCACAGGTGTGTAACCCCCTAGCTTTCCCTCTCCACGCATTGGGGAAACCTTAAGGGCCCCTCCCAGCTCTCCCGTGAGTGCTACAGTCAGCCCGAGGGAGTCAGAGGTGGTGCGGGACCTGCGGCATGGGACTGCCGCTCCCGCCAGGGCTGACTGCTGAGGTCTCTTGCACCAGCTACGGGGGAGTGGCTACCGGAGGGCAAGTAAAATTCCCTGAGGATTCTCAGCCCCAAGCTCTACAAACTTAGGGTCTGAGGGAATGGCAAACAGGGAGAGTGAGCCCAGTCGTTCATGAAAACAGGGCTCCCGGGAGCAGCAGACCTGGCCTGTAGCCAATATTGTGGTGAGAGGGGCCTGGCTAGAGGAAAAGTGGAAGTGATTGGACACAAGAGGAGGCCCTAGGCACTCAGGATTGGAGACTCGCCCAGTCTGGGAGGAGCTGCTGCACAGTGATTGGTTCCCGCGTACTGACAGGAGAGACTTGACCTGGTGGGCACAGCGCCACCTAGTGGAAGAGAAGTTAATCAAACTCTAAGACGGCATTTATTAGTTTTGTTTTTTTTTTTGATTTGGGTTTTTCTTTCATCTTCATTTTTCTATCTTGTTTTTTTTTCTTTTTCTTCTTCTTTATCTTCTAATTTTAATTTTAATTTTTTAATTATTATTATTATTTTTTAAAATTTTTTTCTTTTTTTAGTTCCTATTTCTTTCTTCTTTTGTCTTTTCATTTTTCTTATCCCCGCTTCCTTGAATTCTATCTGCCTACTCTCATTCTCTTTAGTGACTTCTTCCCTTCCCTTCTAATACCTTTTCTCCCAAGCATCAAATAAATTTATAGGAGTAAACAGTAACTCAGCAGTCAAACAGAACAAGAAGCAACATGAGCAGCTTCAAGAAGCAAGGAAGAAAAGGAGTACAAACAATGCAGGACAGCCTAAATATTCAGGACGACGTAGAGTCATCAGAAAAATGGTCATATAAAGACCTCAAGGAACACCTTAGACAGATGGAATGGAACCTTAAAGATGATACAAGACAGGAAATTCAAGCAGCAAAAGAACACATTGAGAATGAATTACATAAACAGATAAAAGAAGAAGTTAAGCATCTTTATCAGGAGATAGAGATTATAAAAATAATCAAACAATAATTCTAGAAATGAAGGAAACGATAAACCAAATTAAAAACTCAATTGAGAGTATCACTAACAGAGTGGAGCAAGTAGAAGCCAGAACGTCAGATAATGAAGACAAAATATACCATCTTGAAAAGAGTCTAGCCAACTCAGAAAGGCTGGTAAAAAATCACGAGAAAAACATCCAAGAGTTATGGGATAACATGAAGAAACCAAACTTACGAGTCATCGGGATAGAAGAAGGTACAGAGATTCAAACCAAGGGAATGAGAAACCTGCTGAATGAAATAATTACAGAAAACTTTCCAGAAATAAAAAAGGAAACAGATATACAAATTGAAGATGCATACAGGACACCGAGCACACAAAATCACAGTAGACCAACGCCAAGACACATTGTTATGAAGATATCCAATATACAGAACAAAGAGAAAATATTAAAAGCTACAAGAGAAAGGAGACAGATTACATTCAGGGGTAAACCAATATGGTTAACAACGGATTTTTCATCACAGACACTGAAAGCAAGAAGGTCATGGAACAATGTATTTCAAACACTGAAAGACAATAGATGCCAACCAAGAATTCTGTATCCAGCAAAATTAAGCTTCAGGTATGACAACGAAATAAAGATCTTTCATGATAAACAAAAGTTAAAAGAATTTGCAGCCAGAAAACCAGCATTGCAAAGCATTTTGAGCAAAACACTACACGAGGAAGAAATGAAAACCAATAACCAAAACCATCAGTGGGAAGTGCCTCAGTAAAGACAGAGAGCGAGGGGAAAGATAATCATGGAGAAACAAACTAAATTTTTTTTTTAAAAAAAAAGGATAAACAATCAAACATGGATGGAAGTTCAAACCATATATCAATAGTAACTCTGAATGTTAATGGCTTAAACTCTCCAATAAAGCGACATAGGCTGGTATCATGGATTAAAAAAAGAAATCCAACAATATGCTGCCTCCAGGAGACACATCTGATTGGAAAAGACATACACAGGCTGAAGGTGAAAGGATGGGAAAAAATATACCATGCACACGGTCCTCGTAAGCAAGCAGGGGTGGCCATCCTCATATCGAAGAAAATCGACTTCAAGACTAAGTTAATCAAAAGGGATAAAGAAGGTCATTATATACTATTAAAAGGAACCATTCACCAACAAGACATAACAATTATCAATATTTATGCACCAAACAATGGTGCTGCGACATTCATTAAACAAATTCTCCTCAAGTTCAAGAATCAAATAGACCACAACACAATAATTATGGGTGACTTCAACACACCTCTCTCACCATTGGACAGATCCTCCAAACAAAAATTGAATAAAGAAACTATAGAACTCAATATCACAATCAATAACCTAGACTTAACTGACATATATAGAATATATCAACCATCATCAAATGGATATACCTTTTTCTCAGCAGCACATGGATCCTTCTCAAAAATAGACCATATATTATGCCATAGGGCAACCCTCAGTAAATATAAAGGGGTGGAGATAATACCATGCATTTTATCTGATCATAATGGAATGAAACTGGAAATCAATGATAAAAGAAGGAAGGAAAAATCCTACATCACATGGAAAATGAACACTATGTTACTGAATGATCAATGGGTTACAGAAGACATAAAGGAGGAAATCAAAAAATTCTTAGAGATAAATGAAAATACAGACACAACATATCGGAATCTATGGGACACAATGAAAACAGTTTTAGGAGGAAAATTCATCGCCTGGTGGTTATTCCTCAAAAAAAGAAAAAACCAACAAATAAATGAGCTCACACTTCATCTCAAAGCCCTAGAAAAGGAAGAGCAAAACAACAGCAAATGTAGCAGAAGGCTAGAAATAATTAAAATCAGAGTGGAAATCAATGAAATTGAAACAAAAGAAACTATTGAAAAAATTAACAAAACTAAAAGTTGGTTCTTCGAAAAAATAAATAAGATCGACAGACCTTTAGCCATGCTAACAAAGAGAAGAAGAGAGAGAACTCAAATTACTAACATACGGGATGAAAAAGGCAATATCACAACAGATGCTACAGAAATACAGAAGACAATTAGAAATTATTTTGAAAACCTATATTCCAATAAAATAGAAGATAGTGAAGACATCGATAAATTTCTTAAGTCATATGATTTGCCCAGACTGAGTCAGGAGGATACACACAATTTGAACAGACCAATATCAATGGATGAAATTGAAGAAGCCATCAAAAGACTACCAACCAAGAAAAGCCCAGGACCGGATGGGTATACAGCGGAGTTTTACAAAACCTTTAAAGAAGAATTAATACCAATACTTTTCAAGTTATTTCAGGAAATAGAAAAAGAGGGAGCTCTTCCAAATTCATTCTATGAGGCCAACATCACCCTGATTCCGAAACCAGACAAAGACACCTCAAAGAAAGAAAACTACAGACCAATATCTCTAATGAACCTAGATGCAAAAATCCTCAATAAAATTCTGGCAAAACGAATACAAAAACACATCAAAAAAATTGTGCACCATGATCAAGTAGGATTCATCCCTGGGATGCAAGGATGGTTCAATATACGGAAATCAATAAATGTTATTCACCACATCAATAGACTTAAAGATAAGAACCATATGATCATCTCGATAGATGCAGAGAAAGCATTCAACAAAGTACAGCATCCCTTTATGTTCAAAACATTAGAAAAACTAGGGATAACAGGAACTTACCTTGACATTGTAAAAGCTATCTATGCTAAGCCTCAGGCTAGCATCATTCTGAATGGACAAAAGTTGAAGGCATTCCCTCTAAAATCCGGAACAAGACAGGGATGCCCTCTATCTCCACTTCTATTCAATATAGTTCTCGAAACACTGGCCAGAGCAATTAGACAGACGAGAGAAATTAAAGGCATAAAAATTGGAAAAGAAGAACTTAAATTATCACTATTTGCAGATGACATGATTCTATACCTAGAAGACCCAAAAGGGTCTACAAAGAAACTACTAGAACTAATAAATGAATTCAGCAAAGTGGCAGGATATAAAATCAACACGCATAAATCAAAGGCATTTCTGAAATGGAAATGAGGAAAAACACTCCATTCACAATATCCTCAAAAAAAATAAAATACTTGGGAATCAACCTAACAAAAGAGGTGAAAGATTTATACAATGAAAACTACAGAACCCTAAAGAGAGAAGTAGAAGAAGATCTTAGAACATGGAAAAATATACCCTGTTCATGGATAGGCAGAACTAACATCATCAAAATGGCGACATTACCAAAAGTTCTCTATAGGTTTAATGCGATGCCAATCAAAATCCCAATGGCATTTCTTATAGAAATAGATAAAGCAATCATGTAATTCATATGGAAAAATAAAAGACCCAGAATAGCAAAAGCAATCCTAAACAGGAAGTGTGAATCAGGTGGTATAGTGATACCAGATTTCAAACTATATTACAGAGCAATAGTGACAAAAACAGCATGGTACTGGTACCAAAACAGGCGGGTGGACCAATGGTATAGAATAGAGGACACAGAGACTAATCCACAAAGTTACAACTACCTTATATTTGATAAAGGGGCTAAAAACATGCAATGGAGGAAGGATAGCATCTTCAACAAATGGTGTTGGGAAAACTGGAAATCCATATGCATCAAAATGAAACTGAATCCCTTTCTCTCGCCATGCACAAAAGTTAACTCAAAATGGATCAAGGAGCTTGATATCAAACCAGTGACTCTGCATCTGATAGAAGAAAAAGTTGGCTCCGATCTACATATTGTGGGGTTGGGCTCCAAATTCCTTAATAGGACACCCATAGCACAAGAGTTAACAACAAGAATCAACAAATGGGACTTAATTAAACTTAAAAGTTTTTTCTCAGCAAAAGAAACAATAAGAGAGGTAAATAGGGAGCCCACATCCTGGGAACAAATTTTTACTCCTCACACTTCAGATAGAGCCCTAATATCCAGAGTATACAAAGAACTCAAAAAATTAGACAATAAGATAACAAATAACCCAATCAACAAATGGGCCAAGGACCTGAACAGACACTTCTCAGAGGAGGACATACAATCAATCAACAAGTACATGAAAAAATGCTCACCATCTCTAGCAGTCAGAGAAATGCAAATCAAAACCACCCTAAGATACCATCTCACTCCAGTAAGATTGGCAGCCACTATGAAGTCCAACAACAACAAGTGCTGGCGAGGATGTGGAGAAAAGGGTACACTTGTACATTGCTGGTGGGACTGCAAATTGGTGCGGCCAATTTGGAAAGCAGTTTGGAGATTCCTGGGAAAGCTGGGAATGGAACCACCATTTGACCCTGCTATTGCCCTTCTCGGACTATTCCCTGAAGACCTTAAAAGAGCATGCTACAGGGATACTGCCACATCGATGTTCATAGCAGCACAATTCACAATTGCTAGACTGTGGAACCAACCCAGATGCCCCTCAATAGATGAATGGATAAAAAAAATGTGGCATCTATACACAATGGAGTACTATGCAGCAATAAAAAATGACAAAATCATAGAATTTGCAGGGAAATGGACGGCACTAGAGCAGATTATGCTTAGTGAAGCTAGCCAATCCCTAAAGAACAAATACCAAATGTCTTCTTTGATATAATGAGAGCAAATATGAACAGAACAGGGAGGAAGAGTGGGAAGAAAAGAGTAACATTAATCAGAGACATGAGATGGGAGGGAAAGAGAGAGATGAGGAAAATTGCATGGAAATGAAGGGAGACCCTCATTGCTATACAAACTTACATATAAGAGGTTGTGAGGGGAATGGGAAAATAAACAAGGAGAGAAATGAATTACAGTAGATGGGGTAGAGAGAGAAGAAGGGAGGGGAGGGGAGGGGGGATAGTAGGGGATAGGAAAGGTAGCAGAATACAACAATTACTAATAGGGCATTATGTAAAATTGTGGATGTGTAACCGACGTGATTCTGCAATCTGCATTTGGGGTAAAATTGGGGGTTCATAACCCACTTCAATCTAATGTATGAAATATGATATGTCAAGAGCTTTGTAATGTTGTGAACAACCAATAAAAAAAATAAATCCAATGCTATTAAAAAAAAAAAAAGACTTTCAAATGAAGCACCATGTACTAAATTTTTCTTTTCTTTAAACTCTTCCACATTGGACAGTATCAGGCCTTTACATATTCCCAATATGAAAGATCTAACAGAGCATCTTGTTTTAACTTAAATTTCTGCTAACTAGAGAGGCTGATCATCTTTTTATATATGCGTTCACCATTTGCATTTCTCCCTCTGGTTTTTCTTATCCATAGCTTTTGCACATTTTCTGTTGAGCTGTTGGTTTTGTATGGATTTGCAGAAGCTCTTTTTGTATGACAGGGGTACTAACTTCTGGATTATTACTTACATTGTAAATATTCTCCAACTGCTTCTTGTTTCAAGTGTTATCTAATTGTGGCTTTTGCTCTACAGAAAGAAGGTTTTTCGTTTTTAGAGAGTCAGATTTTTAAGTCTATTTGTTTCTGGTCTCTAGTTTTTGTTTTTCCCAAGATTAACCATCTTCTTTGGAGTTGCTTCAGTGCTTCCTATTCACATGTTGCAGACATATTAGTAGGTAGGCTCTGCCCAGAGATGAGGAAGAATGAAGTGGTAGAGAAAAACTGAAGCCAAAGACTCTTAGCAGAACTTGCTAGAGCTCCCTTTCCTGTCTCTAACCTTTAAATGGCTCTTAGAGCTTTCCCCAAAGATCCTGGGGAAGCTAATTGGCAAGATGGGGGAAGTTTGTGATTCCTCTGGCTCTACTTCCTGTGGCCCCTGAGGGCTGTTCCTTTCCTAGAAGTGCTCCAGATTTGCTTCTCAGCCACAATTTGTATTCTTCATGGCTGGAGCTTTCAGTTCTTTTCACAAATAGAAGACAAAACCTGATGTTCTAAGGAGAATCTCTGCCTAGGCACATGTTCTGTTGGTGGCCTGGAGGTCATTTTAGGTGGCACATCAACCCAACATAAAATAACTGAATCACAGGGTGAGAAAGTTCTTCCCATTTGAATTGTTTCCTAATCTTTCCAATTGAATCAAGGAGACATTTATCAGTGGTAATGTTTTCCACACCCCCTAACTCTCTAACAGAGAGAAAATAGGCCCCGGGCTGGCATCTTTTGGCAGACAACTATTTAGTTAGAATTTAACATCATGCTATTGTTTTCATTGTATTTATTTTCTACAGTTGCATTCTATTTATGGCAAATGATTCTGGTAGGGATTTGGAGTAGAGATATAAAGTTTTCTTTCAAAATATATTTATTTTTAGAAAAATGGAGTCAATAGCAGTGCACATGGCACTAGAATATAACAGATCTTGTAGTGATACTCTGTAGATGGGAGTTTGGGAAGCAGGTGACCACCTAAATCCAAGTCTACATGCCTTCCACCAGCTCTCCTCACCCACTCCACCCTTGCCAGGGCCCTCCATTGCCTTTTCTTTTCTTCCAGAGACCTCCTTCACTTGTGGCCCCAGTTCTCTCTCTCTTCTGTTCTCCCAATGAAGCCAGAATTAGACAGGCAGTCAGTACAGATAGGTAAATTGAGTCAGGTTGGATCAAGGAGGCCAATTTGAATAAGTAGGGAAAGTTGGAGAGGGACTGAAATGCTAATGTCTTCAGAGCCCTTCCTCCACCCTTAACAAGATAACCTACCCCTGCTCCAACCTGTTGCTAAGGTAGCCTGTCCCAGGAACTGTCCCTACAGGGAGTTGTTAATTACATCCCTTTATGCTTGGCCTCTCCAGCTCATCTGCTTCTCACCTTTTGGCCATCCCACCTGAGCATCTCCTGGGCCTAGTCAGATATGAAGGAAGAGCAGAGATAAGGGGAAGAGAGCAGGAGAACAAAGGAAGCCTAGGATATATAAAAAGGCAAAACACATTCACTTCTTGGGATACCAGGATACCAGCTATGGCCCCCTTCTGCCTCCTGGGAGAAGTCTATGTTACCCCTTTTTAAATAAACCCTGCTTTATATGCTTGCCTTGGCGTGCTTCTCTAAAGTTATACTTCAACATGTGAGGGAGCCAACTCATCACCGATAACCTGCAGTATCACTGATCACATCAATACTGACAGTCTTGGAACTCCCTTTTCTAAAGGGATTTACTCTGGGTATTAGTGGATGCCACCTGTTCCTATTTTCAAAGTAAATCATTTTAGACCTTTGGGAAACAGATCTGGACACAAGAGAAAAAATGGGAAGAACCTTTGGGTTCTATACTCAGACAGATCTCAGTCCAGCTCCTTCCTTCATCAAATATTAGCTCTGACCTTGGGCAAGATAATTATACCAAAAGAGTGAATTTGGCATACTGGGAATTTTTATGAGGAAAGAGATGGATTGTGACAAAGTCTTTCCTGGGGCTGGGGATTCAGGTCAGTAGCACTGTGCTTTGCATAAATAAGGCCCTAGCTTGATCCCCAGCACCATAAAAAAAAAGTTTCCTCATAACAGCACCATTTGTAATTGCCCAAACTGACACTAAAATGTTCATTATCAGAAGGGTGGAGAAGCAAAAGGTACCCTGTTTCACAATAGAATACTATGGGTGACACTCAGAAACAGTATGGGTGACACTCAGAAGCATTATTTTGAGCAGAAAAGAAACTACAAAGAATTCATACTGTGTGACTCCACTTGAATGCAGTTCAGAACAGGACTAACCTGTGCTGTTAGAAGTCAGGACGGGGCTCACCTTGAAAGGGTGAAAGGGACCACAGCAGGCCTTCTGGGAGCTACTCATATTCTATTTCTTGACCACGTGCTCATTTTGCCTGTGTGTTCACTTCTGTGAAACTTCATTGAGCTGAATGTGTGTGATATGCATTCAAGCATTGCTTAAATGCAGGGAAGTATTCTGGAAATGTATCATTAGCTAATTTCAGCATTGTGCAAACATCACAGAATGTACTTAGACAATCCAGGATGGTATAGGTCAATCACTCTGTAGCCTCTTGGTGCAATCGTGAGACACAATATGTACAAGATGTATGAAACTGCTGCCACAGTAATATCACACTGTTTCACAGTAAATGTATTTTTAATAAGTAGAAGGGGTGTATTCTACAACAATGATTAAAAAGTCTAGTAAATATGTAAATCAGTATCGCTGTTGTTTATTACCATTATCGAGTATTGGGTACTGTACATAATTGTATGTGCTATACTCTTCTCCTGCAGGCAGGGCGGTAGTTTTGTTTATCTCAGCTGTATCACAAACACATAATCATGGGTCTCACTACTATATCACTAGGTGATAGAAATTTTTCTGCTCCGTTATAATCTTATGGAATTACTGTCCAATATTCAGTCCATCTTTGACAGAAACCTTATCATGTGATGCATGATTATATAAACTTCTCTGTCAGTTATCTTTCACTTAAAGGTTTAAAAGGATGTTATTATTGTAAAATGTAAACCCTTCTCTCCATGATGTGACTATAGATCTTTTTGGTGCCAAGAAAATAAGGAAAGCTTATCATCTCAATTCACAAAAAGAGAGGAAGAAGAATCAGGAGACAGAGGAAGTTGTGAAGAGCAGAGCTTGTAGAACAGAGTTGGAAAACCCCTCTGGTTGGGGACTTGCTCTCAAAAGGGGCTTCCCTCACCAAACAACAGACAGTAAGATCCATCAGGAGTTCCCTAGGAAGATGTGGCCCGACTGGCCTTCCAGGGGCTGGTGCTCCCAGTGGCTCCTCCTCTCCTTCATTCTTGTCCTCCTAGTTTCACTTCCCAGGTGGGGCTGAGATCCAGGTGTGCCAGCCAGGATTATTAAAAGGTGAGTGAGGCAAAACCTAAAAGTCCAAGTAAAATTGCTGTGGCAGAGCAGAGTGGGCCCACGTTGGACTCCAGGAGCCTCAGGGGTGATTCTTCCTTCTAGTTTTGAAGATATGTTTGTGACTGCTGTAGGAATTCCTTTGTTGGTTTTTTTTCCCTGTGGCTTTATAGCCTGACAGCACAAAGAAGCCTGAGTGCCCCTATGAGGAAGAGTGTGAGGGATTGGGGAAGAAGAAGCTGGGGCCCCTTTGGGACCAGGCTGGTCTTGGAAGGAGATATTTGGCCTCCAGAGGCAAGGAGTAGATGAGCCACTGCCTAGAGTCCAACAGGAGCATGGCCAAGGGTGTGCCAGGGAAGAGAAGAATAGGGGTCCTCCTCTCACACAAAGGTCTGCTTAGGGGAGCAGGCTGACAGAATGAACCTGAAGATGTTTTATGTCTCCAAGTGCTTTTTTTTTTTTTTAAATAAAATTTGAATCATAAAATACACTCACACTTGTATCCAACCCTGTAATTCCTTCTCACTTGCCACACTGGCTTTAAAACTCATTGAAGGGGCTAGGGATATGGCTCAAGCAGTAGTGTGCTCGCCTGGCATGCGTGCGGCCCGGGTTCCATTCTCAGCACCACATACAAACAAAGATGTTGTGTCTGCCGAAAACTAAAAAATAAATATTAAAATTCTCTCTCTCTCTCTCTCTCTCTCACTCTCACTCTCTCTTAAAAAAAACTCATTGAAATTGTGCTCTATATATGTAATAAGAATTGTAATGCATTCTGCTGTCACATAAAAATTTTTAAAAATTACGTAAAAAAATAAAAAATAAAAATAAATACAGCAAATGGATCATAAAAAAAAAGAAAAAAAAAGAAAGGAATTAAACAGTATGGACAAATCAAAGCTCCACCACAGCCTTCCTCTCTTCCCTGCAGTGACAGCTCTCCAGAACTGTGTGCTGCTCATCTTTGCAGTGGCTGTGTTTAAATGCCCCCAGCATCCTCTGCTTGGATCCCCTATGGGTATTTCTATAACTGGAAAGGACTTTGCACTGCAGGAAGAGTGATGGTTTTGGTACCCAGGTTTGGAGGCAGGAGTTTCTGGGAAAGAGGGATTATTCAGGATAGTGCAGCTGGGAATTGCCAAGCCCCCGGGGAAAGTAGAGACAAGCAAACAGCTCAGGATGGCTGAGGAAGAGCTGCAGGTGGCAGGCCTGGGGGGACGGATTTTCCCAGGGAAGTGTGTGAGGTGTGTGGTGTGGCCTCTCCCTGTGACCCCATAAACCATTATTAAAACTGCAACGAGAGCAAAATACTTGGCAGCATTGATTTCTCATGGAAACCAGTGAAGGCGCTGCAGTGTGTGTGCTGGGTGGAGTTAACCCCTGGCTACTGGTTACTCCTAAAATCCTGGTCTCACTGCAGGAATGTGTGCCCCTGAGGATCTTCCCTTCCTTTCAGTTTGTCAAGAATGTTGGGTCTGAAATGTAGAAGGTGGAGACTCAGACACGTGTAGGATATTAGACAATTCCCTAATTATTTCATCTCAATGACCCAGCCACAATCATCCAATGTTGTATCATGCATGAGGTATGTAGAGATGACCAGGTACAGTTTCTGTTCCATGAAGTTCACAGTCTCAGAGGCAGGTCTGAGGCCTGCTACAGAGTGAGGTCCAGGCTAGTGCAGAAGGACCACAGAGATGTGATGGGTTCCTTCAAATGGAGTGAAGAAGTTGCCAAAGGAGAGTCCCTGAGAGAGGAGAGGACAGTTCTGGATGCTGAGGAGCTTTTAAAAGGAGAATCAGAATCCCACATTATATACAACTACAATGCACCAAAAAAAAAAATGTGTGGTGGGGGAGAGTCAGAAGGAATGAGGGCTATAGGGAAGGGAGTATACAGGGAGAAGAGCCCAGGGAGAATGAGCTGCAAAGGGAGCAGGGGCACTTTGCACAGGCAGGGCTGGATATTATGCTAAGTGTGGACATTCTCCATGGACATGAGGGAGACACTGAGGTTTTCTATAGCAATGTGATCCAATCAAGTGTCCCCAGCCTTATTCGTATGGTAAGCCCCAGTATGGTCTTTGGAGGTGAGCTCTTGGTGAGGTAATTAGGATTAGATGAGGTCATAAGGGTAGGGCCCCCACGATGGGATCATTGGCTTTATGAGAGAGCTTTGTCTTCTTCCACAGTGAGAAAGTGGTCTTCTGCTGTCCAGAAAGGAAGTGCCCACCAGATCCTGACCATGCCAGGCACCCTAATCCCAGACTTGCAGCCTCCAGAGCTTTGAAGAAATACATTTCTATTGCTTAAGCCACCCAGTCTACGGTGCAGTAGCCTCGCTTAGCCACGGTTTTGCTTTCCAAAGTTTCTGTTACTTGAGGTTAATTGCAGTCCAAAAATATTAAATGAAAAATTCCAGAAATGGGCTGGGGATGTGGCTCAAGCGGTAGTGCACTCGCCTGGCATGCGCAGGGCGCTGGGTTCGATCCTCAGCACCACATACAAATAAAATAAAGATGTTGTGTCCACCAAAAACTAAAAAATATATATTAAAAAATTCTCTCTCTCTCTCTTTTAAAAAAAATTCAGAAATGAACAATTTAAGAGTTGTGCACCACGCTGAGTACCATGATGTCACCCCACTCCATCCTGCAGGGATGTGAGTCATCTCTGTCCAGCATATTCATACTGTATAAGCTACCCCATTTTGATTACTAGATTAACTATCACTGTACTTCAGTATTTGTGTTCAAGCCCCCAAAGCACAAGAATTGTAATGCTGGCAATTTGAGTACGCCAAAGAGAGGCTGCAAAATGTTTCTTTTTTTTTTATTGGTTGTTCACAACATTACAAAGCTCTTGACATATCATCTTTCATACATTAGATTCAAGTGGGTTATGAACTCCCATTTTTACCCCAAATACGGATTGCAGAATCACATCGGTTACACATCCACATTTTTACATAATGCCATATTAGTAACTGTTGTATTCTGCTACCTTTCCTATCCCCTACTATCCCTCCTCCCCTCCCCTCCCCTCCCATCTTCTCTCTCTACCCCATCTACTGTAATTCATTTCTCTCCTTGTTTATTTTCCCATTCCCCTCACAACCTCTTATATGTAATTTTGTATAGCAATGAGGGTCTCCCTTCATTTCCATGCAATTTCCCTTTTCTCTCCCTTTCCCTCCCATCTCATGTCTCTGTTTAATGTTAATCTTTTCTTCCTGCTCTTCCTCCCTGCTCTGTTCATAGATGCTCTCATTATATCAAAGAAGACATTTGGTGTTTGGTTTTTAGGGATTGGCTAGCTTCACTAAGCATAATCTGCTCTAGTGCCATCCATTTCCCTGCAAATTCTATGATTTTGTCATTTTTTATTGCTGCATAGTACTCCATTGTGTATAGATGCCACATTTTTTTATCCATTCATCTATTGAAGGGCATCTGGGTTGGTTCCACAGTCTAGCTATTGTGAATTGTGCTGCTATGAACATCAATGTGGCAGTATCCCTGTAGCATGCTCTTTTAAGGTCTTCAGGGAATAGTCCGAGAAGGACAATAGCTGGGTCAAATGGTGGTTCCATTCCCAGCTTTCCCAGGAATCTCCAAACTGCTTTCCAAATTGGCCGCACCAATTTGCAGTCCCACCAGCAATGTACAAGTGTACCCTTTTCTCCACATCCTCGCCAGCACTTGTTGTTGTTGGACTTCATAGTGGCTGCCAATCTTACTGGAGTGAGATGGTATCTTAGGGTGGTTTTGATTTGCATTTCTCTGACTGCTAGAGATGGTGAGCATTTTTTCATGTACTTGTTGATTGATTGTATGTCCTCTTCTGAGAAGTGTCTGTTCAGGTCCTTGGCCCATTTGTTGATTGGGTTATTTGTTATCTTATTGTCTAATTTTTTGAGTTCTTTGTATACTCTGGATATTAGGGCTCTATCTGAAGTGTGAGGAGTAAAAATTTGTTCCCAGGATGTGGGCTCCCTATTTACCTCTCTTATTGTTTCTTTTGCTGAGAAAAAACTTTTAAGTTTAATTAAGTCCCATTTGTTGATTCTTGTTATTAACTCTTGTGCTATGGGTGTCCTATTAAGGAATTTGGAGCCCGACCCCACAATATGTAGATCGGAGCCAACTTTTTCTTCTATCAGATGCAGAGTCACTGGTTTGATATCAAGCTCCTTGATCCATTTTGAGTTAACTTTTGTGCATGGCGAGAGAAAGGGATTCAGTTTCATTTTGATGCATATGGATTTCCAGTTTTCCCAACACCATTTGTTGAAGATGCTATCCTTCCTCCATTGCATGCTTTTAGCCCCTTTATCAAATATAAGATAGTTGTAACTTTGTGGATTAGTCTCTGTGTCCTCTATTCTATACCATTGGTCCACCCGCCTGTTTTGGTACCAGTACCATGCTGTTTTTGTCACTATTGCTCTGTAATATAGTTTGAAATCTGGTATCACTATACCACCTGATTCACACTTCCTGTTTAGGATTGCTTTTGATATTCTGGGTCTTTTATTTTTCCATATGAATTTCATGATTGCTTTATCTATTTCTATAAGAAATGCCATTGGGATTTTGATTGGCATCGCATTAAACCTATAGAGAACTTTTGGTAATGTCGCCATTTTGATGATGTTAGTTCTGCCTATCCATGAACAGGGTATATTTTTCCATGTTCTAAGATCTTCTTCTACTTCTCTCTTTAGGGTTCTGTAGTTTTCATTGTATAAATCTTTCACCTCTTTTGTTAGGTTGATTCCCAAGTATTTTATTTTTTTTGAGGATATTGTGAATGGAGTGTTTTTCCTCATTTCCGTTTCAGAAATGCCTTTGATTTATGCGTGTTGATTTTATATCCTGCCACTTTGCTGAATTCATTTATTAGTTCTAGTAGTTTCTTTGTAGACCCTTTTGGGTCTTCTAGGTATAGAATCATGTCATCTGCAAATAGTGATAATTTAAGTTCTTCTTTTCCAATTTTTATGCCTTTAATTTCTCTCGTCTGTCTAATTGCTCTGGCCAGTGTTTCGAGAACTATATTGAATAGAAGTGGAGATAGAGGGCATCCCTGTCTTGTTTCAGATTTTAGAGGGAATGCCTTTAACTTTTGTCCATTCAGAATGATGCTAGCCTGAGGCTTAGCATAGATAGCTTTTACAATGTCAAGGTAAGTTCCTGTTATCCCTAGTTTTTCTAATGTTTTGAACATAAAGGGATGCTGTACTTTGTTGAATGCTTTCTCTGCATCTATCGAGATGATCATATGGTTCTTATCTTTAAGTCTATTGATGTGGTGAATAACATTTATTGATTTCCGTATATTGAACCATCCTTGCATCCCAGGGATGAATCCTACTTGATCATGGTGCACAATTTTTTTGATGTGTTTTTGTATTCGATTTGCCAGAATTTTATTGAGGATTTTTGCATCTAGGTTCATTAGAGATATTGGTCTGTAGTTTTCTTTCTTTGAGGTGTCTTTGTCTGGTTTCGGAATCAGGGTGATGTTGGCCTCATAGAATGAATTTGGAAGAGCTCCCTCTTTTTCTATTTCCTGAAATAACTTGAAAAGTATTGGTATTAATTCTTCTTTAAAGGTTTTGTAACACTCCGCTGTATACCCATCTGGTCCTGGGCTTTTCTTGGTTGGTAGTCTTTTGATGGCTTCTTCAATTTCATCCATTGATATTGGTCTGTTCAAATTGTGTGTATCCTCCTCACTCAGTCTGGGCAAATCATATGACTTAAGAAATTTATCGATGTCTTCACTATCTTCTATTTTATTGGAATATAGGTTTTCAAAATAATTTCTAATTGTCTTCTGTATTTCTGTAGCATCTGTTGTGATATTGCCTTTTTCATCCCGTATGTTAGTAATTTGAGTTCTCTCTCTTCTTCTCTTCATTAGCATGGCTAAAGGTCTGTCGATCTTATTTATTTTTTCGAAGAACCAACTTTTAGTTTTGTTAATTTTTTCAATAGTTTCTTTTGTTTCAATTTCATTGATTTCCGCTCTGATTTTAATTACTTCTTGCCTTCTGCTACATTTGCTGTTGTTTTGCTCTTCCTTTTCTAGTGCTTTGAGATGAAGTGTGAGCTCATTTATTTGTTGGTTTTTTCTTTTTTTGAGGAATGACCACCAGGCGATGAATTTTCCTCTTAAAACCGCTTTCATTGTGTCCCATAGATTCCGATATGTTGTGTCTGTATTTTCATTTATCTCTAAGAATTTTTTGATTTCCTCCTTTATGCCTTCTGTAACCCATTGATCATTCAGTAACATAGTGTTCATTTTCCATGTGATGTAGGATTTTTCCTTCCTTCTTTTATCATTGATTTCCAGTTTCATTCCATTATGATCAGATAAAATGCATGGTATTATCTCCACCCCTTTATATTTACTGAGGGTTGCCCTATGGCATAATATATGGTCTATTTTTGAGAAGGATCCATGTGCTGCTGAGAAAAAAGTATATCCATTTGATGATGGTTGATATATTCTATATATGTCAGTTAAGTCTAGGTTATTGATTGTGATATTGAGTTCTATAGTTTCTTTATTCAACTTTTGTTTGGAGGATCTGTCCAATGGTGAGAGAGGTGTGTTGAAGTCACCCATAATTATTGTGTTGTGGTCTATTTGATTCTTGAACTTGAGGAGAATTTGTTTTATGAATGTCACAGCACCATTATTTGGTGCATAAATATTGATAATTGTTATGTCTTGTTGGTGAATGGTTCCTTTTAACAGTATTTAATGACCTTCTTTATCCCTTTTGATTAACTTAGTCTTGAAGTTGATTTTATTCGATATGAGGATGGCCACCCCTGCTTGCTTACGAGGACCGTGTGCGTGGTATATTTTTTCCCATCCTTTCACCTTCAGCCTGTGTATGTCTTTTCCAATCAGATGTGCCTCCTGGAGGCAGCATATTGTTGGATTTGTTTTTTTAATCCATGATACCAGCCGATGTCGCTTTATTGGAGAGTTTAAGCCATTAACATTCAGAGTTACTATTGATATATGGTTTGTACTTCCATCCATGTTTGATTATTTATCCTTTTTTAAAAAAATTTAGTTTGTTTCTCCATGATTATCTTTTCCCTCGCCCTCTGTCTTTACTGAGGCACTTCCCACTGATGGTTTTGGTTATTGTTTTTCATTTCTTCCTCGTGTAGTGTTTTGCTCAAAACGCTTTGCAATGCTGGTTTTCTGGCTGCAAATTCTTTTAACTTTTGTTTATCATGAAAGATCTTTATTTCGTTGTCATACCTGAAGCTTAATTTTGCTGGATACAGAATTCTTGGTTGGCATCCATTGTCTTTCAGTGTTTGAAATACATTGTTCCATGACCTTCTTGCTTTCAGTGTCTGTGATGAAAAATCCGTTGTTAACCGTATTGGTTTACCCCTGAATGTAATCTGTCTCCTTTCTCTTGTAGCTTTTAATATTTTCTCTTTGTTCTGTATATTGGATATCTTCATAACAATGTGTCTTGGCGTTGGTCTACTGTGATTTTGTGTGCTCGGTGTCCTGTATGCATCTTCAATTTGTATATCTGTTTCCTTTTTTATTTCTGGAAAGTTTTCTGTAATTATTTCATTCAGCAGGTTACTCATTCCCTTGGTTTGAATCTCTGTACCTTCTTATATCCCGATGACTCGTAAGTTTGGTTTTTTTATGTTATCCCATAACTCTTGGATGTTTTTCTCGTGATTTTTTACCAGCCTTTCTGAGTTGGCTAGACTCTTTTCAAGATGATATATTTTGTCTTCATTATCTGACGTTCTGGCTTCTACTTGCTCCACTCTGTTAGTGATACTCTCAATTGAGTTTTTAATTTGGTTTATCGTTTCCTTCATTTCTAGAATTATTGTTTGATTATTTTTTATAATCTCTATCTCCTGATAAAGATGCTTAACTTCTTCTTTTAGCTGTTTATGTAATTCATTCTCAATGTGTTCTTTCGCTGCTTGAATTTGCTGTCTTGTATCATCTTTAAGGTTCCATTCCATCTGTCTAAGGTGTTCCTTGAGGTCTTTATATGACCATTTTTCTGATGACTCTAGGTCCTCCTGAATATTTAGGCTGTCCTGCATTGTTTGTACTCCTTTTCTTCCTTGCTTCTTGAAGCTGCTCATGTTGCTTCTTGTTCTGTTTGACTGCTGAGTTACTGTTTACTCCTATAAATTTATTTGATGCTTGGGAGGAAAGGTATTAGAAGGGAAGGGAAGAAGTCACAAAAGAGAATGAGACTAAGCAGGTAGAATTCAAGGAAGGGGGGATAAGATAATTGAAAAGAAATGAAAAGACAAAAGAAGAAAAACATTAGGAAATAAAAAAAGAAAAAAAATTTAAAAAAATAATTAAAAAAATTAAAATTAAAATTAAAATTAGAAGAAAAAAAATTTAAAAAAAATTGTAAAAAAAATTTAAAAAAACAACAAGAAAGAAAAATGAAAATGAAAGAAAAACCCAAATCAAAAAAAAAAAAAAAAGAGAAAAGAAAAAAAGAAAAAAGAAAAAAAACTAATAAATGCAGTCTTAGAGTTTGATTAACTTCTCTTCCAGTAGGCAGCGCTGTGCCCACCAGGCCAATTTTCTCCTGTCAATACGCGGGAACCAATCACTGTGCAGCAGCTCCTCCCAGACTGGGCAAGTCTCCAATCCTGAGTGCCTAGGGCCTCCTCTTGTGTCTAGTCACTTCCCACTTTTCCTCTAGCCAGGCCCCTCTCACGGGTGCCGCTCACCACAATACTGGCTACACGCCAGGTCTGCTGCTCCCGGGAGCCCTGTTTTCATGAATGACTGGGCACACTCTCCCAGTTTGCCATTCCCTCAGACCCTAAGTTTGTAGAGCTTGGGGCTGAGAATCCTCAGCGAATTTTACTTGCCCTCCGATAGCCACGCCCCCGGTAGCTGGTGCAAGAGACCTCAGCTGTCAGCACTGGTGGGAGCGGTAGTTCCGCGCCACGGGTCCCGAGCCACCTCTGATTCCCTCGGTCTGGCTATCGTGCTCACGGGAGAGCTGGGAGGGGCCCTTACGGGAGAGCTGGGAGGGGCCCTTAAGGTTTCCCTGATGTGTGGAGAGGGAAGGCTAGGGAATTACACACCTGTAGCTGCAGGTTTCAATGAAGTTATCTCCTCCGCCGCAGTCTGATGACGTCAGTTCTCTGCCATGGTGGTCTCTTGCAAATGGCGACAGTTCGTTTCCCTTTGCCGGGCGACCAATGCAACGGGTGGGTCCTTACTGTCTCTCCCAAGCCCCGTTTCAAACCTGTGGCCACTACCTATGAAGGCTCAGTAGGCATTTACCTCCGTAGGATGAGAAGGGCTGACCAGTTGTTTCAGTCGGATGGATTAGTGCTGAGTCACAGCTGTTTGTCTTCGGGAAGCAGGCGAACGGGAGCTTGAATTCAGCATCCGGGCTCAGTGTGTGTTCTGAGAGGCCCAGACTGTTCGCCCCAGATCCATGTCAGCTCAGCATTGCCTAGTGATCCTGAGCAAACAGATTTAGGTTGTTTACGACTCCCTATGCCTGCACAGCTGAAAAGGTCAGAGACTTGATCTCTCTGCGCCTGCCGTCATGTTGGAAACTCCGAGACTGCTCTTTTTAAGTATTCTCTTGATTCTTTCTCAACAACACATAAACAATGTATTTAGGCACTTCTTTGGCCTTCCTCATATGCAGAGAGCATGGGGGCATTTGCAGGCTTCAGCAGCCTAAGGGACTCATGACTACCCTTTAAGAGGAACACCTGGATTTCACTATCTTATTAGCCTCTGCTTGCTTGAACACAGGGTCCTAGCGACTTTTACAAGGTTTTCTCTTCCCTCTAGGATTTTGGGTCATTTTGGGAGGTATCTAATGTGACCCCCCAACTCCCAACACTGACTTCTAGTTTGCCCTATGATTTGGAATCCCACCTGCATACATGTAAATTTTTTCTCCCCAAATTCTTTAGCTCTGTGTGTAGTGGGAGACACAACCGAATGCTTGAATGTATCACCTAACACCATCCATGAGAAGTGATGCAATAAAGATCTGAGCATTGTCCACCTGGGCCTCCTGAGACAGGAGAAGCAGTGGAACTGGCCAGCTCTGTCTTGTTTGAAATTTCCTTCCTTCACACCATTCTGTCTTACTTCTCTCCCCACCTCCCCATGTGATAGAGAAGGAAGAACTTCCAGGAATATGGTCACATCATTTCTGAAACAAAGATTGGCATTTGGGGAGCTGGGTTCTCTACCAAGAGATCTTAGTTCTTTTTACAACTCCACACAGACCTCTGGACGTCAGGTCTCTCATCTGTAAAATACAAAGTGTTATGGTTTAGGTATGAAATGTCCCCCCAAACTCATGTGTGAGACAATGAAAGAATATTGAGAAGTAAAATGATTGGGTTATGAGAACTTTAACTTAATCAATGGATTGATCCACTGATATGAATTAATTGGATGGGAACTTAGGCAGAGAGGATGTGGCTGGAGGAGATAGGTTACTGGGGACATGCCTTTGGGATTTATATTTTGTCTCTGGTGAACACAATTATCTCTCTCTGCTTCCTGATTGCCATACCCTGAGCTGCTTTCTTTCTCCACATCCTTTTGCCACCATGTGCCTTAACTTGGACACAGAGCAATTGAGTCTGCTGTCTATGTACTGAGACCCCGGAGTATCTGGGCCTACCCTGGCTCCAGAGAAGTGCCAAAGAAACTTTTCCTCCTCTGAAAATAGTTGAGTCTTTTGGTCACAGAAACACAAAGCTGACTAAAACAGGAGGGTTGATCTGTTTTTCTCCACTGTCCTTCCAGTAATGACAACATGGCATACGAGCCCCTTGGTGCCATCCCTAGGGTGACCCAAAACAGGTGCCAATCACACACTGGAGTGCCATGTAACATGTGTGAGCAGTTGGAGGGTGGTGCTGGAGAGGTTTCCTGGGTGACCTGGTCTGTTTCCCTAAAAAGAAGTAATCAGCAACAGTGGTTAGAGAATTTGGAATGACAGAGGATCTTGCCTTCAGATGTGCTGGCCTTGTTTTATGTCTAAAGGGCACATATTTTCTTTTTTATGTTGTGTATAGCCAGCTTTATAGCAGAAAAAAGCAGACAAGAGATAGACAAATTTATGTGATACAGTTCTGATTAGCAGAATCTAGGCAGAGCCGATTCCAAGGAAACAGGGCAGCCTCCTACCAACTGAGAAGCTGTGGACAAATCACTTCCCTTAGCTTCTTCATTTGTTCAGGATGGATCTAGATCAGGTGGTATGAGAAGGAACCTTGAAGAGTTGCCAAGACCCTGGGGTCAAGCAGGGGGAGGCTAATAAAGTAGTAAAGTTCTGGTGCTCCTATTAAAGGGGTCTCTTGGGTTCTCATTGCATTCTGCCATGAGGAAGTTCAAACAGGCCCCTAAACACATTATAACATTTAAATAAGGTTAAGCATATATTTGACTCCTCAAACATTTATCATTGTTTAATGATAAAGGAAAGCTTTCAAAATCCTTTCTTCCAACTTTTGGAAATGTGTAGTACATTATAGTTAGGTAGTCATGCTGCTGTGCTCCGATCTCTCTGTAGCTCTGTACCCATTGACAGTTGAGGTTTTAAAGTGGAGTCAGAAAGTAGTTACTGGCAACACCATCACCTTTATTCCTAGGGGATTGTTTATGGAAATTCTTTCTCAAGTGGACTGACAGTGGGGCTTTGCTCACCTTGTCCCAGTGGGTGTGCTTGCAATTCTTTTGTTGCCTTGGCTTGTGAAAAAGCTCTTCCAATCCTGAAGCAAGTCATCTTCCCTGACCTCTGGGCAAAGAGAAATCTGCTTCCTATTGAGTTTGAATTGAGCAGGGGCCCAATTAAGGGAAGCAGAATTACCTGCTATTTGGTTCCCTCTGAGGCAAGTCTAAAGAGGCTGAGAGTTGAAGTCGAGATACCATAAGAAGGAATCTCTCTACCAGGTGACCCCCAGAAGGTATAGCCATGATGAGTTGACCATAATCTAAGTTCTGAAACTCTGCCTTGTGGGCTTGGACATATGTGTTCACAGTCTTAGCACACATCAGTTCACTCCCATTAACAGAATTTTCAAGAGACCTACTCAGAGACTGAATGTCAATGTGCCGATTGAAAACAAGAAATTATAGTTGTGAGATGAACTGCACATCTAGGGCATTTCTCTCTGAATATCAGGTATGCAGAAAGGCCAGATGAGAATAAAAATGTCTCTTGAGAAGGGCAGAGAGGCAAGTTACTTACAGAATATGGGTTCGATTACTGGCTCCAGACCCAGGACCCCTACACCACTGTCTCCCCAAGAAGGAAGAGCCCTGCTGGTAGAGTGGAACGTGTGAGTCCCTGACCATACTCCTTCTCCCAGGACAGTGCCTTGGTGAACACTCCCTGAAAACATCTATGGGGCTTCCATGGCTGGCCATCTTCCTTCTGATTGGCAATCTATCTTAAACGATGTGCATATCATCAGGTCTTATTTGAATGGGAACCAGGCCCCCTAAGCTGTCTGCTGAAGATCACTTTCCTGGAAAGCAGACACTGAGACACGTCTGTGTGTGGAAGGTTGACCATGGTGTGCTCTTGGGATCAACACCCACAGCAGAGTAAGGGAAGAAGGCATGGAAAGAGGGAGACTTTGAGCTGTGATACAGAGATGACAAAGACCTCAGCCAGTCCCATCAGGGACTCTGGAGCTGAAGTGGTCCCACGGGCTGTTCTGTATGAAGGCTTTATCCCCTGCATCTACCAGTCAATGAAAATGGATTATCTACAGGAGGTGGTCATGACTTTAGATAAGGTAGTGCTCTTCAGCAGAGAACAACTGGAAAGACATTAAGATGAAAACTCATCTGAGCCATCAGCTGCCAACACTGTAGCAACCGGGGGAACTTAGGCCTCAGTTCTACAGCTCACACCATTTGGTTCAGACTATGACTTGTGGATGTAGACATGAAGCTTTCTTCCAGAGACTGAGAAGACAATCTCTCTGGGCCCCAGGCAATCCTAACTATATCTGAAATCTGGCAAATGAAATAGGGTCACAGTGGCTATATGATATTTCATTCATTTGAAAACTTACTATTAGGTTTTATTGCCTCAGGAGACCTCAGAGGTGATAAACCCATGTGGTAGGGATGGACATTAGGACACCCCATTCAGAGATGTGGTCAGAATCTGGCTCAGTGTCTCACTAGCTGTGTACCTCCTCTCTGGCCATGCAGAAGGACTGCTGCCCCTGACTCCTAACACTTTCATTCCTATTCCTCCCCACCAGAACACTCTCTGCCTCACCTTCCCCCTCCTTCTGCTGATAGACTTCTACTCATCTTTCAGAGTCTAGTGTGAACATCACCTTCCCGTGATATGCTGCCCTGAACAGCCTCTTCCTGCTGCCCAGCAGAAGTGGTCACACCTTCTCTGGAACCCCAAGGCACCTGTTGCCCATCTGTGGGCAACTCTGTCCACACTCACAGGTCTGCTAGTCTGTCCTCCTCATGCCAATCTCGTTAAGGCCAAGAATAGAATCCCATCCTTGACTGCAACACTTCGCACAGGGCAATACACACTCTGTGATCTGAATGGATTCAAGAGAGAACTCTGAAGTCTTTTGAGTCAAGGAGTGAAGAGGAGGTGTGGTGCATTGAGCTGGAAAGAGCTTATTCTGCCCAAGCCCAGTAAGAAAGCTGCTCCTTTTCCTCTACCTGAGCTGTCCATTTAAAGCCTCTGTAAATACGCCCTCTCCCAGTTCCACAAAGAACACGGTTCTCATCTCTATCCTGTGTCCAGAGCTATAACTTCACATTCTAGCAGTGAGTGCCCAGTTAACATGTATTGACTAATGGAATAAATCCAGAATCCAGGGAATAAAGGCCAAGATGTGGGTGGGTCAGTAGGAGGAAAGGGTTGAAAACCATTTTTAAAGTGGGAATGACAGGTCTGGATGACAGGCTGCAGTAGCTGGAGAAATATGACAATGTGTCACAGGTGAAAGCAAGGTCTGAAGGGCAGAGAAGCAAGGATTTCAGGTCTAGACCTGGAGTATGGTTAGCTCAAAGGGTCAATATATTGCATATGAATATTGACGTCAACAAGGGAGCACCGTGGCTAAGAGAAAAATGGAGATCAGAAGAGCATGTGAGAGCTTGTGTTTAATTTGTGATGCTTCATTCTAGGGACAAATGCTAAAGGCAATTTTTTAAGATATTTTTTCTATACCAGGGATTGAACCCAAGGGCATTTAACCACTAAGCCACATCTCTAGACCCTTCCCCTGCTTTTTTTTTTTTTTTTTTTAACAGACAGGGTCTCACTGAGTTGCTTAGGGCCTCACTAAGTTTTTGAGGCTGGCTTTGAACTTGTGATCCTCCTGCTTCAACCTTCCAAAATTTTTAAAGGTTTTTAAATGTGATATGCTTCTCATCAGAAATGACACCTAATTTTGGGCTAGCCTACCAAGACTGCTTTGACCTGTCAGCTGCTGTCACATGCCTGTAGTTGTTGTGATGAGGTAGGGAGGGGACTCCTGGCACCCGCCTGAAGCCTTCACCGCCGATTTCTCTGTAGCAATGCCCACTAGGTGGTGACAAAGATTTATTTGCCTCCCTTGCAGAAAGCCTGCTTTCTAGAAATAAAAAAATGAACACAATATTTCAACTCTATAAAAATAGTTTCTTCTTTGTTAAAAACACAAAACAAAAAGTCTCATTATAGAAAACAGTGGAAATCTTACCAAAGATATCTCTAATGAGTGAAAAAAAACATTTAGAATAAATATACAAAGGATCTAATTACTTTCTTCTCTAACCTGACCTTTCCTTTAAGAACCAACTCAAGGAGTTCTAGCAGCAGTCCCTGACAGAGTTCTGTCTGTCTGTCTGTCTCAGCTTCTCTCCTATGATTGTGTGCAGTTTGTTTTTGCCTTTTTCTGAGATTTGAAGGAAGCTGTTCCGTTTGTCTCAATTCACCTACATGGATTTTCACACAAAACAGGCGTAAAGCCCTGATCTGCAGATTAGTTTATCAACCCTTTGCAGATGGGTAGAGAAGCCTTTTTAAGCTGCATGGACAGAAGCAGACCATCTTATTGTTTTTTTTCCCCCAGTGCAATCCAGATAGCAGTAGTCGCCCAGTGTCAAATGGCCATTCCATGGGCAACAGCCCACTCTAACTTGGGTGGCCTTGTGGAGTCACAGTTTTTCTGCCTCCCCCTGTGGCACCATGGGTAAGCCTTGGAGCCCCCTGATCTTAGCCTTCTCATCTGTAAAACAGGATTTGCATAACACTTCCCACACATAGTTGTTTTAAGATGGGATAAAAAGAGGATAAGAGACACTCAAAAAATGGCAAATCACTGTACAAATGTTGTGTGTCAATAGATCACTTATAAAAAGATGCTACCTTTGAAAAGAAAGTTAGCACAAGATTGGGATCCAAATTAGAATAAGTTATACTTCATGTATGTATAATATGTCAAAATACACTCTACTATCATGTATATCTAAAAAGAAAAAAAATTAAAAAGAAAAGAAAGTTAATTTTTAAAAGCTTATGACTATGGAGGATTCTTTCAACAAATGAGCCAATCATGGAAGGACTCATCTAAGCATGCTGTGTTTGGACAAGAATGCTCCTCTCTCTCCTGTGGAGTCTAAGAAGTGCATGTCAGCTGCCATGCTGTCAGGAAGGCAACTCGGTACCTGGGACCAGGAGATCACCCCCACCCTGCCCTCTGCTTCAGCAGGAGGACTATATCATGGAACCAGTGATGTTCTATGGCTGGGCATGACCATAATTAAAGTAGGTTAAAATTCAATAATTTTCCACTTCTGTTTTGGGTGCAAAGTAGGCCATTAATACCCCACTACACTGGGCAGATCATTCAATCAATAGCCTAGTGCTGGCCTAGGCTGGATTTGACCACAGCATAGTGAGGAATACTTCTCAGTGCTGTGGGCTGCTGGGGCCTGCCATTCAGCACAGAGGTGCCCAGGAGTAAGGGTCAGAGCAGGGAGGATTTGTGCTGGTTGACTTGAGGGCCTGGGTTTCATTTGGCCTGCAAAGGACTTTTTGTTTCTAAAATTTGAACCAGTATTTTAAAATGGTGATTTAAAAAATTATATTATATCTGGATTTCTGGCTTCTTAAATTCAGCAAAATAAATTTTAATTACCAAATGGAAGTGGGTGACTGGTCCTGAGAGACACAAAGTTCTCCTGTTTGCCACAGTGCCAACCTTTCTCTATTTCATTACCCCCGGGTCAGTTTCATCCATTTATGTTGCCTGCCTGGACCCAGAGTTTGAACTAAACTGAAAAGTTATGGGAACTTTATGCAGTAACTGTTTTTTGTTTGTTTGTTTGTTTGTTTTTTTGTTGTTGTTTTAATGGCAGTCAGTTATGGCGAAGCCATACCACAGGTGGATGTGTGGTTAGGCCAAGAAGTCGGTTCATTAACATCAAGGTAACAGTTGAAATGTTTTATATTTCACCCCTAGACTCCTTCTTTTCACTATCTCCTCACTTTTATTAACAGGGTTGTTACAGTTAGTACAAGATGAAGTATTTGTTTTTTTTTTAAGGATTTACTTATTAAATAGTTATACACACAGTCTAAAAGCATGTTTGTAGAGTGTTGTATTTCAATGCATCAGGAAAAAAAAAGACAAAATTGTCTGAAGTCACTTTTGGTACACAGCCCTAGATTCATTTCCTACTATTGTGGGTTGGTGATGGACACAAGAAAGAATCAAATCCTCTTCCTCCCAGTAAGTGATGAATCTATGAACCCATTTAACTACATACAAACAGCAGTCAGGTAGAAGATATTATGGGAGGAAAGAATCCACTTGAAATTATAACAAAGCAGACAAAATTACTCCCAGTAATCTTGTCTGCAGTGGCCCAGATGCTCTGGAGAACAGTATGGAGTTTCTCAGGATAACAAGAGGAATTGTTCTCCTACTTCAAAATTGAACATGTTCAGGATATCGGGTAATAAAAAGAAGAACAGTAACATGTTAAAATATTTTTATGGAACTTTACTATAGCTATTCTAAAACTCCACATCCCTGTTGCATTATTGAGAAAAACATGTCTAGAAATGGTAACAAATAGGGGCTGGATATTATGGGACAGGGCAAGACTAGATTGTCATCAATTCATGTGAAAAGCACATTTAAAATGCTATTTTAAATTACACAAAAGAAGCCTTAAACAACAGAAAGATCTCCTATGTTTGATATTCCATTCTATCTTTTTAGAAAAACAGTGCTTGAATTTATTAATATATAAAAGATAAAAGTTGTAATTATATATTGTGGGTTCATTAACATCAAAATAACAGTTGAAGGTGTGATGAATTCAAGCACAGGCAAGCACAAACTGGACTCATCTTCATAAAACATCCAGTACTGGGTACTGAACAAGGAGAAGGCTCAGGTCAGATGTTTGGAAAGCCATAAGGACCACGTTTCTACATGAGCTTCCATTCTTTTTTTTTTTTTTATTGTTGGTCATTCAAAACATTACATAGTTCTTGATATATCATATTTCACAGTTTGATTCAAGTGGGTTATGAACTCCCATTTTTACCCCGTATACAGATTGCTGAATCACATCATTTACACTTCCATTGATTTACACATTGCCATTCTAGTGTCTGTTGTATTCTGCTGCCTTTCCTATCCTCTACTATCCCCCCTCCCCTCCCCTCCCCTCCCCTCTTCTCTCTCTACCCCCTCTACTGTAAATCATTTCTTCCACTTGTATTATTCTTCCCTTACCCCTCACTTCCTCTTGTATGTAATTTTGTATAACCCTGAGGATCACCTTCCATTTCCATGCAATTTCCCTTCTCTCTCCCTTTCCCTCCCACCTCTCATCCCTGTTTAATGTTAATCTTCTTCTCATGCTCTTCCTCCCTACTCTGTCCTTAGTTACTCCCCTTATATCAAAGAAGACATTTGGCATTTGTTTTTTAGGGATTGGCTAGCTTCACTAAGCATAATCTGCTCTAATGCCATCCATTTCCCTCCAAATTCTATGATTTTGTCATTTTTTAATGCAGAGTAATACTCCATTGTGTATAAATGCCACATTTTTTTATCCATTCATCTATTGAAGGGCATCTAGGTTGGTTCCACAATCTTGCTATCGTGAATTGTGCTGCTATGAACATCGATGTAGCAGTGTCACTGTAGCATGCTCTTATTAGGTCTTTAGGGAATAGACCGAGAAGGGGAATAGCTGGGTCAAATGGTGGTTCCATTCCCAGCTTTCCAAGAAATCTCCATACTGCTTTCCAAATTGGCTGCACCAATTTGCAGTCCCACCAACAATGAACAAGTGTACCCTTTTCCCCACATCCTCGCCAGCACTTGTTGTTGTTGGACTTCATAATGGCTGCCAATCTTACTGGAGTGAGATGGTATCTTAGGGTGGTTTTGATTTGCATTTCTCTGACTGCTAGCGATGGTGAGCATTTTTTCATGTACTTGTTGATTGATTGTATGTCCTCCTCTGAGAAGTGTCTGTTCAGGTCCTTGGCCCATTTGTTGATTGGGTTATTTGTTATCTTATTGTCTAACTTTTTTAGTTCTTTGTATATTCTGGATATTAGGGCTCTATCTGAAGTGTGAGGAGTAAAGATTTGTTCCCAGGATGTAGGATCCCTGTTTACCTCTCTTATTGTTTCTTTTGCTGAGAAAAAACTTTTTAGTTTGAGTAAGTCCCATTTGTTTATTCTTGTTATTAACTCTTGGGCTATGGGTGTCCTATTGAGGAATTTGGAGCCCGACCCCACAGTATGTAGATCATAGCCAACTTTTTCTTCTATCAGACACCGTGTCTCTGATTTGATATCAAGCTCCTTGATCCATTTTGAGTTAACTTTTGTGCATGGTGAGAGAAAGGGATTCAGTTTCATTTTGATGCAAATGGATTTCCAGTTTTCCCAGCACCATTTGTTGAAGATGCTATCCTTCCTCCATTGCATGCTTTTAGCCCCTTTATCAAATATAAGATAGTTGTAGTTTTGTGGATTGGTTACTGTGTCCTCTATTCTATACCATTGGTCCACCCGCCTGTTTTGGTACCAGTACCATGCGGTTTTTGTTACTATTGCTCTGTAGTATAGTTTGAAGTCTGGTATCGCTATACCGCCTGATTCACACTTCCTGCTTAGCATTGTTTTTGCTATTCTGGGTCTTTTATTTTTCCATATGAATTTCATGATTGCTTTATCTATTTCTATAAGAAATGCTGTTGGGATTTTGATTGGGATAGCATTGAACTTATAGAGAACTTTTGGTAATATCCCCATTTTGATGATGTTAGTTCTGCCTATCCATGAACAGGGTATATTTTTCCATGTTCTAAGATCTTCTTCGATTTCTCTCTTTAGGGTTCTGTAGTTTTCATTGTATAAGTCTTTCACCTCTTTTGTTAGGTTGATTCCCAAGTATTTTATTTTTTTTGAGGATATTGTGAATGGAGTAGTTGTCCTCATTTCCGTTTCAGAGGATTTGTCGCTGATATACAGGAATGCCTTTGATTTATGCGTGTTGATTTTATATCCTGCCACTTTGCTGAATTCATTTATTAGCTCTAATAGTTTCTTTGTAGACCCTTTTGGGTCTGCTAGGTATAGAATCATGTCATCTGCAAATAGTGATAATTTAAGTTCTTCTTTTCCTATTTTTATGCCTTTAATTTCTTTCATCTGTCTAATTGCTCTGGCCAGTGTTTCGAGAACTATGTTGAACAGAAGTGGTGAGAGAGGGCATCCCTGTCTTGTTCCAGATTTTACAGGGAATGCCTTCAATTTTTCTCCATTCAGAATGATGCTGGCCTGTGGCTTAGCATAGATTGCTTTTACTATGTTGAGGTATGATCCTGTTATCCCTAATTTTTCTAGAGTTTTGAACATAAAGGGATGCTGTACTTTGTCGAATGCTTTTTCTGCATCTATTGAGATGATCATATGGTTCTTATTTTTAAGTCTATTGATGTGGTGAATGACATTTATTGATTTCCATATATTGAACCAGCCTTGCATCCCAGGGATGAATCCTACTTGATCATGGTGTACAATTTTTTTGATATGTTTTTGAATCCGATTCGCCAGAATTTTATTGAGGATTTTTGCATCTAGGTTCATTAGAAATATTGGTCTGTAGTTTTCTTTCTTTGAAGTGTTTTTGTCTGGTTTAGGCTTCAGGGTGATGTTGGCCTCATAGAATGAATTTGGAAGTTCTCCCTCTTTTTCTATTTCCTGAAATAGCTTGAAAAGTATTGGTGTTAGTTCCTCTTTAAAGGTTTTGTAAAACTCTGCTGTATACCCATCCGGTCCTGGGCTTTTCTTAGTTGGTAGTCTTTTGATGGTTTCTTCTAGTTCCTCAATTGTTATTGGTCTGTTTAGGTTGTCTATTTCTTCCTGACTCAATCTGGGCAGATCATATGACTTAAGAAATTTATCTATGCCTTCACTATCTTCTATTTTATTGGAGTATAAGGATTCAAAATAATTTCTGATTATCTTCTGTATTTCTGAAATGTCTGTTGTGATATTGCCTTTTTCATCCCATATGCTAGTAATTTGAGTTCTCTCTCTTCTTCTGTTCGTTAGCATGGCTAAGGGTCTGTCGATTTTATTTATTTTTTCAAAGAACCAACTTTTAGTTTTGTCAATTTTTTCAATTGTTTCTTTTGTTTCGATTTCATTAATTTCAGCTCTGATTTTAATTATTTCTTGCCTTCTACTTCTTTTGCTGTTGTTTTGCTCTTCTTTTTCTAGGATTTTGAGATGAAGTATGAGATCGTTTATTTGTTGGTTTTTTCTTTTTTTAAGGAATGAACTCCAAGCAATGAATTTTCCTCTTAGAACTGCTTTCAATGTGTCCCATAGATTCCGATATGTTGTGTCTGTGTTTTCATTTAACTCTAAGAATTTTTTAATTTCCTCCTTGATGTCTTCTAAGACCCATTGATCATTCAGTAACTTATTGTTCATTCTCCAAGTGATGCATGATTTTTCCTTCCTTCTTTTATCGTTGATTTTCAGTTTCATTCCATTATGATCAGATAAGATGCATGGTATTATCTCTACTCCTTTATATTGTCTAAGAGTTGCCCTGTGACATAATATATGATCTATTTTTGAGAAGGATCCATGTGCTGCTGAGAAAAAAGTGTAACTGCTTGATGTTGGGTGGTATATTCTATATATGTCAATTAAGTCTAGGTTGTTAATTGTGTTATTGAGTTCTATAGTTTCCTTATTCAACTTTTGTTTGGAAGATCTGTCCAGTGGTGAGAGAGGTGTGTTGAAGTCTCCCATGATTATTGTATGGTGGTCTATTAGACTCTTGAACTTGAGAAGAGTTTGCTTGATGAACATAGCTCCTCCATTGTTTGGGGCATATATATTTATGATTGTTATGTCTTGTTGGTGTATGGTTCCCTTGAGCAGTATGTAGTGTGCTAGGAGCCACAAGCAAATATACGATGTATGGCACCTTTGGTTGTAAAGTGACGCCAGCTAGCCACTGAGATGATTATGTTAAGATTTACATTCATATGGAAATTGGACTCCCGCTGTTCACCTTGGCCTGCTACCGGACTCATGTTACGGACTCATGTTACCAGACTCTTGGAGAGTTCCCATTGGTTGGGGAAGGATAGTAGGAGGAAATTCCGGGGGAGGTCCGGGGGACCCCGGGGTTCCGGGAGACGCGCGGTTCCGGTGGACGCCCGCGTGGGAGGACCGGGTTTGGCTTGCCGGTGGCGGTTTTTTCGAAATAAAGTTTTGTTCCTGCTTGAGTGGCTCGTGATTCTGTGCCCAGCCAAGACTGCGGCAGTAGTGTCCCTCTTTAGCCCTTTTGATTAACTTTGGCTTGAAATCTATTTTATTAGATATGAGTATGGACACTCCTGCTTGTTTCTGCAGTCCATATGAGTGATATGATTTTTCCCAACCTTTCACCTTCAGTCTGTGTATATCTTTTCCTATCAAATGCGTCTCCTGTAGGCAGCATATTGTTGGGTCTTGTTTTGTGATCCATTCAACTAGCCTGTGTCTCTTAATTGGTGAGTTTAAGCCATTAACATTTAGGGTTATTATTGAAATATGGTTTGTTCTTCCAGCCATATTTGTTTATTAATGTTACTAAACCTGATTTGTTTTCTTCTTTGATTGTTTTCCCCCCTTTATTGTCCTACCTCCCACTGTTGGTTTTCATTGTTATTTTCCATTTCCTCTTCCTGTAATGTTTTGCCAAGGATTTTTTGAAGAGATGGTTTTCTAGCTGCAAATTCTTTTAACTTTTGTTTATCGTGGAAGGTTTTAATTTCATCTTCCATCCTGAAGCTTAATTTCGCTGGATACACGATTCTTGGTTGGAACCCATTTTCTTTCAGCGTTTGAAATATGTTATTCCAGGATCTTCTAGCTTTCAAAGTCTGTGTTGAGAGATCAGCTGTTATCCTGATTGGTTTACCCCTAAATGTAATCTGCTTCCTTTCTCTTGTAGCTTTTAAAATTCTCTCCTTATTCTGTATGTTGGGCATCTTCATTATAATGTGTCTAGGTGTGGATCTCTTATGATTTTGCACATTTGGCATCCTGCGGGCTTCTAGGATTTGGGATTCTGTCTCATTCTTCAAGTCTGGGAAGTTTTCTCATATTATTTCATTGAATAGATTGTTTATTCCTTTGGTTTGGACCTCCATGCCTTCCTGTATCCCAATGACTCTTAAGTTTGGTCTCTTTATGTTATCCCATATCTCTTGGATGTTCTGCTCATGGTTTCTTAACTGTCTTGCTGAGCTGTCTATGTTCTTTTCAAGTTGAAATACTTTGTCTTCATTGTCTGATGTTCTATCTTCTAAGTGATCTACTCTGCTGGTAGTATTCTCAATTGAGTTTTTAAGTTGGTTTATTGCTTCCTGCATTTCTAGGATTTCTATTTGTTTATTTTTTATTACCTCTATCTCCCTGTATAATTGATCCTTTGCTTCTTGGATTTGTTTATGTAATTCCTTGTCAAAGTGATCTTTCATTGTCTGATTTTGCTGTCTCATGTCTTCCTTGAGACTCCAGATCATCTGAAGCATGTATATCCTGAACTCTTTATCTGACATTCCATCTGTTGCAGCTATTACCTTTTCTAAAGTTGAGTTGACCTGCATTGCTTGGGGTCCTTTCTTGCCTTGTCTTTTCATACTGCTCGCGTTTCTTTCTGCTTGGTAAAACTGTTGTGTTTTTGAAATTTTCCCCCTATTTATTCATATTGCTCTTATATAGTTGAAAATTTTCCCTTGCAGGGCGGGTTGTGGCTGTGCTCCTCCTCCAATTGGGGTGATCTGTCCACCACGCTGGCAGGCCTCTAGGCCTGCTCTGCCGGTCAGTCGCAGGGCTGCCCACCCTGCGGGCGTGGGTGGCGGCTCTGCTCCGGCCCCACACCAATTGTGGTGATGTGACTACCACGCCCGCGGGTCGTTGGGCCTGATCCGGATGCGGGCGGCGGCTCTGCTCGGCCCCCACTCCAAATGGGGTGATTTGACTGCCACGCCGGTGGGTCGCTGGGCCTTTTCCGGGCACAGGCAGTGGCCCCGCTCAGCCCCCACTCCAATCGGTGCGACTTGTCCACCACGCTGGCAGGCCACCGGGCTTGTCCCGCTGGTGGGTCGCAGGTCTGCCTAGCTTGCAGGCTAGGGCGGCAGCTCTGCTTGGCCCCTACTCCAAATGGGGTGACTTGACTACCACGCCATCGGGTCGCTGGACCTGATCCAGGCCTGGGCGGCTGCTCTCTTCGGCCCCAGCTGCAGTTGGGGTGATGTGATACCACACCGGCGGGTCGCTTGGCCTGTTCTGGGCGCAGGCGGCAGCTCCACTCTGCCCCTCTGGCCCCCACAGCACCCAGCAGGACCCGGACCGAGAAGCAGTCTCCGCGGGTTCCCCAGCCCTGGGCCAAAGCAGCTCCGGGAGCCAGAACCCGGCCGCCCCGAGCTCGGTGCGCGCTCTGCTGGGAGCGGGCTCCAAGAAGCAGTCTCCGCGGGTTCCCCAGCCCTGGGCAAAAGCAGCTCTGGGAGCCAGAACCCAGCTGCTCAGAGCTCGGTGCACGCTCTGCTAGGGGCGAGCTCCAAGAAGCCGTCTCCGCGGGTTCTCTAGCCCTGAGCCTGAGCTATCTGTCTGCGAGTCGCAGGCAAATAACAGCCTGAAATCACCTGTTCCGTAGCTGAATGAGCTGAGATCAGTAGAAAACAGGGATGATTACATCAGCTCTCCAAGATGGCGGCCGCTGGCCTCCTCCGTGGACCTACCGGTGTGGAGAACCGTACTGGACCGCTTCCCTCCTCCGTCTCAAACCCAGAACTAAGCACTGAGCGCTGCCGTTGCACCGCTGGCAGGAGCCCACAGAATCCGCAGCGCTGCACCTCCTCGCCGCCACCTCGCCGCTTCCCAGTGTGGGCCGCAGACTCCGGCCGCAGGCAATCCGCCGAACAAGCCATGCGACCCTCCGTGCAGAGAAATCGCCCGCGACTGAGCCCCCGCAGCCGATCCTCACGCAATGAAAATCCCTCCACTAGATTCTGGAGCACCTCAATTTCACTGGAAATTCCCTACAAGACAGCCTTCAGCTGTTTTAACTCGTCATTCTCCCGCACAGTGACGCGGCACACGGGGGTGATGCACTCCCTTCGCCGCCATCTTCCTTCCTTCCGAGCTTCCATTCTTGAGAGGACTCAATATTGCAAAGATGTCAAGTCTCCCTAAGTGAATCTAGATGCTTTTAATCATATAAACTGAATTTAAAATTCACATGGACAAACAAATAAGCATGTTCTTGGAAAGAAAAAAAATTGTGAAAGAAAAAAATATAGAGTAACAGGAGGGACTAATACAACCAGATTTTGAAACACATTATAGCAATTAACACGACATGGTACAAACACCTGCCTAGATCAATGACACAGACTAGAACGTCAAGTCAAATACATAATGGAAGTTAGCATACGATTTAAAAAAATGAATTTGAAGAGAAAAAGTAGGCTATTCATTTAATGAAATGAGTGGATCATCATGTGAAGAAAAGTTGGATCTGGGTGAGGTCACACGCACTTGTAATCCCAGCAACTCAGGAGGCTGAGACGGGAGGCCAGTTTCTAAGTTGGAGGACAGCCTCAGTAATTTAGTGAGACCCTGTCTCAAACTTAAAAAAAATAAATGGAGGCTGGAGGTGTAACTCAATGGTAAATTGAGTTAATTCAATCTCCAGTAACACAAAAAAGGGAAAAAAAGGAGTTTACTAAATCACAACAGCATTTGTTGTGGGGAAAATCATCACTGAACACTAAAATTAGTGGATAAAAAAACATGAATAAGAGATAGAGGGCTGGGGATGTAGCTCAGTGGTAGAGTATTTGCCTGGTATCCGTGAAGCCTTGCGTTCAATACCCAGTACTAGCCAAAAAAAAAAAAAAAAAAGATAGGATATTCATGTGATCTCAAGCTATCTCCCTATAAGTTATTAATTAATTACAAAGTGAAAGATACTAACTTTTAAAAGTGTTTGGGGGGGCTGGGGATGTGGCTCAAGCGGTAGCACGCTCTCTCTCTCCTTTCACTCTCTCTTTAAAAAAAAAAAAGTGTTTGGGTTTTCTAACCAAGGCACCCACCATCATAGAGCAGAGATAAACCATTCCTGATATTCCTGTCCAGATTCCAGACTTTCAGAATTCATGAGTATAATGAATGGTTGTTTAATGGTGCCGAGTTTTGGGGTAATTTGCCATGTAGATATAAAAATGGAACAGGTGGTGTCTGCTAAATTTTCTTACCGTAAGTTTCCATTTCCCTCTTTGTAAGTAACAGATAATTGTGTGGGAATACGTGAGACTGTAAATGTTCTGTTTCTCATCAAACTTTTACCCTTGTCAAACTAGTTTTAGCATCTGCTGATGATTTTCTAATTCCATTATTCCTTCTCTATTTCTTTGTTGGCATTTTTATATAAGGAAAAGCTTTCCCCTCTTCTCTATTTTTGTGTGTATGTATTTATAATGATATAATCTCATGGAATCTTATTTTATTCACTGAAATATAATGCATTATTATCATTGATGCTCCAGTTGTCCCACTGGCTAGCAGAAGTACCTTCAAGCTTGTTCTGAGTTCTTTTGAATTTTCCCCACTTCTTGTTAAGTGTCTCTTTAGTTTCTGGTTCCATATATATAGCAGGCTCATCTTGGAGTTTCCATGCCCCAGTTCTAGAATCCAGACTTTTCTCCCAGGAGTCCTGGTTCTTTTTGGTGGGGAATGATATTTGGAAACCAAGATCTAAGTGCTAAATGTGCTCACTGCTACATGGGTATTATTGCTTCTAGGTACTCTCAATGGACAGGGGTAGGAAACATATTTATCTATTAATGTATTAAAAAGCATGAGTTCATACTTATATCTCCAATTCCAACTCATAACCTCAGAGAACATTCCAATCTTTCCCCTTCCCATGTTTTAAATTTGTTTTTCTGACAGAAGGAAACCTGGCTCCCATTTCCCTCAATCCTTTTATTCATTTGATCAGGCCTAAAAATCAAGGAAATTCGTTTCAGAATTGCTAACTTGTGTTTCTGAGAAAAGCAAGCCTAGTAATTAGAGTTCATCATTTTTCCAGTTATTTATTTTTTTAGGTAGAATTAACATGTAGTGAAAAGCACAAATCGTGAGTATACATTTGATATATTTTGACTAATGAACCTACATTTTATGAAGGCATAATATTCTCTCATCCTGGAATATTCTCTCCTTAGTCAATACCCCAAGAACCAACCATGTTTCTGAATTTTTTTTTCCCACTGCAGTTACTTTTGTCTTTTGTGGAACTACATATAAATAGAATTGTACAATTTGTACTGTTTTGTGATTGGTTTCTTTTGCTCACAGAATGCCTATGAGATTCATCTATTATGTATCAGTAGAGTTCCCCTGTGTATTGCTCAGTACTATTTCATGTATAAATGGACCACAGTTTGTTTATTCATTTCCTTGGATTTTAGTCATTTACAATGTTTGACTATTATGAATAAAGCTGCTATCAATGTTCCTGTACAAGTCTTTTTGTGGCTATACATTCTCATTTCTCTTGGGCATGAGCGCTGAGTCACACAGTAGATGCATATTCAAATGCATATGAAGCTACCATTTCCAAAATTATCGTATAATTGAACACTCCCACCAGCAACCGGTAAGAGTTCTGTTACTCCGAATCCTCACTAACGTTTGGTGTTTTCATTTCTTTTAATTTTAGCCATTCTAGTTGTTTTAGATTTTGTCTCTGGGATGACCAATGGCTTCGAGCCCTCTTCCCTCACTTTCCTAAGCATGGGCATTCTTGAGGCTTGGGTTTTGGCTCATTCTCTGTTCTTACTCTTCAGTTGGATTTAGTTCAGGGAGTGGGCATAGTTGTATGGTTCTTAAGGTTTTTGGAATTAAGCTTAAGAAATAGATCAGAAAGTTCAAGGATGCTCTTTACATTCCTAATTCCGATTTACATAAGCTTTTGTTAATGAGACAAAATTTTGTAATTAATCATGTGCATATAATTTACTTGGGTTTGTTCTGTTTTGTAAAGCTGATTTCAATTATAGATATTTATAAAGAAAATGAGTATCTGGCATTGTTTACATGCTAACACTTCCAGAGTTTTTATGAAAATTATATGAGTAAAAAGATGAATTTTCATAAAATTTTCTTAGCAGCCTTTTTATTTTTAGAAAATAATACAAACCGTTCAAGGCTAGCATCAACATATTGCCAGACTGATAATTGTACTTGGTGTTTTCATACTCCTTTGCTTTTGTGCATTCGTTCAGTATGCCCACCACATCTCTGTACGGTATTATCTGCAATTTACAGATGGAGCCATGGGAGGCTCAGAGAGGTTAAGCGATTTGCCTAAGGTCTTGCAGTTGGTAGCGGATCAGGAACTTAAGAAGAATGAGTCTGTGTCATGGTCCATGCTGATTTTATTAGAAGTTGTCTGGGCTCCCCAGGAGCCCAATGTGTTCTCTAGCCCTGTGGAAGCAGCCAGTTTGATTGCTTCATTTAAATAGCACTGTGATGCAGCTCAGGGGTCCAGATCCAGTCAAGGATGGAGAAGATCTACATTTGGCTGGGGTCATGGACCTCAGAACTTTCAGGAAGGGGCAGATGTCTACTGGTTTCCTGTAGCTGCTTCTGTAGAGCGCTGGTGAGGAGCAGCAATGTGAACAGGGTCTCTCTGACCTCCTTGCAGAAACAATTGCAGAGTCAGAGCAGGAGGAGGCCCTTTTATATTCTCATGACCTGGGAACCTCTGTTAGGATGAAATGTCCAGGTAAGCTGAGCCCATCTTTTGCTCCTAAATACAATATTAACAATGTTTTGACTTTCTACCTGATTCTCAGGTGAGATAATTGAGTTCATTGGTAGGCAGTCTCAGTCCAAATTTCCAGGCTCTTTACCTAGATTCACAACCTGGTAGCACTCTTACCCAGCTTTTTCTTTCCTCTTTACACTAATGAAGAGAATCATGTCTGCTCAGTAGCACTCTCCATTTGCAATTTGCAAATTGCTTGTCCAAAGGAAAAATGCGCTCCAAATACTGACATGTTTAATAATACATTTGCCCATTGTATATGTTTCTCAGACTATGGAATGAGTTTGACTGTAATTATAGCACAAAATAATTTGTAAGGAAAAAATTGTAGAAAGTATCGTAAAGAGATGTAGTTATAAGGGAATGACATTTTAAAATTACATAATTTCATAAAATAGAAATATTTACAGATAAATCAAAGGGTAAGCTACCTGGGCATCCATTAAACTACTTGGTCATTTGATGATACAAATTAGTCTGAACTTACAGTCATGAAACCTAAAAGCAATCATACTAAGGTACATAAGAAATTGTCCAATGAAGCCAGGAGTGATGGTGCACACCTTTAATCCCAGGAGCTTGGCAGGCTGAGTCAGGAGAATCGTGAGTTCAAAGCCAGCCTCAGCAACTTAGCATGGCCCTAAGCAACATTGTGAGACCCTGTACCAAAGGAGGGAAAAAGTCAAATGGGAATTTGAGAATTTGATTATAAATTGAAAATTAAAATGAAAATGCTTTTAAAAAAATCATTACGATCCCAATAAAATTTAACTTGGTACAGTCAAATCCTGGATATGGGTAAGGTATATCCATGGAAAATATAATATTTTAAGATGTCCTACCAGATCCAGCAAGTCTATGGAAATGGAAGTAGGATTTGATGATTTTCATGTGTTTGAAGTTTGAATGGAATAGTGGAGACTATTGGGTAAAGGAGAAAGGAAGATCAGGCAGTGAGAGTTACTGGTCTTACTGGTCTTATTTCCTATAATTTCTCAGATAGAAAAAAGAGTGTGAACCTGAGAAATCTGGAGGGACAGGGTGGGGCAGGGTTTCAGGCCTGGGGTTTTGATGCGGAGAGACAGGCCTGGGTGCAAATAGCACAGCTCAGGGACCTAGACTTGGGGGCAAGAAAAGGAAACTAAGAGGAGGGAGCAAAATGAGTTCCCAAGGTCTGGCTCTTCCCTGTCCACTCCTCATTTACTTCCACTTCTGAAGAAGGTAATTTAAATATCACAGAGAGGTTCAGCTTTGTGGGTTCTCCCTACAAGGCCTACAGTTCACAACTGAGTTCACAAAGAAACTGTGCCAACACATGCAGCCTAGTTTTTGTCACGGAATGGGGCTCTGTACCCTGGCAACTATGATTCAAAAGGAAAGAGCTTTAAAAGGAACCCTATAACATGGATTTTATTCCCCAGGGAAGTGTCATCCCTATAAATAGAGAGTGAGTATGAGGAAACATATCATCCAGAATTAATGAATCTGGCTCCCTTGGGGGATTATCATCAAACACACGGGACTGTTTTCTTTCATTCCTCTCCAGGATAACCCTCAGTGTTTGGGAAGGTGATTTATCAGAGGATGAAGATCAAGGTGGACAGAGCCAAAGTCTGTTATGGTGAACAGCTCTTGTCCTAGCCTATTCAGAGCAGCCTCATCTCATCCAAAACCTCCACTGGGGATTGGTTCACCCTCACCCCAATCATGGAGTACCAGCATAGAACTTGTTTCTCTCCCGTACTCCAACCTCTAGAGATCTGCTCTAGAGTGGAGACAGAATCGTTCCTAGGGTCAAGTTATCAAGAAGCAAAGACCTTGTTAAGAGTCAGAGGAGGATTTTGCAAGCAGGTGTCTTCACAAATATGCCCCTAGCTATTTCATTTGGGTATGATCCAGAAGGTCATATCAGTGGTCAGACATCTAATGTGGTTTGGAGATTTTCATCTTCCTTTCCTATAATTTCTCAGCCAGACCTCAATAAATGAATATGCAGAGGATGTCACATCCTGCTAGAATAAGAAAATAGGTGGTAGAAAGGGAATTTTTTAAGTGCTTTTACAATAGTGAAGGTTAGCAAAGTCTCTAAATCAAATAGCTCAAGGAATTCCAGGTTTGGGGGAATGCAACACAGAATGTCCCCTTATTAGAGGGGTGCTTTCCAAGATCGCTAGTGGATGCCTGAAATTGCAGATCATACTAAACCTGATATGTACTGTTTTTTTCCAAAACATACATATTAGCAAAATTTGAATCAAAAATTGATTTATAAATCAAGCACATTGAGAGATTAGCAACAGCAATAATAAACTAGAACAATTCTAATAACATACTGTAATCAGTTGTTTCAAACTTATAAATTACTTATTTCTGGAAATTTCTATGTAATATTTTTGGACTATAGCCAACGGTGGATAACTGACATTGTAGAAAGCAAAGCAAGGGTTAAGAGGGGGCTACTGTATAGTGAGTGTTCATATCCCTACCGGGCTTCTGAAGGTACCGTATTGAGAGTATTAGGAGAGGCAGCAGCAGAGGCTGAGAGAGATTTAAGGAAAACATCTAGAATAAGGTTAACTTCCTCTCCCTCCTTTTGGAAGGCATAACCTGTTGGAAGGCATCTCATGGGTACTTCTGAGAGGGACAAAGTCATCCTTTCATACGTACCTGATCTTGTGATGATGGACCCAAGCCCAGCAACAACAGCATTCACCCATTCTTGAGGCAGAGCCACTCTTGGGGCCTGGCTTTTCAGTGCTATTGCATTGGAGATCAAGTTTCCATCACACGAGCTTCAGGTGACACACTGAAACCACAGCATGAGACCAACAAAAGCTGTGAATTCTTTCCATCAGTTCAAATCAAGTTTTATCACCAAATTTTCAGCCTTCAGAAATCTCACATTTCTCACTTCTTCATGGAAAGTATACAGGGCCAGGCCCACTTTCAGGGGCTAGTGGCCACCAAGCATCTTGTTGGCTTCTTGGCCACACTCAGGGGACCCTGAGTCTATTCTGTAGACCCTGCGTTTCCAGCTTGGGGAAGACATAAGAAGAGGAAGGAGGGAAAACTTGCTTTAATTCACATTTATAGTTGTTTGCAGACAGTTCTGTTAGCAGAGAACCCCAGAAGGAAGGATCTAGACATGCATCCTCAACTACCAACAGAGCCCTTAGTTAACATTTTATCACCAAACACATTGGGTACACATTGGGTACTTGCCCAGTGTAACTTGTTAGTCTTTTCATCAGGTCACATCTGAAAACACCAGCTCTCTTGCTGTTTCTCTTTCTTGCAGTTGCGTTAGCTCTAGTGTCAGGGTTACAACAACTCACATCATTCTTCACTCACGGGGTCGCATTGCCCCGTACTTGCTCCCCTGCCTCAGACACACATTGTGCCTCCATTTAATCATTCAGCCTCATTTTTACCTTTATCCTCCCCACTCCTTATTTTTTTGGTACTGGGGATTGAACCCAGGGGTCCTTAATCTCTGAGCCACATTCCCAGTCCTTTTTATATTTTGTTTTGAGACAGGGCCTCGCTAAACTGCTGAGGCTGGCCGGCTTTGAACTGGTGATCCTCCTGTCTCAGCCTCACAAGCCATTGAGATTATAGGCGCATATTTATCTTAAACACATAAATCCTCAGGCTTCACTTCATTCTGTCTCATTTGAATCTCTCCATTGGTAGAATAGTTCACAGAAGGATTCACTTGTCTTCTCTGCGGGAAGGTGGTTCTGCTGAGCTTTCTGCTTTAGCTTTGATCATTAAGGCTCAGAATTTATAGAATTAGATATTAGTTTATAGAAAACTGAAAGGAGGTGAATGATTTTTGTCTGGTTGAAAGCGGCTGCTTCGTTTGGTGGGGAAGGTTATCCCCTGAGTGATGGCTTTATGCTGTGTAGCATTAACTGGTTCTGTGTCTAAGGTACCAATTGCCCCCGGACTCTTTTTTATTACTGACTCTGTGTCATTTTCTCATGTTACCCTTTTAGCCAGCTTTTCCATCCTGCCTTCCCTCATTAATGAATATGCAAATCTTTGACACTAGCTCCTTGTATATTTGTTAAAAAAAAATCGCATTCTTAGCATTTTGAGAAGTATGCTTTGACACCCCCAAATGTGACTAAGATTGACTTTCTCACCATTCTGGAGAGTTGTTAAAGCTAGATTTAGCTGAATTAGAAAAGTTGCAGTGCTGTGAAATTCTTGCTCCTGAGTAATGTGGTGGTTCAAGGACGAGTTTTAAAAGTAGAAAACGACAGGGAGCAGCCCCCATCCCAATATTACTTGAGGGAACTTTATAGCTTAAGCATCTAGAGAATGGAGTTGGAAATGTGGATATGATCTGGGCAAAGCTCCTGTCCTCAAGGAGCAGTGTGGGGTGGGCTACAGATGGAACCTGTGACTGAGAGTCCTGGTCAGTACAGGGTGTATGGCAGCAAGGAAGAGCGGGAAAGAGCTCAGGGAGGGTGGGACACTCAGGAGCGGCCCCCAACTTACCCCCAGATGTTGTCCAGTGCAGGAATGAATACAACTTAACCCAATGTGAAGGTAAGAAAAGGCCATTCTGGTTAGAAAAGTGTGAGAAAAGGGAGGGGAAGGGAAATAGCATGATATGTGTGCAGAGGTTCTTGTCTTCAGAGCACTGGTTGTGAGGCAGGAAGTAACATGTACTCTGCAGACAAGCTTTTACTTATGTAATGGTTAAATTCATGTGTCAGCTTGATTGCCCAGAGAACTGGTTAAACTTTATTTCTGGGTACCTCTATGAGTGTGTTTCCAGATGAGATCAACATTTGAGTTGGTGGACTTAATAAAACAGATCACCCTTCTCAGTGTGGGTGGGCACCATTCAACCTGTTGAATACACAGAATGGTGGTGGGAGGTTGAATTCCCATTCTCTGCCTGACTGTTGAGCAGGACTTTGGTCTTCTGCCCTTGAACTGGGGTTTACACTATCAGTGCTCCTAGTTCTCAGGGTTTCAGACTTAGACTAAGGTGTAGCCATTGACTTTCCAGCTTTCTACTTCATAATCATGTGAGCCAATTCTTCATAAAAATATCATTGTAAATCTGTTATCACCTATGTAGTATGTATGTATGTATGTATCTATCTATATAATCTAAGTCCTACTGGTTTCATTTCTTTAGAGAATCCTGACTAATATGATCTGTGTTCAAAACATCAATTACTGTTCTCCACTACCTCTATCCTGTGCTCACCATTTTTCACTGCTATTCTGAGGACCTTCCTTCTCTTGCCAGGTGGCAATTGGAAAAGACTTAGCCCCTCCTTTGAGGGGAGAGGGGTCATCACAGAAAAGCAGCAGTAGCAGTAGCAGCAGCACATTCCTGGCCCTCACCCTCAAAGATCTCAGTGTAAGAGTTTTTAGGCCTCTGATCCCTCAGACTGGAAAAAGTGTCCTTGGCTTTGGGGAGAACAATGGAGTAGAAACACCAGCAAGATTGCTAAGGAGCTTTATCCTTTTCAGCTCAATTTCTCTGGTTCTAGGAGCCATGAGGGAGCCAGTTGTGATGAGTAAGTCTAGTTGTTTATTGGTCAGGGAGGACAGCCCACCAGAGTTAGTTGGCTTCAGAGACTCTCCTCTGTTCCCCCCCCCGACTTGGTTCAACTCCCAGCTGTCTCACAAGGACAACTCTTATGATGTAGATATGAGGTGTCCCCCAAGAATTCATGTGTGCGACAACACAAGACCATTTGGGGGAATGATTAGATTATGAGAGTTTTAATATAATCCATGGATTGACCCACTGATAGGGATTAACTGGGTGGTAACTATAAGCAGATAGGGTGTGACTGGAGGAAGTAGGTCACTGGGGGTTATGCCTTTGGAGTTTATATTTTTGTCCCTAGCAAGTGGAGCTCTCTCTGTGGTTCCTTGTTGCCATGTCCTGAACTGCTTTCCTCCTCCATGCCCTTCTGCCACAATGTTCTGACTCGCCTTAGGCCCAGAGCAATCTATGGACTGAGACCATTGAAACTGAATGCTGAATAAACTTTTCCTCTTCTAAAATTGTTCTTGTCATGTCTTTTGGTCACAGCTACTAAAGAGTTGACTAAAATAACAACCCACTCACAATAGCCCAGAACACTTTTGTTCTGGGTATAATGGGTATAATGGTTAATTTAAATTTTCAACTTGATTGGGTTAAGAGATGCTGACAATTAAGAGGCTTCTGGGTGTGTCAATGAGGGTGTGTCTAGGAATGATTGGCATGTGGGATAGCCAACCGAAGTGGAGACCCTCCCTAAGTGTGGGCAACACCATCCAATTGGATGGTGGCTTGGAGGGAATAAAAGTTGGAAAAACAAGGAAGCAGCAGCAGATGCAAGCTGGATTCTTCTTGAATGGGTTCTTGATTTCTGCTGCAATTGTCTGAGGATATTGGACTCTCACTTCTTCACTCTTTCAAAGCAGATTCTATCAGTGAATTTCCAGAAGCCTTTGGTCTCAGACTAGGGTAGCACTGTTGGTCCCTCATGTTCTGGGAGTCAGCCTCTTGGACTGTGTAGCTACTGGTTCTTCCAGCATGAAGATGGCCATTGTGGACTATCCAGCTTCTGGTCACATAGGCCAACCTAATAAAACCCCTTTTTATAATTATATTCCTGTTGATTCTGTTCCTCTAGAGAACCCTGACTAATACAGTGAAGCAGAGGATACCTGGAGTGGGAAGGTGGTATGGGGGTGAGAACTCCTGCCCTGAGCAAGTCAGGTGAAGGAAGAGCTGTCACAGATGGCTCCTCAAGTAGAGAGAGAGGTGTGGACTCATTCCTTTGATTACAGATAGCACCGGCGTCTGCCCTCCAGTGCACAGGAAGACATGAGTATTTCACACCTGCTCAGGAGGAGGCAGTAAGAGGAAGGAGGCCATGCCTCTCGGATGGGTAGTTGGCAGGTTGCATAGTATAGATCATACAGGTATCGGAAGTAATCATTGCCATGTTGAACTTTTAGGTTTCCTATCAATTAGGAGTTGAATATGTCTATGATTTATGTATTTATTGTTATGTAGTAAATTGAGTGCTTTAAAACAACAATAAACATTTATTATTTCACATAGTTTGTATGAGCTGAACATATGGGTTCTGATTGAAGTCTTCTTTGAGATTGCAGTCAACATGTGACCTGAGGTTTCCACCATCTGAAGTCTGATGAACTAGAGGCTCTGCTTCCAAGAGTTCACTCACACGCCTGGCAAGCTGATATTCATTATTGGCAGGAGGCCTCAGTTCTTTGCCAAGTGAACTTTTTCATACGGCCATTTGAGTGTCTCATGGCATGACAGTTGGCTTCCCTTGCAATGAGTGATTAAAAAGAAAGCAAGGAAGAATCCACATGTCCTTGATGACACTTCAGAAGCCACACACTATTATTTTCTCAATCTTCTATTGGTTACACAGGTTACTTCTTTCCAACTTGTGAAACGACTATGCAAGAATAGGCATCCTAGGAGGTGAAAGGTAAGAGCCACTGGAAACCATCTTGGAAGCTGGTTATCATACTCTGTTAGTAACAGAGGTCTGAAATAAGTGATAGAGCTTTGTTTTCTTCCATATGAAATAAATCTAGATGTAGACAAGGCCATCCCAGGCACCTTTTATCTTTCTGCACTCATGGGGTTGCCTCATGGTTCCAAGATGTCCTCTGTAGCACCTGCCATCATGTCTGAGTTGCAGTTATCGAGAAGGAATGCAAAAGTGCAAAAGGGCTTCCTTTTGAATCAAATTAGCTGCTCCTTTAAAAAGTCTCCCCCAATGTCTTATTCAATGACATACTTATCTATAATTTGCCAGAACTTAAGTTTGTGGCTGTCCTTACCTACAGGGTAGGCTGAAAAAAATATAGTTTTCACACCTCCACAAAATCAGTGCTTTGTCAGCAAGGAAGAAAGGGAGACTGGGTTAGAGGAAGACTTCCATCCTATTTCACTACTTCCACCCCTTGTCTAGGTCTTAGGAAATCATGCATTGCCCCCTGCAGCCATTTCTCTTCACTGTTAGGGTCCCTGCTGTAGACTTGGAGCCCAGTAATACCTACTCAGCTCTCTATGTTCATGCAGTTGACTGTGGTTTGGTTGGGACCTGGCAAGGAGATCGCCTTCCTTAATCTTCTGTGACTTGGATGCTGAGCTGGAGAACCTGGGGACTAGAAGTTACTTCATTTAACCCTCATGACATCTCACAAGGTGGATATCATTATCCTCATCTTCTAAATAAGGAAAGAGACCCATATCTGGGCATGAGCCAGGGCTTGAACCCAGTCATTTCTAGCTCCAGAACGAATGCTCTTTCTATGGCAGCACTTCCACGGACCAGGAGGCTACTGAAGGTGAGGTAAATTGCAATACTAATGACACATGCCAAGCTGATGTAAAGAGTGTGCGCGCTTGGTTGGGGTGGAGAAAACATGTTTAAAAACCCTTACAATAGTCTATTTTTTACAAAATATAATAGACTTATGCTGGGCTGTTGCAAAAGATTTTCTTTTGCTTGCTTTTAAATCTGTTGGTCAGACCTGGTTGTGCCACAGGCTCATAAAACATGGCAGAGACTCATCTGATGGACTGAAAACTGACAGGAGGACCTGGTCATGATTTGTGTGGTTAATGGATTCCACAGGGAGCCTGAGTCTTTGGGCAATGTCTTGGCAGGACAGAGCATTGTGTTGTCTAAGACATGGAATTTGCTGTGTCTCTGATGGGGGAGGATGGAGAAAACAGGTTAGGGTGAGAGAGAAGTAAGGTTATATTTCTGGAGTAAGTGAATGCAAATTAGTGATTTTATTTAATCAACATAAATACATGGGTTGAAAATAATTCCTGGCCTGGCAGAGTTCATGGTGGCAGCCTTTCTACCTCCTGGAGTTCCACTGGTGGCCCAGACTAATCTCTGTGTGCTTCAGGGAGGGTATTCATCAGAATATTCTTGGAAGGGAAACTCTGTCAATATAGCCCCTGCTAAAGTCTTTGACCATTTTGCCTCTTTCTCAAAGAAACACCCCATTTCTGGAGCTCTCTCTTGAAGGCAGTGTTGTTTTCCAGCTGTGCGTGGTCATCCTATAGTCTAAAAAGGATGGAGAGAAAAGTGCTTGGTATCACTGAATAGGATTCAGATTGATGCTTTAAAACGCAAGTTCTGCTGGAGGTCAGCTGATGGGATCAGTCTCCAGGGACACTTACTCTGCACTTTCAGAAGCTTCCTTGCCCTTTCCATCTGGCCAAGGGCGTTGGTCCACTTGGGTGTGAGTGCATCCCCCTGCCCTGCTTTTGCACCCTCATGGCAGCAGAGCCCAGGGAGGCCTGGCCCAGCAAGGACACTCGGCATTGAAAAGACAACATCATCTGTGGCCTTCAACCTCCTTTCTCCTTAGATAGCCTCAGCCTGTGGAAAAAAAAAAAATGTCTTTCTCGTGACTTTGTGGTTAATAGAAGCTGCATGTGCCAGTTCTGCTCCAGGGCTCACAGAGTTCTGTGTGTCAGCGCCTGCCTTTTCCTCTGACTCCTGCATTCTTGTCAGGCCAAGTCGGCCATTCCCCTGGGAAGCCCTCTTGATGACCAGGACCTTCTGGTCCCTTTCCCCATGCTCTCCTGCTGACCTAGCCATCCATCCGGAGCCTTCCACACCACTCTTCCTTAATGTGATTAGTTCCTTAATGTGAAATCCCAGTTGGTTTCTCTAAGTCCTCATTATTCTAAGATCCACAGTTAGAATCATGTGAACAGCCCCTAAAACTGACAACTGTGGAGACAGCTGTTATTAGCCCATACTTGCTCACAGTATTAGAAACTGCAACCGCATTCCCACAGTAGTAATAAGAATTGCCGTTTATAGAGAACTGAGGCTGCGTCAGATGCTACATATTGTTTTAATTCCAAGATTCCCTTTGGGGCAAAAGCTACTATTTCCAGTTAGAGATTGAGGGTCAGAGAGGTTAAATAAATTACAGAGTGTTACAGAGTTGATAAGTAACAGGTAGGGGGAGTGTCTGACTTTGGAGCTCAAAATTCCTCTACCCATTGCCAGGGCTGCCAACCTACATAATGAAGGGCCATTGCTATGACCTGTTTTCCTCTTATGGGCATATAATAAACAGAGTGACTGTGCTTGGAGGCTAGAGGTCCAGATAAGCTCAGTACAGGCAAAATTAATGCTAAGAAACCTCCTCACAGAACCCAGAATACCAGTCGGGATATGGACACTGTAAACAGCCCTATCTCTACTCCTCATGTGTTGGCCATTGGGGGAATGAATATCAGCGAAGGAGTAGTGGTCAGGACCTACTGTGAATGACAGTTGGGCTTTCTGCCACTTGTGGTATATTGATGAAAATTTTCAGCCTCTCAGTAGGCAAAATCCACGTAGGCAAAATCCACGTAGGCAAAATGCTGAAGGAGGCAGGTAGAGGGGAGGAAGCAGCTGGTTCTCTTGATTTCCAGAGTGGATGGGAGGTGTGTTTATTTCAATCTCAGAAACAGCCACTATCTCTCGTTTTCATATGAGCCTGACTTTGCCACCAGCCAATGGCTAAGGGGCCTGTCCAAATAAGATGGGGGCTAAACTTTTCTTATTCCAAGAAAAAGTTGCCTGTGCTTCATTATTCAATATATATTGTAGTCCTGTGACTCTTGTTGTGTCCTGACTAGGAGCAGATTTGACAAACTTTCTGAGAAGTGCATCGCAGCACAGAATTCTGTTGACCCATGTTCAGTTCCCTCTTGAAAATTCTAGGCTGTCAAGACAGACAGCTTTTCCAACACAGCTGCATGAACCACAACAATAACTCCCGCCACCCTGCCTATATTGCTTGCAGAGTTTTTGTGTGTGTGTGTTTCTTATTCTATTTTTCCATCTGGTGACTTTTGTTTTCTCCTAAATGGTGCTGTTTCAATGCTTCCCACAAACGCAATCTTGAAAATAAACACATTGAATGGATAAGAACAAAAGAGGATCCATTCTAGATGCTGATCACTGCTGTGAGGTTTCCTCAGCTGCAGGGAGATGGGCTGAGTGGATGAGCAGATCGTCGGTCAGCATGAAATGCCACCTAAGGGTGTTGTCAGGATTGGAATCCAATCAAAGTGGCATTAATTGGTGTCCTGACTTATGGACATGCTGAAGGTCTCAACAACTGGGTACTTGTCAGCAACCAGTGGGCCTGGAAAACTTAGCAGGCTCCTCTCCCACTTGGCAATTTATCAAAGCCCTGATTTCAGGCCTTCTAGTACTTACCAGAAGAGAGAGAAGACTTATGGTTAGATTGCTTTTCCATTATCCCCCTGAGATTTTCCTGTGAATTGGTTTCCCTATCAGTTTCTTTTCCAAGGTTCCCAGCTACTCTGCTATGATTTCTGCCTTAGTTTGTAGCCACCGATCCCCAGCAGACCCCTGGACGTAACGGAGCAGAGACAAGCCATTCCTATGGTGCCCCGAGTTACTGACCCACAGAATCTGAGAACATAATAAAATATTGTTTGTGTCACTGGCTTTCGGGATGGTTTTTAATGCAGCAATAAAAACCAGAACATGTTTCTGGTGGCATTTGCTTCATTCTGAGAAAAGTCTGAAGGGAGTTGAGGGGCTTATGATGCTCATTACCGGTGGTTCTCTGCAGCTCAGAGATGGACCCAGAATCCATGAGGGACAGAGAACAACCTGCCCTGCCACTTGTTTAATATTACTTGCTCTCTGAAATTTCAGCTCTATGACAATAGGGATTCCCGCCCCCCCCCCCCCACATTTTTTCAGCTTAGAACAGTGCCTATCACATTATACACCCTCAATAAATAAATGTTTGTTGAATGAATAAAATATTTGACCTCACCTTGGCATTAGTCCTACATTTCAGCTTCTGGCTGGACAGTACCACCTGGAGACCACCCTAACATGCTAGAATCTAGGATGAGGGCTCCGGGGTCCCTCCACAGTGGGATTGACTGGCTTAAGCCGGGTCTGAATACCAGCTCTGCTTCATTTCCCAAATAGAAAGGTTGACAAAACTCCCCAGCTCATGAGGTTGCCTTTAGCCTTGATCAGAGAGGACTGAAAATGACAGGGCAAGCTGAGCCCTAGGAACATGCCTGGTAGAAAACAAAGGCTCAAAAAGTACCAACCATTACTATTGCCATCACTAGCTGTCTTTTGTCTTAAAGAAAAAAAAAATCCTTTACTTACCTTTGTTCATGTGGTCAAGAATCAAAAATGCAAGACAAGTTTGATAAATGTCTTTTTTTCTCTTTTTATTTCTTGCTTTGATAAATTAATGAGAACTTGACTTCTTTTTTAGAGTGGGTTATATTTCACCTATGGAGAGTTATAATGCCTTCTTTATATCAAGGTAATAAATAGCGCTCTACTGACCAAAAAACCCCCCAAGAGTCACAAGCATTTACTCTTTGCATCCTCATCAGAAATGTCACTCTCCTGCTGACAATAACAAAGAAAAATTTATCACATATAAGGACAGAGAAAGTGCTAAGAGCTTTACATATAGCACCTAACTTAATGTTTACAGTCCTCTCCCTCCACCAGAGAGGTAGATATTGTAGTATCATTGACATGTTCAAGAGGAAGAAATGATACTCGGGAAATGTATCAGTCATTTTTCTGTTACTATAATAAGTATCTGAGATAACCAATGTGTAAAGAGAGAAGGTTAATTTTGATTCATCGTTTCAGAGGTTCCAGTCCATGCTCAATTGGCCTGTGGTAAGGAAACACATCATGGCCGGGAGCACACGGTGGAACAGAATGGCTCACCTCATGGCAGAAAGCAGAAGTGAGTAAAAGGAAAGGGCTGGGACCCCACAACCCCTTTAGGGGTCACACCTCTATGACCTGAAGATCTCTCACTAGGTCCCATCTCTCAAAGCCTCCACCAGCTCCCACCAGTGTCATGCTGGGGATGAAGTCTTTAACAAGGGGTCCTTTAGAGAGCACTTAGATCCGAACTATAGCAGGCAATTTGAATCATTAATCAAAACCACAGCACTAGGACATGAACAGAGGAAGTACTCAGCTCTTAACCCTTCAGGACCCAGTCTTCATGCCTCCCCATTTATATCCATTTTTCCGTTTGCACTACCAAACTCCAGTGATCCAGTGTGGTTCCTGAGCCAGGAGGCAGCGTGAGATGGTTCCCGGTATCTCTGGCTTGGCCAGAATTTCTTCCTGCTCACTTTCAATGGTTTTCGGGCTGGCCAGAGTTCATTCCAAAGTCTAACTAGCCTTCTGGTATCCTCTCCAATCCTGGCCAGGAAGCAGAACACAAGGCCCAACCTGGAACCCTAGCCTCATGCCTGCCCTGTGAGGTTCACTTGGCCTCCTACCAGCAGATTTTAGTAGAGCAAAGAGAGAGCCTTCCTCAGGAAACCCAGGGGTCACAGATCTAAGCCTGACCTCTTTCCATGTGATAGAGGATAATTTTTTAAAAAGTAAATTAGAGTTCTCATATAAAGTAAAATGAACACATGTTAAAGATTCTATTGGACTCACTAACTGAATGAGGCAATCAGCAACACGTAACTGGCTCAAAGGAGAAGCCAAAAGAACTACAAGTTTATGTGGAATAAAAGAATGTTGAAATAATTTTATATGTGGGTTTGGAACTCATTTTATTATTTGGGGGGGGTGTGCAGAATTTATTTACATGTCTACAGACAAGAATTGTTTGTATGTATGTGGCCTCGCGGAAATCACTCAATCCCTGAGTCTACCTCTTATTGTCGTTGTGAGGATCAAAGTTTCTGGAACGTGGTGAGGATGGAATCTACCCCTTATTTGCTATTTACTCTGTGTGAGGCACAGTTCTCAATTAAACATATTCAACTCTATTGCCATCTCTATGGTTCAAGTGTGGACACTGAGGCCTAGGATGGTTAGGGCACTGAACCAGGGTCAAGCTATTGGAGCTGGGACTTAACGTTGGGCAGCCAGATCCCAGTGTCATACTCAACCAGCACCCGTGAAGTGTTGCTTGTACTGCCTAGTTTCCTTAGTGCAACCGAGTCTTGCATTGTGGGCTGACTGACCACTGTAAGAAGCCAGCTACTGTGTTTGTGGCCACTCCTTGTTCCCTGGTCACTCACGACCCATTCTGCACCGGGTTGGGGCAAGTGCACGTGACCCACTGCTCTCACTTGAGTCTTGGTGTGTCAAGGCCCCAAGGTCTGCTTGTTTTCCCTTGTGTTTTTGTCTGGTTTTACTCTCTATTGAAATCTACTCACAGCTCAGTAAATTTTCACCAAGTGAATATATACACATGGAAGCAGCACTCAACTCAAAGAAACAGGTCATGACCAGCATGCCCGAAACCAGTGGCCCCTTCCAGCCACTACCTCCCCAGGGGTAACCGCTACCCTGGTGTTATGTTTGGATATGAGATCTCCCCAAAAAGCTCATGTGTGAAATAATGCAGGAATGTTCAGAACTGAAATTATGACTAGATTATGAGAGCTGTAACCGGATCAGTGTATTTATCTGTAACCTAATCATTTGATTGATGGGTTAATAGTTTGAAATGACTGTTCTACTGGACAGTAACTGTAGGCAGGTATGGTGCAGCTGGAGGAAGTGGATCACTGGGAGTGTCCCCTTGGGGAGTATACATATTGCCCCTGGCTCCTCCCTCTCTCTTTTTGCTGCTTGGCTGCTATGAACTGAGAATCTTTCCTCTGCCATACTCTTCTGTCATCATGCTCTGCCTCATCTTAGGCCTAGAGCTTCGGAGTTGGTTGACCATGGACTGAACCTCTGAAACTGTGAGCCCAAATAACCTTTTTCTCCTCCCAGTTGTTCTTGTCAGGTATCTTGATCACAGCAATGAAAAGCTGACTAACACACCTGGCCTCTAGCAGCAGAGAGTGGTTTGGCTGTTTATGATCTCCTGGAAAGGCAACCACACAGTCTCTATTTGGATGTGTATGTAGGTGTATGTGGCTTCTTTTATTCAAAGTTATGTTTGTGAGATTAATTCACATTGTTAACTGTAGTTGGTAGTTTGTCCATTCCCAATGCTTTAGGAATGTACAATTTATTTATTCATTCTACAATTGACAGACATTTACGAAGTTTCCAGTTTATGATTCCAGCACATACCTCTTAGCCAGAGTGGTCCATATTTTTGTGGGATCTGCTTAGTTTTTAAAAGAAAAAGTGTTGAGTTGTCTGGCCAAGACATTTTCTTGACCCAGACTTAACAGATGGGTCAGCCTGTTTTTTCCTTTGCCACAATCAGCTGTTTTTCTTTTGTACTTTTCCTTCCTCTGCGTCAAGTGTGCCAGGCCATCTGCACGACTCTTTGACATGTGCTGAGCAGGGCCAAATAGCTGTTGTTTTTCTAACATATACATGTGACTGGCTCCTTATATATACATCCATACTGCTTCATGGATGAGGGGACACAAGCATCAGCTTCCCGAGGCTGGCCCCCAATCATGGGGGAACTTGGAAGTTCAGCTGCCTCAGCAGCTGACCCCATCACTTTTCCCCCTTGGGACATTCAGTTGATAGTGTTTTTTCACTCCGGAGGCAATGATTTCTGCTCCTTGATCCTTTCTGTCCCTCTGTGGAAAACCTATTGCTATTTGCCTTCCCTTCCTGTGATCTGCTCCTGCAATGAATTCTAAGCAACTTCTTTCCTAACCTGTGCTTTTCAGCTCTCACTTCTGCCACCCACTCCTCTTTTTTGCCTACATAGTAGGTCAACTTTTGGCAGGGTCTTTATTTTCACCACTTGCCTCATTCTGAGAACCCTCCATCCTGTCTTTCTCAAAAGGCATTTTGATTAGTGCTGTTTCTGCTTCCCCTCAGGCCCCATTAGTCACTTCCTTACCTGTGAAAAATTATTTTCGGGGATTGGCAGCCCTCCTGTCCCCAGAGTGCTCCACTCTGACTTCCTATTAGTTAGGCAGCAAGCCCAGACCTCTGGATGGAGCAGGTTGGGTCAAAGATTTGTATAGTGACTTAGTAAAATATGAGCATAGACAGAATATGAGAACCAAACAAGAAGAAGAATGCAAACATGGTGGTCATAGGATCAAAACAGTAAAAACTGGCCTTTAGATTGGGTGCTGAGCTTCCTCATAACAAGGGCAATAAAATAAATGAGATTATAGTGTTACTGTTGTTAAGATAACACATAAGAGACAAAAAATAAGAACTATAATATCTTGGGGGGTGAAAATATTTAACCCTGGGGCACTTGGCCACTGAGCCACATCCCCAGCCCTATTTTGTATTTTATTTAGAGACAAGGTCTCACTGAGTGGAACTGCAATATTTTTGAAAGAGTGTCTCATTCATTTTTCTGTCGCCGAAACACCTGGTTTAGGGTCTTGTTGTGCATATTAGGTGCTTGATACATATTTATTTAGGCTAAGTTAACCAAGTAAAAATCTCTATTATTCCTGGCCAGTATGTATTGAGTACTTATTATGTGGCAGCTAATTTTCAATTAGTTTAACTCAACAACCCCAGTAGGTGAACACTCTGGTTGCCCCAATTTTAAATGTTGAAACCAAAGCATAGAGTGTAACTTTCCCAAGGTCACAGCTCTTTAATGGCCAGGTTATAACTTAGATTCTAGTACCCTGATTGGAGCCAGCCACTAAGGATTTTAAATGATAGAGTAAATGGGTGTTTGGGGTATTTTCATTTTATCAGTCAGTAATACCAGCCACACTGGCTTCTCACACTACTAGCCCCGGGCCGGCAGCCAGGTTTAGGTAGAGCCTCTGCAGGAAACATAGGCAGGATGAGCTCCCCTCTGCTGGGAGCTGCCCCACGTGGAAACTGACAAATCTTTTCCATGTCTTCCTCCTGCTGGCCGATGTGAGCATAGCAGGGCTCTCTTCCAGGTCCTTGGAAGAGCATCCTCTATGAGAGTGCCGCTTGGGTGGCCGCCTGGCCTGTCATTGTAGAGCAGTGGTGTATAAATTGGGACCTGTTCTACAACTGGTTTCTCTCCTGGAAAATCTGGCTGTGTAGTCACTCAGTACAGGGTAGAGGCAAAGTGGGGGCTAATGGTCATTTTTTTTAAAGGAATTGGGATAAGATTTAGGACTTGGGTTCCAGTCCCAGCAGGCTCATGGGTCTGAGTGGCAGGCATCTTTCTTGCACCTGTTTCCTCATTTGCAAAATGAGGGGTTAGACTATACCATTCTAATGGCCCTATAGTGGCTCTAAACCCCCACCTGTAAATCCTTTAAACTCTTTTCTTCAGTCAGGTCTCCTCATTGGACCTTACCTTCTCACCCCAGGCCTCCTCCTCAGTCACCATCCCCAGAACATGACCAGACTGGCCAATATATCCCCATGGACAGAGTTTTTTTTAAAGATGTTAATAGACCTTTATTTTGTTCAATTATTTATATGTGGGTCTGAGAATCGAACCCAGTGCCTCACACATGCTAGGCAAGCGCTCTGCCACTGAGCCACAGCCCCAGCTCCTGGAGAGAGCTTTTGCACCAGGTGCTGCCCATTCCTCTCAGAGCCAAATCACCTTAAAATAAGGCCCCAGGCTCCCATTAGCTAAGAATGGGAATGTCGTGGTTCAGAAAGTAAACTGGGCTGCACTTCCTGGCATCGGCACCAGCCTTCCACTGACATCCTGGTAAGAACAAACCCAAGATTTAGAAAGAGAAGAAACAGAAACCCACAACTTATATGATATCTTCGTGGGCACTAAAGATGGAATCTGATGTAATAATGAACCTTTGCATAATGTAATAATTTAAAAAGCAGTCTTAAAGCAACTCTTTAAGGAAATCTTTTCTATCACCTACATTTGTATAAAGGAATTGAGGTCCATGATCATTCTACACATAGTTGGGCTGGGACCCAGGGCCAGGTTGATTACCCTACCCCCAGGGTTTGTCCCAGTGGAAATTCAAGGGTCCAGAAGTGCCCCAGACACTGGAGGTTGAGAGCAAGATGGTCTCAGTGAAGGTGGACTTAGCTCTTCTTCCTAATGGGAGCACCTGGATATTACCTACTCTCCTTCTAGAACAATTCTGCACCTGGATTATTATGGATTTCTATGTATCCTCTACTTGGGCCTCCTGATTTGGATCCTAATCTAAGATGGGCCTGATCTGTACCTGTGCAGGGTATATTTAGAGTTAGGCTCTGGATGAATCTCAGCCTCCTTAACCTCAGTTTCCCTCTCTGTATGATGAGGAGGTTAACACCTATCACCCAGATATAGTGACAGAGAAAAACAACATGTTTGGAAAAAGCTGTTTACAGGATTCCCAGAAGCTGTGAGAAGGGTGGAACATGGGGGCAGGTCTACTGAGGCTTCAGTAATGGCATTCATGATGGAGCATGAGCTAGAATCAGGCCAGGGGAAGCTGAACCAGCCCTAGGGATCATGGCTGCTAGCAGTTTTCACTGAGCAAATGGCTGAGGTCCCAAGGAAAGCTGGGGACAAGAGAGTCTGTGGAGGCCCCTAAAGTTGTTGTCATCCAGTAATGGATGCCTGTGAAATCTAGAGATTCCCAAGGGAAATATGGGGCTAGAGTTTCTGAACCATCAGGGATGGGAATTAGAACCAGCCAGATATGGCTATTGCTGTTAACATGACCTCATGTTCAACCCTAGTATTATCTGGAGGAAAAAAAGAGTTTGCAAAGAATTTTGATTATTTACTTTGGACCGCACACAGTGTACTAAGTAGAGTCTAAGGCAAGGTTTTTGTCATAAAGAACAAATTATTTCTGTTCATTTCCAACCCATCATGGATTGAGACTTTTAAAAAAATACAACACAAATAAATTACTAGAAAGTGAAATTTAAAACAAACAAATCCAAACCACCAAACAAGTCTTAACTAAGTTCTGATCTTGTGCTTGAATGAGGTGGTCATGTCTAATTGTCACATGTTGCTAAATGCCACCTCCACATCTGTGTCCATCTCATCAGGAACCCCAGTTTTCAGACCAGCCTCAGACTGTGCACACACTTTGAGAAGCAGTAGCTGCTCTTAATTCTGGATTCTCTGGAGAAGAAATAAATCTTCACAACTACAACAGAGATAGTAATTTGTAACATATGGATAGTTTCCTCAAGGAGGGAAAGAGGAAAATCTGTAGCACTTTATTTATCAACACCACACTTGCCAAATGATACCATCACATTAAAGATATGTAGTTGTCCACAATGACCATGATGTGCTGAGGGACAGTACTGGGTTTCTCAGCATCCCTGGAGAGATTGTCCTCCTCCCTTAAACTTGAACAGGTTCAAAGTAACCAGATAATAAAAACTACAGGAACAATAAATAGCATATTACTCCATTCATATGCAACTTTACCAAAGTTGCATTACTGAGAAAAATGGCAACAAACAAGGATTGACTTTTGGGAGACAGGGCAAGAATGGACAGTGGGCAGCTCATCACCTTTCTTTCTTTCTTTCTTTTATTTTATTGTTGGTTGTTCAAAACATTACATAGTTCTTAATATACCATATTTCACAGATTGATTCAAGTGGGTTATGAACTCCCATTTTTACCCCGTATACAGATTGCTGTGTCACATCAGTTACATTTCCATTGATTTACAAATTGCCTTTCTAGTGACTGATGTATTCTGCTGTCTATCCCATTCTCCACTGTCCCCTCACCCCTCCCCTCCCCTCCCCTCCCCTTCTCTCTCTCCATCCCCTCTACTATAAATCGTTTCTTCCACTTATATAATTTTTCTCCTACTCGTCCTTTCCTCTTATATGTAATTGTGTATAACCCTGAGGCTCACCTTCCAATTCCATGCAATTTCCCTTAACTCTCACTTTCCCTCCCGCCTATCATCCCTGTTTAATGTTATTCTTCTTCTCCAGCTCTTCGTCTCTACCCTGTCCTTGGTTACTCCCCTTATATCAAAGAAGACATTTGACATTTGTTTTTTAAGGATTGGCTAGCTTCACTTAGCATAATCTGCTCTAATGCCATCCATTTCCCTCCAAATTCTATGATTTTGTCATTTCTTATTGCAGAGTAATACTCCATTGTGTATAAATGCCACATTTTTTTAATCCATTCATCTATTGAAGGGCTTCTAGGTTGGTTCCACAATCTTGCTATCGTGAATTGTGCTGCTATGAACATCGATATAGCAGTGTCCCTGTAGCATGCTCTTGTTAGGTCTTTAGGGAATAGACTGAGAAGGGGAATAGCTGGGTCAAATGGTGGTTCCATTCCCAGCTTTCCCAGGAATCTCCATACTGCTTTCCAAATTGGCTGCACCATTTTGCAGTCCCACCAACAATGAACAAGTGTACCCATTTCCCCGCATCCTCGCCAGCACTTGCTGTTGTTGGACTTCTTAATGTCTGCCAATCTTACTGGAGTGAGATGGTATCTTAGGGTGGTTTTGATTTGCATTTCTCTGACTGCTAGCGATGTTGAGCATTTTTTCATGTACTTGTTGATTGATTGTATGTCCTCCTCTGAGAAGTGTCTGTTCAGGTCCTTGGCCCATTTGTTGATTGGGTTATTTGTTATCTTATTATCTAATTTTTTGAGTTCTTTGTATACTCTGGATATTAGGGCTCTATCTGAAGTGTGTGGGGTAAAGATTTGTTCCCAGGATGTAGGCTCCCTGTTTATCTCTCTTATTGTTTCTTTTGTTGAGAAAAAACTTTTAAGTTTAATTAAGTCCCATTTGTTGATTCTGGTTGTTAACTCTTGGGCTATGGGTGTCCTATTGAGGAATTTGGGGCCTGACACCACAGTATGTAGATCATAGCCGACTTTTTCTTCTATCAGACGCCGTGTCTCTGATTTAATATCGAGCTCCTTGATCCATTTTGAGTTAACTTTTGTGCATGGCGAGAGAAAGGGATTCAGTTTCATTTTGATGCAAATGGATTTCCAGTTTTCCCAGCACCATTTGTTGAAGATGCTATCCTTCCTCCATTGCATGCTTTTAGCCCCTTTATCAAATATAAGATAGTTGTAGTTTTGCGGATTGGTTACTGTGTCTTCTATTCTGTACCATTGGTCCACTCGCCTGTTTTGGTACCAGTACCATGCTGTTTTTGTTACTATTGCTCTGTAGTATAGTTTGAAGTCTGGTATCGCTATACCGCCTGATTCACACTTCCTGCTTAGCATTGTTTTTGCTATTCTGGGTCTTTTATTATTCCATATGAATTTCCTGATTGTTTTATCTATTTCTACAAGAAATGCTGTTGGGATTTTGATTGGGATAGCATTGAACTTATAGAGAACTTTTGGTAATATCGCCATTTTGATGATGTTAGTTCTGCCTATCGATGAGCAGGGTATATTTTTCCATCTTCTGAGGTCTTCTTCTATGTCTCTTTTTAGGGTTCTGTAGTTTTCATTGTATAGGTCTTTCACCTCTTTTGTTAGGTTGATTCCCAGGTATTTTATTTTTTGGGGGGATATTGTGAATGGAGTAGTTGTCCTCATTTCCGTTTCAGAGGATTTGCCGCTGATATACAGGAATGCATTTGATTTATGCGTGTTGATTCTATATCCCGCCACTTTGCTGAATTCATTTATTAACTCTAATAGTTTCTTTGTAGACCCTTTTGGGTCTGTTAGGTATAGAATCATATCGTCTGCAAATAGTGATAATTTAAGTTCTTCTTTTCCTATTTTTATGCCTTTAATTTCTTTCATCTGTCTAATTGCTCTGGCCAGTGTTTCGAGGACTATGTTGAACAGAAGTGGTGAGAGAGGGCATCCCTGTCTTGTACCAGATCTTAGAGGGAATGCCTTCAATTTTTCTCCATTCAGAATGATGCTGGCCTGTGGCTTATCATAGATTGCTTTAACAATGTTGAGGTATGATCCTGTTATCCCTAATTTTTCTAGAGTTTTGAACATAAAGGGATGCTGTACTTTGTCGAATGCCTTTTCTGCATCTATCGAGATGATCATATGGTTCTTATTTTTAAGTCTATTGATGTGGTGAATAACATTTATTGATTTCCGTATATTGAACCAGCCTTGCATCCCAGGGATGAATCCTACTTGATCATGGTGTATAATTTTTTTGATATGTTTTTGAATCCGATTCGCCAGAATTTTATTGAGGATTTTTGCATCTAGGTTCATTAGAGATATTGGTCTGTAGTTTTCTTTCTTTGAAGTGTCTTTGTCTGGTTTAGGAATCAGGGTGATGTTGGCCTCGTAGAATGTATTTGGAAGTTCTCCCTCTTTTTCTATTTCCTGAAATAACTTGAAAAGTATTGGTGTTAGTTCCTCTTTAAAGGTTTTGTAAAATTCTGCTGTATACCCATCCGGTCCTGGGCTTTTCTTAGTTGGTAGTCTTTTGATGGTTTCTTCTATTTCCTCTGTTGTTATTGGTCTGTTTAGGTTGTCTATATCTTCCTGACTCAATCTGGGCAGATCATATGACTTAAGAAATTTATCGATGCCTTCAGTATCTTCTATTTTATTGGAGTATAAGGATTCAAAGTAATTTCTGATTATCTTCTGTATTTCTGAAGTGTCTGTTGTGATATTGCCTTTTTCATCCCGTATGCTAGTAATTTGGGTTCTCTCTCTTCTTCTCTTCGTTAGCATGGCTAAGGGTCTGTCAGTTTTATTTATTTTTTCAAAGAACCAACTTTTGGTTTTGTCAATTTTTTCAATTGTTTCTTTTGTTTCAATTTCATTAATTTCAGCTCTGATTTTAATTATTTCTTGCCTTCTACTTCTTTTGCTGTTATTTTGCTCTTCTTTTTCTAGGATTTTGAGATGATATATGAGATCGTTTATTTGTTGGTTTTTTCTTTTTTTAAGGAATGCGCTCCAAGCAATGAATTTTCCTCTTAAAACTGCTTTCAATGTGTCCCATAGATTCCGATATGTTGTGTCAGTGTTTTCATTTATCTCTAAGAATTTTTTAATTTCCTCCTTGATGTCTTCTGTGACCCATTGATCATTCAGTAACCTATTGTTCATTCTCCACGTGATGCATGATTTTTCCTTCCTTCTTTTATCGTTGATTTTCAGTTTCATTCCATTATGATCAGATAAGATGCATGGTATTATCTCTACTCCTTTATATTGTCTTAAGAGTTGCCCTGTGACATAATATATGATCTATTTTTGAGAAGGATCCATGTGCTGCTGAGAAAAAAGTGTAACTGCTTGATGTTGGGTGGTATATTCTATATATGTCAATTAAGTCTAGGTTGTTAATTGTGTTATTGAGTTCTATAGTTTCCTTATTCAACTTTTGTTTGGAAGATCTGTCCAGTGGTGAGAGAGGTGTGTTGAAGTCTCCCATGATTATTGTATGGTGGTCTATTAGACTCTTGTACTTGAGAAGAGTTTGCTTGATGAACATAGCTGCACCATTGTTTGGGGCATATATATTTATGATTGTTATGTCTTGTTGGTGTATGGTTCCCTTGAGCAGTATGCAGTGTCCCTCTTTATCCTTTTTGATTAACTTTGGCTTGAAATCTATTTTGTTTGATATAAGTATGGACACTCCTGCTTGTTTCCGCAGTCCATATGAGTGGAATGATTTTTCCCAGCCTTTCACCTTCAGTCTATGTATATCTTTTCCTATCAAATGTGTCTCCTGTAGGCAACATATTGTTGGGTCTTGTTTTGTGATCCATTCGACTAGCCTGTGTCTCTTAATTGGTGAGTTTAAGCCATTAACATTTAGGGTTATTATTGAGATTTGGTTTGTTCCTCCAGTCATATTTGTTTATTTATGTTACTAAACCTGATTAGTTTTCCTCTTTGGTTACTTTCCCCCCTTTACTGTCCTACCTCCCACTGATGGTTTTTAATGTTATTTTCAGTTTCCTCTTCCTGTAATGTTTTGCCAAGGATTTTTTGAAGAGATGGTTTTCTAGCTGCAAATTCTTTTAACTTTTGTTTATTGTGAAAGGTTTTAATTTCATCTTCCATCCTGAAGCTTAATTTCGCCGGATACACGATTCTTGGTTGGAGCCCATTTTCTTTCAGTGTTTGAAAAATGTTATTCCAGGATCTTCTAGCTTTCAGAGTCTGTGTTGAGAGATCAGCTGTTATCCTGATTGGTTTGCCCCTAAATGTAATCTGCTTTCTTTCTCTTGTAGCTTTTAAAATTCTCTCCTTATTCTGTATGTTGGGCATCTTCATTATAATGTGTCTAGGTGTGGATCTCTTATGATTTTGCACTTTTGGCGTCCTGTAGGCTTCTAGGATATGGGATTCTGTTTCATTCTTCAAGTCTGGGAAGTTTTCTCATATTATTTCATTGAATAGATTGTTCATTCCTCTGGTTTGGAGCTCTGTGCCCTCCTGTATCCCAATGACTCTTAAGTTTGGTCTTTTAATGTTATCCCATATCTCTTGGATGTTCTGCTCATGGTTTCTTAGCAGTCTTGCTGAACTGTCTATGTTCTTCTCAAGTTGAAATACTTTGTCTTCATTGTCTGATGTTCTATCTTCTAAGTGATCTATTCTGCTGGTAGTATTGTCAATTGAGGTTTTAAGTTGGTTTATTGCTTCCTGCATTTCTAGGATTTCTATTTGTTTGTTTTTTATTACTTCTAACTCCCTGTGAAATTGATCTTTTACTTCCTGGATTTGTTTCTGTAGTTCCTTGTCAATGTGATCTTTCATTGTCTGATTTTGCTGTCTCATGTCTTCCTTGAGACTCCAGATCATCTGAAGCATGTATATCCTGAACTCTTTATCTGACATTCCATCTGTTGCAGCTATTACCTCTTCTAGAGTTGAGTTGACCTGCATTGCTTGTGGTCCTTTCTTTCGTTGTCTTTTCATGTTGCTTGCATTTCTTTCTGCTTCGTGAAACTGTTGTGTTTTTGAAATTTTTCCCCCTGTTTATTTATGTTGCTCTTGTATATTTGGGATATCTCTCTTGTAGGGCGGGTAGTGGCTGTGATCCTCCTCTAATCAGGGTGATCTATCCACTACGCTGGTTGGTCGTAGGTCTGCCCGCCCTGCGGGCACGGGTGGCTGCTCTACTCTGCCCCCACTCCAATTGCGGTGACGTTCCTACCACATCCTCGGATCGTTGGTCCTGATCCGGACGTGGGCAGCAGCTCTTCTCCACCCCTACTCCAATTGATGTGATGTGTCTACCACGCTGGTCGGCTTCCAAGCCTGTTCCGCCGGTGGGTCTCAGATCTGCCCACCCTGCGGGCCTGGGCGGCAGCTCTGCTCAACCCCCACTCCCAGTGGGGGTACCTAACTGCCTCTCCAACGGGTCTCTGGGCTCCTTCCGGACGCTGGCGGCGGCTCTGTTCAATCCCCACTCCAACCAGTGTGACGTGACTGCCTCGATGCTACTCGTCCACCACACTGGCCGGCTGCCGAGCCTGTCCTGCCAGTGGGATGCAGGACTGCCTACCTTGCAGGGTCAGACGGCAGCTTTTCACGGCCTCCACTCCAAGTGGGTTGACTTGGCTACCCTGCCGTCGGGTCGCTGGTCCTGTTCCAGGCGTGGGCGGCTACTCTCCTCGGCCCCAGCTGCAGTTGGGGTGTCGCGATACCACACCGGCGGGACTCTTAGCCTGCTCTGGGCACAGGAGGCAGCTCCACTCTGCCCTCCAGGCCCCCGCAGCACCCAGCAGGACCCGGACCAAGAAGCAGTCCCTGTAGAATCCCCAACCCTGAGCCAGAGCCGCTTCGGGAGCCAGGAGCCGGTCTCTCCGATCCCCGCCACTTTCTGCTAGGAGCAGGCTCCTCAGGGCTACCGCCGCGGGTTCCCCAATCCCAGGCCAAAGCCGCCCCGGGAGCCCAAGCCTGGCCGCACCAGACTCTCCCTGCTCGGTGCCCAAGCCTGGCCGCACCAAACTCTCCCTGCTCGGTGCACGCTCCCCTGGGAGCAGAGTCTAAGAAGCACTTCCCGTGGGCTCCCCAGCTCCGGGTCAAAACTGTTCCAGGAGACAGAGTCCCGCTGCCCCTCGTCGCAAGTTTCACTTGTGGCTGGCCTCAGCTCGCGGTCCCCGCAGGCTCCGCGGCCCTGGGCTCAAGCAGCCACGAGAGCCAGAACCCAGCCTCTCCGATCCCTGCCACACTCTGCTCGGAGCAGGCTCCACAGAGGTACCCCAGCCTCAGGCCCAGGCAGCCCCGGGAGCCCGAGCCTGGCAGCTCCAACCTCTCCCAGCTCAGTGTACGCTCAGACAGGGGCAGGGTCAAAGACACAGTCGCCGCGGGTTCCCTAGCCCCGGGCCAAGAAGGATCTCCCGCCCTGGGCCAAAGCAACCCGGGGAGCTAGAATCTGGCCGCTCAAAGCCCGGCCGCCTTGCCAGGGGTAAGGCCTGAAGAGTATTCTCCTCAGAGTTTCCAGTCCCGAGCCTGAGCGATCTGTCTGCGCGACGCAGGCAAATACCAGCCTGGAATCACCTGTTCTGTAGTTGAATGAGCTGAGATCAGTAGAAAACAGGGATGATTGCATCAGCTCTCCATGATGGCGGCTGCAGTCCTCCTCCGTGTTCCGACCGGTGTCGGGAATTGAACTGGACCGATTCTCTCCTCTATTTCAAAACTGGAATTCAGCACTCAGCGCGGCCAGTGTGCCACTGGCAGGAGCCTGCAGAATCCGCTTCGCTGTAATCCCTCTCTGGTACCTCGCGGCTAATTAACTCGGGCGCGTCCCAGACTCCATCCACGGGGCGGTCCGCCGACCAAGTACTGCTTCCCTCCGTGCGGAGAAATCGCCCGCGACCAAGCCCCTGCAGCCGAATCCTGCGCGCTGGAATTCTGACCTCTAGATTCTGGAGCACCTCAATTTCACTGGGGATTCCCACCAAGGTAGCCTTCAGCCATTTCACCTCGTGTTTCTCCCGCACAGTGGCGCAGCGTACTGGTGTGCTGCACTCCCTTGGCCGCCATCTCTTAAATGATCATCACCTTTCTTTTGTTTTCTGTTTATTTACAGCATTCAATCCTAACTGCCTTTCATATTTTGGCTTTGACTTTGGACTTTGGCTACAAAGCAAATGGCATTTTATTTGATTAAAAAATAAGAATTTCTTTTATCTCAAGTATTAGGTACATTAGCAATCTCATTTTAAAATTGTCCTCAGGTTAGGAAATACCATGACGCTCTAAAGGAGTAGCCAGTACGCAGGGGCCTGTGTGAGGTGTCATTTTAAAGGAAGGTGCCTGTCTGTTCAGCTGACATTCTATAAAGTCAGTTGAGCGGTCACACTGTTATTCTAATCATTCTGCCACTGCTCAGAACATTTTTAGAATGCCTTTTTTTGGCATTGCCTTCAGAGAACAGTTTTGAAGAGAAATGATAAGAAATGATGTTGACTGTGAATGACAAATGCCACTGGCCTAAAAGGCTCCAGCCTAAGTGTCCCTAACTTCCTGTTCACTTCAAACACACTTTATGGTAATTCGATACAGTCACATCATTCAAACACATTTTAAACTACTAGTGCCTTTGATGGCACATTTAAAACAAAGATCCCAAACCCCACTGAAGATTTAAATACCACAAAAGACAGTGATAGTTACAATGAAATTAAGAGTTGTCACAATGCAATCACCACTACAAAGGATGAGGTTGTCTTGGAGGATTTGGAAAATCACATACAGTTGGGACTCTATTCACTTAGTCATCTGGGCCACAGTTTGAAAAAAATTCTTGCTGCCCTGACCCCTCACATTGGTGAAGGCCAATGTCCCTACATGTCCCCTGGGTGTCCTCAGCACCTCTGCCCTGTATTCCTGCCTCTTCTGCTTAGGAGTAACAACTCCTAACACCACACTGCATCACACCTACTACTTGCTCAGTATTTTGTCTGGTAAAATCACTGAAATCATGTGTATAGAGGTCCATTTCACAAGCTGGTCACCCACAGTATAAATGTGACTGCCAAGCAGAAGGGATTTATGAGGCAGTGGCTACAGCACAGGAATGGAGCCGTCTGTTCCCAGCAATCTGTGGACACAGCCTTAGATGCCCTCCTTAACACACTGTGAGGGGCACAGTTCTCTTCATTTCAAAGCACCCAAATCATAGATACTGGCCAAGTGTCAAAAGAAAAACCACAGGAGAGATACCTAGGGACATGGCCAGCACCCTCAGAAGGAAGCAATCAACTGTCCTGAAGAAATAGAAGTCCTGGTTGCACTATAATGAGAACCCCAAAATTCTTTTATATTAATAAATTTTATTGTTTATAGTGTCCAGTAACTTTATATTCCTGGAAATAATTAAAATAGAATATTCTAGAAATGTATAAAGTAATAGAATCGTAAGAAATTCCTATGTCAATTCAGGCATAGGTAAAACAACCAGTGGAAACTATGTGAAGCAAATATTTGGGGAAAATATAAATGCATTTGTTTCAAAATCTGAGATCTCTGAGGATACCTGGATAATGCCCTAAATTTATTTACTATTATAAATAGATAATGCCATTTTTCTGTCATTGATTATGCTGGAACACCCTTAGAGTTTAGGTTCTAACTTCTACACGTCTGTCATACAGAAGACCCATTGTTCTAGAAGTCCTGGCCATCATTCCAAGTCTCAGGCACATAGTGCTCCAGAGAATCCCCAGGGTTAATATACGTAAGCACTTCCTTGTCCCTTCTCCAATCCATCATGTGACCCATTCTTCCTCCATCACTTCCCCTTATACGATGTGTTCTCTAGGTTCATCATCCCAACACTCCAGTTTTATTAAGTTAGTTTCCCTCCTCCAATGGCCATTCTATAGCTGCTGCCCCACCTAGGTCATGGGAAGAACCCAATCTGTAGGAGAGATGAGAGACAACTGAGGCACTGATCACAGATCCAGGACCTGGTGGCAGAGGGGGTGACCCAGTGAGTAGAGGTACCAGAGACATGGAATCTGAGTTGGTCACTTGGAACAAGGTCCTCCTTTCAGTTTGTAACCTGCTGGTTGCTCTGTACTGTGCTTGCCAGGGCCTGTATATTTGCAGTTCATCTGGGTTTGTGGCAAAGTTCAGGGCACCTTTCCTAACCCATCTGTCAATCACAGGAGAACATCCTCAACGGTTTGCTCCACTTTCTCTGTATAGATGAAGTCTCCATATTATGCACTGAAAAAGTATTATGAATTATTTAAGACCAATACATAAAAGGTTTTAGCCACATGGATGACATAATTACTTTGCTAATGTATTTTATTTTCCATGAAAATTATACATGTTTCTATGATTCTCAAGCCCGAGTTGAATCTCCAGGACCAGTTGGTTGGATGAATGAGACAGAGAGAGGTCACATTGTCAGTCTGAGGAATTCAGCTAAGGAGGGTGCTAACTGGCTGTAAGGGAGGTTTCATCACCAGCTTCTCCTGGCACTGTCCAGCTGCTCGGTGTGGCTACCTGTTTATCCTGAGGAGTGGGATGCATAGGGATAAGGAAAAGGAAGGAGTAAAAAAGATAAAGATGGGAGGGCCCCTGGGGCAGGCAAAGCAAACCCTTCAAAGAAGACACTTTCCTCTGTCTGCCTTCTATTTTGCCTCATGGTCTGATGTTTCATTCTCTTTTCTTCTCATTGCTTTCTGTAATATCTTTTCAACCGCCATGGACAGATGCCACTTTTGAAGAATGTGTGTGGGAATTAATCTCCTCCTCACTTCCCACCCCTCTGTGTTTTGGGGTAACCCTGAGATCAGAGGGCAGGAAACCCTAAGTGTGAAAGTGGAGAGCAAGAATCTACAAAAGGAGTAAGGTGCAGGGGAACCAGAGCACCCACCCGTCAGAGCTCTGCTGAATGTCAGGGATTTAAAGCCCATGCTGGTAGAGACTAATGTTTAAATCTGACAGGTCAACCAGAGGGAAAGTCTGGTTTTTTGTTTCATTTGAATTCCATAGGCCAAATACAAATTTTGAAAGAATTCCCCATCTGACTCCTCTGCCTAGAAGAACAAGCCTAGACACAGAATTGAGGTGGGAGGATTAATCCAATTGGAGATTATAAATTGGTTCTCAACCATCTCACACCCATCAGAATAGCTACTATCAAAACAAACAGAAAATGACAAGTGTTGGAGAGATATGGAGCAATTGGAAGCCTGCGCTCTATTGGAGGGAATGCAAATTGGTTCAGCCATTTTCAAAAACTAGAATTCAAATCCCACTTCTGGGTGTATGACTAAGAGAATTGAAAGCAAGACCTTGAATAGGTAGTTGTATACGCCCCATGTTCATGGGGGCATTATTTGCAATGACCAAAAGGTAAAAGCAATCTAAATGCCCATCGCTGGATTGGGGTCTGCAAAGTTGGGTTTGAGTCTCTCCTATTGAGCTCCCTGGCCTCCACTCCCATCCCCCAAGAACCATTATCCATACAGCAGCCAGCCATATTGAACAGAACATAAGCCAAGCCATGTCCTCCTCCCGCTCAAACCGTCCAATGACTTTCAATTGTGCTTAATTTGCACATATATTAGTGGTGTGCTGGGAAATATTTAACAACTGGCTATCCTGGAGGGCAATCTAGAAGAAAGGAAAAGAGCCTGTAATAATTGCCAATTTTCATGGTATAAATACTTCTACAAACTACCCACTTGACATTAACCATTTCACAGAACTCCTGAAATTTACCAAGTGGCTCTTGAGAGTTAGAATGACCTAGACCCAGTATATCCCTCCTACTTAAAATTCAGCTTCTTTCTATGTCCCTTGAGGCCCAGAGAGGTCTTCCCATCTTGCCAATGTCACCTTGTTTTATGTTCCCTTTGATAATGTCACTGCAGTCACACTGGGTATATAATCAGAGACTCCATGACTGGTCCCATGTGAGGGCCTCTCATTTGCTGTTCCCCCTACCTGGAACTTTGTCCTTCAGGTTTTGATTGGTTGATTATTCTTTGGCCTTAACTTCACTATTTCAGAGAAACCATGCTTAGGCATCCAATTCTGAAATAGAGCCCCTCCCACATTACTATCTCATCATTCCCTTTATTTCCTTCATAGCCCTTACATTACCTAAAATAATCTTGTTTATTATTTGTTACCTTACTTATTTTGTTTTGACATATAAGGTGCAAAGGAACAGGCAGTTAGGGCAGGGCCTGCTGTGTAATATGTGTTCAATAAATGTTTGTTGGAGAAATAAGTGATTAATAGGACAAGAATAAATTGCTTCTGTTGTAATTGGAAGTTGTTTAAGCACAGGAAGAAGTGCCACACTATCCTGGAGATTTATAAAATTGGTCTTAGATTTTTTTAAGTTAACATAGTTTTATTTTGATGTGGCAATATGTATATATAGACCTCTTAAAGGACAGTATTTTCTTCAAAATGAACTATTTGAAAGACCTCTAAGTCAGGAGGAGGGAGGAGGAGAAAGAAAAAGAAAAGATGTTCATTCATTTTCCTAAGGGCCACCAGAGCAGAAAGGACATTCAGCACCTTTGCTGACCTGATATGCTGGATTCTTAATGATCTATAGTAATTCTTTGTCACTTGCCTCAAGGACCATGTGCAAAGACGCACAGTCCATTTCTGAATTGTCATGGGTAGAATTTCTCCAGAGTGAGAGTTCATTTCTCTTTGCCTGCTTGCTAGACCTGCATGAGTGGTAAAAGTAGTGGCTGCATTTTGGGAAGGTGATAAACATTACAGAAGGGTTGCTCTTGCCCAAATAGAGTGCGAATCTTAGCAGTGAAAGGAGATACTATTGAGATCTTAATGATTCAATTAGTCTGGATATGAAACCACTCAGAAAAAGAGATTATTTCCAAATACATTGGCTTACTCAGAAGTCCAAGTAGGGAATAAGATAATTATTTGTGAGCCAAATGTGTTCCACAAACATCCTCATTCCCCCTGTGGCAATGTTAGGGCCACATGCGGACATATTAGTGTTTGGGGGGTTGGAGTGTTCCAGTTGACTTACAATGGATGCTCAAATCATCTTTTCAGAGACCAAATTGCATGTTTGACCTGAAAGTGAGAGTGTCATATGCATTAAATTACTATCAGGGCTTAAACACAAAGGGGGAAAATTGGTGTTATAAAGCACATTAGTAACTTAATGGAAGTTTTGGACATTACTATAAAGCTCCTCTGGCCTAATGCATACTTACAAATGGCTCTACTTAGGCTTGAATTGGTGAAGAGCAAACAAATAATCATCAGGATATGTACAATGATGCAGAAAAGTCAAACTGGGTGAAATCAAACAGCTCCCAGACTTGCATCCCCAGGATCTGGCATTTACTGTGTGACTTTGGACAAAGTACTCAGCCTCCTTGTGCATCAGTTTCTGCTTCAGTGAAATGGGGACTTTTCTTCCTTCCTCACTGGGTGTGTGAGTGCGTGGGTAGAGGGTACACATAGAACACTCAATGTGAAGGGGTTGATGTTAGAAACTGTAAGTCACAGGTCCAATGCAGGTCAAGGATGGGTATGCTTTGGCTGGCACTGTGTTTTAGGAACATTGAATTTGAAGGCCTTTACTTTCAGCATTCTCTTTCCCACACAGGTTATTCTTAGAGTTGCCCGATCATCTGACATGTTACCTGCCTGCCTCCTATGGACATTCTGATTTATGAACACCTGTGACTGAAACACTGTATAGGTAGGACCAGTGGTGAAGTGCCTTTTAGGGATATCTGGAAGGGACCCCCTCCTCCCCCTCCTCTTTTCCTTCTACCAGCCGTGCCTGCTGATGCCTATAATTCTCTTGTGCAATTCTCTAGGGGAAAAAGCACCTCTATTGAAAGGAAGATAACATTTTGAGGCTTAGCTTTACTTTATAATTTAGGTAGATAACTTTAGCAGGCTAAAACAATGTTGAGAGTGGTTTTTTAATTTTTATTTTTCTATAGTTGTAGATGGACAGAATGTCTTTATTTTTATGCGGTACTAAGGATTGAACCCGTGCCTCACACGTGCTGGGCAAGTGCTCTGCCACTGAGTTACAGACCCAGCCCCAAGAACAGTTTTTGATAATAGAACTGGAGACATTGGCCACATGTGTTTGATTGTGTGGGTAGGAGAGGGAAACTACCAAGCAGGTAGGCCTTGGCTACATTTTACAGGAGAATAAAAATAGATGAATGGAGGATTTCCTTATCTGTAAGATGGGGATAATACTTACTTCATCATATTGTTGGGAGAATTAAATAATTGTGTAACTGATAAGTATCATAAATTCTGTTCAACTCATTAACAAGTTTAATTTAGCAAGCATTTCTAGAAGTGGAGGTCAGAGTCACCCCAGAGCCCAATTGACACTGGAGACAGAAAGGTCCAGTAAGCATTCTTTCAGTGGGTCAATGCTACACACTCATGTAGAATATTTGCAACTTGAACAGAGAAAAGTGCTGCTTAGAAATAAAAATAACAGTTTTCAACTGGCATTTCTCAATAATGAGAGGGCTTTCTGAATTTGATTATTTTCTACTTGGGTGAGATAAAAGTGTGATCTCAATGAAGGCACTGGAGTGAGAGTGTCTGGCACACCTGAGAGGATATGAAGGTACTATTGTCCTTAACATTTGACAGTCATAGAGCCCTTATATGCATGCATTTCACTGGCAATTTACACATTCTAGTTCTTCAGAACTGATGAAAACAGAATCAACAACACATTAAAGAGTGACAATTAAGTACTTAACAATGAGGCAAAGTCTGAAGAGATGGCAGGACTCTCAAATATATGTCCATCAACCTACTGAAAAGCCAATAGTATTCCAAGTTTCTTAGGCTAACCCTGTGCAAAGAGATGGGGTTTTTCTATACAGGCTAAGTGGGGGGGGGGGGGGAGTTCAACAATTACCCAGATGTTTTGATTCTAGGAGAGCTTGCTTTGATCATTCAAACCATGTTTCTCAGCCCCCATCTCCCCAACATATTTTCTGCTGCATTATCTATATACAAGTATTTCAACCTCTCATTTCACTGTATGGATATAGTCCTTGGCTACATTTATACATATAAAATACACAAGTGTTTGGGAAGTTCTGGATGAGTGAGGGAAATGGATCCAGCCTCTTCCTCTACCACGCAACTCTAACCAGAGGCAGTGTGAACAGCATGTCCATAATCATCTGGTGAATTAACATCAATACATTAAATCTCAAATTCTGGTTTATTCTCAGGGGTTTAAATTATTTGGAGGATTGTCTAGATCTGACCACAGACATGCTGGAGTACCCAGGCATATTCCAGGTATCTTTAGACCATAGAGAGAATCCAAATAATTCCAAGCTCAAGTATTTCCTTCTCCACTAATGCACATCCTTGATTGTTAGAATACTTACCTCTTCTTGGCTTGTTTTCTGGGTCAATTGAAAGTATCTAAGGGCAAGAGTGTCTCTTTGAAACTCATCTTGACAGCAAATATGGAGAGACTAGGGTAATGAGGATGGGGACAGATGATAAGAGAAAGAAAACAGCTCCTGCTCTCAAGGAACTTATACTCAGTTTCTACTCAGCTGCCTTGTTGTTAAACAGTAGGATGTGAGGGATGCTCAGATGGAATGTGATGGCTGTTGATGCAGTAGACATATTAACATATTTGTAAATGAGCTTAATTTCTCAGTTTTTTAGTAACATCCAATAAATACACTCGAAGTGACTATAAACACAAGTAAAGTGGTATTTGGAAAATTGACCCATTTATTTGATTCCTTATACAGAACAAATTCCAGGTGTACATTTTATCCATGGCTACATACAATGATTCAATAAACTAGATAACTGTTAAATTTCTAAGGTAACTATTAAATTTGAGGTAGGATTTAAAAAAAATGGTTTGCAGGGGTTCTACATGAACCATGTTCTTTACTGATTGTTGCCCTTGGATTTGGGGGCCTGGAAGGAAAGGGAGGGAGACAATGTGAAAGGAATGAGGTGACAGGAGCTCTCCTTAGAAGTCAGAAACCACTGGGCTGTAGTACTAGATACAGATTCAGAGGGCTTTCTCACTCCTAAATGACTGATGCTGTGGTAAGGGCTATGTGACTGTTTAAAGTCATCTCTTGTTAGCCATGCTATTTTGGAGCTGAGCAACAATGCAAACGTGGAAAAGGGATTTTTATTTGAATTTGGAATACATCATGTAATTTCTACCCTTTATCCCCTACCCCCTGATATCAGATGTAGAGTCCTAGTTATATTTTACCCAGGCTATTACTAAGTTAGCTTATATTACCTGAATCTATACCTACTATAGAAGAGGTATTTGAGACATGAATGGAGAGATTGGGAAAGGATATTATTTGATTCAACTTTTGCCACACACAGATCACATGTGGATACATAATAGGTAACTGAGCCTAACTCATGAGAAAAGTCAAATGCTGAAATTGTCTAAGTATTTCTTCAAAGTGTCTGAATGTTGCTGTTCTATTATCACAAAAGAAAAAGAAAAGAGGGCTGGGGATGTGGCTCAAGCGGTAGCGCGCTCGCCTCGCATGCGTGCGGCCCCGGTTCGATCCTCAGCACCACATACCAACAAAGAAAAGAAAAGAAGAAAGCTGTTTTATTCACACTAGCAGATGTGTTTGGCCTTAGGTACTCAGACTTGGCCTGGATTTTCTAATCAATTCCAGTGCTTCTGCCCAGACATTAAAATGCCCTGGGGCAGGGCAGTGGAGATCCTGTAGGAAACCAGATGTAGGTGTAGTGGATTACTCATCTTTTCCAAAGCATATTTTGTGGAATTGGTCCTTTTGGACTGTAGTTTCTTCACTGACTACTTTCCCCATGGCCTCTTTTCTCTTGCATCCTGGTTCTCTAGCTTGAACGAGGGTCGATGTCCCATAGCTCCCATCTTGCTGAAGGCCCATAGGAGGTATGCCTTGGGCCCAAATGTTCACTGTGAGAATGATATTACCTGGCAAGGGTGAATGGTTCCCATGTGAGCTACTGATGAGAAATGCTCCAGAGTAGTCACTGAACAACCTTCTTTAGTGTTTGATGCACTTGTCTGAATTTCTTGGGGTAAAAATCATTTCTAGCAGGTCGCTTGTTTCATCTGGATGCAAGGACAAGTCATTTCTCTTCTGTATGTTTTCAACACACTTTCCTTGCAATGTCTTCACATGGAATCGCCTCAGAAGTGTAACCAGGACAACTTTCATCATCACCATGGCAATGTACTTTCCTGCACAGCTGCGGGGCCCAAAGCCAAATGGCTGAAAATACCTGTAAGGAACCTATGAAAATGATCAGACCATTAGCCAGAGTGTTCAAGGCCAGAGTCATGCAATACAGTCTCTGATTTCACTCTGAAAACACTGGTCAGTCAGAACACTCTGTTTCGGGGTCTCAGCCATACTGCTTCTTCACTGACTTGAAGGACTGAATAAATAAACCCCTTTCTCATCCATTGTGATTCACCTTTTGTGCAGACTCACCCTCAGTCTCCACTTTTGCCATTCATGTAAATGAGCTGGAGTAAAGCAAAGCAAATCAACTTTTTACAGGCAATGCTGGGGTACTCAACTAGCTCTGGAGAGTACCCACAGCTCTCCTGCTGCTTTGCAAGTCTCCAACGCAAAGACTGTTTCTGTGTGATGCCATATAAGCCTGATGAAGAGGGACAAATGCAGACAAAAAATGTCAGTACTAAGCAACTGTTTTTAGTTATGAAGAAAATTAATGAGGACCATGTCCGTCTGTCTTGTTCGCATCTGAATTTACATAGTGCCTGGCACATAGATGTTCAATACTTTTTTTTGACCAATTGACTGATTTATGTGATATTATCTAGATTGCCTATATAGAAACAGGATAAATTAAAGTACTGAATTAACTTCATGTTTCTACAATATATGCAAGTGGGAAAAGAGAGCACTGAATTATCTGGATAATTCAGGCTTAAAAATACTGTTGTGGCTGAAGTTGTCGCTCAGTGGTAGAGCACTCGTGAGATCTTGGGTTTGATCTTCAGTGCCACGTATAAATAAATTAATAAAATAAAAGATCCATTGACAAGCAAAATTTTTTTTTTAAATTAAAAAATTACTGTTGCCTAAAATTTGACAGAATGGAGGCAGAATCTCCAATATAAGTCAAGTATAGAAAAAGCAGAATCTCTTCCACTCTATTGAGTCTTACTTAGAATGAGACCTGCTGCTCATAAGGCTATTTGATGAACCAAAGTCAGATCTTTTGGTCTCACTTAATTTCTATCTAAAGCAGAAATGGATTTCTTTTGCTTAAATAGTGCTAGCTGAATCTGGATGATGACAAAGTGATCAGTTTAAATGGAAAAGTAGATTCACTGGGTTCAATATAATTATCTCACTTTAGCAAAATTAGGGGCCTAGATTTTTCACATGTTGAGCCACCATGTTGCTCCCACTTAGATATTTTGCAGAGCTGAAGACCCAGCAACCTTGGCTTAAGCAAGAACTTGGTAGCCATGGCTTAGGGCCAGGGAACATGTGTGCTCCGAGTGAGCTGGCAGACAGGAATGGGTAAGAAGAATGAAAAGCGTGTGGTGCAAACACAGACCGAGAGCAGATTCAACAGTTGAAACTGGCCGAGAGTGGCACATTCAGTTTTAAGAAGGGCTCTTACATTCTTCTCAAAATTTTCAAGAGTAAATTCGTTAGGCTTGGGGAAAAACTCGAGTCGATGCATTCTTCCAATATTCAGAATAATGTTAGTTCCCTTTTTCACGGGGTAGCCGTCAATCACATCATCTTGTAAGGCTTTGCGCATCACCAAGTCCACGACGGGCTGGTACCGCAGGCTCTCGTAAATGAAGTTTTCCATCACTTTTAGTTTTTGCACATCGTCAATCTTTATCTCTCTCTCACCTGTGAGAGAAAAATGGGCAAGGAAGGTAATGTTAGTTTCAATATGTGTTGGGTACTGACACTCCTATTTTTTTTCCATAGAACAGTTTGCTTTTGACTGAAAAACAATTATGTCTATAAAAATTCAGATACCAAGACAGTTATCTTAAAACCTGGAAGATTTCATAGAAACGTTGAGATTTCCTGAAAAGTCAGAAACACTGGAACCACATTCCCACAGGGCAACAGTGGGCTGAAGATGAGGGGCTGATTACCCCTTCAAAGGGGTCCTGTGGACCATATCTAGTACCCTTCATACACCATTCAAATCTTCCTGGCTTCTGAAATCTGACTTTTGCACATAACTCTAAATTCTAGGAGTCATTCATTTCCTCTTTGGACTTGTGAGCAAACTCACTGCACAACCATCCCCAAAAAGGGTACATGGGCTGCTGCACAGTCAAAGTGAGACAGTGGATTTAATCCATTGCAACAACATTTTTTCCTCTGGTTACTGTACAGTCACCTGCCCACATGTCTCACTGATATTCCCTCCACGTCTCATCAAGAACAACCTTTCACAGTAGTGTGGCAAGAACTCCCCTCCAAAATAAAATAGGTATTTCAGATCAGTCCTGGTTGGACTGGGGATTGATGGGCACTCACACTCACTACCTCAGACTGGCATGACATTGCTCAAAGAGGCTTGAATTAGTCCCAGAGGTGGCAGAGCTTCAGCATTTCCTCAAATGGGCCACCACTTTTGAAGAATCAGAACTGGCCCAGAGTTCTGAGTCAGCCCTGTATCCTATACAACTAAGCCATCTAAGAATGATCTAATTGGTCAGAGAACTCTAACCAAAGTAAGAAGCCCTGCCCCACATGTGTTGGTCTTTGTACCCAAGGATGTAGTGGAGTATGTTTAACTGGAGTGGAGAGGTAGAAGGGAGGATGATGGGGAAGGTAACCAAAGGCATCCACTAGGAAGCAAATGAGTACAGGAAGGAGGACAGACATATGTGCAAGTGCCTCTGCTGTTTTTCTGTCTTTGCAGAGGTCTGCTGAAGGATCAGGGGAACATCAATAAGTACAAACATGTTTCACCTCTTGAGGAAATTGTATCAAAGTTATATTAAAGGCTTATGTATTATGGTCTCAAAAGCAATTTCCCTCTGTGCCCTGAACTCCAGCCTTCTCTTCACTCCACTGGGCTTGATGTGTCCTCTGCCTCCCACCAGCCCAAGTGTGTTCCTGCAAAGATTACCAATATGAAGGAGATTCCAAATAAGGACCTCTGTTTTTTCCCAGAAGGCTGTCTGATTCTTATGACTGTGGCAATGCTTTTGTGGAGAGTTACTACAGGTTGGTGCTGAAACAGGCAGGGCCATGGAAAAGTAGAGGGAGACCTGGTGGCTCCCTGCAGAGGAGGAGGAGAGGCATTAGGGATGAGGGTGAGCCTCACTGGATTGGAGTCCAGAAGGAAACTTTTCACTCCCTTGTCTTTGCTGTTATTCTCTCCTCTTCCTTCTGTCACCAATTGGAAGTTCATTTGTGACTGAGTTGCTTGAAATCCAGAAAAAATGCTGTAAATAGCAGCCATTTTTCCTGGGTGGACCCACAAAGGCCTTTGAACTGATAAAGCAGGCATAGCATACACAATCCCAAGTTTTTGAAAGACAAATCCAACCATGAGTTGGGTTTGTATACACATAAAAAAAGATCTTGAAGACTAAGCAGCAAATAATTAACACTGGTTAGCTCTGGGAATGACAATGAGGTCAGGAAGGACAGTGGAAAGGATTGGGAACTATCATTTTCTACTTTATACTTCTCTCTGTTTTCTGAATTTTCCCAATGAGCATGTATTATTTTTATAGTAAAAAACCGAGAGAACCATCTTTTCAACCTACCTGGCATAGTCCAACTGTGATAGAATTACTTGTTTTATTTTTCTCCAAGTGGATTATAAAAAGAATTCTGTGTTTGACCTCCTTCTTAGGACATAAGAAATTGACAATCAAAAGGATTATCTTTTAAATTCTATTATTTGGGCTGGGGTTGTGGCTCAAGCGGTAGCACGCTCGCCTGGCATGCGTGCGGCCCGGGTTCGATCCTCAGCACCACATACCAACAAAGATGTTGTGTCCGCCGAGAACTAAAAAATAAATATTAAAAAAAATTCTCTCTCTCTCTCTCTCTCTCTCTCTCTCTCTCTCTCTCTCTCTCTCCTCTCTCACTCTCTCTTTAAAAAAATTCTATTATTTATTTGATAAATTCTTACCAACAACAGTCTGTATTTCCTTCATTATTGCCTCTTCAACTTTAGGGTGATTTGCAATGAGGAACAGCATGAAGTACACAGTGACAGACATAGTGTCAGGTGCTGCAATCAGCATTTCCAATATGCACTGGTTCACATTCTCTCTTGTCAGATCTCCACGTTTCTGAATAATTCAAAGAGGGGGAAAATTGAAAAAGTAATCAGTTTCAATAAAATGAGGGGAAGTGACCTTCAAGCTCAACAACCTCAATAAAATGAAATTATAGAAATTACATGTCTCTATAATTGACTATGAACATTTCACGTGACAATCTACAGCTGAACGATGAACAGTTTAGACAATTATCTACATGTAGTCTAGCCTCTATATCCTTGGGCTCCAATCTATGGATTCAACAATCACCTGGACATTGAGACTACTTGAAAAAACAATTGTGTCTGTAGTAAACATATAGAGATCTTTTTTCTTGTCATTATATCCTAAACAATACAGTATACCAACCATTTACATAGTACTTACACTGTATTCAAATAAGCAATCTAGAGATGATTCTAAGTATGTGGGGAAAATATGTGTAGGTTTTATGTAAATATTCTGCTTTCTATACGGGACTTAAGCATCCTTGCATTTGAGTATCTGAAAAGGGTTCTGGATGAACTCCCTTAAATGCAGTGGAATGATTATATTGAAGGTCTTTAATATTCCTTTTTCCTGATTTCATATGCTGTATTGTGGTACAGAAGAGTTTTCAATTTTAAAGACCAGTTTTACTAGAATGTCTGCATGGGATATTTGGGTTGGGTTTATAGTACTTCTAGAGAAAATACTTAAAAGCAGAAATATGCAACTATTATAAAAGGGAATCTTTACACACACATCTACATGAACAGTCATAACATGTTGGGTAGGGAATTATGGTTAGTGTAGATCAGTACCTCAGCAAAAATCAATTCAGTGGCAAAATCCATACAGTCTTCTAGTTTCTCTGCTGTGGAAACCTTTTGCCTTTTTTCTTCTACCAAAATATTTATGGCATCTTTCAAATCCTTGCTGGAAAAAAAAGTCAAAATATAATCTCAATTTAAGCCTCTAGAAAAACATTGTTTTCCTGTGTGTTTAAACAAAATGTCCTGCTTCCCTTGAAGCCAGTGGTGCTCATGAATAAAGAAATTCATATTTTATTTCTTCACTAACATTCCTAGATTACATATGTTTATACTTTGTTAAGGCATCAGAATTAACTAAGATATCTAAACAGGGAGTAAAATTAAAGCTGTGACTTTTTAGTTAAGGGTTAAACACTGATACCAAAGGCTACACTCAGCCATGCTTTGCAACTTCTGATTTGGTAGGCAGTGTTTAAAGTAAGAGCCCATGTATGTCTTTGGTTGGGGCAAGCACTCTTCAGTTTGTCGTAGGCGCTTCCATTTCCTGCCTTCTTATAGCCTCACAGCCCAGTTTTACTTGCCAGGCCCTGAAAACTATTGAGTACAAAATTCCTGTACTAGACAGTAAACTCAGGTGGGTACTATTCTTGATATTTATTCTCATACCTGTGACTTTTGCCATACTGTAAGCACTAGGAATAAGTAGTAGCATGAATATGTGTATGCATATTGTGGTAAAGGGAGAGCTCCTTGGACAACCGGTGAGGTTCTAGCCCAGGTTACTCACTTTCTATGTAACCTACTTTACATTTCCGAGCCTTATGTTTCCTTTAAAGTAAAAGGACCAGACTAGATGAACAATAAGGTCACCTTGCAGTCTAAATTCCATTCTTGTCTTAGTCCTTACATGTATGTGTTCATGTGTAAGCATATTGTTCCCTCATCCTAGGGGACAATATTCTGTGTTACGTTAAATGTACATATCTTTATTTCAAATTCTTATTGATATGGTCACAAATCAATAGCCTCTATTTTTAGTACAGTTCATCAAGTAAGAGACGAATCTTCCATCAATGTTCCTCATTTAAAAAAAATTTCTTTTCAACATCATAAGGAAGATATTTAAACACTTTAAGAGAGAGTAATTGTGTGACTGTAAATGAGGATGCATGTATTGTGTATCTCTATGAGTGTACCTACACACACACACACATACACACCCTTCCAGATATCTACCAAAGATGTATTCACATTCATTCATTCACCTACCCATCCATTTATTCAGCATATATTGGTTGAGCATCTTCTACATAAGGAAGACAGATATCTATTCAATTGGTGAGCTATGATGATTCTTTTCAAGTAGGCTTAGAATGCTTAGCATTTCTACTGGAGCACTAGCCCCAGAATGACCTGGAAGGTGTTTGGATGCCCCTACATTCTGAATTCATAAACAGTTCTTTCATAGAACTGCAGCCACTATTGAGCATATACTTCCTTCCTGAGCCAGAATTCAAAATTTTGCATTAGTGGACTGTGAATGCAAATTAGGATCTTTCCTATTCAAGTTACAAGTTGGCCCCAATAACTGCATAAATGTATGCATCTGAATTTATATGCCCTTCAAAACTGGAAGAATTGAGTTAAATGACAGTTTTCAGGAACAAGGAAATCTCTGACTTACAAGCATGTATATCGAGAATGTACCTGCGAATCAGTTGTTTGGAATTCTGAATACATTTTTAAAGACTAGGCTACCAGCCTAGACTATAAACACCTATTCCAAGGTATTATGGGGCTGAAAAGCTTTACATTTACAAAAACAAAACATAGAAAACAATACTACTATGATATTTGGAATTAAAAGAAGCAAAAATATAAAATCGAATAAGTAGAGGTAGGTGTCCATTTATCTTCCCATAACTGTATTTTTTAAAAGTACTGACATTATTTTAAGGGTTAGGTGGAAGAGATTAAAAGATTTCTCTAGGTCTGTATTACTATAGGAGATATAAATTAGAACACTAATCATTGGCAACTGTGATATACAGAGAAATTGCTGCTGAGCTCCTTTCTATAGACTTCTGAGAGAAATAAATCTACAGTTTACTGCTTTGTTCTATGGCCAAGGCCAAGGCTAAACTAATAACTTAAAAGAACACAATGAGACTCTTCAGTATAACACCACCACCAAGTTTGATCACAGTGAAGAGATAAATCCTTTATCTAATTCATTAAAGTCACAGTAAGCTCTGTGAAAGAAGAGGAAATGTGTAAAGAACCAACTGTGCAAATCATTTACCTAAAACTCACCAACCACACGAGATCACGCAAAGCAACATCAAGTTAGGTTCCTCCCCAGAAACTAATATTATTGAACTTCAAAATCCACAGAAAGGATAAAATTGGATCTTCAAAACACTCTGGGACATTTTAGAATTGAAGAACTTAAGATGGTTAGGGATGCTTAAAGAAGATATGAATATAGGAAAAAGGGAAATTAACATATTTAATGCCCACTCTACTGTGCTTAGAGCTCATTGCTCTCTATATATGACCTCATAAACCTATATTCCCACTCTAGAGGGGTTTATATTTTACTTTAAATAACTCCCCAAGGCCATTTAGTTCTAAATGGTAGGGGAGGATACAAACTGGGACTTTCTGCCTCTGGATCCCATGGGTTTTCCACTGGTGGTCAGAGGAGGCAGTGTTTGGTAGCTGGGGAGCTGTACTCTAAAAACCCATAATTAGTCTGTAAGCTTTAGGGCATTTGTCCAGTTTTCTACTGGACTGCTTTAAGAATAAAACAATGCCATTTAATGACAATTTCAGGACCTCCAAAACAAAAAATATGTAACCAAAAAAATCACACATTTTATTGAAGTTCATTATAGTCATTATGAAATAATTCTTTGGGGACTACTATCAATTCTTTGGTTTGAATTATGTTAAATGCATTCAGAAGCAATACAACTACAAATTGGTTCTGTGTTTCCATTTTTCCACATATGAAAAGAGAGTTCTCACAGATATTAATGATAGGATTAGCCAACTTTTCTCAAGTACACTGCAGTGTCCTTGTTCCAGAAATGAGCTCTCGGACCACACACTCAGCACCCTGGCTGAGAAGCTGGTTGGCCAATGGCTTTTTTTACTCTCTCATCTAGCTAAAAACAGCCAAATTGCTATTAGTGTTTCATTGGCAACTTAATCAAAAATCCCCATGGGCTCTAGAAATGTAAAACTTACCAAAGAGGCCAACAACAGCAAAGACACAATGGAAAATAAGAAACAAAAAAATTCTTTCTGATTGCACTTATAAATCTTCCAAACTTGTGTTACTTACACAGGCTTTTCATATTTTTTGTATAGCCAAGAAATCTTAAAGAAGATGTTTGGCTTGAGAAGGAGAGCCTGCCATGCATCAAAATAACCCTGGATTTTATCCACGATGGCACTTTCTGAAAAACAAAAACAAAAATAGAGCCATTGAGCAAAATGTGAGCCTAAGAAGAGTATTCTGAGCAGAGAATATTCCCTACAGATTCTCCTTCCAGTCTGGGGCTCTAAGCTGAGCAAGGTTCCATCACCAGTTAACAATTTAGTCACATGAGTACCACTAGACAAAAACTAAACATTTTTCAACTATCAAATATCAGCCATCATGCTAGGTGCTTTACAAAGGATTGATTTAATTCTTGTCATCTTACCAGGGGAGTAGTAGTTTTATCATTTTGCATATAAAAAAAATTGCAATCCATAGAAAATGAGACTTGACCAACATCATACAGCCAGTGTGACAGGAAGATCCTCAGGCTGGAGCCCAGTTCTGTCTGATCTCAGGATGATGCTCTTCTTCGTTGCACCAGGTCCCAAAGGCAAGTTGAGAGTTTAACAGGTTCCCAGTATAAATGGAAATAAACATATCCCCATATGCATTATGCAGGTTTTCTGACATCACATTCTGTACTCATGAGTTAACAGAGAGATTTTCAATTCCCTTTACAGAATCCTTCCTAACAATTGAAACTTGGGAGAACCAAGGAGCAGGGCAGTGAGGTATGTAGAACAGGATGGAAAGGGACCAAGCAAGAGGGTGTGACTAAAATAGTTCAGAGTGAATGGAGGCTCCTTTCCACCTGGCAGTCAGATGAAATTTCTATAGCTCTAATAAGGACCAGTTAGAGCAGAAGAGATGAGGCTCTGGGAGCTGGGGAGGAGAAACAGAAAGCTTACAGCTTGTCTACCTGCTCAAATGCGACAAACCAGGCCATGAGTGGTCTATCTCAGCTGGTTTGGGCAAATGCTGAATTTCATGTATGGTTGCTCTGCCTGGACTATTCTTCCTTCTGATCTGCACATGGCTTGTGGCTTCGCTCCATTCAGGCCACGTTCAGATGTCCTCTCCCTAGAGGCCTTTCCTGATCACCTGTTCTGTACCAGCCATGCCCACCCCCACTGCTCCCGCTTTGCTCTTTTTTTTACCCTGCTTTGTTTTTACTTCAAGGCACTTATTATTGTCTAATAAATTTTCAACATTTACTTGTTTTATTGTCCATATCTCCCTTAGACTGTAAGCTCCTTGAAGGTAAAAACTTCACCTGTATTATTTCTGTATCCCCAGAACCAAGAACAGTGCCTAGCATAAAATAGATCATCAATATGTATTTACTGAATGAAAGTGTGAATCAATGAACACTGCTGTAAATTAATTCAGGAAAAATCACATTAACCTGGATGTAACATCAATAATAGAATGGAATTAACATATTAAATTCAATTATTTCATTGCTTTTTGATGAAAAAGTTTTAGTATTCACTTACGTGAGACATCTTGTCAGGGTTATTATAAGTATTAAATGGCAAGCATGCATGGAAACCAATCTTTCATACTGTTTGGTACATAGTAGATACTAAATTAATGGCAGCTATCATCATCATTTCTATCATTATCAGCAGCAGCAGCATCACCACCATTTTTATCAAACAGAATCAAGTTTTCATATTTGATAGCTTTTATATCTATATATACACACATATATACATGTATGTATACACACATATATGTACATGTATATACATACACACACACACACACATATATCATGCCCAAAAGAATGGTTAGAAATGGTTAAATATACCTGTTTTATTGGTGGTAGGATACGTTAATGACCAAATTATCTGCTAAGTCTTAATCAGAGTAGAATGCTATTTCTTAAAGCAATGAGGATAGATACCAAAGAAAGGCTGGCCCCTACTTCATGGAAATTTATATCTTATAAGTGAACAAGGCAGAAACATTGGGGGATGGGGTGCCTTAGGAACACTTAGAAATGTTTAAACAAGACAATTGTACAAAACATCACATGTTTAGTTGGCTATTCCTCCCATCCTCTTGTTTCATCAAGGGCAGAATGTCAAATCACAAGAGTGAAAAGTTCAGTACCGTCCAAGGGAATCCCCAAGAAAAGCATATTAGAGGTGTCCAGCATGATGCGCCGCATGAGGGTCAACACGTCAATGTAGCCCGACATATTGGTGACCTCCTCCAGTCTGTCCAGGTGCCTTATGATGGATTCAGCACAAACTGCCACCATGCGAACAAGGCCAGGGCCTGTCAAAGCTAAAGAACAAACATCAGAGAATCAGCTGTCACTCACTCCAGGGCTCACAAACCACCAGGCTATTTTGGCATTTTGTGTTTGGAGCTCAATTGTCCTCACTTTTGCATTCAATGATAGGTTAGAAATTTTCGTACTCTTTTTTATACTTTCCCGTATTTTCCTAATTTTCTACAAGCATTCCTTTAACTTTATGGTTAAAAGTGGATGAATGGATATTATTTTAAACAAGCTATTCAAACTTAAGCTTTCCTTCATGCTCTGGCAAATCATTTGTGAGATTGCAAATGAAACATTTAATATTTGTGGTCATAGTCATGATCAGTGATTTTTCATATTTGTTTTATACATTTCCCCTTTAAAGACAGTTTGGATTTGGCCTGGGTCATAATTATTTTCTGTTTCAACAGGTGGCAGGATACCACTACAGAACCAGTGAAAATGACCCTTAACTATTTGACCCAAGGTGCTTCCTGCTTAATTGTACATTATAGTTGCAAAAATGCTAGCCTTTCAAATCACCAAAAATGTCCTTGTCTTAATTTCAATTTCTCTTCAAATTGCTTCCAGATTTATTTTACTCAACCAACGACTTGCTAAGTGATTCCTAGTTTGCTTTTCAATGTTTCCCATGGAACTGGAAATTCAGTGGCAACTGCTTATTAGTCAACAGTACACCAGGCCCTTGATACATTGTTTGCCAAATGGAGGCTGAATGAAGGAAAACAGGTAGAGTGAGCTGGCCCTGCCCTCCTCTTTGCTTTGTTCCTGACCACCTGGGCAGTGGCTTTGGCTTATAGGTCCTGATGGTCCATAATGAAAGCTTAAGCTCCTCTGCCCCTCTTTGATATGTTTTTTAAAAGCTTCCAATAAGATAACAAATAACCCAATCAACAAATGGGCCAAGGACCTAAACAGACACTTCTCAGAGGAGGATATACAATCAATCAACAAGTACATGAAAAAATGCTCACCATCGCTAGCAGTCAGAGAAATGCAAATCAAAACCACCCTAAGATATCATCTCACTCCAGTAAGATTGGCAGCCATTAAGAAGTCAAACAACAACAAGTGCTGGCGAGGATGTGGGGGAAAGGGTACACTTGTACATTGTTGGTGGGACTGCAAATTGGTGCAACCAATTTGGAAAGCAGTATGGAGATTTCTTGGAAAGCTGGGAATGGAACCACCATTTGATCCAGCTATTCCCCTTCTGGGTCTATTCCCTAAAGACCTAAAAACAGCATGCTACAGGGACACTGCTACATCGATGTTCATAGCAGTACAATTCACAATAGCAAGACTGTGGAAGCAACCTAGATGCCCTTCAATAGACGAATGGATAAAAAAAATGTGGCATTTATACACAATGGAGTATTACTCTGCATTAAAAAATGACAAAATTATAGAATTTGGAGGGAAATGGATGGCATTAGAGCAGATTATGCTAAGTGAAGCTAGCCAAACCCTAAAAAACAAATGCCAAATGTCCTCTTTGATATAAGGAGAGTAACTAAGAACAGAGTAGGGAAGAAGAGCATGAGAAGATGACTAACATTAAACAGGGATGAGAGGTGGGAGGGACAGGGAGAGAGAAGGGAAACTGCTTGGAAATGGAAGGAGACCCTCAGGGTTATACAAAATTATATACAAGAGGAAGTGAGGGGAAAGGGAAAAATAATACAAGGGGGAGAAATGAATTACAGTAGAGGGGGTAGAGAGAGAAGAGGGGAGGGGAGGGGAGGGGAGGGGGAATAGTAGAGGATAGGAAAGGCAGCAGAATACAACAGACACTAGTATGGCAATATGTAAATCAGTGGAAGTGTAACTGATGTGACTCTGCAATCTGTATACGGGGTAAAAATGTGAGTTCATAACCCACTTGAATCAAAGTGTGAAATATGATATATCAAGAACTATGTAATGTTTTGAACAACCAATAAAAAAATTAAAAAAAATAAAAATAAAAGCTTCCTTTAGGAGTAGTCTCTTTTTGTAGATCCTTTTATTATTCAGACTTGCTGTTAAGAGTCCTCCAGACAAGATGATAAATTCTGAGGAACTTTGTAGGTAACTCCAGAAGGTCACTTTCTCAGAAGAATGGAAACAAATAAAATAAAACAACAATACAACAACAAAAACTTTGAAGTGGCAACAGCCCATACATCAAGGCAGACTTTGCACCTGAGAAAGGAGCCCTGAGGAGTGGTTTAGACCTTTAAGATTTCCATACATGTAAAAAAGAAGATTGAGGTAGGAGCATTCTTTCTGATTTCAGGAAGAACCCAGCAGACAGGAAGGGCCAAGGCATTGTTGTTCTCTGGGTGGCTATCACATCTGCAAGCGGAACAAATAATTCCTTAATGATTCACCCTTTTCATGGAAGGTTAGCTTCCAAAATCACTGGTGGCTTTCTTCTAGGGTGATACATGATTTGCCTCTGTGTCTAAGAGCTTGAAGGCACATTTCACACTGATAGGCAGAATGTAATATCATTTCTTATAGGCAGTAGTGATTATATTATTTAATTTCTAAAAATGTGTTTAAAAATATTATTTATCTAGGCCAAAAAAAATTGAGCAAGTAATCAAATTTCATCAACATGGACAAACTTTTGGTAGTTTCAGGAAACATATACCTTCTTTCCACCCTCCTGCCTCTTCCACCACCTTCTAGGATAAACCCTTTCCTAAGGTGCACTTAGCTTTTTTTCTGTAGACACACCCAGTAAGTTTAAAATTTCATTAATGTTACTGGTTTTGATACCAAAACCTGTGTCCACCTTTCTATTGTATCTGAAAAACCAACAAGGAATCTGACTCCAAAAAGAGATTCCTCAAAAAAATGCTCAGGACTCTCACTGACTATAAAGAGTGAGACACCACAATGAATTTTCAATAAGCCCTTAGCTTGGTAGTTTGGGACATTTAATTTGGGTGCAACTGCAGTACTTTTATTTAAAAAATCTGATCTTACATAAATAGGGCTAATCTAATCAAAAATTCACAAAGATGTTTTGATTAATTTAATTTGCTAGTACTACAGTTTCTACTCTCTCTCTTTGTGTGTGGGTGTGGGGGGGGAGGTTTACTGAGGATTGAACCTAGGGGCACTTTACCACTGAACTATATCCTAAGCCTTTTTTTTTTTCATTTTTTTAATTTTGAGGTCTTACTAGTTGCTAAGGCTGGCCTCAAACTTGTGATCCTCTTACCTCAGCCTCTCCAAAAGCTTGGATTATAGGTATGCACCACCACACTGGCCTTAGGTTCTACTCTTTTAACATTTCGTATACCTGTGGACTCCCCTCCATCCATCCTGAATCACTTCAGTAGCTCCTGACTGTTCTCACTGCTGATAATCATGATTTTTTTCCCTAATTAATCATTCACTCTGCCAGAGGAGTTTTTCTAAAAACACACATAGATCTATATCATTTTGCTAAAATCTTTAGTGATTCCTCAAAGCTCTTGAGATAACCTCAAGAGCTCAGAAGGGTTTGGTGATCTGACCCCTCCCTCCACGTGACCTCATCCCTGCATGTATCCAAGCCAGGTACCAGGAATTATTGACAGGTCCCTGGATATGTCATGTTGATCTATCCTTCTTTGCTTTGGCATATTTTATTGCTTGCCCCTAGAATGTCTTTGTTATACTTGCTTAATTAGTAGCTTTAACTTCTTTCAAAATTCATGGTAAGCATCCACTCCTCTGAAAATTCTCTTTATCCCTTGGTGGCTTGATGGCCCATTGGTCTGTGCTCTGCAGCACTGTGCACACCTTGAGCATTACTGTCATCTAGGACAGTATTTGGTCATGTGCTGGCCTGCCCCTTCCCAATCCCAAAGTTAACCACTTTCCTAAATACTAGTTCACATATTTATTTAGAGTCAAATGACAAGGTAAAATAAAATTTAGTCTTCTATGGGATCTTAAGGCATTATTTAATATGTTCTTCACAATAGCACAAGAGTGTAAGTTTTATAATGTTTATCAACTTCTGTGAATAAGAGAACTGAAGTACAGAGAAGCTAAGTGACTTGCCCAAGGTCATAGAGCTAGTTAGTGACAGCACTGGGATTTGAATGAACAACCTATAACCCAGAGTCTTACACTTATACATTAATCTATTCTGCAGTATTGTAAGGCCTGGGGATATTGATTTGCCCAGAACCTACTAATATGTTACAATGGAAAAAGGGAATTGGCAGGGGTGACTCGGTGAAGGTCCTTGAGAGGAAGAAATTATTGTGGATTATCCAGGTGACCCAAACTTATCATATGAGAGGCTGACTAAGGGAAGAATACTGAGTATCCAAAATCCACCCAGCTCCAGATCACATCACTGACAAGATTTCCAGGGCACACTTATATTTCTTGATGCTTAATATTAATGTCAAAGGATGGGCGTTAATATTCCCAACAGTTTCCTTTTGAGGAAGACATAGTAAAAGAAGAAAGTCACTGAATAAGGAAGCTTGAAATCAAGTCTCCTGCAGGACTTGCTGTGCTTCCTGGGTGAAAATCACACTCCTTTAGGACTTTATTTTCTTAACTATAAAACTCAAAGAGACCAGATGAGGCAAGGTACACAGTCCTTCCCTGTCCTAAAGTTTTCTAATTTTCTTCACAAATTGTTTTCTCCTGAAACGTCATGATTGTTAATGATTCAACAACCACTCTGTTCTATCATGTTTAATCAAACATAAGGCTGACACTGAATTCTTAATTGAAATGATCCTACGTATACCAATCTCTTTCTTCTTCACATTCATGAATTTGCTTTCTATGTTCACAGGAAGAACCGAATTTGTGGTGGTTATAAATGTAGGCTCTGGTGTTACATCTTGGGGACTATGATTTATTAATGTTGGAACCTTGGAGAAGTTACTTAACCTCTCTATGCCTTAGTTTTCTCTTCTGGAAAATGCAGGTGATAAGAGAATTCATCATATAAGGTTGCTGTGGGATTGAAATATCAAGTGTTTAGAACAATATCTAAGATATAATAAAGGTATAAAGAGCATTAGCCCTTCTTCTTATTAGTATTATTTCAAAGCTGTGAGACAGCAACATTTAAAATATAATTTAAAAAATTTTTTTAGTTGCTGATAGATCTTTATTTTTTTAATACGTGGTGCTGAGAATCGAACCCAGTGCCTCACACATACCAGGCACATGCACTACTACTGAGTCACAGCCCCAGCCCCTAAAATATAATTTTAAGAAAGTCATATTCATAGATAAAATAGAAGTATGTAGCTGAGCCCCTGCTTACCTTTCATAAAAAAAGGTCGTACTGCTCTCCAGAGGTCTGGATTATTGTTAAATATGATGCCATTCTCATGCATACCAATGCACTGCAACCCAAGTTTGCTGCCAAATCGAGAGATGTAGTGACTGTGCTTCATTACATGGAACATACTTGAGGACCTGAAAACAGAGCAAACCGCGGTGTTAATTCACCATGGAGAGAAATCATGGTGATGCATCTTGACTGTGATGGCTCCCTTAGCAAATTCAGGTGCAATGCCTAGTTTCTAGTATTCAGGTTGAATGAATACATCTGTTGGCATGAGAGCACCATCTCCAATTGAATCAGTTCTACCTACTGACTCCTTGTCTGAGCATCACAAACAATAAAACAAACACCACATTGTTCTTTATTTCCTCTTCTTCTCTAACTCCAAGTCACCAACCCATTAACCACCACCAAAGTCAGAGCTGCAAGGCTGTTATGAAGAAGGATCCTCTGCACCACAAGAGTCAGGAGAGCTTCCAGCCTCCTGGCTTCCATTTGGCCCCATTTCAGACAGTGAGTCACAGAATTGGAAGTTGCTAGAATTATTGAGGTCTTGTTTTGTTAGTTTGGAACCAATATTTCTGACTTTATCACCCAAACCCTAAAGTCTTCCATCAGGCCTAGTCTCTCCAGTATGGTATCAGGGTAGGCTCAGAGGAGATCACCCTGGGTACTTCTGGCCCTGGGCTTGGTCAGAGCCTGGATGGGCTGGCCTGGAAGGCTCACTGTGCTGATGAGAGAAATTATCTATGAGCACTGTATCTCAATTTGTCTCCATAATGACTTATCAAGGTCTCCAGGGTAACAGTTTTCTCCTAAAATATGGGATGTTACAAGTATAGGGATAGTGCAGTTTGCATGGTGCCCAATATGCAAATTTATGATGCATAAAGTACATTGTTATTTTCTTTATTTCAGATGTGGCTATTTTTTAAAAAATTCTGGTGAATTGAATATTTATACAAGGTTTCATGTATTCAGTGCCACTTTGTCTCTCCCTCCCCACTTCTCTGAAATTTTGTTTCTCAACTGCAAATCCTACTATGGAGATTTTCAGAACACATAACCCTTAAAATTTGGGAGTGGCTACACACAACTGATTCTCATCTGGCCTGGAGAGGTTATCCTGAGACTTGCGCTTCCCTCTCAGAGTTGACACTTGGCTCCTAAAGGATGACTTTACCTTAGTGAGCTTGTTCAGATAATGCTTGCCAAAATACCTTCCCATAGAAGTTACTGTGTCAAAAGAGCTTTGCTCTAACTGAATGGATTAGGCTGTGAACTCCATATTAATCAAACACATTTGTGGTATATTCCATGGTCCTACTAGAATTTTAAATTTTTCTTACCACTGAAATAAAAGCAGTGATAAGAAATGAAAAAAACCCACATTATTATGTAAGTAACAATTACTTTTTAGAAAATAAAATAAAATAAAATATTCTCCTGATTTTGCTCCAGAGAATATTCACCAAATGACTTCAAGTTTTGGACAAGTTATCCTCTTAGTAGCAACAAAAATGAAAATGAGAATCTAGATGTTCCAATATATATACCAGCAAATTAATTTTACTGGCAGTTAAAATTATGTGCTACATAGAAAAACCATACTAAAGGGAGGACTGAAATTCTTAGTAATTAAAATATTTGAAACTCTTAACTTTTCTTATCTTCTCCTACCTCATTCTATAATTAAGGCAGAAAGTAAGTAAATTTTATATTTTTTGTTTACACATTTGTATCTAGAAATTCTAAGTACTTCGAGGACAAGCAGAATACTATTTTCCTGATCTGGCCCCTAGAGATTCTGGAAAGTATGTTAATAATATCGATTTATTTCTTTGAAGAATTTGCTCATCAATTTTAAAAAGAATGAATAAGAAACTTCAGTCGAAAACCCAACTGTTAACACTGCTTTTTAAATCTTTGCATCCCCTTTAGGGGGCGCCAACATCTCAGTTATTTTCAGTCAGAAGCTCAGACTTGGCTAGTGACAAAGCCAATCAGGCAGAAGTGGTACCCAGAGCGCAGTATCTGTGACTGGCCACAAGAGAGCAATTTAAAACAAGGTTATTTATCAAAGTGAGGCTGGGTCTATCTAAGCAAAGTAAATTGGGAGAGTGAAGAAGATAAGGTTAAGGAAGAGAAAGGAACCCCAGCCCAGACTCCTCCTGACCCTGGCCTTGTGTGGGCTGGCCGGTGACACTGGCTGAGGAAAGCTTCATACCATTGGGAAAGCGAGGATTTCTCAGCACTGAGGAGACACCAACTGAGTCCTCAGGCTTAGAAAGGACAGTGGACAGTGTAAGATATCTGGTTATTTGGGTCATTCTTCTTCTTTAAACATGACTGAAGTCAAAAGATATTTCCAAAGAGGGTAAATCTATTGTCTAATCAAAATGAAAAGTAGCCAGGTAGTAAGCTCTTAGATGGCAGGGAGGAAATACCTCAATTTTTATTTTATTAAATTCACACACCTGTGGCCAGGTTGACTATGGTGAGTGCTAGAAAGAGGAGAAGGCAATAAAGGAAATAATTGGAAACAAACATTTAAGAATACTTGCCCATGCGTACACTCCTCTGCGTCTGAGACACAATTTCTATCAGTCCTGTCACCTCTTCACTGTCCTTTGCCCATTCTAACACTAACCCAGCTTAAAGTCTAGGGTTGCAGCAAGAGAAATACCATTCTCATAACAGAGATCTTACCATAACCACCCCAACCAAGTGATCAAATCAAGCTAAACCCAGCCCTTAGCTTACTCTCATGTTTGCACAGATCACACAGTATGTGTGCACCACACTCATGCACACATACTCATACACTCACCCTGATGACAGGTCTCAGTTAAATTCAGATGGGCCCTTAGTGCAGCAAGAAATTCAATTCCATCTCCCAAGTCTATTCACACTTCTATGTGACTATTCTCCACCCTCACCCTCACTCCACCCTGTTGGATCTCAGCCAGAGGTTCTATTCCTATTTTTCTTGAGGAAATAGAAGCAACTAGAGGAAAATCCCCAGAAGCTACAACCACTAGGATCTGGGTCCACATATTCAGTCTTCCCCCAGTTACTGTGGAGGAAATTCTATGTCCCATTCAAGGCCAATCCTTCCTCTTGCTTTGGGGACTCCTTCACATCTCACCTAGCAAACCCTCTTCTTCTCCGGTATCAGCAGTTTCACTCTGTGGTTGGTTGTTCCCACCACAACCTGCATGCTGTGATTTTCCTTATTGTGAACATGCAAACTCCTTCGACTGTGCATCCCTCTCCAGCTAGTGGCCCATCTCCTACCTCCTTTGTGTCAAACTCCTTGGAAAAGTTACTACACTTGCTACCTCTGACTCATCACCCTCTATTCTCTCCTCTGGCCAGAATTTTTCCCCTTACCATTCCACTGAAAGTGTTCTCTTCAAGGTTACCCATGACCTGTCTGGAAGCAACACTCAAGTGTCCATCCTTTTACTTGGCCCATCAGCGGTATCTGACATGGTTGACAATCCCTCCTCCTAAAATGCATTCTTCACCTTGCTTGCAGACCCCCACTCTCCCTTGGTTTTCCTTTCTCTGTTTGGTTGTTTCTTCTCAGTCTCCTTTGCTAGATTCTGATTGCCTTAAACTGGATACATACTAGTCTCCCCTATCAACATCCACTCAGATGTCCACTGGGCATGTCAAGTCCAACATGTCTGAAGCTAGACATGATCTGGATATCTCCCCACTCCACACTTGTTCCTGTTAACTCAGGTAATGATGTTCTCATTCATCCAGGCATTCAAGACAAAAAAAAATTGAGCATCACTTAATTATTCTTTCTTTCACGCCCAACATCTAACCCAACAACCAAATCCTATTGGCTTTTCCTTCAAAATGTGACCAGAACCTCACATCATCATCTTACCACCTCTCTTGCTGGATTCTGAACCAGTCACCATCATCTCTTGCTGAACAGGTCATTCTGTGCCCATCCCTTGTCCCTTCATTGCCAATTCTAAACAGAGCAGTCAAAATTATTCTGCTGAAACATGAACAAGCCAGATACATCACTCCTCTGCTTAAACTCATGCAGGGTAAAATCCAGAATTGTTAAAATATCCTGCAAGGGCAGACAAGCTCTGATGTCTTATTATCACTTTAATCTCATGTCCTTTGTGCTTCCACTCAACTACTCTAATAATATCTTTGTAGTTTGGTCCTTGAACATTCTTATCTCAGGACTTTACCACTTGTTATTCCTTCTGTCTAGAATAATTTTTCTCTGGATTTCGACGGGTTCACTTCCACACTTCCTTTAGGTCTTCATTTAAGTGCTAGTTTCCCAGTGAGGACTGCCTCAAATTGTTAATTTACAATTATACGTCCATCTTCTTTCCCTACTTTTTTCTATTTAGTACACGTCCACCTAACAATCATGTAACCAGGCATCGGGTTTGTCCAGGACTGTCCCTGTTTTAGCACAGAAAGTCCCACATCTTAGAAAATCCCCTAATCTCAGGCAAATTGAGACTGTTGGTCACACTTCTTATTGATACATAACTTTATAACATTGATTGATTCAGTCAATGCTGGACCACATGTATGATGGTGGTCCTATCAGATTATATCACCTTGTGACATCACAGTCATCTTAGTGTAAGTATTCTGTATGATGTTTACACAATGACAAAATTGCCTGATGATGTATTTCTCAGAATATTCCCCCGTTGTTAAGTAATGCATGATCATACTAAATATTTTACTTGCTTAATATTGGTATATTAACAATGTATTGCTTCACAAAGATAAGGATATTTGGCTAATTTATTCCCAAAGCATAATATTGCTGATTCCCCAGAGTGTAGAACTATACCTGATAGAGCAAGTTCTTAGTAAATATTTATTTAATGAAAGAATGGAAAGCCAATTATTATTATTAAAACTTGAAATCATAGAGTGCTTAGTATGTAATAGATTCTTGATGGGTATTGAAAGAATAACTGGGTGAATCCCTTGTAATTTTACACATACTTAAGAAAAGTATGCAAATAAAATCCTAATAAGTATATTAATTGCTAGAAGATATACGTATAAAACTTGAATTAGTATGTTAATTACTAATTCCCCTTTATGGTTGTTACTCAAAGGTTTTGGGTATTTATGACAGAACTAATGTGTACGTACAGTGGACATATGATATCAAGTACAGCATCTGTAAACCCTCGCTTAAGTGTAGCTGCCTGGGAGTTAGGCAGGGGAACTGTGCATACTTCATCCACAGATGACCAGAGAGGGACCTTATCTCAAAGCCCCAGCTTGTTCAGACAGCATGACAATAGCACTCATGCCTGACTTCCTTCCCTGAAGTTCTGCAGCCCCTAACACTTTGGAGTTAAGCTGGCTGGAAAAGTTGTATTGAATGCTACACGGTTGGAATGACTACAGACTTCAAATTTTAAAAAGAAAAAAGTAATATGGCAAACTATTCACATAAAAATAAAAAGCTTTCCGAGGTCCGATGGGGTCTTTTCAAGAGGTACGGGTAGTTCTGGAAGGGACTTGAAGAGCAGGCAGGGAAAGGAGATGGGGAAAAACATGTCCTATTCCTGAGGGGAGCTCAGCCTTTAACAACAAAATTGAGCGGCTCTGAGGCAATTAAGGAGAACACAAAGACTCCAACAAGTGAAAAGCCTGAGAGAACAGGACAAGAAAAGACTCGGAGAGCTGGGGGAAGGGCAGGTAGGCTGTGTCCACGCCTCTGTGTGAATCAGTGCCTGAGATGGTCAGAGTGGCTAAGGTCACTTTTCTAATGAAGATAGGCAGAGTGGCCAGATGCCATCCTAATGGCAACAAGCATCCTACTTCAGGGATTGTCTTTGAACACCCAGGAAATGTATCTGGTGACCTCAGTGTACCATCTGAGTATCTCCTGAGAGGGATTTCTGCCTGATTCTCCACTCTCAAATCCATCATTCTTCACTCCCAATTTAGTCCTATGGCACCACCACTGGCTGGACTCAAGGATAATGCAACAAGACAATGCCACTTCAACTGTGCTTAGCTGTTTCCCCTAACCCACCACAAAAGCCCTCTTGTACCAGAACCTTCGTCCTCTTCCTTTCTCTTTAAATGGGAGGTTCCCAAGCTCTGCAGGCTGCTGAGGAGTCCTGAGGAGCTTCAAACACCACTAATGTCTGGGTTCCCACTTCAGAGATTCTGATCTCAAAGGCTTGGGAATTGGGCTTTTAAATCTCCCTGAGAGACTCTAATATGCATCTAGGATGAGAAGCCACTGCTTCAAATGCTGACCATGGGTGGACCTCCTATTGGATAAATATTCTGAGAGTCACTTCACCTGCTTGTCAAGGGAAGCAGGTGTCAGGGAAGGCAGACTTGCAGAACTGAGGAGGGCTGGAAGGCAGCATGCTGAGCTGGGGGCTGAAAAAGCAAAATGTTTCAATCCCCAAACCAAAGGAAGCAGTTCCAGGACTTTTTTGAGACAGTAACCAGTTTCAAAAGTGATTGTAAGTACTGATTTTTAAAATGAGAACATATTACGATATCAAATTCAAGCCAGGTATGGTAGTGCATACCTATAATCCCAGCAGCTCTGGAGGCTGAGGTAGGAGGATCAAGAGTTCAAAGCCAGCCTCAGCAACTTAGTGAGATCCTAAGCAACTCAGTGAGACTCTGTCTCTAAACAAAATATATTAAAAAAAAAGGGCTGGGGATATGGCTCAGTGGTTAAATACCTTTGGGTTCAATCCTTGGTACCAAAATATAAAAAGTAAAAAAGGATATCAAATTCACTCAAATTTGACTGACCAGAGCTCAATTGACTAGGACAAGTAAAATCAAAGAGTAATTATGATCTATTGAATACAGCAATGGTTCTCAAATTCAAGTGTGCCTCATAATTACCTGGAAAGCTTATCAAAACACAGGCTATATGATTCTACCCTCAGGCTTTCCTTTTTAGTAGGTCGAGGTGGGGCCCCAAAAATGTGCTTTTTTTTTTTTTGTACTGGAGATTGAACCCAGAAACACTTTTAATGAGCCATATCCCCAGTCCTTTTTTTTTTTCTTTTGAGTCTTGATAAATTGCTTGAGTCTTGATAAATTGCTTAGGGTCTTGCTAAGTTGCTGAAGCTGGCTCTACACTTGTAACTCTCTTGCTTCAGCCTCCTGAGCTGCTGGGACTATAGGTGTATGCCATTACACCTGGCAAGAATTTGCATTTTTAACAAGTTGTCAGGTTGTTTGAGGCTGCTGGTCCAGGAAGAACATTCTGAGAACCACTATAGCAGTGTTTTACAATGAACCCAGGGCAATGACATGTCCACCTGCAGCCATTTATGTTTAGTTGTATAAATGTGATCTGCCTTAGCTATTCTGGAAAGGGCTTCAACACCAAACTGAATGAAACAAAAAAAAAAAAAACCCTGGCAAAAATTGAAGTATTGGACAGATCCAAAATAACATTACCAGGTAGTCTGAAATATTTGGAAGTACAACACATTTTCTCTCACTGCTTCCTTTTTTTCAGAATCTGTTTGAAAGAATTGGGCTTTGAGGATACCATGATATTTAATGAAATGAAATATATAACCTTGGCCTGAAAAATTCATGCAGTTTCCAGAAATGCTTTACTTACATTTTGATCAATAGTTTATGTATTGGGATGAATAATTCCAACAAATTACTAAAACGCCTTGGTGAGTTTTCGTTTGTGGGTAAAGCTCTGTCAGGGATTGTAAATTAAAAAAATTATCAGTGAGACACTGTTGGAAGATAGCTTTGTTAAAGTTCTTGTCAAGTTATCTGAAGTTTAGTGAATTATGCCTTCTTTGAAATGCTTCACTTTTTTAAGATCAATAAAGTAGAAAACTAGTGCACAGTTGATGTATATTTGGTTAATTCTAGAGTGAGGTCAACATACTAAGGTAACTCAGCAAACACGATGATGCAGGGAGTTAGGACATTGTTTCTTAATGGGTGATGCTGCTCCTGACTTATTTGGAATTGCCAGGCCAGGATACTGGCACACAGTCTTAGAGGGATGGCAGCGCCTGAATGGTGCCATAGCCTGCTGTCTGCTGTCTCCGAGGACTCTGAGACTAGTGTTAGAAACACTCTAGAAAACTACGGGTCAGATCCTGCCTCTCAAGTTTTGTTCTAATTTTTTATTTTAAATTTCTTGTGTGTGTGTGTGTGTGTGTGTGTGTGTGTGTGTGTGTGTGTTTAATGCTTACTTGTAGAGATAAGACCAAATTTTTAGAAAAGCAGAAAAGATAATGCCTCTCCCTAAAGTCTGTTTTGTCAACACCATATCGTTTGGATTCTGAGCTTCCACATCCACTGCTCAGAAGTTTTGAATAATTTCCCAACTTTCCAGACTTCTTTATCTATGTACCTCTGGCTTCAATCCAATTATTCTGTTTGCATGCAGTATTACCTAGGAATTACTCACCTTCGTTATAGCAGTAAAAACATAGCCTTACCAAGATATCAAGGAATCAAAATTACTTTTTTTTTTAAATAGCAAAAACTTCAGTCTTGATTTTAAAGTACGCATGATGATGATGATGATGATTATCTTGGGTGCTGGTGATTGAACCCAGACCCTTGCACTCTACCACTGAGCCACATTCCACCCCTGTGTCTCTGATTTTATTAACAAACTTACTTGCTGATAATGAGTGTTTCTTCTCCACCTATCCAGACTCTCATGAATTCTCCATACATCTTGTTGTAGTAGTTGCAGGCACTGCCAATCCCCATCCACAGGAATCTACCATGGGAAATGAGGGGCCCAATTCCCATACAGTATCCAGGACCTAGGATAGTTATCAGAACATTGTATTTTAGCAAACCAGAAATAGTTGTTCTTTTATATCTAAATGTTCTTTTTTGGGGAGGGGTGCTTTCTTCAATGTGTTTTGTTGGCCTTTAGAAACATTATCACATATGAAAGGAAAGCTGCTGAGCTAATTCTAGCTCAATGACCTCTTAGGGCCCCAGGCCTGTGGATAATGAGAGTAGGTGAGCAAAGTAGCTGCCACTTGTTGCATGCCTTCTTTAGGGCTATTTTAGGGGTGACACATGATCCTCTGAATAACCCTTTAAACATTAAAACCCTTTTACAAAATTTGAGAGATAAACGTTCTTTATATCTATCTGTGACTCACTAAGAAAGCAATTTAAAATGGAAACCAAGACAAGCTTCACCTGGGCTCTTCATCCCTCTGTGAGTGAAAAGTACTTCAGGAGCCCATCACACTAGCTCCATTTGGTCTCAGTCATTTCAGTCTCAATGAACTGGAGGCTGTGTGCTGATCTCTTCCCAAGTCACGCAGTGCCAATGTGTTTTGCATACAAGCTAATTGGTCTTATTGGTAACAAGTGTGGAACCCATGAAAACTATTTGGCAGTTTGGTTTTGTCTGAAAACTTCTGGTTTTGAATGCCCCAGTTGACAGAACGGATATGTCAGAACTGGGCAGTTTGGAAATAATCCTTTTAACTGAGAGAAGCAAGATCTGCAAAGACAATGTCTAATCGAAAAACATTCACATCTTCTTTTTCCTCTCAAAAAAAGATTCAGTTTAAGAAAAGAATCTTAGGCTAAGTCTCATGAGGCAAAATAAAGCTAAGAATTGAGGGATTAGGCAACAAGTCTTCTCAGTGTCTAGACTAGTTTGAGTCCCGTGATCTCGTTTTAGGCAAGAGCAGTGGCCACTCACATCCTTCCTTATATAGTCAGGGATAAGATTTCAAAGAACCCAAATCCAGGCAATGACTGGGGAACTTGATGTTGCTTACAGCAGAGAACAAACTTGGTCATTTGACTTTACTGGTTTTGGCAAACAAACTAAATAAAAACATTCAGGATGGTCTTAGGAGTTGCAAAGTAGTCATTTTTGTAAATCTTTCTTCTTTAATTCCATTCTGTCAGTTAAATAGTTGTGAAGCCAAAACGTGCCTGACTGTATAAGAGAACACCCTCACCCCCGCAGGGCTATAGCTGTACAATAATCTAGATAATCAAAACTTTCACTGGAATTATCCAAACAATTTTTAACCTTATACTTTGCAATGACTGAGTTAATAAGAACAATACTGTCAGCTCTTTTTCCCCTTTTAAGGAGATCTTTGTTAATATCTATAAAACCAAAATATTATCAAAGGGTCATTAATCTTGTGATTATTTTAATAACAGTATATATTATATAGTAGATGATTGACTTTATTAAAATAATTCCATATTAAAATAATTCATTGAGTTCTTAAAAAAGATTTGAACAAATAGATTTGATTGAACATATAGTTCCCTAAAAGTCATCAGATATAGAAAACTTTCATCAGTTAAAATAGGTAATAACAAACTATATCACTGGATATTTATAGCTTAGCCATACTGCATGCTCAGTGTTTCCTTAATTTTCGAAATTCATAAATTCAAAATTCATAAATATATGCAGATAACATAGAGAATGAAGTTTGAATGTTATTCTTATTTAAGGTTTTTTACATTTTGATAAAAAATGGAAAAAAATATAACACACATTTAGTTCACAAGAGCCAAATAGCTACTTGAATTTGAGTAGAATCATTCAGCATTCACTCAATATGCAAGTCCCATGAGAAACAAAGACATACAAATAAAACACTGCTCTTTCCATCTTTTATCTAAAGGTTGGTGCCATGAAGAAAACCTTATTATCTGGGAGCCACCATTCCAACTGAATGTATAACAGTGAGCTGGATATGGTAGCACACCCCAAGAGTCCCAGCTTCTCAGGAGGCTGAGGCAGGGGGATCACTTGAGCCCAGGAGTTTAAGGCCAGCCAGGGCAACATAGTGAGACCCCCCATCACTTTAAAAAAAACAATTTGCAAAACATAAAATTTCAAAATGAAAACATTTTAAGACATAAGATATGACTGTGGAGAGCTGTATCTACTGAAAAAGGGAAATTGCAATAACCCTGAAGTTTGGGCTGAGAAACTTAGTGTTTTAACCCTGCTGAAGAGGAAAAATGCTCTGGGAGGATAGAAACTTGGGTAAAATATTAGGGGAATATTCTGATTGCTTCCACATTACTCTGCTGTCTGCTTTGGGAATGCTTATCTAGGCATGCAGTGATTGTAGGAGCCTCTTTCACACCCTAAGATGAGTAGTAAATCCTTCACTGCATTTTTGTGCAGAGACAGCCTCCTTGAAGCCAACAGCTGGGATTGCTCACCCGCTGCTCTAATCAAGAGCTGTTGTATTCCACACCTCAGAATATATCCCAACAAACCTGTGCATACATGTGTTCACAGCCATGCCATCCACCAGAATGGAGATGCCCAAAGTGTCCTTAACAGTAGAATTGGTTTTAAACCATGAGATGTTCATAGACCCAATACCACGTGGCCATGACACAAACTTCAGCTGCATGCCACAACATGGATGAATCTTACAAATATAATATCCAGCAAAGGAGCAAGACAGAAGAATAAATACATGAATGCTTTGATTGTTCAAACACTTAAGACTAGGCAAAATTAAACCATTTTGTCTGGGAATATAAAATGAGGAGACCAAACTATTAAAAAAAAAAAAATGTACGGGAGTGACTGTCACAAAATCCAGGAAAGAATTTACTTCCAGGAATGAGAGAGTGACTGAGAGGGCACACGAGGAACTTCTAGAATGCCATTAACATCCTATTTCTTGTACAGGACCATGATGGCAAATCTTCCATTACACTTTGCACTTTTCTGTGAAATAGTTTCTTAGTGGGAAAAAGAACATATTGCCATGTCCTCTTCCAAGTGCCCTGCTCTGGGGATGTGGTGCCCAGGACAGAGTGTGGCATCTGGAGGGAGAGGACCCACATTCAAGGTTAGGATGGTTGTGTGTCCTTGGAGAAGGGAGAGCTGCCAGGTGCCAGGTTTTGAGAGTCCTGGACAGAGATCAGTGGCCTTAGGGCATCTCTCAGAACTGAAGCCTACAACCCTATCCCCCACAGAAGTCTTTCCTCCCCCAGATTCTCACTGCCCCCTCATTGGCACTATGCCATCTAACTGTCGGCCACTTCCCAGGCCAGAAACCACACCTCTTGTCTTCACATGCCCTCCACCCTTAAACACCTGACCTGGGAGAGCTTCTAAGAAAACACAAGAAGCCTAGATGTGAGTCCCAGTTCCATCGTCTACTAACAGCACAACATCTGCCCTCTTTGAACCTCAGTTTTTTGATCCACAGAAATGGGCATTAACATCAACCTCACCAGAGAAAACGGGTGTGGATCCGCCTTGTAATTTATAACTTAAGGTCTTTTAATCGTTATGCCTTCTGAACTCCCTTCAGTTTTTGACAACCCTGAGCTTCCCCGGAACCTGTAAAACCAAGAACCCAGTGATCCCCGATGCAAGGGAGCTGGCAGGAGGAGTTCAGGAGAAGAGAGCAGCAAGAACAACCACCCCAACAAGGACCATTTTCTCATCTTCCCACCCCCAACCAGGAACCACAGGTTCTTAGTCTGTGCCACTAGAAGATTCTAACCAAACCTCAAGTTAGCACAAAGCTAGAAACTCCCTGGTCAGCTAAGTGCTCATCGACATGGGACTGAGGACCTCCCAGGCATCCCCTATGCTCTCACCTTCCTTCCACTGGAGAACTGACAAGCCATTTCCCTTCTCTGGGCTTTCACCCCTCACTTGTAAAACTCCCCGGTTTCTCACTCTTGTCATAACATGTCACCTGGCAAGGCAGATCACTTGTTCTGAACCTTTTATCAAAAGAAGGAGCTGGGCCCATCTTTGTGGCTCTCAACCCTGGCTACCCATGAAAAGTTACCAGAAGAAAGTTTTTAAAACATCAGCCTGGGGCCCCACCTCTGGCAGAGCAGAGGCCCACTGTACTATCAATGTGATCTAACTGCCAATGCTCCTGGCCCAGAAGTGAAGGACAAAGTGAGATGCCATCTAGCTTCCTGACCCAGGACTTTAAGGCTTCCAGTTTTTACACTTATTCTGCATAAGATGAACTTCAGACTCAAGGGTTCAAGGGAATATCACTGGTGCTTGCAGTACGAGAATCTAGGGCAGTTGGATGTCTTTTTTTAAATGCATTTTCCCAGGCATGGAACATCTTCATTTCAAAAGTCTGGGGGAGGGCCTGGGAATCTGGGCCTCATTGATTCTTCTAATAACTAAAAGTTAGAGAACCTGTGGCTTACTGGATGGGCAGACAATGCTGACCTCTCTCTCTTTGCAAGCTGCACTGATAATAAGTGGATTAGACTTTAACACCTCAGCCTATGTCAGGGAAGAGAAGGAAAAATCTTTCCACCCCTCCCTGCCATACACATTCACTTCACTCCTACCATTCATTGACCCTGACTTAGGAGCCCACTAGACAGAGGAAAAATCCAGTGAAGAAGAGGCACATCCGGAGTGGGAGTTCAAGTCAAAGACCAGGAAATCTTTCTTCAGCTCTAAGCCTCCACCTCTGGAGATGACCCAGAGGCTGGAGAGCAGAGAACAAAATTAACTAAATATCCCAATAAATTTGGCATTCAAGTAACCAGGCTGAATCAGACGGAGAAACAGGCAGTTAACTGGGACATTTTGAAAAGAATCCAGACATGCAATATTTTGTACCAGTCTCATGTGCCCATTTTCAGTTACCCTGTATTGAGGCTCAACACACTTAGAAATATGTAATTACTATGCTCTTGAAACTGTGTTACTGGATAGCTTATGGAATTGGGAACAGGTGCCTGCCAGGAGGCATTTACATTGAAAACTAAAGCAACAGTTCTGGTAATTCTGAATTAATCTGAAAATTAAAGCAGTAGTGGTGGAATGGTAGGATTTTTCCATTGGGATTATCTAGATAATTCTATTATTCTTTACTCTTAATTGACCCATGGGCTTTGTTAAAGATTCCATCAGGTTGTGGTGTGCCTATAAAATGGTGGTGGCCCCCATTCTTCTCCCATTGCCCAGGTCCCATTCAACTTTCATGGTGATGCCACAATCACTAAATTGCCAAGAACAGAAAACAAAGAGAAAGGAGAAATACAAGAAAGGGAGAGGGTGCAGGTGAGGCAAAGTAGGAGGGAGAAGGAATGGAGAAAGAAGGGATTCCAGAGACACTTCAGCCACAGGGCAAAATTGGAATGGATTTAAATATATTTTTTTAAAAAAATTAATAAAAAACCTGGAATTCTACCTTGCTCCACCCCATCTCAAGCTTGCTTTAAAAAGCACTTGTGTCAAGTCTATTTTTCCAAAGTCGTGTGCGGACTAGATGAGTTTATCTAAGATATTTTTAAAATGCTTTCATTTAAAATGTGCAAGTAATAGTTATAAACCTTTTAACCTCAGTCCTCATTTGCTCTCATGACCACGGTCTTCAGAGATCTTACTAGGGTTTGCTCTTTGTCCTTTTGCAAAATTTTCTTTACGATCATGAATCAAAAGCCTGAAGAAACAATATCCTTAGACACAGAAATAAGCAAGTGACTTACCTGGTATTGAAGATGTGTTCTCATAATTCCAAATCAAGAGAAGAAGGCCCATGAGAAGCAGAATCGGCATGGTGCCGACATGCATGACTTCTGGCACTATGCTGGTGACATTATAGTGCATTGGATTCAGCATTTCCAAAACCATCTTGCTCTCATCAGCCTCAGACACAGCAATTTAGAGCTCTATGGAAATCAAAGGGGCAGAAAAGTTATTAGAGAATCCCCTAACAGATTCGTCTATGACTCCAGCTGCTTCAGAGGATGCTGTGTTGGGGAGATCAGTAGTTTGTTTTATAATGTGATTGGACATTTAGACAAGACAAATTTGTGGTTACAAGTCAAAACAAGCAAGCCCAAGAAAGATCTTTTGGCTTGAAGTGCAGCATTTCTGACCTTGGTAGAGTCTCAGGTTCTCTTATATGCGTGGTCTGATAGAACCTTATCATCTTGCCCTTGAGTGGGTAGAGTGATGCGCATTCCCAATTGAGAGCCAAGTCTCTTACCAAAATACAAGAAAACGAAGCTCATTCCAGAAGTGGAATCATTCTGTGACTTCATCAGCAGATTTTGTTTAGGCAATCTTTTTTCCTTGAAGCCAAATCAATTAAAAAAAAAACACACAAATAAAACAATCTGGCAATCCCTTTCCTTAATCAAACATTACTTTCCCAAATAGTTTCTATCGCAAGACAGCAAGACCAAGACCCACTTCTTGGACATCATTGAAATGTTCTCAGAGCCTCCCATTGGGTTGTCTATGGAATTCAAAGTAACTCATGCAGAATGTCTTTCTCTTGTGACTTTCATAAGGATCTAAAATCTCCTGCACCATAGCCTAATTAAGCAGTGTCCCTGGAGTCAACATTAGAAGTAGTGGGGAAAAGAAGAATGGGAGGGGAAGAATAAAGGAAGAGGACAGACCGAGTAGGATGCCACCTGTAAGAGACTCAGGCCACTCTGCAGCCTTATCCCAACAGGGCTAATCCTGTGCAATACAATCCCTTGTCAGTTTGATTGCTGATTCTGCTGTTTTTCAACAATCATCTGCTGTGGAGTCTGTCTTTACAGACAGGTTTTATAATACCTTTACTCTAGAAGAGAGTTTCAGGGGTGGTAGTTAGTAGTTGAAGAGGCCTTGGTTGAATAAACTCGTATGGTGAAAAGTCACCATTAAATCCATTTTCCAGTGGCAGTTGATATGCTTGTCTTTTTTTAGAAAGTACCCAAATTTGGGGGCTGGGATTGTGGCTCAGTGGTAGAATGCTTGTCTAGCACATTGAGGCACTGGGCTCCATCTTTATCAGCAGATAAATAATAAATAAACAAACAAATAAATAAAAGGTATTGTGTCCATCTACAACTAAGAACAAAATATTAAAATAAATTAATAGAATTTTATTTAAAAGAAAGTGCTGAAATTTGGTGGGACTTGCCATACTCCGCAACAGACTTTGACTCCGTTTTACCTAGTAATAAAAGTTTAAGTTCATAGATAGGGCTTCTAATTGGATGTCAGGAGCTCTGTGAATTTCCTGAAATGTCCAAAATGTCATGTCTGCTCACATGCACTTTTGAAGGGAGAGAGCTACAAATTTTATCAGATGCTTAAGGAAGATGTAATTTTACCTTTCCCCCAATCTATAAAAGATATTAAACATCCAAATACCAATTTCTGGCAACTACAAAATTTTCACAGGATAGTTAAATTTACTTAGTTGTTTTAACATTTTATTGTTTCATTTATTATTTCACCACTTAAATAATCATTAACACTTAAGTGCAAAGAACTGAAAAGGTCCATGCATATGTGAGGTAATTTTGTTTTTGCTGTTTTTTAACATACATGAGTTGGCTCTGAACATTTAGAATTGTATCTGTTATCATCTGACTTCTTTATTAATGAATAGCTACTTTGAATAGCTTGAGGTTGTTTGTTTGTTCTCTTTGTTTTAGATTTTTAACTCCCAAAATGAAATTTTTACATCATTCTGAGTAAGCTCTCTGTGACTTTCTGACAAGCAGGACCTTTGATGTTTCTATGTCTGACAAAACATGAAACCAAGGTTAAAGGTGTAAATGAGGAAACTGGTTATAACCAAAAGGATGAAGATGTCTGGAGGAAATGATGCCAGCAAAAACCTTCACATTAAGGGAACTTTCAGAAATATTTCACAACATTGAAAGTGCAAAGTGTAAGGTGTTGAAAGCTCATGCAGATCTATAAAGGATTAGGACACTTTGCCAAGACAAAAAAAGAGGCTCTGTGGAGATAGAAGAAAGCAACACTGTCCAAATATCCTTGATCACTTTTTTTTACTAAAAAAGAAATTAAATTACACTTTAATTTTAAATTAAATGTAAATTAAATTTAAAATTTGCTGTTTCTAGTGTTTTAATTTATTGCATGCTTGTTTTTACTACTTTTTTTAACTATATATTTAAAACATATGATAAGAGAGTCTTTAGTGTTTGACAGGAAAAAAATTTTTTTGAGAGAGAGAATTTTTTTATTATTTATTTTTTAGTTTTCAGTGAACACAACATCTTTATTTTATTTTTATGTGGTGCTGAGGATGGAACTTAGCACCCACCGCATGCCAGGCAAGCGCACTACTGCTTGAGCCACATCCCCAGCCCAGACAGAAAATTTTAAAGGTCAAGGAACAATTTTAATTACAATTAATTATAATTTTTCTCTTGATATTTTAGGCTTGCATCCAAGTTTCAGCTTGCGTGGGCAGGACAGGGCAAGTTGAATGAGCATGATGCTAATAAGGAGAAAGAAACATCACTAAGGAACAGAGAGAAGGTTGAAGACCCAGACCTCAAAAAGCAGGAAACTGTTCAAGAAGCACCAGGACTGGAGATGGGGGAAGGGACACCCGTCTTCACTGCCCTCTGAGAGTTATCTTGTCAGGTCTTGCCATTGTTACCTGCAGTGCAGTCTCTGTTGCTTAGGCATCCCATGCTGGGCTGGCACTGGGGTTTTGGCTATCTGATTTCTCTGGGCTTGTAATGCTGTGCTACATGTAGCCACAGATGTCTTAATACTTCCACTTAATACCCTGCCAACCTCAAGGTAAGGCAATGCCATTCCCTTACTCAGAATCCTCATCTTGGTTTGGACAAAAGCCTGAGTAGACAGAACACAGCCTAGGTGTCCTGATGACCTTGGTGTCAAGACACATCAGAGCCCCACAGTACCAGAATGTACTTTTTTTCTCTATTAAGAAATTAAATTACATTTTAGTACCAGAAGGGATTCCCAGATATCCTGGTACAACCTATGAAGGGAGGGGAGGCAGGCCCTGAACTCGCAAATGTGCAACCCAGCCTGGTCAGATTCTACTACATCCTACCTGTCAACATGGAGTAGGGGTGGGCATGTTCAGCAGGAAATCTACCCAGCCACCTTGAGTCTGAGGGCTAGAAGCCAAGCCTGCCCTCCTTATTCTCTCTAGCATTCCTGGGCCGTCCCTCTTTTATGCCCCCACTCTGGGGGGAACAGAACCCAGCTATGTTGGTTCCCCCTGATTCTCCCTTTTCTTTGGGTCCCCACAGGGGGACTGACTCCTAGGGCTGCCATAAGAGGCAAGAGACATGTGACCTTGGCCCATTGGGGCTCACAGGGTCTTAAAGAGGGAGATTTTTAATGATTGATTTTTAATGGATGATTTTCTGAGTGAGGAAAAACTTCCTGTTGGGGGCAGGAAGTGGTATAGCTGGAGAATATTCTATTTCTAGCAGTGAGGGGACTGCTGAATGATACTGGGCAGGACAAGGCAAGGGTTGAATGAGCATGATGCTAATAAGCAGAAACATCAGTAAGGAAAAGAGATGAAGTTGGGGACCCAGAGATCAGAAAGCAGGAAACTGTACAGGGAGCACTGAGACTGGAAATGGGGGAAGGGACACTTTCGTAGAGCCTTATAGGCTGTGATAAAGATGCTTGAATTTGTCCTAAGAGAAATGAGAAACCACTTAGGGCTTTAAGCAGGGTGTCAACAAAATCATATTTGTTTTGAAAACCTAAATAATATGGCTGCAGAAGAATACAATGGGGGTGGTGGGTCTTAGAGTGGGCAAAAAGAGACCAGTGGAGAGTCTTCTGTCATTTTTCAAGTAGGAGAGGCAGTTACTTAAGACATGAGTGGTAGTAGAAACAGAGACAAGTGGACTAGACAAGAGACATTTGGAGTTTAAAGTGATGTGATTGGGTCATGATTTAAATGTAGTAAGGAGAAGTGTAGAGAGGATAATGTTTAAAACGGCTCTAAAATTTCTATACTGTGCACCTGGAGGGATGGTGATATCAATCTGTGAGCCAAAGTCAGTGTTGTGGTGTGGGAGGGAAGCTCATTTAGTGTTTATGGAACTCATTTTGAATTTATGAAACTGTCGAATCATCCAAGTTCATGGGACATAGAGTCTGTGACTCACGGGGGAGGTCTGAGCTGAAGATATGTGCAAAGAAATTAAATCCTGGGCTATGGAAGACACCAATCAAGGAGGATATGCAGCCTGAGGAGTGTGTCCTGATTATAAAATTTAATGAGAGAAGGATAAACCCGGGAAGAAAGATGAATTTACAGAGAAGGCAGGAAAGGAGTGGCCCAAGGAGTAGCTGAATACCAGCAGAAGCAGACTGTGGCTAAGTATGAGTATCCTTGATGACAGGAGGCTTGGCTGAGATGTTACAGTAAAGACTAGCAGAGGGGGAAAACTGAAGTAAGTATCCAAAGGGCATGAGAAAAAATCTTTTTTTAAAAAAAATTACAACAGTTGCTATTTTTCAAGAAGGACAAACAGTGTGGATAGAGTGTCATAGTCCCTTGAAAAGAGTGGACAAGACCTATTGACGGTAAGCATTGGTCTCACTTTCTCCAGGAATGTTCCACAATGTATAGCACATGTGTTATGGCTCAGCCTTCATGATGTCTTCATGGAAAAAGCCCAAGCTTATATCTCCATCTTCCAGAGGAGAAATGAGGCTCCTGTCAAAGCAAGTGGTGAAGGTGGGAGGGGGCAGATCAACAATCTATGTGACCTGAATGTCCATTCTCTTAACCGAAGCTGTACTTTATGCCTCATCTCACTACTGTTTATTTCCTTTCCTGGATCCTGCAATACCAGTCTCTCCGTATTCTCCTTCCACATCCCTGGCCCCTTCCCTTCTTCTCATAGCTTCTTTTCCTTACAAACCAAGCAGCTCACACCACAGCTTCTGTTTCTTTTTGACCCATTTCCTTTCTCTCCCAGATTCCGCCTCACCAAAACCATCTCTCAGAAGTGACACATGGCCTTTCTACTGCCCCATCTGTACCTTCTCAGCTTCTGTTTCTCCTCTTGATTTCACTCTGTGGCTTTGGAGCCATTTGACCATTGCCCTGTCTTGTGTTTGTCCTCTTGTGGCTGTCGAGGAGGTCAGCTTTTCCTTTTCTCCCATTGTTCCTGATTATTCCTCTATACCTGTCCTTATTTCTCCTTCAGCTCCCCAAACACAAGAATTTCCCCAGCCTAAGTGCTTGCCTGGTGGACATCACCATGTCTCACCATCTCCCCACAGTTAGGTCTAAAACCCAATCTGTCAACTTGCTCCAAAGCTCCTTCCCCAAACACAACCTTCTTATACATCATTATCCAGTCTTCCAACTTCAGAATCTCAGTATTTTTCTTCCTTCTCCCTACTTCCTTTCCTACTGATACCTCTCTCCTATCTCAGCCTCTCTATGTCCAGTCACAAAGTTCTAGGTATATTCCTTAAAAATGTTCTCATGGTGCTTCCCTGAATTTCCTTTACCTTCTGCCCCCATATCTTAAATTTTATAATGAACCCAAACCTTACCTTCTACTCAGTCATGATCAAAGTATATTCTCAGTGGCCAGTTGAAGGCAAACTCATATCTTCCTACTAGACTCTTGCCAGAAATTACCTTACCTTGAATTCTCTGACATCCAATTGTTTTCAAAATCCTCTTGAAAAATCTACTGTTGGACCCTCAGCCCCCTCTCAGCACCCCAAACTATTGCCTTCAGGGGCTGCACAGGTGATGTGAATGTGGAGGTAGTGGACAGACAGCCACGTTACATAGACAGCACAGCCCTCCTCTCAAACCACCAGGCCTGCAAAACATTTCCCCATGAGTCCAATCGGCCTCCAGCTGTTTGCAGCCTTACCTCAGTGTCTGAATCAACTGCCATCACTTTCAAGGAGCCACACATTGGGACCACACATTTGTGCCCTTTCTGCAACTGCCTTTGTTTAGTAAGGCTTTACTGCCGGGACATAATCTAACTTAGTGGCATTACAAGGTCAACCATATAAAACTCATCACTTTTATCTAACAAAGAATGTTGTCAAGCAAAGTAGATAAAATTTTTACTTATCGGAACTGGATGTATTTTTGTTAATTTCCTCAAATCCTTTTAGGAAAAAAAAAATGGGTCATTAATACATTAAAGTATACATCTCTCCTTTTGTTCCCTCTCCTTCTAGAAGGTAAGTTGCCCAAAGAATGTGTCTGTGTCTCTCCTTTGTGGCTGTATCCCATTTGTAGAATAGGGTCCAGGCCCTCATGCATGCTCACTACAAACCTATTGCCTAAGTTTGTACTGTTTGCAACTTTGTCCGTTTGTGTTCCCTACAGTAACCTCTCTGACATTCTTTCCCTTCAACCTTCCCTTTCACTGTCCCTCACACTGTGACAAGGTTGTTAAACTCAGTTTTATCCTATCAGTCCCTGCTACAAACTCTTCTTTGCTTCTAATTGACTGTTTGGCTTCCAAACTCATCCTCCTCGTCCTCATTTCTTGGCTCTCTCCTTCAACATCTGACTCCTCATGGACCCACAAATATCCTACCTGCTGGGTTCCTCCTCCCGCTGACTCCTGGTCTTCCTGGTCTTCCTGGTCTTCCCTACTCCCTGACCTCCCAGGAGAGGTCTGCTTCCTCCTGTCCTTCTCTGAGCCATCTCTTACCTGCTATAAAAATCCTTCCTCCTTTTCTCTTTGACATGGGTCCTGGGGTACTCCTGCTTTCAACTGCCAAGGAACTAGATAAATCAAAGTCATTGAGGGCTTCATTAAACAAATATTTATTAAAGACCTTGTCTAAGGGTGGTACTACATTCAGTTCTATTTCTAGACATTGAAGGTAGGAAGATGAGCAAACTAAAAGTGCTCTAAGCCAGGACATCTTAGGAGAACCATGGTTCTCTAGAACAACAGGCAGAGCTGCCCACAAACTTCCGCATCATAGAAACATAAGATATCAGATCATCTTATTATCTCCCTTTAAAAATGAACCAACTACATGAGATTCAGGGAAGAAAGACTCATTATCCATGGTCACTTCAAAGCAGGGAAGGTTTATCAGTGATCACCTCCTGGGAATCTGCTTTCCATGCCCTGGCATTGAGGTCATGACACTAGAGCCTCTGGTCATTCTTTCCAGAAACCTTCTAATTCCTGGGAATTTCTTGAGCTAGGGCAGGGGAGAAATGAAGGGAACCAATGAGGAAAGCCCAAGTCAATAGATGTGCAGTTGGCTTGAACCACCTTCAGGGCAAGTGTCTTTGTCCACCCTGTACTTCCAGCCCCTGATGCCATGCTTCAATAATCCAGTGTGTGGAATGAATGAAAAATATAGGAGGTGCCACTGGGAGACTTCAACCCTAGGCTTCCAACTGCACAGGGAAGACTACTAGAGGTACATGAAAGACACCTGCTGCTTAAACCCACATTTCATGTGAACGTGCAAATCCAATGCTCTCAGGCAGCTGTCAGGCAGGACTGGGGCTTTTTAACTCATCCTTTGAGGTCCCCAAACTTCTAGCACAATACCTGGCATAGAAGAACAGGTCACATATTTGTGGAAATGCTCACTCCCATTTTTACGAGAGCTTGCTGGCCAACCAGCAGCAGGCCTGGGACTTGGGTAAGTTTCTATGGTGTCTTTTTACCTCAGCTTTGATCTTTGCCACTCCAGTGGTGCCTCTTGCCCTTCAGCAGAATGATCCATGGTTGTCCCAGTGAGCTGTAGGAGATGCAGTCTCCCAGAAGAGCTTGCTCCAAAGCCCTGTTGGCTGTGACTGCCTTACAGGCCTTCTAGAGCTTGATTGTTCAACGCTTTTCAGGCCACAAGACAAGGTTTGGTAGTATTTGGGGACCAGAGGCCCTTCATAGGCCCTCAGGTTAGGTTGTATTGGGGCTTCCCAATATCCAAACCATAGTTTTTCTCACTAGGAGTCCTGTCTTAGGGAGGAGGCAGAAAAGGCCAGGGAAAAAAAAGTCATTTCTCTAAAATGTTTTTCACCATTTCACTTTTTAATTCAGTTTCATTAGATTTACCATGTTGCCTGGCCCAGTGGAATTTTTTGTTGTTTCCAAAATTTTAGCTTTTAACTTGAAGAGGGAAAAGGCAGAAGTGACAGCATCACAAGAACAGGATTTGGGGTCAGAAGACCTGAGTTCAAGCCTCAGTTCTGCAGCTAACTGGTCCTGTAACCTCATTCACTTTCCAAGCTGCCCCGAACCCTCCCTGTCTCAGGATGCTGAGGCCAAGTAAGGTGAAGTCCCATGAACCTCACACCAGCAGTGGCAGTCTCATTCCTCAGACTTTAAATCTCCATGGCACAAGGAATTGTGTGATTTTGTGACTTTGGGAGCAACCATGGAAGATCCCCATGTGGATAGACAATCTTTAGGGCAACCCAGATGCCATAGAGGCTGTGGAATCTCTGGCCAAGATCCAGAGCCACATCTAAGCCTTGGTGTCCAAAATTTATCACCCTGAGGTCCTCAGTTCTCATTTACCTGGATATGCTCTTTTATGGGTGGACACACCTCGCCATTGAGGACAGCCAACTGCCTCTGCAGTGGGGTGTATTTCTCCACTACCACAGCGTATGTTCCTCTGGGACCACAATGCACATCTTTTTGTCTGTTGTCCCCATAGAGGTGACCACGAGTGCCCAGGAAATGTGAGAGGACAAATGAGTGGTTAGCATCTTAAGCTTTCTAGGCCTACGTTCATCAAAATATGATACATGCACATATCCCCAGAGCGATGTTTTCAGTATCCTATCTGTGATTCCAAATGTCAAGCTCCAGCAATGCAGAGGCCCATAGCTACCACCCAAACAGTCAGATAGCAGCAGCATCATTGGCCTTTTCTTGTGAGCTTATCTCTTGTTTAATGAACAAACTGTGAGGCCATAGAGATGTCCTAGAGCAGGGCCACTCTCTGGCAAGGAAGCCACTGGCTGACCCCAAAGTGTTGGGGTTACTTAGCCCCCTTGGACCTCTATTTCCTTATCTATTAAATGAGTGGATAGGGCCACATGACTCCTTGTAGTTCTGACTCTGATGCCCAACATATTTAACCTTCATCAACTCCCCACCCCCTGCCCCCAGTCCTTTGCCCCCAACCTTCCTGAGTTCTTTTCTTCTTCACTCCTGCCTTATGCCAGCCAGTGGTGCCTGTAGGCCCAGAGTTAAGCCCAGGGGTCAGGGAAGCTGGGGTCCAAATGACTGACTTTGGCCTCCATCTTTAAGTCTTCTCGTTCTCTTTAAAGGCCCAGACCCATTCTGAGAATCTTATAAATCTGTGTAAACTGTCTCTGAGGAAAATTCAGGAATCGACATGCAATGCATTGAACACAATACTGGGTTCCTGGAACCCTCGAGATCTATTGACAGGGCCTCTGTGAAGAATTCCTCAGTCTGATTCCTTTCTCCACTTTCTGCCTCAGGTGCCCAAGATCCTAGAGGCTCTTTTCAGATCAAAAGCATCTTCACTAATTAGTATTGTTTCCAGGTTGTAAGTGAATTAAATTTCTCTAGAGGATTTTCATTTTAATTGGACCCCAAATCTACACTGAAGGCTTGATAATTAAGTGATGAATTCTTTGGCCCATGGAACCAAAGAAGAGGACCATGGCTATCTCAGCCTGACACCATCCAGGGCTGTACTTTAGCTCTGCAGTAGATATCAAGGCACACAAGATGTCTGGGCTTCTGCTACAGCATGCCCAAGCACATTCAGGCTACTGTCTTCAGTCCCCAAACCAAATTAATCTGCACATCCTAGCTGCTCTTCTAGGCTCTAGGAAGATAGAAAAATGAGGTCATTGCCCTTCAGGAGTTAATTGGGGCAAGACAGCACCACCCATACTTCGATAGTAAAAGTCAGATGGCAAAAATATTCAACCAGAAGTAAAAGCCACCATGGGAAGGGAGGAGAGAGTGGCTTTCTGGGAAGGTCAGGCACGGCTTTGTGAGCAGATCTTATATTGCAAGATTTCATATTGAGAGAAATGCACTGCAGCTAGACAGAATGTGAAAAGGTTGACAGGAGAATCTCAAAGCTAACTGCTCCTGTGTCCCTTCTCATGCCATTTGCTTTCCTGGATCCAGGTGGGCTCTCTATCACTGCATTCACTGCTATAGCTCTGTCTCAGTTTCTTCATCAGCAAAAGGGAAGACATGTAGTATTTCTTGATACAGTTACTATGAAGAGAAAACGAGATTAAGAGCATGTTAGGGTCTTGCCAGAATGCATGGCACACAGGAAGAGTTCAATAAAAGTTATTATTAGTCTTCAGTCTATAAGGAAGAAAAAGTTATTAAAGGACAGTCTTGGCAATAGCTAAAGGAACCGTCTCTGGTGTGGAGTTGGGTTCCCCAAGGTCACTACGGAGCTGTGTGCTATGGGGCCAAAGGAGCCAGATAGTCTCTAAAGTCCCTATAGTTCTGTGATTCTATGGCCCTCTTGTCACCTATATATTGAGCGATGCTGAGGTGACCAGAAAAGAATTGTGGAATAGTTGACATTTGCCTCCAGTGTCCATCCTCACCCACAATGTTTTCTCTGAATCATTTCCCCCCATTTTCTATCCACCCACTTTCCTCTGCCCAGTCAGAGGAAATTGTCTCACCAAATAGTGTCCAGGAGATAACCCTTCAACTTGTTCTCTCTCCTGGGAATGTTTTCATAACAGGTGTCCACAGCAGGTCCTTGGAGGGCATGAAAGAAATGTGTGGCACTTTCTCCACTCTAGGGCAGCCTGCAGGCTGGTAGGAGGCAAAAACTCACATACGTGATGCCATTGACAAGTCCAAGGAGATAGTATCATAGAGATGCAGTCAAAGCAGTTTTCATGTGAAAGGTGCAATTTGTTCTGGCCTTGAAACGGTGGTTTGGATTTTCCTGGTGAGTAGAGGAGTGGGCTTTACAAACACCAGGTGGAAGGAACCAGTAAAGCCATTGGGGAGACTGAAGAAGCTGGGTGCATTTTGGGAAGCATCCTCACTCCACCTCTGGCTTCTGATTTGTTCATGCACTTCCATACTGTGCTACAAGAAACCTAAAGGAAGTTTTGAGAAAACATAGCAAACTATACTAGCTAAACTGCCTACAGGTGCTAATAGCAGAAGCAGGCATCTTCAGAACAAATTTATGAGCCTTGAAAAGATTTTAAATTCCTATCTAGTTTAACTCATTGTCAACAAGGACTGAGCTTGATCATCCATTTTTTTCTCCCACATACTTGGTTTCAAATGACCTTCTACTCCTTTCCAAATCAAGTCTTTCTTCAGTGGGGTAAAGAATTGGTCCCACTGAGATATCTGTATGTGGGGTTTTTATGTTTTTTTGTTTGTTTGTTTGTTTGTGTGACTACTGAGAATTCAGTAGTCCTCTATAGTTCTGGGAAATTCTTGGTTATTATTTCTTTGGAAGTAGCCTCTCCTCCATTCTCAAGTATTGACTCGAAAAAAAAATTGGTCTTATGGACCCATCCTTCATATTTTTTACTTGCTTTCTTCATATTTCCCATCTCTTTTCTCTTTATACTGCATTCTGGGACAATTCCTTAATTGAATCTCCTAGCTTGTCCACTGCTATTTGTTTGTGCTTTCAACCCATTCCTCAGACTTTTACTTCAAAAAAAATCAAAATATTAATGTCTGTTATCTGATCATTTTTACAGATAGCATATCTTCTGGCATCTCCAGTGCTAAGCCAATATATTCTGGAGTCCTGTCTTGATTGGTTTGCAAGTCTGCTTCCTCAGGTTTGGACTCTTTTGTAGTATTGGCTTTCACAAAATGTTTGGTGATTCTTAATTATGAGCTCCTTTTTGTAGCTGAGATTCCATGTTAGTCAGTTGGCTGCCTCTGTCTGTTCACTTTCTGGGGGTAGGAGGAAGACAGGATGAATGTTATGTGGGTTGTAGTCCCATCTGTTTTCCAGAAGACTAAAGAGAAGTGGGACACACCACTGGCCAAAGTATTTTAGCAGTTTGAATTCTAGGTTCGGATGTATCCTGTGTTTCTAGCTCCAACCTTCTACACCCACAGCTTCTTTGGGCAGAACCGCCATTTCAGTCACTGCTTGGTAAGGGGAAGGATGATGGGTAAGAACTCCTGGAGTCAGTTCCTCAAGCTGTTGGTTGTCTCTTTTCCTCCTGCTCTCATAATCCATGTAATCCACTATTTACATATGTGGAACCCTCTAGGATATTGCCCCCCTTTTGTAGGAATTCTCTTCTCTTGTGTATACTATTATCTCTTTCCGTTACCAGATTTATCCCATCAGTTTTTATGCTTCCAGAATTTCTGCACCAAGGAGGTTTCTCCCATCTTGTTTTGTTCTGTTGTGGATTAAAAAGTCTATTGTCTAGCTATCAATTCCAGAGATTCAGGGTGAGAAAGAGGCTGAAGCTTGTGCTTAGTCCACCATCTTGAATTAGAAGTTCACTGAGGATATTAAAAACATGGTGCCATGGATTTTGGACAGCAAATCCAAAGGGTGATCTCTGGTAATGTAATTGAAATGAGCAGTCAAGTTGCACAGGAGAGTCATCATGTCAGGTTCAGCCATGTAATATCAGATGTACTAGTTACTCTCAGTCACATGGCCCTGAGAACAGACCCTATGACAATAATAGCACCATCACTGATGTCTGAAGGTGCTCTAGACCTCACCTGGGGAGGGACACAAGAGTTGGATAGGGTGAACAGAGGAAGCATCAAAAGGTAAATATTGACAAGAGACACAGTTGAAGGCCTGGATAAGCAAACACAGGCCAGGCCAGGAAGGTCGGTGACCCAGTCAGAATAAAGAGAAGCAAGCAGAAATGCAAACATATAACAATGTCTCTCAAGAAAATGGGTATGATAGAGATTATTGCCAGACATGAGAATTCTAATAAAGTAATCAAAATTTACAAAGCTGGATGAACTTGCAGAGAGGCAATGGGCAAATATTTAATAAGTGACAGGAACAGTTTGAGAAAAGCTCAGAATGATCTTTGGATCATGATCATTTGGAGCTTGGAAATAAGACTTGATCAGTATTGTTATAGTTATACGGTATTGTCTTGTTAATATTAGTTGTATTATTGGGGAGTAATTCACTCTATGGCCCTGCCCATACTGTGTGACTTGGCACAAGTGACTGTATCACTCTGAGCTGTCAATTTCCTTGCCAGTAAAATGGAAATGATAATACCTTCCTTGCCTTGATGTAACTTAGATGAAATATCCATAAATTGTAAGATCATTTAATATAAACAACTGACATGATTTTGCCTGAGGCTCACTCTAACTCTCCTAGAGTTTAGGAGGAAGAGTTGACAATTCAGCATTCCTTGAAAGAGAGAAAGCAGGCCATCTCTAGACCCTGGCAAGCATTCCAGGGTTCCTGCAAGGCTCAACTGCCACAGCCCGTGGACATACAGGTTCCCCCAAGCAATCCATTCCTCTCCAAGAGCCTTCTGTGCTAAGTACCACGCTAGATGAGGGGAACACAGGAACACTGCACCTTACAAGGATGTTTCTCTAGAGCTCATGATCTAGGGGTGAAGGTAGGCCTTGAACTGGCAATTATAAAAGTGAAGCGAGTTTTATCAAAGGGAGCTGTGGGGTCCTGTGTGAGTATGAAACAGAGATCCTCTTCCAGAGCCCCCAGATGAAGTTAGGTGACCTGTTAGGTAGGTTCTTAAAGGTGAGGAAGTACCAGAAAAAGGAATGGCAAAGGGGCGACTTATTCCAGGGAGAGGAATCAGTGTGTACAAAGACCCTGATAGTGAGGAAAGCAATGCTCTAGCCAAATGTAGGAAAGATCCCCTTTTCCTCAGTGACGCAGGCAATATTCCTGCCATTGGGAGCAGACACTCTGTTTCCTGAGGTCTCTGCCACAGCTGGGAAGTCCATTTCCACAGGGTTTCTTGACCCTGAGGGATAAAGAGAGGATAGCCCTGTATGCAGTTGGGCTTGCCTGAGTTTGACATTTTCGCCATTTTTCATTATCAACATTGATGACATGGGAAACAAAGAAGGGCCTGTCTCCATAAAAACCCAGTGAAAGTGACTCAGAGGAATCTTAACAGAGTATTTGAACAGACTTCATTTTCAGTTTATTGGGTTTATGAGTGGAGGGAAAGCTTTCTGACATTCTGCTCCTCAGAACTGGGCTAATGTTAGGAGGCCCTTAATTCCCAGAATATCAACTAAGTCTATTTCCCAAAGTTAGTTAAGACAAAATTTGTGACTTTTCAGCTATTGATCCCAATTTCTACATGGAAGCTGTTATCAGTGGTCCTAAGAAATCAGTCAGGGAGTACAGAGGAAATCTTCCACTTGAAGTTCAGACATGACCTAAGGAATGAAATTACTCCTGTACAGGCTCCGTGGAGATAGCAAGCTCTTCAAGGAAGGATGAGTGATAAGTCTGCTGAGGTGCTCCCTGTTCACACCCACACCAGTGCTACAGGAAGCTGTCATTTTCTGGTGCTATGGAAACTACCCTACTGAAAATTATGCCCTCAATCAACTGATAAAGTTGCCCAAACATTTCACCTGAATTTAGAGTATCCTTGCCCAATTTTACAGGAGCCCTAGCTTTGTTCACATAGAATCAGACACTGAGAGTGTTTTCCACCAACAAGCACTTTAATGAACAAGGTGATATCTGTACTACCAAGACAGTATCAGAAGTGGGCATTCCTGAAGAAGTATTTAAACACTCATCAATAATTTATCAAATAAGCTAATCATTGACTCTAGAGTTACTGCTGTCCAGCCCCACCTTGGGAATATCTGAAACAGATCAAATCAGCTGCAAGCTCAGCTATAAAATTTTTAGAACTTGGGAAAACTATACAAGTTTTTTTTCCCAAAGAAACAAGAAGCTGTATTTATAAAGACATTGGAAGGTTTCTAATGGTTATTCAGCTGACCTGAGTGTTTTGGAATTGGTGAATATGTGAGGGGAAGATAAGACACCTTGGCACATACCCCAGGAGCACAGCAGGGGAGGGGCAAGAGAGAGGACCATGCATGAGTCCTTCTGGGTTCTCCTATAAACATTCGGATCCAGTAAGTCAGTAAAGTGTCTGGTGTTCAAAGTGGCATGTGGTAAATCCCAAAATATACCATTTCATAGGTCTGTAACCTTGGTTGGGCAAGTTACTTAACCTCCTTGAGCCTCAGATCTCATAGCTGTGTGATGGAGGAAACACCTGCCTCCCAAGGTTGTGATAAGGATCTTTGAGCTCATTTCCATCAAACTCCCAGTGAAATGGCTGGCACATACTGACTTCCCAAGTACACTGACTAGCAGGCACTCCCCAGTAAGCCAGAGCTACCCTTCAAAAACCAAAGGTGTCAAGACAGAGAAAAATATTCCACTCAGAACTATGTTCTGAAAAAAAAGGAGGTCAGATGAGCAGATAAGCATCGGGTTTCTAATTATGGCTGATCTGCCCAGGACAGATTCTGGCACTATTATTAATAGAACCCCCTTACATCTCAAAAGTGCCCAGCTTAGGCAATAAAGTTAGGGTCACTTAACTCCTGTGACTTGTTAGTGTGGTTTCAGCAGCAGCCACCTACATCTCTCTACCTGCAGTATCAAAAATAATACAGTCGCTGCTGTCATGAGTAATTATAATGCTCACCTTTAACTGAGTGCCAAGCTTCTTAATTACATCTAAACCTCACAATCAGTCCCATAAGGCAGATTTTACTAACAGTCCATTTTGTAGATATGGCTTGGCACGATGAAATAATTTTCTCAAGAGTTCATATTTCACCCAGTACAGAACATGGGGTGCTGGGTGCAATGTACTACTATACTTCAGGGTAGGAAATAACAACAGGCCTCTGCTGATCTCCAATCCGGGCAAGGCAAAGAAAGCATGGTGAGGGAGAGGTGATTCTGTAAGGGTGAGAAGAGCCACTGGGAATTCCCCATAGTAATGAAACTGGTCTTCCATGACCCTCAGAGCCTCAACCATGAACACCTCCAAGAAGGGTGAAGCTCATAAAACTGGGAGCTCTTGATTGGGCAACTAACAGGAGATCGACCTCCATGCTGTGGTGTGAGGAATCTAAACAGGCCTCAGCTTCTCAGACATTGTGCTCCATTCCAAGTGAACCCAGAGCCCCAAAGTCAGTCCCACAGAACACCATTCCATTGCAATGCTTTCCTCCAAATGTTATCCCAAAGCACTAAACCATGTAAACACAGCAGCAACACACAAAAATCAAGAAGTCTTTCCCCAACTTTTCATGGTGTCATGTAGAATATAGTAACTTTTAATCTGTTAATCTTAATGCTACTTACAGATCACAACAGGCTTTTTTGTGTACATATGTATACATATGGATAAATAAATGTACACAAATCCATATATTTACATGCATGCAAGGTCATAATAAGAGCTAACATTTATTGAACATTTACTCTCTGCACTGTTTTAGGTACTGTTCTAAGCACTTTGGAGATAGTATTTTTATTTAATTCTCATACCAACTTTGGGAGGTAGGTGATATGAAAGAAGTCCAGAATGTAATAGCAGTGTGCCCCAGACCAGCCAGCTGTTGAGTGGTAGAGCAGAGCTCAGATCCACAGTGTTCAGCTTGGAACAGTGCTCTCATCCTCTGTTGCTTCTTGCCTGCTCCTCTCTCCTCTCTTTTTTACATTTAACATTATATTTATATTCTACCTACTTCCAAAGGACTAAAGTTTCCTTGAACAGGCTCTAGGCAGGACCCTACCAGTGGATACGATTCTTTCCCTCCTTTCCCCAAGGGCTGCACACTTTCCAATCACAGTCCCTTCTCTACAAAGTGTGAGGTTTCCCCCATCACCTCTCCCTCTGTTGCTTTCCTTCCGTGTCTACAGTTATAGTCAGCACTTGGTGTACACCCTTGGTGATATTTCTATTGTGTCTTTATTACAAGGTAGCCTAGGTTCTTGTTTAATTTTTATGCATGTGGTTTCACTCTCCTGTAAACTACCCTAGACCTCTCCTCTAGCTCCCTTCCTGCAAGCTCCTATTAGCCAATGCTACACATTGTGATTACAAAAAAGCCTCCATCTCTGAGAGGATATCCTTTGGAAGAGCCTCCTTCAACAAGCCTTGGCTGGCTGACTGTGTTCCCTTATCCCCATACTCTCCCCTGACCCAGACTTCTCCCCCAGTCTCCCTCTCCTATTCCAGTTCCCCTGGAAAGGCTGACAAAGGGAGAGAGCAATATTGATCTGTGCTCTGAAATTTTAATTTGAAGCCTGTTGATATTGTTAACAAAGATTTATAAAAACTAAAAGGATTATAAGAGTGATTTGCTTTTTTAAAAAATGCAAATTGGATTTATTCAATTTGATAAATTTAAATCCAAAACACAGGGGAGTAAACTTAAGTGGATGACTAAATACCCAAGGAACCAAAGTCAACTATAGCAAATAGTGCTCATGACAAATTTGACAAAAGCTTGAGAAAGTGGGAAAGCTTAGGGAGCTGTGGGCTATGTACTTCCCCCTGCTCCCACCACCCTTTATAAGCTGTGACAGTTTGGGCAGATCACCAAATCTTTTTCCCAGCCCCAGATTGTACATCTGTAAAATGGGGCTAATGACCTCTGCCTCCAACCATCCAGGGGACACAGTGACTGTGAGAGGAGATAATGGGTAGTGAAAGCACCTAGAGTGTGGACAAGTTCTAGGCAGAGTTGGGACTCATCGTGATTATCACCAAGAATCTGTCAAGTAATCACCAAAAGCCATTTTTTTTTTGCCTAAAAATTAATGGTGTGCTCATCACACAACAATAAGTTTGTGGCCTATACTATATTTAAAAATAATTGTATATCCGTGCAACACTTTGGCTATGTTCAAGAAAACACAATAGAATGAGGGAACCCAGGGACAAACTATGTTCACTTCCTCAGTTTCAAGGGAGATTTTGGAGGTGAATTTGACACTGCACGCAGCTCTGTTTTGCTCTAAGGAGAGCAAGAAAACTTTCATAAAATTTTCTTGTAGAGTTGCCAAGGGTTGGGGTCGGGGGAACAGGGAGCACAGCCCACTCAGGGCCAGAGAAACCAAGAAATGGTGGCACAGTTCTCTAAATGGGAAGTACTCAACCCTGAAACTAACCTGATTCAATATCTTTAAAAATAAGCCCAAAGAGGGAGTGACAGTTCAGATGCCAGGGCTGCAGCAGACTGAAAAGCTCTGCAGACATGAAGAGAAATGCCAGACAGATGGGAAGACAACAGGAAGCCGGAATGAGTGGGCAGAGGAGTTCACTGAGGACTTTCAATGTGGGCAAAGACAAGTAATGCATTTGGTGGGGGAGGGCCCAAGTTATGCTTAGGATTCTTTCATTCACCAACTTTTCTAGAATCCCAAACCCCAATTAAGTGCAAGGCATTTTTTAGGGGGGGGGATTCTGATATTTGAGGGACAAAGACAGGTAGGAAGGACACTAAGGAATATTGTTTCAGCCTTTAAGAAGCTTATGATATGAGGGGAGAAAGACATGAATTACAAATAAAAAATAGCAAGGCTTTATGTGATAACCCTACTGGAAAAGAGAATGCACATATTAACCAGAAAGAACAGCAGAGGGATTGACTCTGATAAAAAGGAGGACCACAGTAATCAGGAACTGCTCCCAAGGATGCAGTCTTTCTGGTGTGGTAGATTCTGCAGGAATCTACCACATAGGATACAAATTCAGACATATTTTGAGTGTCTTCCCAGAAACATTGATCCTAAATGATTGATGAAGCCTTAGTCAATATTGGGAAATCTTAGGGATTGTGAAGTGAGGAAGGGCCCTAAATATGAAGAAGTCTGTTTAAGGCAGCCCAGAGCATATCCGAGTTAAACCACACTATGATGCGCATCTGTGTGACTAAAAAGGGCTGGTCCTGTCTAAAGGCTGCAGTGCTAAAGCAGGCACACACAGATAGCTTGGGTAGGTCACCAGCTGAGCTATAGAGACATTACCTTGGTTTTCAGGATGTAGAGTCATTTAGAAGCTCAGAGGAGGTGTCTCGGGCTTAATCAAAGGAAAGAGCAGGGTTTTGGCCAACTAATTACATGTCAAGGAAATAAAGGCAGTAAGTATGCTTCTCTGAATTTTCAGGATATTTTCTTCAACAGTTCTAGTTGAAATTACCATTTCATCACAGATGGCACAATGCCTTGATATAGCCCACTACACGAGCACTCATGTTACACACAGCAGGCCATGACATTGGCCATCTGAACAAAGCACTGTAGGGGTAAAGAGGAGGAACAGAGCCACCATCCCTGTGGCAGTTAAGAGCATCTTCTTAGAGAGCACAAAAGGGGAATAAGATTCTCACGAGAGAAGAGTGGAAGAACAGCATGGCTACAAGGGCCCACAGAATGGAGATGGTGGGTGAAATTCTGGGGTCTTCAGATTTGAGCAAGCTCTCATTGCCCACCAACTCACCCCCATATTTCAACTGTTATTCTATCTCTGAAAGTGTGGCTTCTCCCTTTTCCTGCCTAATCTCAGTCCCACCTGTGAGCTAAGGCTTTCATCAGCCCTGTTCTGGAACAAAAACCAAAACAAAGGCCCCTTCCGCTGTTCTCTCCTTCCACCAATTCTCTCTATTTACTGCTCACAGCTGTCCAAAATCTATAGTGCTCATCAGTTGTCACTTCTCTGCTCAAAAATGTGAAGACCCCCTTCACTCCTCAGTACTAGGTTTTTTTTTATAAATTATTATTAACATAAGATTCCTCCATTTCTGGCTGAAGAAAATATTTGTACTTCTGTAATGAAGGAAAGATAGGTGCACATTAAAATCTGAAAAAAAGGACTGTAGTGACCTTTTGTAATTGTGTTACACGATGCTTTTATGAAAGTAGAGGTGAACCCACCAAGCAGGAGTTGATATTGAAGCTTGATCACTCTTGTATACTGACCCTGTAGAAGAACACACTGTCTGCCCACAGAGCTTGTAGTCTAGAGCAGGCACAAACTATACAGATAATCACCCAAATAAGTCCTTCTGTTTGTGATTAAAAAGGCAAAATTTCAGAAAAGAATTAAGCCAGGGACCTAACTTCAGCCACTGTAGAGATGGTATTTAAGGCCATGGAGAAGCTGAAATTGCCAAAGGAGAATGTAGTATGAGAGGGAATTCCAAAGAACTCAAGGGTTTGACATTGAAGAGGAGGAGGAACTGCAAGAAATCCTAAGAAAGGACAATTAGAACAATTCTAAAAAAGACCAAGAAAATTTAAAAAAAACAGTTTTATCAAAGGCAAGAGGAGAGAGTGTCTCAAAAAGGAAGATGTAGTTAACTGTATTGAATGCTGCTAGGAGGGCAAGTCAGATGAGGGCAGGATATTGACATTGGCTAAAGCAAGAATGCTCTTGGTGGCCACAGCAAGAGCAGTTTTGCCAAAGTAATGAAATAAGAAGGTGAATGAGAAGGAGGTGAGGTGGAAGCAGTATCTGTGTATGACTGTCAGAAACAATGGCTGAAAATAATGGGCAGACTGAATGGGTGTAGCCAGAGGGCTGCTTGACTTTGTTTGAAATGGAGCATTCTAGCACAAATGTGAGTGCTGAGGGGGAGAATCCGTACTGGGGAAGAGGTTGAAGATTGTACCTGCTGGAACAGGACCCCTGATGAGGTGGAAAGGGATGGGACCATCCAGGGCACTGGTGGAAGGGACTGGCTTTGGCTAGAGGAGGGAACATGTGCTCCACTGTAATGTCACAGGAGGAGAGGACAGGTGCAAATACAACTGATCTGTTTTCCCTATACCAGTCTTCCTTTCTGGGAATAAAGAAGTTGAAAACATTCCAGCTTTAAGAAGAGGAAGTGATGGTGAGCGTCTAGAAAAGCATGCCAAAAGTTCTGGGAAGCACTGAGGGCCCAGTGAGCTTGGAGAACATGAAATTAGAGCCATGCCAAAATTGGAGTCCAGTTGTATCTCCAGTAATCCTGATTGTTCAGGTATAGGCATGAATAAACCCAGGGGCCTTTGCCAGGCAAGGACAATTGAGAGGGAAACAAAGGATAAGTGATATTTTTAGGGCACGACAGGAAGAACCACGGACTCTGAGCTAGATCCAGACGGAAACGAAGACAGGGGGAGGTTTATGTACAGATCAAGAATGGAGGGACCATAGGCTCGAAGTCTCATCGTCGAGGCTGGAACTAGTGCAGTGAAGGGACTTGGGCAACTGAGCTGGAAGATGGTGGTGCGAGTGGGACTCAGAGGAGGTGCCATCTCTGATAAAGACAGGGTTCCAGCTGCTACCACACAAGTGTGTGCTAAGTGCCGGGGAGGAATATCAGTAAAGTTGCAGCCATCCTGGAACAGGATGAGCAGTCAGGGCATTGGCTGGATCAGCCACAAGGACATTTAGTTACTTAGAATGCTGGCAAGAGTCGGGTGGAGAGCCAGACCCTGGGAAAGATGCTCCAGCCTTCAGTGAGTGGGCGGGAGACTAGGTGAATGAATGGTTGGTATGAGCCTCTGTGAAGATTTTAGCTTTTTAGATGAAAGAGGGACAGACAGTCAATGAGAAGCAGGGGGCCTGCCTTGAAGACACCAACACCAGCTCCCAATACTGAAATCGGGGAATTTATGATGGAAAAACCCACAAAGGACAGGAGAGAAAACAGGGTTGTGAGGCCTGAGCCTGAGTTTAGTGAAAAGATGGAGCTGGAAGCATCATGGAAGATGAAGAGTTGATGTGGCTAAATAAAGAATGAGGGAGGGCAGGGAGAAAGTAGTAGCAGTTCTTAGAACAGCAGGTGGACTTGCTGACAGCTGGGGCACTCCTCTCAGTGAAGTCAAGGTTGCTTGATAGCCTCAAGTTGAGTCCAACCAGTATTTATTTGGGAACTTTATAAAAATCAAGACAACCACCACATTAGGATGGGTATGGTTTCTAGGCCAGAGTCCTAAAGGACTCTTAGAAGATTCTTTTATGTCACTTTAAAGTGTGCAAATGATAAATCACACAAAACAGTTGTAGGATTTGGCCTCCACCTTTACAAAATAATGCATAAGGAATCAGGCATCTGAGCCAATTATATTTTCTTATGTTAAATCTTATGTTGCTTTTCCAGCCTCATCCCCTGCCACTTGTCCAACACTTTTTACTCAGCTATAAGAAACTGTCCTAACTTCCCACACACATGGCCCCCATTCAGGCCTCAGATGGTGGTATGTGTGATGTTCCTCCACCCAGTACAGCCTCCCAGCCAGTATCCCACCTTTCCTGGGGCTTGAGGCAAGGCAGCCAGCATTCGGTGTTCTCTTCATCCCCAAAGAAGTTGACTTGCTCACACTTTTAGATATTTTAAATAATAAAAGTCCATATTTCTCCCCCCTCACTATGTCAACCAAGCATATTTCATTGCCTCAGGGAAGCAAAATGCAGAAGGGAAAAAAACATATTTTCCTGGGTTTTGATTTTCAAATCCAGGCCCTACAGCAGTAAGCAAGAATTAGCCACAAAAAATAGCTTGGGGAAGAGGAATGGGTGTTAGATATAAATCTCCTCAGGCTGGAGGGAGGAAGAGAGATGAGATGAGAGGTGGGCTGCTGGGGAAAGAGCCTCTAGGAGCTAGTCTCCTCTCAAGGCTCTCTGAGGGATCTGGAATGAAGGATTGTGTTGCTACTGTATTTCTCAGTCCTTATTGGAGTCCCTGTCATTAACCCACTTAATCTGCTAACTTTTCTCATGTTGGCTTATGCCATGCATTAAATTTGTCTTCTTTGTGATTCTATATAATTTTGGCTACTTTAAACAATACAAGTCCATATTTCATACCTCTTGTGAGAAAAAAAAAAAGGGCAGACGATGTGGCCACCTTGGACTCACACTTCCTTATAGCAACATTCAGCTGTCCCTGAATGTTGAGAGTCGAAGCCGAAGTGGCCCCAGCAAACTTCCAGCTGATTGGCTCCTCTGCAGTGACCCTCATTGGGCTGTTTCCCCACCCTATCAGACCATGGAGCTGCTCATTGGGGACTCTTTAGGCTCCACCCACGCAACCCAGCCAATCTGCCTCAAGAGCAGGAAAATTGAAAATGACCTAAGAGTTCCAGTTGAGGTCCTCCCCTGAAGTGCCGGAGGTGGTGGTTGGGCTCTCGGGGAGTTCCTAGAGAGCTCCTGTGGTGCTGCGTGCTGAGTGGGTGCTAAAAATAAAGTTCGTTCCTGCTTGACAAGTGGCTCCTGAATTGTGCCCAGCCAGACTGCGGCATTTGGTGGCCCGTAGGGGAACGACTGAGGGTAAGTGATAAGGTAAACTGCTTGCCCTGAGGGCAGGGCAAGAGGATGGGTAGCCATTTTAAGATTCTTCTTTCATTTTGTTTCGCTTTTGTTTTAAGTTGCCTGTCCCTGGAGATGGGTGAGACGGAAGAAAAACCGCTCACATCTGAGGAAAAACTATTTGCGTCTGAGGAACATATAGGGAGAAAGGACAGATGGACATTTCAGGAGGATAGAAAGGCTGATATGTGACTTTTTGTTCCATTTTTGTTTCATTTTGTCTCAGTTTTCTTTTGCATTATCTTAGTGAGGGGTATCTTCGTCACAGAAATATGGAATTAAAAATTAGTAAGAACCTAACCGAAAGGGTGTTCACTTTACTTAAGTGCTAGAGGAAGGAGGCATCTCAGTAAAATAAAGAACAGTTAGGGCATATGTTAAGACGATACAAAGGTGTAGCCCATGGTTCATTAAAGAGAGGTTGTTAAATATATCACAATGGAACCATCATGGTGAAGACTTAAAATTTAAGATACAAAAGGAAAGCCCAGGAACTCTGCCAGTTGGCACATTACCATTATGGACGTTGGTACAATCTTGTTTGCTTAGTCTAGGAGAAGACATCTTACATCAAGTAAAAGAGGAAATCTCTCGAGTTAGTCAGACAAAGGAAAAAGGTCTAGAGGAGGAAGGGCTATCAGGGGAGAAGTTACAACAGGAGGCTGCTACTAACACCTTTCTATCACCAGAGGGTTTAAGTGTCCAACCAACAGCTCCACCTATGGAGACAACATATGCTGGGAGGCCCCCAACCCCCGTAGTTGATAGATGGGATCCTGAGACAGAACCTCAAAGATTAACATGCCCTGGATTTGAGCAGGCAGGAGGGCAGCGAATTCACCATGCTTTAGATTTCAAAACAGTGAAGCAGCTAAAAGAGGCTGTAACAACCTATGGTCCTCAAGCACACTTCACTCTAAGTATGGTCAAATCCATTACCAATTTGAACATGATGCCAGCAGATTGGACTAGTATGTGTAAAGCTGTGCTAAATCGAGGACAATACCTGTTATGGAAGGTTGCCAATGAGGAATTTTGCACGGAGACGGCTAGGTGAAATGCAGCAGCCAGTTATCCTCAGAGAAATCTAGATATGTTGTTAGGAAAGGGACCTTATGAGGGTCAGCAGTAACAAATTGCATTGCCATATACTCACAAATTGCTGCAGATGCGGTTAGGGCATGGAAGACTTTACAAGGACATGGAGATTTACAAGGTCAGTTATCTAAGGTAATACAAGGAGCTAATGAACCTTATGCTGAATTTGTAGATAGGCTTATTCAAACAACTACCAGAGTTTTTGGGGATACAGAACAAGCAATGCCATTAATTAAACAGCTAGCCTAAGAACAAGCAAACAGATGGTGCAAGGAGGCCATTAGACCATGGAAACATGGAGATTTAAACACATATATTAAATTATGTAGAGACATTAATGAACAAAGGCAAGTCGTGGCAGCTGCAGTAAAACAGGCTTTAGATGCCAGGCCAAAAACATGCTCCAATTGTGAACAAACAGGACATTTTCAAAGGAATTGCCCCATAGGAGGAGGGTTTAACAAAACTAGGTATCAAAGGGGTAGAATACCGGGTATTTGCCCACGATGCCGTAGAGGGAGACATTGGGCTAATGAATGCCATTCTCAAACCACCATAGAGGGTACTCCATTATCAAAAAAAGGACAAGGACCAAAAAACGGTATCGTGGAGAAAGGCATCGGGCTCCATTGCCAAAAAATGGACAGGGGGACCCAATGCTCTGGGGCCCATGACCACAAATATATGGGGCACTGGAGGAACCCAGCAACACCATCAGGATAGTGCCCAGGACACATTATCCATTAGATCCCTCACTAGACAAACCAGAGGGAGCGCAGGATTGGACATCTGCACCTCCGCCAGAGCAGTACTAACTCCAGAGATGGGAGTTCAAATTATTCCCACAGGGGTAAAAGGGCCTTTTCCCCAAGGAACAGTAGGCTTATTGCTGCGGAAAGGCATATGTGTCCAAAAAATGTACATAAGCCCAAGGTACTTTGGAAGGATATTCTAACAGGACAATGGAAAGGTCCTGACCCAGTGATTGGAGTCTGGGGTCTGTTTGTGTGTTTCCACAGGGAGAACAGCAGTCGATTTGGATTCCAGAGAGATTAACTAAAGCGATTTCTACAGACCAAAAAGAAGATGATTTGGCTCAAATTCATAACAGCCAATATCCAGAACTCCAGTTTGGCTATCCTTACATCTGTGACAGTGGTTCTCCCACACCTGGAGGCTAATGAAACCAGGATGCTTTTTTCAATATCTATTTTATTATTGTCCTTTCCCACATCATGAAGTTCTATTTTGTTTTTTGAGCTCATACAGACCTAGGTTAATGTTTTGCTGATCAGTTCTATTTTTTGACTATGGAGTTTTTAAACATTGCAATGGAGATTTCACCTGTAAAAAGTTACAAGGCCTTTACTATTATGTATGTGTTGTATGTATTATGTGTGCACACTTGTGTTTTGTGTTGTTTGTACGTGTGTATGTCCATATATCATATATGACGAGCGCTCATGAAAAAAATGGATCCAAATATTTTTTCTTATTCACATGATTTAAATGGTTTAATTTAAATTGGGTAGACAGCTGTTGAGGATTGTTTTAATATATGAACAAAAAAGGAGGTTAATGGATCTGTTTGTTTACTTTCACCTTTCCTTTTCATTATATTTAATAATTCTGTTCAGGATAATGTAAATTGTTCAGAAAATTGCTTTCTTTTAGTGCCTGCTGGAATGTTACATAATTTTTTCTTTAGCCATCATTGCCAGAATTCCTATCTTCATCCCAGTGCCGGTGAAGACAAAGATAAAACCAAACTATAGCTTCTTCAATAGTTATCACAACAAACTGTATAAACTGATGCATCAATCAATAATGTAACTCAACAAGTGATGCTCAATCAAAAAGTTGATTTGCTTTGGGAGGAAATGGACATATTAATGGATTCCTCTGCTTTGAACTCCTATGTATCACTTGTATGCATTGTGAACTATCTGTTGGTGCAGTGACTTGTGGTAGTGCCGGGGTATTTTTGCTGACGATGTCATCGGTGGTACAATTATTCCAAAAGGAGCCGTCAATTGGCTTGGTGTCGTGGCATTTTGTATCCTCCTCCTTTCTGCTTGTGATGGTCATTCAGCTAAAATTTGGGGGCCAACAGAGGTGAGGCAAAGAACCTCACCCCCCCACACACTGGTACAAAGACCTATCCACAGGTGTGGCTGTATGCTGGACCAGTAGTCAGTGACAGGTAAGATCCAATTGCAATGGTACCAACCTAAGACAGGAGGCTGATGCCCTGAGGTCAGCTCATCCAAGGACGGGTAAGGACCATATGTAGTATTGGACAACCTAAGGCAGGCACGGTCCCTAAGCCACATGCTTGTTGTTTAATTAAACAGAGAGGGGGAGATGTTGAGAGCCGCAGCCGAAGAGAACCCAGCAAGCTTCCAGCTGATTGGCTCCTCTGTGGTGACGCTCATTGGGCTGTTTCCCTGCCCTTTCAGACCACGTAGCTGCTCACTGGGGGACTCTTTTGGCTCTGCCCACGCGACCCAGCCAATCGGCCTCAAGAGCAGGAAAATTGAAAATGACCTAAGAGTTCCAGTTGAGGTGCTCGCCGGAAGTGCCGGAGGTGGCGGTTGGGCTCTCCAGGAATTCCTAGAGAGCTCGCGTGGTGCCGCGTGAGGCTTGGATGCTAAAAATAAAGTTCGTTCCTGCTTGACAAGTGGCTCATGAATTGTGCCCAGCCAGACTGCAGCACCCAAACAATGACTGCTCCCTCTCCACCAGGCAAGCAGTCTCCACTCACCCAGTGCCAATCATTTCCAATGGCTTATTGGACTCTGAGTGTCATCAGCCTGTCTTTCTTAGCAATTCAAGCTTCGTTCCAATGCCCTACTGCCCATGGTGTCAGGCTATACAGGCTACCCCGGTGGTCTCGATCTAGCAGCCGCAGAGACACAGCAAATTAGTTTTCCCCCAAGTTGCAGGAAATGGCTGGTCTTCTTTGTGCAAAGGTGAAATAAATCTATGTTTACATGTGCACCCCAAATACAGCAGAGGAAAGATTTGATGCTCACTTCACAAAAAGCTGCCAGACTGGGAGAAGATCCAGAGGAATATGTGATAATCCCCCCACATCCACATTTTATACCTAGTGTATAATTCTCCTTTAAAAAGCACTTTCATAGACATGGATCAAGCAGGGCAAACCCTGGCATATCCTCAAAGGTTTAGCCATGTGCCCAAAGTCTCAAAGCTCATTAGTGACAGAGTTTGGAACCAAGGCTGAGTGCCTCTCTTCCCAGCGAATGCCCCTGAAGATTATGTGACTTCATCCTACCTTTAAGAAAGACTGGGTGGGAGTCCTCCCATGGGGCAGAAGGAGCAACACCTACCTCCCCACCCAGGTGGAGATGGACAGACTTCTGCCAGTCATTCTTTAACCCTTGGACTCAAGGATTAGCACAAAATTTATCAGGCTCTGACATTTTTAACAGAACTTTCCAAGTTTATTTCTACTTCCAAATCATATAAGTTTAATAGATTTGTAGAGTATTCTTCCTTTAAAAAAAAAAAAAGTCATACCTGCTCTTGCCCTTTTAGGGCAAATTTTCTCAAGCTGACCTGGACTATATGGAGGAAGCTGGGGGCAAAGAACTGACAAATCAAAGTGGTATCACCAATCTAAGGAGGACATGTGGGAAGGTTCCTAGGTCTCATCTTCTCTGTGCTTTCATTGCTGCTGGGTCATTGATCATTGCAATACCGGAAGGGCAAGGCACTGAAAGTGAGCTTTATGCATTTTGCTACTTTCTCTAGGACCTGGCTATTGTCATGACTACTCTTTTCAAAACATCAAATTGGGACCTTCACCCCTATTCCATACTGGAGAGGAACTCAAATGGGGAGGCTCTATCCCACACACTTCTCGACCTGGAGAGTAAGACTGCCCTACATTCCATATTCTTCATTACAAGGGTCTATCATTGCCCGGCAGGGTGAATTGAGCCAAAACTTTCCCTTGAGGGTGTTGGAAGCTTTCAGCCCTTCTACTTACAGTCACACACAACTAGAGCACTAGAGCACTAGGCATTCCACACTAGGAGTGCCTGTGCTCGTCTCAAGCAGTCTGCTCTTCCACCAGGGTGACCCACGGAGTTTGTGATGCCCAACACAAAGTGGAAACATGGATCCTTTCATTCAAAGACCAGGGGAAAAGCCTTTCCCTTAATTCTGCAGTCTTTTTCTTCACCTGTCACCTATAATTATTATTTTCTATTTAATACTATGCTCCTTGGATTCAGGGATGCCTGTAGGGCAAATGCAATCCTGTCAAGTGACCCCCATCCTGGGACTCAGTCCCATGGCTGTGCACCCACCCCTGACCCTCCCAGCATCTGGGCCCCAGTGAATGCCAGGGAAGAGCAGTAGAGTAGTAGCTGGCAGCAGAGAACCCGTCCCGGGAAGAAGCAGGAGAGTGACCTGGTGTTGAGCACCCACTATCCCATTAAACTTATATGCAAAATACATTGAATTTAAAGTTAAAAATTTCAATGTGGCAACTGCAGACCGTTAAACCGTGAGCACCACCCATTCTCAGCCCCAGGCTCTATGTGATTTCATTGGCCCCCCACCCTGGAGGCCAGCCCTGTTTGCTCCTCTGCCTCTCCCTTCTGGGGAAAGATCCTCCCTATGTAGACCCAAGGAGAGCTAGCTAGAGTACTCCAGAGGGCCCGTTGGCGCTAACCACTAACCCAGCCTTCACCTCCTGGGACTGAGGAACAATAGATACTAAGTAGATAAATAGGGCTGAAAGCACCAGACTCACTTTTCCCTGGGTTTTCTTCTAAGGCACTCTTCAAATCTTTTTATTATATGGGAGGGCTTCATTTGTAACATCAGACTTCATCTCCTCCCATCCCACTGAAACCACTTGATTGAGGCATAATTGACATACAATAAACCTCAAATATTTAAAGTGTACTCGTGAGTTTTGACATATATATTTCACACTTGTGAAATCATCACCAAGATTGCGATGACATTTAATATCCATTGCCCCAGACTACTACAGATCTGCATTCTGTCATCATTTAATGAGTTTGCATTTCCTAGAATTCTGTATCAATGTAATTATACAGTCTATACTTTGTGTAACTTCTTTGTGTAGCTTGAGCATATTGTTTTTGAAATTTTATTCACGTTGTTCATATCAATTTGTCCTTAATACTGTGGAGTGAGTACTCCCTTATTGTATAGCTTTGACCACCGTTTACCCATTCACTCTTTAGTGAACATTTCATTTGTTTTCCAGGTCTAGCTGTTTTAAATAAGGACACTATGTATGCTAGTATACAGATCTTTGAGTGGACATATGCTTCATTTGGGTAAAAATTTAAGAGGAATGACTGTTATACAGTAGGTATATGTTTAACTTTTTAAGAAACTGCAGAATTATCTTCCAAGGTTCCACTGTGTCCCCACTGGCAGTGTATGAGAGTTCCAGTCACTCCACATTCTCACCAACACTTGGCATGCGTTAGTCTCTGAATCTGAGCCATTCTGGAGGCATCTGATTGTGGTCTTATTTTGCATTTCCTTAATAATTAATAAGTTCGTGTGTTTTTAAATGAGCTTATAAGGCCATCCATATTCTTCTTTTGTGAGGTATCTGATCAAACCTTCTACCTTTTTTCCCATTTAAAAAAATTGGCTTATTTGTCTTATTGACATTTAAGAGTTTATATATTCTGGGGTAGCCCATTCCAGGCAATACAGGACTCTTCCAACTAGCAATTTAGGCTTGGGGATTCCCGGTTGCTGGCTACAGAACTACACTAAGATCTGAAGCCTTTTCCACACAATTCTTTTTTCTTCTCTTCTTTCACAGGATACAGACCTGTGCTAGTATCTGAAAGCTTCCTTACAATTTACTCCTAAGTTATTTTTTGTTGTTGTTTGGGTACTGCTATATTGGAATTGTTTTTATTTCATATTTTCTAAATGTTTGCTGCTAGTGTATAAGAATACAATTAAATGTTGTTTAGTAATCTGGAATTCTGAAACCTTGCTAAATTACTAGTTCCAGTTTTGTCTCTTCTCCTTCCACTCCCCCCGCCCCCTGAAAAATTCTCATGGATCCCAGAACTTTGGGAAGATTAGGGCATAGTAGCCATAGCTCCCTATTAGCATCCATCTTCCTGACTGGAAATCCCTCATCTTCAAAAATAGCTTCCAGAAGTTTCTGAAGAACTCCAACAATTCAAGTGACATAGATTAACAAATCATGGTTCCAGGGAGTTGGTATTCACCAAGCACCTCCCCATATTTTATAGGTATTTTATCTCCTTTTAGTCTTTAAAAATGAAAACCAAACGAATAAAAAACCTTGTGTGATAATAGAAGTAGCTCCATTTTAAAGATGAAGAAATAGAGGTTGAATCTCTTCGTTATGTCTCATATTTGATTTCTCTCATCTGACTCCAGAGTTCATGCTCTTTCCTCCCACTTCAAGCTGACCAAGGGGCGACTGATTACAAAACAGGTCTCTGCTGAGGCTCAGTCTTTAAACCGACTGTCTCACATTCATTCACTCCACCCCCAGGATGCCTGCCACTCAGTCTAGTTTCCCAGCTTCCTCTTCCACCCAGATTGCTTTCTGAGGCTACTAGTGACCTCTCTTTCACCCTGTCCGATAAACTGTTTGCAATCTAAGCATTTTTAAAATTTATCCCTCTGCTGCCTTTGCAGAGAACATCTCATTGGAACTATGTGACTAATTTTGCTTCTGGTTCATCTTTAAAAGTCTCGTCACTTTTTTCTGTCTCCTCTTGTGATGCTGTCATGATGCTGTGAGAAGATTCATCTCATTTATCATTCAGGTCCCCCAGTCTTCAGACTGAGGTTTTCTGCTTTGCCTCTCTCTATACTCTTTTTTTTTTCCTCCATGTTTTAGTTGTAGTTGGACACAATACATTTATTTATTTATTTATTTTAATGTGGTGCTGAGGATCCAACCCAGGGCCTCGCACATGCTAGGTGAGCACTCTACTGCTGAGCCACAACCCCAGCCCTCTACACTCATTCTTAGATATGCCTTTTCAAGCACTCTCAGGAACATTCAGGACTATTCTCACCATGGCTTCATTTGCCAATGGTCTGGCCCCAGGATTCCTGGCTTTTCAGAACAACCCTGTTGACCCCATGAAATCATTACAATATAGCTTGGAAATTCCCACACGTTAGCAATTTCAGATTGCTGCCTTTCTCCTCTATCCTCAGAAGAGAACAAATCTTTTCTTAGACCCCCACTGTATCTTGATTTGTAGTTTGGGGGACATATTTAACATTTCCAGAGAATAGTCCCACTTGGATAGGTACACATACAAAATCTAAACCTTGTGGACAAAAAGCACAGGCAGCATAATTCGATAATTCTGTCTTATTGACACTTAAGAGTTTGTATTCACTTATGAAACCATAACCAAAACCAAGTTAACATTTAACCTCCATTAAACAGGGAGCCAATCCCCAAATCTGTCTTTACTTTCAGATTTACCACCATTCTTTTGGTTTTCTTTCCTCCTCCATCTAATGACCAAGCCTAGCCGCCTATTGTTTTCTCTGGATTAGTTCTTTTGTAGCTATTGCCACTCTGGACTAGTTCAAGGATTTCAAGATTTCCTAGTTTATATCATCTCCCTCCATCCCCATCAGGGTCAATATTGCATGGACAAAAATATTTTCTTCTGTATGTACTCTTTTCATCACAGGTGTCCAAAACCTGGTGATGTTATGAAACCAGGACCCTGCGTTAGCAGATGTTGTACTGGGCTCTGCATTTTCTATCCACTAAGTCCAAACTACTTTGCCTTGTCCTTAGGGTTTTCTCTCAGTGTCATGTACTCCAAAGCTCGTTGTTTATCTTATTCCTTCAGCCAAGAAAAGAAACACAAGGTTTGCTGGTCCTTTTATGTGACCTGACTACTCTTTCCTCCAAGGGTTTGTCCATTTTATTCTACGTGCTCTGAATACCAATTTTCTGCCGATCTTTTATTTTCCCCTCATTTTAAACTCCAGTCCTGTATTTCTTCTCTAGCCTTTCCAACCCAAATCTCTTAGAGGTGACTGCAAGTTTCTTGTTTTCTATGAAACTGAAGCCCTGAAGAGCAGAAGTTCCCACACTCACTGTGAATAAGTATCACTAGACTGTAAGGTTCATCTAGACAAGGAGCATGTCTTAATTAACTTCATATCACCAGCATCTGGTCCAGCACTCACTGCGTCATTTGAACAATGTTGTTGCTCAATAAACAACAATACTTTGTGGTGCGGCCCCCTTGGGCAAGTACTTTTAGTGCAGAGGAATTTGAGCTTTCTCACCTGGAAAACAGTGCTCAGGATACTGACATCACAGGTTTGGAATAATAAATAAGAAAATCTATGTAGAGGTCCTAGCACAGGACTTGGCTCAGAGAACTCAACACCTATGAGTTCATAACTTCTCATTGCATTTTTAGAATTCTCATCAGAATTGTCAGATTCCTATAATTGCTCCTCCACAAAAAGGTATTTTTGTTAGATGCTCTTCTGTGGCAGTATCAATCTCAAGAATGGGAGTTGTAATTATCTACAGGAAAAAGATTTTTTAAAAAATGGTCCAACAGGAGGAGGATCCATTCACTAGAACTACTGCTTACAGTTCCCTTTGTTATTCTTGATGTGGGGCTTGGCTGTTATGATTTCGATATCACATAATATACACTAATTTATCTTTTTTGGGATTCCATAAGTGTATAATCAGTCTGAACAGTATGTTTCATAAATGTTTCTGGATCATTTTCCCCTCCCCTTCCTCACTTTTCCTACAGAGGAGAAACTATGTGGTCAAAGGGCTTTGAGCTCTCTAATGTGTTCATTTTAATATTAAACTCTGCATATTTGCATTCAGCAGGGAGAATAAAGATGGTTAATCCTGGAGAGGTTTCATACCTTTAAATCACTTTTATTGATTTAATATTTTTATATATTTTTGAGTGCTAGTCATTCATTCATTATGCCCTCAATTTATCTTCCTGCAAAATAGGGGTCAGAATTTGCATTCTCCCCTTCTTTGTAATAATGATGATTACGACACAGAGGAAAGAGCGCTGGACTGGGAGTCAAGAGAACTGAGCTCTACACTCTGATTTGAGTAACTGCACAGATGAGAAAATCAGCTCAGCTCCTTCCCCTCCAAAATGAGAAGTCCAATTTAAGCAGGCTCCAAGTCAGCTCCCATTTAAGAATGGTTTGCTTTTTAAGAAATGAAATGAGCTACGTGGCCCTCTTCTTCAACCCAGAGTTATCAGATGAAAGAAAACTTGTTGCGCACTACCCAGGCAGGGGGATATGGCATGTGCTGTCCATGGTAGGTATGTGGCATCAATGTGACAGCCATACATGTCATTGCACCAAGAATCAGGCAGGAACTCAGGGTGAGCATGTCTGATTGGAAACAAGAACCCTAGGGAAGTAGAAGCATACTACTACAAAGTACTACAAAAACCTACTACAAAGTAGGCAAAAAACCTACTACAAAGTAGGCATTCGTTTCAAACTTCCTAAGCTATTTATCAGTCCTCCAAATTATTATTGGAGGAATTAGCCAGAGGTATACCTCAGTAGGGAGGAGTTGAAAAAAGAAATTTTTTCAAAGGTATGACCTACACCTTTTGGAAATGTTAGTTCCTCCTCTGGGAATGGACTCATGTGCAGCAGGTAAAGCTCTGCCTCTATATTCACTTGATGGGTCATGCCAAGCTCAAGGTAGGCCACCTCCAACCCCAAACCTGTCTGGATCCCTGTCACATCTCAGAATTTGTTTCTGCTTATAAATGCCATCATATTTCCTCATTGGAGGAAAGAGATGCAAGCTTTCCAGTCAAAAGACCAGAATTCAAGCACCATGTCTACATGAGCCATCTGTCTTTCAGCAAAACCCTCCAGATCACTGAGCCGACTGACATAAAGATGAAAGGAAGTATGGATGCACAGAGGGTTTTGTTCCAGCAAGTCTTCTGCTACCCAAACAGCATTTCAGGTAAGTTTTGTTAAGTGAACCTAAGACTGATCCCTTCCGGTAGGGATATTAGAAGATTGGGCAACAGCATAAGCCAGAGGGGATGGGAAGTCACAGTCTTGTAAAGTTCAAAGCAACGTCCTTGGGAGAATGCTCCTTTTTATTAATCATTTTGCAACCCCTCCCCACTTCCGTATTCACCCCAGCCCCAATGCTTCTCTCTTCTCCACCTTCACTCAATAGCATGTCACCTGACCCATTCTGGATTTTGGTTTAACTCCCTCTCTGCCTGTGCAGTCCCTAACTATTGTGGTCCAGGCCTGTCTCAGACTGTTCTCACAGAAGGAGTACCTCAAAGAGTTCTACCCACTGTACTTGGGATGTGCATCAGGGCAAGGAAAGGTGATACACCCTGTGGCTACCACTGCTACAGCCCAAGTGCCCTCCTGCAGCTCATAGCCCATGGCAGCCTTCAAAAACACAGGACCCAAATTCACTCCAAAAGGAATCTCTTCCATGAAAAGATGCCTCCACCTCTAGTCCAATGACTTAGAGTTCTTGCTTTACTATTTTATTGTCAGTTTCAGATAGCTCTTTATGCCACTGAGGCACAAGAAAAGTGCACAGGCCTGGGAGTCAGAGCTTCTTGGGTGCAAACCCCAACTTCACCATTCAGTGCTTAAGTAACATCTTGGCAAACTGCCGAACCTGGCTTACTTAGACGTGTATACAGTGGAGACACTGATACCTTTGGATAGTTGTAAGAATTAAACAGAACTGCACACTGTAAATTGCCCAGCACTGACAAAGGGCCTTGCCCAGATCACCTGCTCCAGATTTTTCTCTTGCTTCCCTTTTACCCCAGAGAGATTACATTATCCCAGGTATGGCTTAGGAGGGTTAAGACATTTCTGTCAAAAGACCAATTATGTAGTCATTGATCAAGTTCTTGCCTGATCATTTTTTTCAGGCATGAAGGCATCCAAAGTCAATGGATCCATTTGTAGCATTGACCTCCCTCACAGCAGGACTGTTTTGCCAGGGGACCAACCAGCTGTTGCCCCACCCCACCCCAATCCTGATTCCAGAGCCATCAAGTTTGCCAAGGATTTTTAGGCACTAAATAAAGATCTTTGTAAAAATTATTGTTCATGAAATTAAAAGTATCCTTTTTCCTGGGAAGCTCTCACTGCTAGAGTACCTCATGCTGATTCCCTGATTTATATTGAAACCATTCATTCGTGTGTGTGTGTGTGTGTGTGTGTGTGTGTGTGTGTGTCACCAGTAAGTAATCCCAACATTGCAGAATGACTTGGCTTTTCTTATATGGCCACACTATTTAGTATTATTTCATAGTATGTTTCAAATCTTAAAATTGTTTGTCCCTTTGGCCAGATGGTTTATCAAGCCAGCCAAAATGACAAGCTCTTCAGTGCTGCTGGATCCCTTCTTTCTGCAAAGATGAAACTCAGAAGACATAAACCTCAAAGGACACAGCAACTAGATTTGAAAAATCTTAAGGAACCACTACCAAAATGTAACAGCCTCTTGAAATATAGTCATTACTGCATCGTTGCTTTTCATTTTTATTCCCCCCTATATTAAGGAGACTGAGATAGTCATTACTGCATCGTTGCTTTTCATTTTTATTCCCCGCTATAGTAAGGAGACTGCAGTGCACTTAAAACTGGAAACACATCCAGGCACAGCCAACACACATTACACGTTACAGTTACTTATCCGAATTCTGTAACCTTAACATCACAAACACATTTCTACAATAATTGCCACACTGCAATATAAGCACAAAAAAAATCTCTAGTTGTAAAGGACAAAACTATATGCTTCTCTGAGCTTTCAAAGTGTATTGCTTTAAAAATTAAATAAAAAGTTTCTGCAATTCAACTTTAAATTACCCACGTTGCTAACTTCCATGCAGAGTCATCACAAGAAGGAATTCTGCCTGAAGTTGGTAGCAATAACAGAAATACAAGTTGGAAGCAGATTTTTAAATCAAGTGTAATTATATGGTGCTGTTAAGGTGCCATTTTCTTAGAAGAGCAACTCTGTGTCCCGACTTTTCTGGGTTTGTCCTGACTTTAAATGCCCCTGACCCATTGCCACGTTTTTTTATTCAGACAAAGTATTCCACTATTTTGTTGTTTTTGTTTGTTCCCGAGATGTTAGCATACAATTCAATTTAATAAAAAATGGCACAGCAGTTCTTTGAAAAAAACAAAAGTCGGCATCACCGTCCCAACTTGTCTTTATAGAAACTGCAGTTTTCTACAGTCTATTTCACTAAATCTGCAGGACCTCTAGATAACACTGTTTCCGGGCTCAAGTAGGAATTGTTTTTACTTCACCTTCACAAAATCCTCATCTTTTTTATGCACTTTGAGTACCCCAAGTGGGTTGGTAATTATACAATCTTAATTGAAGGGCTAAAGATGAAATAACCATTGTTTCTCATCTCCAACTCCAATTTTCTAGAAAAATATTTTAAGTCTTCAATTTATAGGTACACAAAATAAGCAAACAAGATACAGATAGTTCTAATTTCTCCTATCTTTAATTTTGAAATGAATCGGATCTTTACGGCAATGAAAATGAATAGAAAAATGTTTGCTATTGTGCTATGAAAGAAAAGAAAAACTAGTCCTTGACCATTCATAACAAAAGATCATTACTTGCTACTGAAATTGACATTGGATTGAACAGTAGAAGTTTGGAAGTAAAATAATTTTGCTACTCTTTCTATATCTTAGCAGTTCAAAAACACGCTAGAAAAATCATGTACTTTTTTTTTATCTCCCTAATAACACACACCACTTGGGGTGGATTGTGCACAACTCCTACTGTGCCACAATGTGGATTTTCCCTTCTTCAAATGAAAATCTAAAGAAATAAACTCTGAAAAGGATAGATTGTTCCCCCTTCCAGTCTCAGATCAATGAAATATTTTGAGCGAACCATTTTCTGATCACAAAATTCAATTCCAACTTGTTTAAGAAAAACCAAGAAACAGTTATTTTAAAGAAAACATTCTATTATTAAAAGTTAGCCAAGACTAATAAGACCTCAAAAAATGAGCATATTTCAAATACTTTTGTTCTCTTCAATAGTTGCATGAGTTTTTTTTTTTTCCAGGAAAATGTGCAAATAGCAAGGTTACCTGGGTTTGCTGGTCACTTCTAATGTTTGGACTCTTGAAGATGGTGAGTTTTGCTAATGATGCGCGGCTGTTTAAGAACCGGGCTGCTTTCTGGCAATCACTCTTTGTGTGCCATCTTTTATAAAGGTGCTTCTTGTTGCTAAGAGATCAGTTGCTTAGAGACCAAATCATTAAAAAAAATATATATGTCCGGGGCCAACGTAAATTATAACCAAATTGTGTCATTTCAGTTCACCCTCTGAACGTTTGGCTTTTGTAATAGATTGTAGCGTACCAAGAGAAGCCAATTACTAATCACAAAGAGAAAACTGACCACGAGGAGGGGAAAAGATCTGTGCGTACTCTCTCATGGACAGAGAGTAATGCCACAGGCTCCCTTTGATGGAGTTACAGTCGCTAGGCTCTCTGTAACTTTGGCTCCTCCTGGGGGGTCCTAGACAGGTGCTGTGAATACAGATTTACACACACACACACACACACACACACACACACACACACACACACCTGTGCCAGGCAAACTTGAGTGCAGTTTGGAATGTGAACATATGTGGGAATTTTGGAGCTACTTTGGTATTTTCAAAGGAAAATTAAGAGGGAAAAGGTATGCTTAGAAAAGATGTAAGCTGGAAATCTGAAAGGATCTTAGCTTTGGGCTACATGTTTTTAGATTGTCACTGCTTTGGCTCCAGGTGTGTGTGTGCGCTGTGAATAAGGGTTGTGCTTGGATGGATTAAAAATTGTTCTACCTTTTGTCTTCTCCCCTGCATTCAAATAGAGCATATTCAAGGGACAGATACAGATACAATTGGTTAAGTAGGAAGCTTTGGCTTTGGGGGTTTCAATCTCCCGCTTTGTGACTCTGCCCATTGAGTACCTCTCTTCAAATTAACTTTCCACTAAAAGCTACCCATCCTAGAACATTCACATTTTAGCAATACCATGTATTTTATAAAAGAAACAAACAAATTCTTTTATATTCAAAGGAATGGGCATATTCCAAGCTTCTTAGGTAGGATGGGAGGTGCTTGCAACAGAATAAAGCTAGACAGCCAGTACTATTTAGCTGCATACAGGACTCCCTCCTACATCTCTTCTTTTTCTAACTTCCTCCATCCTTCAAGGTCTGCTCTTTTTTAAATTCATCTTAGGTGAGAAGAAAGCAAGCAAATATGAGACCAAAGACTTGGAGCTGACATTAAGGGTGGAAAAAACGTCTCGAGTGAGAAATATTACCAGTCTCTGAAGGGTTTGCCATTGTAGAAAACTTCCTGCCTTGGATTGAGGAGGAAAGCATCTAGTGATGAGGAGAAGGTGAAGGAGGCCAGAGCCAAAGGGGGTGACAGTCCTGGGTACAAAGTCCAGCTCCAGTTCACCCTTCAGCTCTGTCCACTTTAGATCATCATTATCCCATCACTAATCCACAAAGTAAATGAAAGACCTGCAACCATTTCAATTTATTTAGCTTGAGACATATTCTAGTTTGTAAAAAAAAAGTGGGGGGGGAGAAGAAAAAGAAAAAAATCATACCCTGTGAAAATGGGATGCAACTAACACTTAGCAGAAATTAATTACAAGAGGAAATGAATCACTGACTTTCCCCAACCTGAGCTATGAGTGCAAATGGACACAGAGAATTTGAGCATCACAGAATCAGCTCCGGATGCCAACCAAAAAGACATTTCCTCTTAAGTTGTCTGTCGTTCTTCTAATCCCCACAACTTCTCTCTGCTGCTTATATTTTGGGAGAGAACTGAAAGCAGAAAGGGAAGAATCAGAAAAAGACAAGGGAAGTTTAAATTTATCAACATAATCAGTGCCAAGAAAGTGTTGGTGAAACAACGAGAGGGGGGCAAGAAGAGGCAAAGGAGCAAAGAGGGTGGGATCCTGGGCGTATATTCCTTGAAGGCAGAAAACACCTTAGACTTCTCTTTCCACAGGTCCCGGCATTTTGCACAGGGCTTTTGCATTTAGAACACAATGAAATGTTTTGGTTACAGTGTAAGTCACAGGGAAAAGGAGAGAGAAGAGGCAGATCTGATGGGGTTGAACTCTTCCTTGGCCCTAGACCCCATCTGACTGGTTCCTCCATAGAAGCAGGCTCTGCAGAGACATTTGTGCTTTGGACCTAGGTCTAAAAACACAACCCTATGCTTCTTATCCATCCTTCCTGGTTCCTCCATTCTTTTGGCTCTGATTCAACTGTCCACCTACCTGATGGACATTTCTTTGGAATCTTAGAGCTTCTGTCTCTAGGGAATGAGATGCCACGCCTGCCTCCGGGCCACTTTCTACCTAATGGGATGTGATTCAGGTAGCCTTCTGTAGAGTAGTATTTGTCAGACTCCATGATTTCATCTGCCTGGGTAGAAACAGGGAGTTGCAATGGCCAATGAAGGACCCATCTGGCTTTTGGCATTCAGTGTGGCTAAAGGAAACAAGCTTGGACCCATGAGGGCTCTACCTGCAAATGTCCAAACTTGAGGCTCTGAAATAAATTCTTAGCACAGATAGAACTATACAAGGGGTGTGTTTCTGTGTCATTTTGGGTCCTGCAGTGTGGCAGGCCACTTGTCCACAGGTAACTGGACCACAGAGCCCCTACACCCTGATTCCACCGCTGCTGTGAAGCTGCCCAGCCATATGAGCTGGATCTCCCAGCCTCAGGGATGGGGGAACTGTTCTGTATTCCAGGGAACCCAGGACAGTGACACCTGCCTCCAGATCAAGGAGAAGGTACGTGGAGAGCCTTTGAGCTCAAAGGCAACTTCTTTAGTAGAAGTGACTGTCACTACAGATGCCTCTCACTGGGGAAGCCAGTGTCCCCTGATGTCATCCCCAACTGAGTGTCCAGAAATCCTGCCCAACTGCCAGTAATTTCCCCCCAGGACATGGCCTCTCCTGGCTGACAACCCAACAGACAGACACCATTTCCAGGAAGGCTCACACCGCCCCCTTCATTAGCTCTTAAGAAGGTAGGAAGATCCATTCCTCCCTGGGAAGGTTCTAGTGTAGTGACCACAACTCTCTAATCCTTTCTCCAGAAAACTGTTCCCAGAAGACACCAAATGGCCTAAAGAGAAACTTGACCTACTAAGAAAGAATGGAGACGGCTTCAAATGTTTGGGGCACTCTCCAAAGGTTCCTAGAGCAGCAGGTAGAAGCTTAGTCACTACCATACCAGGCATCTTGTCCCAAGCTTTTTTGCCTAACTCGACACCTTGTGCTGGGCAGAAACCTATCCAGAGAGGCTAGAGTGGGTCTGGGTGTGGAGGCGCAGGAGTGTGGGGTTCCTATGTCAGTGAAGTCACATGTAACCACATCAGCCCATCAACTACCAGTAAAGAGGATTTGAGCAGAGGGGGCAGCAAAGCCCAGCCACCTCAAGTTCAATAAGCAGCTGTCTGGGAGGGAGCCTGTTTTCCCAGGGGACAGCCACTGGTGCTAACCAGAAGAACTGAAACCAAGCTCCCCTCCTGTGCTGGCACCTCTCTAGGCTCTGAAAAATCTTTGCGGCTGCCCTCAGAGACCTCTGACATGCTAAGACCCAAGTTACAGAGGCCGAGGTCCATAAGGAGCAGACCTCAAGACACATGGTAGAGTTGCCTTCTCTGACTTCACCCTTTTTCCAGTCTCACCTCAGCCTTAGAGCAGATGGAGCTCTCAGGACACCACACTTCATACACTCTTTTTGAGCACTGGTCACCACAGCCCTACTCAGAAAAAGACCTCTTATCACTGTACTCTCCCATCCAGATGGGCATCCCAGCTATCTAGGACACACCTGTCTCTATATACCCACCCACCAGTTCTCCAAAAATCATCTCAAGAGTAAGGCCAGATGATATACCTTGGGTCCTTGGGAAATATTTTCCCTCCCCTCACAATGAGCCTAATCAACCACCCAGGAGAATAATCTGTAACAACTCTGCCCCTTCTCTCCTGCTGAACACCTACCTCCTCTTCCCTTCTTTCCTTCTCCATTTCCACCCCTACCACAGAAAATATGTATTTTACCCCAACAAAATCTCCCAAAGCTCTGGTCACAGTAATACTCTGGCAGTCAGCCTACCATTGGGAAGTGATTGCAACCCTCTTCCAGGAAGACCTCTGAGACCCTCCCCATCCCAAGCCCCCGACACGTCAAAGACCACAGTGAAGAATACACCAACCACCAACCACCAGAGCTTCTCTAGAACACGTGTCCAACTTATCATGTTACCAGACATTCAAGGCAGGAAGCTCTTGTACTGCAATCTATGTGATGATTAATATAACAAAAGATCAGTCTAATAAGTGCCCTGACAGTCCAATTTCACCACTTTCTTGGAGAAAGAACCACGGTGTTCTCATAGTGTTTGGCTCTGATTGACCCTTTTCACAGCTGGTAATTTACATCTAGTTACTGTCTGATGAGTCTCAGGTAATCATCTGCAAGGAGTCAACTTGGGGAGAAAAGACAGGAGAAGGGGTGGGAAATAGGTGGTAGTGAGGGAATTACAGGAGGAAATAGAAACCAAACATCTTAAACTTACAAAAAATTTGTCCCCAAATGATGTATACATTACTATCCACACAAATTTTACAGGAATCCACCAACTCTAGTATCTTCTAATCCTCAAGAAAAAAAAAACTGAGGAAAATCACTAATTGTAACACAATTGTAAGCCAAAAATTGTGTCCTAACAAAGTTCAGTTAAAAGAGGCAAAATTCCCACTTGTAAATCAAATTTATCTCCATTCTCTTTTTTCTTGACTTATGCAGTCTACCTATAACTGTCTCCCTTCTCTCTCTCTATCTGCTTGTCCCCCCTGCCATCTCTCATTTGCCAATAAGCATCCTCCCCACTTCTACCTCCTCCATACAATATTGTTCAAGCTTGGGCCAGTGCACATCTTTAAATGAGATGGGTTAAAATCAATTCCAAGTGCCAGTAAACTGCTCTGTCTTTCTTTAAATACTTGCTTGTCCACCCCGCATCAGGACGGTTGATTCCTATGTGAACCACAATTTCCAGCCAGCAGGGTACAAAGTGCTTATTTAATTTAGCACATTGAGTGCAGTTCAAAGCCAAGTATGTCCTGACTACTAGACATGTTCAAAGCCCACTGTCCTTGGACAGCAAAAAAAGGGAATTCTCCTTTGGGACAGCAAAGGCCCTCCCACCATGAGTTAAGATGATACCACCTTCTTGACTGCACTCAGGGGTCCCCCCAGCTATTTTCATTATGCAGACTTACTGATTTGTAAGTCTGATTTGGAAGGCTGATAAAAATCACACAGAAGGAAACAAAAGGCAGAGCTCCATGCCCAGGAGAAGCACTGTCTTACATACAGAAGTTGCCCCTTACCCCAGGACATGGTAAGAGAGGCCAGACCTGGCAGATTCAGAATACAACCACAGGAAAGTCTCTAAAGGGGACAGGAGGTGCCCTGCCAACTTTGCTGAGGCTCATTCGAGCAGAAAGAGCTATAGCTATATCCCTCCCAACATTCTAATCCCTGGGAAGGCACCAGCAGAGGGCAGGATCAGCCAAAGTGGGGGTGGCCACCATGCGTTCCACATATACATTACTTATCCAAATGACACTCTCCACACATAGGGATGAACTCCAAACTAAAAGTGGACCTTTGAGAATTAGCTAGAAAATGTATCAAGGCTTTCCCTCCTTACGTATCCATCCTGTCCCTCCCAGCAGCCCTCCGCCAATCACCACTATATCAAAATAATGAAAAATATATCTTTGAGGAATAAAAAAAAAATAAAAGAGACTCATTAGCCAAAAGAGGAAGAAGGCCAAAGACTGTCCTGCAGTCAGGACAATTGTTTCCAAGAGGCAGTGCTAACACAATGGGTCCCTTGATTGGGGGGTGGGGGTAGGGGGTTGGGGGCTGTTCTTCTCTGGCAAATCAGGGCAGGTCTTGCTTTGAAGATGCCAGAAAGCTGAGTCCACTTGAACTTGAAGTGTCTCTGTACCATGCAGGCCGTGTCAGATTCTCTGTGTGTCCCTTCCTTGAAGATGTCATGAGCCTCCTCAGGATATTCAGGCAGCTGCAGCTGACATTTGTACCACTGTTCTTCAGAAGGTAGCCTGTTCCTGCAGGCAGTCCAGCTCAACCTTGTCTGGGGGGGCCAGACCTTCTTCCCTAACTCCGCCCTGGCCAGGTCAGGTCTTCACCCGACTCTCAAATGCCCTGCCTTCCCTCTCTCCCTCCAGTTGTCCAGTCAAAATCCCCAAAGCAATTCTTAAACTCACTCCTGGTTTTCTTCAAGGAACTGGAGCTAAATGAAGCAGAAGCCACCCCAGCCTCTCATGTCCCATCCAGAGTGGTTCCGCACACTTGTATTCCAATTTCCTTCTGGTATTGTCAAAAGAGAAATGGAAGGTGAGCTATATGCAGGTTGGAGCTTGAGGTTGTTCTGAAATGGAGCCATTGCTATAAAACTAGAGTTTCTGGTTAATTTTTAGGAGAAGGTGGTAGATGTCTCTGACAACCAGGTATGCTGAATTGTCTGGAACAATCCTACTTTCTGTGGCGTTTTATTCTTTTCGATGAAGGCCATTTTTACATTTCAAATGCCTTGTTAGACATTAGAGAAAATTCCAAAAACATTTGGAAAGAATTCCCTTTCAATACTGAAAGCTGATTATTTTGGCAGCTAAATCTGTGTGCATCTTGCAAGTAAATTGCAGGTGGACTGTTAAAAAGTTCAATGCCCCAGGAGAATTGTCCATGGATGACTAAATCCAGTATACATAGCTAATGGATTACTGGTGTAAAATGGAAGCTGCTTTCATTCACTAATTTAAAAGTACCACAAATGGTACTAAGCATCTTAAGGCATTTGCGTCTATTTCCCCATCTATTTCCCCCCAAAAAAAAAAAAAATCCTCGAACCTCTCAAGAGTAAGGACCATGTCTTACTCATCTTCCTATCCCTGGCCTGTGGATGCCTGTGGTACTCAGCAGTTCTGCAGTGACTATAGAAGGAGTGAACTGAGTGCTTACCCTCGGCCTTCTGTCACCAGCCCTCCTGTCCCTGGCTCTCCTCAGGTTCCCATAGCTGAGTTATTGGCATTGAGCTCACTCAATCCTGCCACATTCCCAGACCACATGTGTCCTGAAACAGAAGTTCTTATTCAAGTAGCCTCAGCTCTGCCTACAGTCCAAAATGTGGCACCTACTCAAAGCCCACTCCCAGTAGTCTAATTTGGAGCCTGGTACCCCAGAGCTGGCCACTAGTGTTCTACAACTCTTACTGGGTCACAGAGTCTCCACAGTCTCACAAGGCTTGGGGTTTGCTTCTGAAATCTGGAGTCTTGCACCTAGAGTTCATCTGAGCTAGGCTTTCTCTTTCCTAGATGAGCTGTCTAGTAAGTACTCCAGCTCTGTCCTCACCATCAGCATGCTTCTGTGGCCCACTATGGAGGAAGTGTCCTCTCGTCCTGTTAGTCTCCTTCTTCACTCTTATTTCCCACTGGCCCTCTGTCTCCACTCTTTTGGAAACAGAAGCCCTGATCTGGACCCCTGACCCTGCCGACTCCCTATTAAATGCAGACTATCCTCAGTCGTGACATCTACCTCTCTGCCCTGGACCCGGGCTCTGCTTTGCACCTTGGGTAAGACCACCCCCTTCACTCCTTGTATTGACTATTTGTTTAAGTCAAGATGGGTGATTGCTGTGTCCTTTGCCCTTCCAGCTGGCCATGGGCTTAGCATCTGGCCCACTATTGGGGAGAGGGCCCTGCCATCACTCAGTATTCTTTGGCAACCTTCAATGCAACCAAAGTATCTGCAGTAAGATGGTGATACCACCACTCCCAGATGCTTGTATTCCAGCTTCCTTCTGGCACTGTCAAGAGAAATTAAAGGTGAACTATGTGTACATTGTTCTGAAATGCTACAGAACTAGGGGTTTGGGTTAATTACACTTTTTGCAAAAGAGGGTGGCAGATACATGTCTCTGACAACCAGATATGTCAAATTATTTGGGATAATCCAACTTTCTGTGACATTTTATTCCTTTTGATGAGGGCCATTTATAGTTCCAATGCTTTGTTTGGAGTTACCTCAAAATTCCAAAAACTTTTTTTAAAAAGAATTCCTTTTCAAAAATCATACATTTGGGGAAAACCAACTGAGCCACTGCTTAAGCAATTCCTGGGACAATTCTGGGCATATAGCAGCTCTCCCACCTCCTGCCCTGGGTTTCACGTTCCAAGAGTCATGCTCTCCTCAACAGGGACATGATCCTGTCTCTGCTTGTCATCATTCTGCTTTCTTTCATGAGAGGCTGCAAACCACCGTGCTGCTTCAGGTCATGTGGGTCCTTCTGGCACATTTAGCAATGCTTTGGTGGCAGGGGTTTGTCTACAGGGCTCTCTTCTCTCACTGTGCCCCCATCTCTCCCCATTCTCCTTCAGCCAGCCAAGTTTCCTGGGCATCCATCCTGTCCCTGCCCTTAGCTGGAAAACTTTACTGAGTCTTTCATCTCTTCTTGTAAACAGGAGGCAACCCTGTTACCTTCTCAAGAGCTATTTACACAGCTTGGCCCATGGAAGGAATTTTTAGCATTTAAAAAGTAGAGGCCTGAGAGGGACTGGGTTAAAGTGGGAGGTGCTGGGGAAGGAGTTCTCTTCTAGCTCCCCAATATCCTACACAACATTCATTCTGCCAGACCCAGCAGAGGCTGGCCAGGGTTGAGACTGAACAGCCCTGACCCTCCTCCATCATGCCCTTGCTCACCACTGAATGGCAAGCCTACTGCTGAGTGAGCGGAGGGTGCTCAGCAGGCCTGAGCCTGAGGTCGAGTTGCAAAACCACCTGTTGAATGCCTTGGCCTCACCTGGCTGGTCCTAGCTTCGCTGAGCCCACATTCCCCTCATTTCTCAGAGATTCTATTCACTTTAGGTTCCTGCTCAGTTTCCCAGGAACCTGGAAATGAGGCAATGTGTTTCCCTTTGCACAGTGCCTGGCACATAGTAAGCACTCAGTAAATGTTAGCTATTAAAAATAGGAATAAATCCAGAATGGGACCCAGGGGAGGCTTGCATAGAAGCTGCTAGGAGTAGACAAAGAGCCCAGATGGTAGTGACCAGCTAAATTCTCAGCACATGGATCACTGCGCGCTTGATATTTCTAAACAAAGGGAAGTTTCAATTCTTTTGAGAAGAAAAAGAGTGCCTTCTGGCCAAATTACAAGAGTCCCTTATTATTCCTAAATCCCCAAGAGACTGAGAAAGGTTTTCTACACACAACTTTCTACTGCCTGAGATGGAGACTTACAACCAAAGCACCACCCAATCTGTCTTTTCTCTTGGCTGCGCAGTTTTCAGTTGGCCAGGTAATGAAGAGAACTTTTGTAGGATCTGGCATCTTCTGTGGAAAGAGGCGAGTCTAGGGACTTCATGCCAATTAAGTAAGCACTCTTTGAAAGTTTACGTGCCTAAAGCTAGGAAACAGAGATTAATAGTTGAGTATCCACCCTCAGAGTCAAGAATTAACCCTGCTTCTGAAAGCCCAGGACCACTGAACTGCCTTCTATACTCTCCACCTCCCCCTTGTCATGTATTGCTCAGCACATAGAGGTAAGAATTTTGTCTCCCTTTTCCAAGACTCTCTGGATTTCCAGTCCTTGGCTGGGGCATATGCTTTGATCCTCTGCATAGGACTTCCCATGCCCTTTGCCCTAAGAGCTAGAGCCGGGTGCCTAGGTACCCGTGAAGCTCCACTTACTTTTGAGTATCACAAGGACCCAAAAGCCTCACCCCAGCCTCTGGATTAGTTACCTTTGTATAGGACACTGGTCGCCCTGGCCACCTCACCCCTGAAGTTCCTTATCACCATGGTTCCAGCATGCCTTGGGATTAAACCAACCTAAATTTGGCTGAAAACTTAAGTTTGAGGCAGATTATAAAAACAAACAAAAAAATGACAAAATTCCAAAAACCCTTAAAAATAAAGATATGGAATGGGCAGAACCACTGGAGGTTTTGAGCAGGGAAAGAATATGATCAGAACTGTGCTTCAGGCATTGGTGGTATGCAGAGTCGACTGGATAGGTGGGCAGAGAGGCAGGGAAGCAGGTTATGTGGACCCAGGTAACTTCCCTTCAAGATGGAAAGGAAGGACCAATGTGAGAAGTGTTTCTGAAGAACTGACATGGATCTGGGGGAAGTTGTAAGGAGAGGGAAAACACATTATTAAACAATGAGACATTTCTAAGCTCACTTTAGAGGGCAAATGTTCATTTCTAATATGAAATAGGGAGGGAAGCAGCACTTAATAAGTGCTTATTAAATAACAATGAGCATTGGTGGCCTTCATGCAAAATGAGAAAAAAGTACCTTGCTTCAAAGGCTACACAGAGGAGTGCAGAACCAGGATCCCAACCTATGTGTGGTGCCCAAGTCTAAAACATTTCTGTAGGAGGAGCAAAATACAAGGGGAAGATGATGGCTTTGAACCCATGTTGAGGGGCTGCCAGCCAGCATTTAGAAACGTGTGCATAGAGGGCAGGACCAGAAGGTACAAATCTGGGTATCAGCTGCAGAACCATTATTATGATGGGAAACCCCAGAAGTGAGTCAAATCTCCAACACAGTAGACAGACATTGGGGGACAAAGTTCTGACTACAGCCCCAAGGGATGCCCGAGGCTTAAGAGCTAATGAAGGAGCAGAAAGAGGGCCATAAGAGTACAAGAAAAACCAGGAGGTGGTCATTTAACTGTTATCCAAAGAGGGCAATGAGAAAAAAAGAAGGAGAACCTATCAGCCTACAACACTTCACACTGACAAATAGGTTTTATAAACAAGAAAAGGCCAGGGTCTTCAGCAATTGGAAACACTGGTTCTCATCAATGTGATTCAGTCAGATGGTGGGGAGAGAAGCTATTGAGACAGCAAGTGTGGACTCTTCTTTCAAGACATTTGGCAATAAAAGAATGAGGGAAGGGTAGAGAAAAGTGGGAGAGGGACAGAGGAAATTTCTTTTGAATTAGTGTAAAAACCAAGCTGTGTCATCCTAAGTTACTCAGCTCAATCTGCTCAATGCTCCATGGAACAATCATCCTCAACCACAGTATCTGTCAGCCCTGGATTGACCACACTCCGGTGGCAACAATTTTATAACGTCTTCCTTTTGACCTCAACCCCTTGGAGATAGTGATTTGACAAGCATCACCGGCCTATAGAGCAATTTCCCTTCAATTTGTAGCTAGCATCTTGGAGATCATCTGGTCTGCCCTTGAGGCCCAGGCTGCCCTGGAAATGGCTCAGCGTGATGGCAAAGGGTCTTGTAGAGTCAAGGCCTAAGAAAAGCCTTGAGCACTTTCATCAACTAGCAAATCATACCTAACTTTCATGGATTTACTCTGTCATTTGTCCCATTCTTCAGACCCTGAAGTGGGAAAGGGGCTGTCTTGGAGTAACAGTGTTAAATCCAAGGAGAAAGTCACTCTCCACTTAGGGCCACCAGGTCCTCTGGCTGGCTGGCCAAGACAGCTGAGACCCTACCCCTGCCCTTTTGCCAGGCTTCGTGTCCATCCAGATGGGACACCTTTTTCTAAATTGCACAAAGGAGCATGGGCTCATGGGGATCCTCCTACACATTTGCATTGGGAGAGAAGGGGTCCCCATTAATATGTGTTGAAAGCAGCTTTCTCCTCAAGAGAAGCCATTTTCTCCAACTGAGGCCCTTTGATGGACATAAACCTGATCCCCAGGCTCCAGCGCTCTGTTTTCTGCTTGGCACATGCCCAGAGAGTTTGGACTGAGTCCTCCACTGGCCATGGTCTTGGGAAGAAAAGGAAGTACCGGATAAAACAGGGAAAGTTGCCGAGACATCTGCTCAGTTTCAGGAACAAGCCTTAGGAGTTTAATGCTTAGTGCAAAATATTTTCAATTGTGGAATTTGCACAGATTATTTTAAACACAATATTAGCAAGTCTGAGCCCAAAAACCACTTGAATGAACCACACTATAAGAGGTTAAAGCATTTGGAAACTTATTTTTAAATGGAACTGCATTTAGTCAAGAACCACTTGTGTAGGATACTTCTTCAAATCAAATATTGTTGCCATTTGGCAGAGAAAATGTGCTTTAATTCCTTGATGCCAAAGAATGTCTGATACATTGTATAATGAAACTAGAATAATTGAGCTACTTGTTCATTACAAAGATCTCTAGCTGAATACTTAAAATTCTTCAGCAGCTGAGTGGGCTTGAAGTGAATTAACAACCCTCTTTTTTAAAAAATATAATAATTTTGAGGTAGGACACAAATTTTACAATAGAATTTTTGTGAAGAGCTGCTGAATGCTTTTTACTCCAGGAAGGATCGCACATTATCCTTTGTTAATGCGGGTGATTCAGGAGGACAAGTAAAATGTTGGCCAGTCTGGCTCTGGCCACATTTCTCTGTCTTGAGGATTTTCCATTATGTACCCTGACCTCTTGCCCCTCTCCTTTGGAGCTCCTGCCAGATTACCTCGCCTAGCTGTAAGGGAAACACCTATTGTCCCAGGTCTTACAAGTCCAGTGAAGACCGAGACCATTCTCCATTAACATCCCAGCCCTCAAAGCCTGCCACAGAGTACTCCACCCAGAGGCTCCTGGGAGGCACGGCTATTGGGTAGAGAAAACTAGAGTCAGGCATGAGACTGTGGAATAAAAACGAGAAAACCAAGTCCAAACTCAGAAAGACAGACGCCTTCTTCCACCCGGCTTGGACATTGCTGAGGCACAGTCCCATCTGCATCTTCTGGGAAGATTAAGTGAAAGGCATGTCAAGCCAGGGTCCTCTCCTCCCTCCTTGACTAGCTGTGGGAAAGCGGGGCCAAGCCTTCCCATTACAAAACTGTTTGGGGAGTGGAGAGAAGAGTGAGAAAAGAGAGGAGTGACACAGTCAAACATGGCTAGACCAAGAAAGGCAGGCAGAAGAATGTTGCCCAGAGCACATCGCATGGTTAGAGACCACAGTCAGGTCCCAGACAGGTTTTCAGAAGTCACTTGTCCATTGCTTAGCTGTTTGCAGAGAGGGGAAGCAGGGAGGCAAGAGGGGCTGGGGCCTTGGACAAAGAGGCCCCAGAGGCAGAGGTGGCCATGGAGGGGAGAGCGGAAGGGGACAGCAGCTAAGGGAGGCCTCTAGTTCAGGCTGGGGCTGGGTTAGGGGAGCATTTTTTTTTTTGCAGCAACCCTCTGGACAGAGTCTATGGTAGAAGGGGCCTTGAGAGAAAGAATCTGAGGAGCAGGGGGAAAGTACATTCTTCCTCTGAGATTGGGAGGAAATAGAAAAAAAAATGAATGTAGATTTGACAGGCTTTTGTGAATATCCCTCTCCCAACTCAAGATGACTCCTGGGATATGACAGAGCCCATCACCATAGCTTCTTTATATTGAGGGCTAGTCCCTGTAAAGAACAAATGGGCAGTAGTGTGGACCTTCATCAGATGACATGGTCACCTCTAAACTGGTGATCCCCAGTGTCAATCCATGCATAAGTATCCATATTCAATGTAAAGGGCTTTCCTCTACACTTAAATTATATCCTCCTCATTTTTTGGGGTGGGGAGGTATCAAAAAATGCTTTTTGCCAACCATGAAACAATGATGGTAGATCAGAGTTTGTGGTTTTTGCCTCTATGTCTTTACCTAGCAAAATTTTAAAATGGTATCTCTTGTGTGTCCCCCACTCTACCACCAATACCATTTACCTTTTATATTCCTGTTTGTAAAAGTAATTATTGGAGAGCCATTATTAAGAAATTAAGGTTTGTGCTTCTCCAAAATACACTTAAAAAAACAATTTTTTTAAAGTTAATTTTGAACACCCAAGGAAAGACAATTCTGGTCGGATGCTCCTATGAGGATTGATTGACTTCATCCCAGGATATCAGCTGGGCTGTGAATTGTCTTCTGTGAGGTGCAGCTCAAAGATGAGCAGAAAACCATAACTTTTTGACCCAACTGTTTCCAAAAGGACCAAGTCATGACTTTTGCGTGACCCTGTCTTCATAAACACCAATGAAAAGGTTTGGGGGGAGAGGTGAGCTCGTGCAACTCTGGGACCCCCAGAAGTTTTGACCTGGAAGAACTTTAGAACTCAGCCTTTCTGAGGCCATCTTGATGGGAACAGATTTACCCAAAGACACACAACCAACTGGCAGCAGAACCAAGAGAGAAAAGCCTGGTCTCCCAACACCATAACCATCCCTCTTCCCATCTCTGACATGTCCTAGCTCAGGAATAGGCCATCCCCCTTCTCCTCAACAGACAAGCCTCAAGCTAAACTATGATGGCCTTGGCTCAGCATGCTAGGCCTAGAGAGGCAAAGCGGCATCTCTTCCATTATAATGATAGTTGTTTGCTTTAAATGTTCAAAGCCTTTCTGATGGTCTGACTCAGAGCTGCTCCAGCCTCTCAGCCCCCTCTCCAAGAGGGGCTTTTCTTCCAATGACTCAGGAGTCAGTTCCACAGCCTAGGCTCTTGTAGTGTACCTCAGTCTCCACGATTTCCAAGAGGCTTTCCTGCAAACATTCCCACTGCTCTGTTCCCTCCTCCCTCGTCCTCCCTGTTACATACATACCCCCAGGGGTGGCATCTTGTCACTAGCGAACTGCACCTGGTGTGAGCTCTATTTCTCCTGTGGGCACTAAATTTCTCATAGTAGTCTTTGAGGCTGAAGGAACATGAATTACAAAAACACTTCTAGGGCTGGAGGGGACCTAGTCTCATGACCTTACAATGTGACTGTAGGGACATTATAAAGGGCACTGTGAGGGCATTAGAATAGGGGAGAATGTGGACCACTCTGAGGAACAGGGGAAGATCCAGGAAAGCTTCACAGAGAAGACGTTGGGGCTTGGCCTGGAAGCAAGAGTTAAGAGTGAGGGCCTTCTGGCTGTAGCTCCCTCCCCTTCACTAGCAACCCCAAGAGCAAAGCGGGAGAGCTGGAGAAGAGACTTGCATTAAGAGCTCAGCGGGGACTCAGCAGCTGGGCTGCAGCTACTGTGGAGGGTAGGTCAGGAAATGAATGCTCCTGCCAGGTTAAGTGATAGGCCCTCAGCTGATATTATGAACTGAGATTTTTGTCTTAGTGACATTTAAACTACTGCACACTTTGGATTTATTTTGTTAAGGGTTTGTAGAATAATTTAGTTTGATGAAGTCCATGCTATGGAAAACAAAGCATAAGAAATCAATGTTTTAACTGTTATTTTGATAACACATCTTGATAGCTCCCCACCATTTATGCCCTTGGGTATGATGAAAAGTAATGATAGAACCATTATGATGAGGCTAGAAATAGGTCATGAACCTTTGTTTTTAGAATAGCCTTTGAAACTAACAAAGGAATCCAAAAAAAAAAAAAATGTTCTATTGATCTTTGTGGGAAGAGCATCCACATGGGCATCAGGACTTGGCTCCTAACTCAAGCTCTGGCTCAGCACCAAAGCTAAGTGTCTCATCCCTAAACCACCACTCACTTGACTTCCTCATCTGTAGAAAGGAAGCAGTTGCCTATGGAGGGGAAAAATGGAATAGATGGTTTCTAAGGACTCTTCCAGCTCTGCCATAATTAGGACTAAATTCCAAAACATTCCCTTCCCTGCCCATCCATCATATTCATCATTTGCTTCTGAAACTTCAAATTCCTGCTTTCACAGGAACTCTTTAAGTCTTGGTAGCTTGTTGACTCAAAAATTTCTCAGCTGCCAATGGTCACTGTCCTGTCCCACTGCAACTGTTGCTGAAGAGGTGGCAGGGCCAGGGGAAATGAGAAAACAGAAGTTGGGGCTGGGGCGCAGAGGCACCTTGGGATAGTGGGATTGCTTCTTTTCCAAAAGTTAGAAAATGAGGTGTAAGCTGACTGCCAATGTGAGCTTCCTGCACAGCTAATGGTAAGTTGGAAAAGGAAATGAATAGGGCCAGACCGCATCTGACAGCTCTGGGTACGTTTGTAGGACCCAACAAAATTATTTTTGCCTCTCTCAATCCTCTGCCTCCAGAGAGGCAAGGGGCCATTTGCCAAGGCAGGACCTTTCCTTCTGAGGCCCCATGCATTCCTGTCCATTGTCGATGGCCTTTTCTGTCTGAAGGGCAACTGGGCATCTTGCCACCACCAGGCTTCTGTTCTGGCTCCTGGTTTACATGGTTTTCTGCTGAGCAAATAAACGCACACTTCTCCCCACCCACAAAAAGACAAAGGCAGATCATTCACAGGAGCTGCTGCCCAGCTGACAGATGTTCCAGCCTTCTTGCCCTGCAGCTGGGCATGCTGCTGACCCCAAAGGTGAAAGGCTCTGTCACCCATTCTCATCCCCCAGTTGTCCAGTGGCTACCCGGGATCATCCAAGAATTTTGATATTTGTCTTTCCTCCCCTACTTCTGCCTCCACAGCTCTTAGTGGCTTTCAGGACAGAGCTGTTCCCCAAAGTGGCCTTTGATCAGGTCAGCTGGAGGATGGGAAAGATGGGCCATGTGACCAGAGATGCTTTGCCTCAGCTGCTCAAATTCTACATCAGCAGCCCTGACTGTACCTCTGCAAAGACAAGTCCATGAGAAGCCTTTTCACATTCTTCCTCACACACACACAGAGCAATGTCATTGAGAAGTCCCTTTACAGGAATTTAATCACTGAATACACAAGTGCCAACTTTCTGGCTTATTATAACCTCGATGCTCAGCAATCTCCTATTTACTCCTAGTTCACAGCCCAGCTTTTGAAGTATAGGAAAACAACCAATCAAATGCTTGTTGAGCCAGGGGGAGGTACCTTGAGCTCCCACAGGGTACTCATGGAAGTTCTAGGGAGGTGGTAATATGTAAGACCAACCCAGAGAAGAGAAAGGATTTCACTGGGCAGATGTGGTGATGGGAGAATTTCATTGATGTAGCTGCCTCTGTGTGGAGGGAAGAGGATATGTAGAGCCAACCTGGACAGCAGGGAGTGTGGGAAACAGCAGCCCATAAAGCAGAACCACATCACCCCATGTACACTCTTCCAATTTGTCCATCACCGGGCTTGAGAGTCCTGGGAGCAATCTGAGTAAAACTCAGGCCATCTTCTTCATAGAAACCCATAGGAAGAGTTTTGAGGGGGAAGTGGCCCCTAAGGAATCCTTAAAATAGAAGTCAACTACATGACCTCAACTCAACTCCTCATCTAGGCTTCTTTGGAGTCTTCCAACATTTTTCTACATAAGTTACTGAGTGCTCTCTGCTTATACCACAAACCACAACTAACAGGAGGGCTGCAAGCAGCCTATTAGATTCTCAAAGAGGGTTAAGACTCTAATTATATCACTTCAGAGTTTTTCAACTGTTTTCATAGGATATTATTTCCAGGGGAGACAGTTTGAGTCACTCATGGGAGCGTTGAGCAAACTGATCCCTCCTTCCCTGTCCATCATCAGGACAGAGCGTTTCAGGAAGAAGACCTTAAAGGGCCTGGGCTTGCCAGAGCCTGCAGCCTGAGCAGGGCCACCACTGGCTCCTCCTCCAACCCTCTGCTGAACCAGTTCCTGCTGCCTTTCCTTCCTGCAAGCAGAGTCCATCCCCCAAAGTACATCCGTACTCTAGACCTTTCTTATCAGACCAAATGCTTGAGGATCTTTGTTCATGTGATTTTTATTGTTTAAAAAAGCATAGTAAAAAGTGCATTTCCCCTTAAGAAAACTGTCACCCTCAGAGACAGAAAAGAATCTTCGGGCATGGACTGGACTGGACACCAATATGATTGAAGGCCAGCAAATTGTGATTGGAGAATCAGCAGGAAGGAGAAAGAGGCGAAGAGAAGTGAACAGAAAGCTAAATTTAAAAAAAAAGGAAACTGTCCAGGGAAGAACATGCAGCCAGCCCAGGTTCAAGGGGAGCTGTCAGAAGAGAAATCAGATCCAAAGGAACCTGCCACATTGAGGGTTAAAGAGCTCCTTTGCTTAGACTTGGAAGGGGCATAGGAAAACTGGACTTCTGAAGCAAGCTGCTTAGAGGCAGACAGAAGCTGGAAAGACTGAACTTGGGGGGCTAAAATCCCCCAAAGGCAATTTCTCACACTGGACTTAGCCATGTGGCCCCTTGTAATTTGTCTCCTCTCTCTGATAACCTGAGATTATTTGCACCCTTCTATGGCTGTTCTTGCCCCACATGGGCAAACACTGAGCATAAAACTTGAGATGGCACAAAGTGTCCTTTCCAAATTAAGACAATTTAGCCTTCCTTGATATGACTTAACCAGAGGCAAATTTAGTTCATTTTGGATGCAGGGGCTATACCTCCAAGGCCAAAGTTCCTTCTACCAATACGTCAAGCAGAAAAGAAATGCCTCTCCTCTCCCAAGTGTTCTTAGGATCAGGAGCAGCAGGCTTAAATACTGTTTGACCTGCCTATGGCTGACCCACCATGCCTGCTCTCCCTTTCTTTTATCTGGTTGTCCCAAATATGCTGCTGCTCTCTGGCCTGAATCTCCTGAACCTCATCCTTGGATTGACTAGACCTGACTTATCTGTCACTTTCTTTTCTATAAGGTATCATTGGATCATTTGGTCTTTGCAAGGCTAGGGTGACTGCTGGCTAGTACATTCAGCCCACTGGGAATGACTAGAATCCTGAAAAAAATACTAGTTATTCTGGGACTTCAAAGTCCAAAGGGTGTGATGCTGCCCAAGGATTAAACAACAATTGTTCTTGAAAGTTGTACAAACATAAACAGTCATGATGTCTGTAATTTCCCTGCCAGAGAAAAAATTTTACAAAATCCTCTAGTAATCTCCACAAAAATGGTAGCACTACAATTCCAAAATGGCAACATAGAGAAAAAGAAATCTCAACTTCTAATGATTCTCCCTTCTTGGCCATCTTTTGGGGTTCTCACCAAGCAACCCATTGCCATCTCCTCCCTACCCAATATTACTTCCAGGCTTCCTGTTCCTCACCTCTATCTGCCCACATATTCTTCAAAATATGTGTGCACACTGGTTGCGCTGGCAGACATGAACTAAACATTGAAACTACTGCAAATTCAAGTGAACAGCCCTGAGCATATTCACTTTTTGGGGGTCTCATCTCCCATTCTACTGTGAAGGAGCATTATTCACGTGGAGGACTTGCCCAGGTCCAAAGATCTATGACTCTCTCTCTGAATCACAAACTTGTAGAATGGTGGGGCTGAGAATTAGCCAACTGCCCTCAGAGGGCACTTAGCAAATACAAGTCTGAGTGTTCAACTTTTAGCCATTACTTTCTATAAACCATGGCCTATTTTTGACTGGGCAACACTGGGGAAAGCAGGCAGAGTGTCATCCTCAGTGTCCTCTTACTACAGAAGGTGTCCAGAGCCTCCTTGGTCTCTTACCCTTCTCTAGCTTCCCCTACCCCATGCACACAGATCACAGCCTCGAAATGAAGGTGTCCAGCACCATAACCAGCAGTTCCAATATGTGCCTGTGGAACACTCCCTGTCATCTTCCAAGGTCCAACTCAAATGCGACCTCCTCTGGCCAACCTTCTTGGATGTCCAGCTTATGGTCTTTCTCTCTTCTGACGTCCCGTGACCCTTGGAATTGTCTTTGCTATGTACTTGGCACTTTTTGCCACTGGTCAATAAGTTCCTTGAGGGCAGGATCCATGTCTGATTCATCTCTGGATCCCCCATAGGGCTGAGCCCAGTAGATCCTCTCGGAGGCATGCAGAAATGACTGAGGGAGGGGTGAAGTTCTAACTAAGGTGCCACATGCCTGGCCAGGGGGTTGGGAGGAGCTCAGGCCAGGAGTCTGCCTCGTCCCTCTCCCTCTCACCCACAACCCATTCCTGAAAGACCTGTCTCTCTCACTGTCTTCAGCCAACTGTCACTGTGGAACAGAATCCTCTGGGCAGTCTTCAGCTGTTTAACAGCTTAGAATGTTGCTGCTCCCAGGAGTCTTTGCACTAAAGGGTGAAGATGAGGTAGGGCTGGGGGTTGAAAAGGGTGAGGGTAGGAACATTTGCTCCTGAAAGTCACATTATCCTGTTAGAGGATTTAGGCAGGACAGGCTGAGCAAAGGAAGAGATAGAAGGGTGGAGAGTGCTAGTTATTGATACTCCTTCAATTAGTACCTTCAGTTACTTTTCCCTTTGTCTAGTCCCATTTTAGAAAGATATATGTCCTGGCACATTGTAATAAGTAATCATTCTTATTTAATTACCATAAATTCAAGGACATAAACAGTGTAAGCATGTGAAAACACACATAATCTATTCTAAATACATGCATGCTTGGAGATACCAACCAAGTAGGAGATCTAAATGCATTAGGTTAGGCATAGACTCTAATAAGCAGTGTATGCAAGTCTCAAGGAATCCTCCCTTCTGGTGGTGGAAACAGTTTGAGCAAAGACAGGGAAGTAAAAACCAGCCAATTGCATACGTATGGGGGAATGGCTAATGACTAAAGAGATGGTCCTAAGAGACAATAATGAAGCCCACTAGATGGCCCGAGCCCATGGGAAGGGAGATAGGAGCCAAGCAGCAGAGAGACATCATAACAAATTCAACTTTGAGTTACAATATCATGTGTTGGTAGACCAGGAAGTGGAGCCTGAAGATCCACTATGCAGGTGGAAAGGTGGGGTCTGGGGCCCCTGGGAGCCAGTGAATCGTTCAAAGAAGCAAGTATAGAGGAAAAGGCAAGTTGCAAGATGTAGCAAGGAGTTGGAATGGAAAATGGGGTAATGAGGGTAGTGGTAGTAGTTCTTTCAGCCCCTCTAAGTTCACCAGTTGTGGCAAAAGCCCAGAAAGGTCAGGATGAGAGATTCATTAGAAACCAACACTGGTTCTAAAGGCAACTTCATTTAAAATAAATACTTTTGGATTTACTTGGCCATTTCAAAAATCAACATTTTTATTGTTTTCCTCCTGCTTTTGGAGATATAATGAGGGCTCCACATATATTGAGTTAAAATTTCTGCTTGGCCCTTTTCCCTGGCACTAGAATCACACAGTTTCCCCCCACCACCACCCTGCACCCTGCCCCACCCTTACCCTGCAATGCTTTCTCAGGAGTGTTATAGAAATCATTACTTTTTTCCCATTCATCTTCCTTTACCTGCCAGCCAGGTAGAAAATTGCCAAGTAAAATCATCTTGACATGGTTTGTGCTTCCCCTATTCCTAACATCCCTAAGCTAATGTTTGCTGTGAAGTTTGGAAGGAGTCAGCAATACTGGCTTTTCCAGGAATAGACCTCTCCCTGATTTTTCCAATTCAAGTCCAGTTCCAAGTCTTGTTAACAGTGGTTTTCAGTGGGTGGTGAGATTATAGAGAATGTTTATTTCTTTTATATTTTCTGTTTTTTCCAAATATTACTTCCATAGTTAATTTTTTGTTTTATTTTAAAGACAAGTAGATTAGAGATTATGGATTTGTCACTTGGAAAATCATCTAAGAGAATCCACCTATGCCACAAAATTCCCAGTGACTTGACAATAGTGCTTTTTTTTTTTTTTTTTAGGTTTCTTTCAAGACTTTTCAGACTGCATTTAAAAACAGTTCACTTGCCACCCCCACCCCTCCTTTTGGTGTGAGGAGTCACTCCAAGCATCAACTCTTCAATGTATCACAGAAAAATGTGACTCTGGATGTCTAAGAATAGAGTTGTGAGTGAGGGCATGGCCTACACCCTAAGCCTAGGAGAAACGGCCAGCAGGGAAGAAGGGAGAAAGCAGTCATCAGGTTATGTTGGTCTGGAGACCAAATGCAGCCATAGTAAACTTAACCCATGAAGTAGAAGGGGCTGCTCACTGGCCTTCAGTGCTCATCTTCACTTCCTGAGCCGGTCCAGCTGACAACCTCCTGTCTGCCCACATACTCTCTGGTGGCCTGCTTCCAACTCTTCCATTCAATGACAGTTCCTGAGTACCTAGGATGTGCTCTTGACTGTGCTTCAGTTCTGACATGACAGATGTGGAGAGGCCTTGCCCTGAAGAGACTTCGGAGCTGGGTGGAGGGGCAGCCATGCCAGCATCACAGTCAGCAGTCTGCTGGCATGGAGGCACGTGGTGAGGGAGCAAGACAGTTCCTGTGACAAAGGGGGTGACCCAGGACCCATTCTGCCAAAATATTAATCAGAAGACTGAGCCTGGTTGACCCTAGGACAGGAGGGAGACAGCTGAGGCAGACAGAATTTTAAGATGGCCCCAAACCCTGTTCCTGGTACAAACATCTCCCTCTTTATTATACATATGTATATATACATATATATCTCGTATATTATATATATATATATATCATATATTATATATATATATATATATATATATATATCACATACATATATTATATACATTGGTCCCCTGCCCTTGAGAATGGGTAGGACTTATGAATATGATACAATTTCATGCTTGCAATTATGGATTATATTACCCTTATATGGAGAAAGGACTTTTGTAGATATGATCAAGGTCCCTAATCAGTTGATTCAAATGTGACTAAAAAGGAGATTTGTTCCCTGAGTGGGCTTGACTAACCCAGCATAGTGCCCAGTACTTCCTGGAAATCAAATTGATTCAATGCATCTCCAGAGAAAGCCTTGAAGAAGCAACCTGACATGTTGTATAGAAGACCACATGATGGGGAATGTTAGTTAACCTGTAGGAGCTGGGACAAGATTCTTCGAATAAGCTGGGAACTTGGAAGAGAACCCCAAGTCTCAGAGGAGACTGTAGTCCTGACCAGCACCTTGATTTCAGCCCAAGGAGTCTCTGAGCAGAGGATCCAACCAACCCACACCTACACTCCCGGTCCACATGAGACAATGTTTTTGTTATTTTAAGCTACTGAGTTTGTGGTAATTAGTTGCTTAGCAATAGAAAACTAATACTGTAGGAAAAGAAAGGAGTAAATGTTGAGGAGGACATAAGATCTAGAGTCCTTCAAGAAGAAAGCACTCAGGCCAGCTGAATCAGTCAGGCAGAACCACTGGAACGCAAGGTCCTGCAAAGAAGCCTGCCTCTTCCTCAGTGCCTGAGCTCCCCTGGTTGGAATTAAGGCCCAAGCTTTTTCTTCATGAGAGGGGTCCTCAGGTGAGCAATGCGGGCTGCCACTCTGGGATTTTACCTACCCAACAAGAATGGTAGAGACGGGCTGAGGTTGTGGCTCAGTGGTAGAGTGCTCGCCCAGCACGTGCAAGGCCCTGGGTTTGATCCTCAGCACCACATAAAAATAAATAAAGGTATTGTGTCAACTACAACTAAAAAAGATTTACTTAAAAAAATGGTGGAGAGAATGGAATCCAGAACGAGATGAAATGTACATGCTGGGGAGGCCCCAGAAGGGTGTCTCAAAGGCAATGCTTCACTTCTATCCCAGGAAACTTGGAATTTTAGAATTTTGTTGTTTTTAAAACTTTCCTTCATTTTGTTGCTTGCTCCAAAAGCCACAAAACAAGCTCTCTCATGTTGCATTTAGGTTCTTTCAGAATGTTGAAAAAAACAAAAGCATAGCAAATTTATTTTTCCCTAAGAAGAGTCAATATTTGGCTCTTCTTTCCTTCCTTCCTTTTAAAATTGTTTTGGAAGGGACATAACAGGGAAGAGAAATGTTTGGGAAAAGCAACCCACAGTGGAAGGTTTTGATCGCTGAGTCTAGACCTTTCCATGATTGGTAGTATTTGGTTTTAATTGGTGGCAGAGAACCCAATGAGAGTTTATGGCAAAAAGTAACTTAAAAAAAAAAACCAGCTAGGGCAGGGCAGTGGAAAAGAGAGGACATGACGTCATGCAAAATGTGACATATAGAAAAATCAAAAGGACATGGTACTTCTCTAGGGAATCCACTAACTTCACAAAGCTTCAAAGATTTTGGTTTGGCAAGGACCCTACTTATTTGGTGGGGGACAAGCAGCCTCAGGCAACCTTCCTTTCCTTTTTTTTATTGATTATTTAAAGCATTACATAGCTCATGATATATCATCTTTCATACATTTGACTCAAATTGTGTTTTGAACTCCCATTTTCACCCCAAATACAGATTGCAGAATCACATCTGTTACATATTCACATTTTTACATAATGCCATATTAGTGACTGTTGTATTCTGCTACCTTTCCTATCCCCTACTATCCCCCCTCCCCTCCCCTCCCATCTTCCCTCTCTACCTCCCCTGCTGTTGTTCAATTCTCTCCCTTTTTTCCCCTCCCCCTTGCCCCTCATAACCTCTTATAATTTTATGTATCATTGAAGGTCTCCTACCATTTCCATATGCTTTCCCTTCTCTCTCCGTTTCTCTCCCCCCATTCGTCTTTGTTTACTGTAGTCTTTTCCTCATGCTCTTCCTTCCTGTTCTGTTCTTAGTTGCTCTCTTTATATCAAAGCAGACATTTGGCATTTGTTTTTTAGGGCTTGGCTAGCTTCGATTAGCATAATCTGCTCTAATGCCATCCATTTCCCGATTATTGTGGGCTTACTCTGATATTCTTACAAAATTAGCTCATGACTAACAGAGAATTTCGGAAATTAAAAATCTGGAACAGCGCATTGTAATAGTGTGAAAACCCTGCTGTGGGGCAAGTATGAGGCAACTTTTAAAGATGCTTTTTTGGTGCAAATTGGTACCCAAAGGTGCTGCCTGTGCCCGGAGTTTGCATAGGCTCCCATACATCTGCTGGTCCCTAGGTAAGCTGTCAGTTTCTGAGGTGCCTCGGCTTCCTTCTCATGCAATAGGCCTCCAAAAGAGAAGCACCCTGAGAAATGTTTGTGATTAGTTCTAATACTATCATTTGTGTCTGCCATTTTGACGTTGTTCTTGCCTCTTCTTTGCAGCACCTGTGAGGCTGAGCAATCAATCACCTGCTGCCTTGGGCCTGGAGATGGGAGATAGAGACACTAATGGTAAGAGCTAACATCTACCCAGCCTCTTCAGGGGTCCTCTGCTAAAAAAGAATAAATGTAAAGTGCTTGGCACAGTCAGGGCTCAGTCAAGGTTCATTTCCTTTCTCCCTGCTAATAATTTAGAAAGCAGGAAGGAAGAGGTGGGAGGAAAGGAACTGGGAGAGGAAGGTGGGACACTGACAGGGAGAAGCCCTGGTGGCTCCCCCAACCCTCCCAGAGAAGGAGGAGAAGCTGCCCCTGAGTAACCACTCTGGAAGAAGAGAAGCCTCCCACCTCAATGCCCCAAGCTCTACTCTGACCCAGAGCCTACACTGAAGGCAAGTGGGGAACAAGGAGGGACAGGCAATTCTGCTACCCTGAGGCTGCCTCTGATCGCACCACACATTTACCATCCCCAACTCGCCCTCCTAGTCAGAGAAAAATGTCCTGGGGAAATCATCCCTACCTTACCTCACTTGTTTTCCTCTCTCTCTCAATTCAGCACCTAGGCCAGATGAAGCCCCCAAACCACACTGCTACCACCAGAGGAAATCTGTGACTCTGGATAAAGTAAGAAAAAGGACTCTTGTTATGTGAAGAGAATGAGAGAGTCCTCATTCTTCTTCCCTTGCCACTTTATCCTGAGGGCAGACCAAGTGGCATGAAAGTGTGACATCAGTAGTGACTCTGACTCTTGAGAGAGACCCATCTTTCTAGTCAGAACACCAGGGAAAACAGTTCTGTGGAGCTGCAAAAGGTGCTGCAGAGGAAAGTTCTGAGCTCACCTACACGCTGCACAGGTATGGAACATGCCCAAACAGCACAGTGGAGCCTTGGAAACCTGCAGAAGGTAAAACAGAGCTTGGGGCCTGGACTTAACTGGGCTGGTTGCTTACTAAAGCACAGCAAAACCAAAACATCACTCTTATTTTAACAGCACCCAGAGTCTCTGAACACATTATCCAGAATATCCAGGATACAATCTAAAACTATGCCACACAGGGAGATCTGACCAATTCTAAAGGGGAAAGAATAAGACATTGTAGGAATTAGTATGAAAAAGTCTCCAAAGCAGCTATTAGAAACAGCTTTCATTATGTAAATGTGAACCCTATTGAAATGAGTGGAAAGAAGTTCTCAGTAAAAAAGCACTAAAGAAGTGAATGAAAATTTTAGAACTGAGAAATGTAACATCTGGAATAAAACATTCACTAGTTGGGCTTGACAGAAGAATATAAGTAACAGAAGAAGGAGTCAGTAGACTGGAAGGTAAATCAACAAAATATCCAATGTGATAAGTAGAAAGAAAAATGTCTGGAAAAAATAGTCTCAGGGATCTATGGGCAATAGCAAATCGCTTTTATGTCATTGGAATGCTTGAAGGAGAGGAGAAAGGAATGGCATGAGAAAAAAAAGTTTGAAAACTTCCACATTTGGTAAAAGACATAAACTTACAGATTCAGGTGACTCAGCAAATCCCAAATGGGAGGGAAAAAAATGAAACTGGACATCCTTCAACTCCTTAGTATCTTACCTGCCCAGTGACCTGCTCCTTCCCAGCCTGGACTCTGAGGTATCTGGGGTTTCAACTCCCTGGTAGGCAAAGGAGCAATGAATAAGAGTGAGACCCCTGGGGATAAATTCTGGCTCCCAAACTCAAATTCGAGACCCACAGAAAACCAATTTCCCTGCCCAGGCCTCAGTTCCTCATCTGAAAAATCTCAGGATTAAACTACATGGTCCTCTAAGCTCCTTTCAGGGCCAACATGTCACCCTCTATCATATGCTCCTATGTGGACTTAGTCTGTTCGAAAATTAACATTATCAAAACCTAACACTGTGAAAAAAAGAAACTTGGCATTTCTCTGCTAAGAGTCCTTCCAACATTCATAATGATGTAAATGAATGAAATGAAGGTGGCTACAGAACAAGACCAAAAATGGAATTTCATAGCAACCAGCATGGAAGCCAGCTTTCCCCGGCTGCTTCCCACAGAGCCCTGCAAGCACCACAGGAAGCCTGGAATTCACTGGAAAGAACAGAAAGCTCTGTTGAAACTTTTTACTCTCAGTAAGTGAATTTCCAATTTCACTGTTTTCAGATGCCGAGGAATGGAACATAATACCCGCATTGCCTCGGATTCTGAGTGTCAAGTCAGAACATGTTAATTTGCCTGTCTGTAATGACCACCATTTGCATAGCCTCTTGCAGTCCACAGAGCAGTTCCACATGCATTAGCTCACTTTACCCCCAAAAGCGCCATCCTCCCAGGTAGGTGGTAGAGGTTTTTGGTTTCTGAAGTGGAAATTGTTTGAAGATTTTGTTCCAGACCATGCAGCATAAGCTGGAGAAAGAGCCAACTCTTCTCGATTCCAAGTCTACCCTCTTTCCCCACCACCAAGATCCAGAGTCCTGAGCAATGCTGGGGTCAGGCTATGGGCCACAGCCCACTGGGCCTGGGGGGGCCAGTTACCTCACATCTGAAGGCAGATTTGGGTCCTCTTTGCTTTTTCCTCCAGAAAGGAAGCAGCGTTGACAGCAGCTCCAAGACTTTTCTGTCCCTCTCCCGTCCCCTCATCTGCCTCTAGTCAGACTGCTTTGTCATGAGCCATCCATGGGCTATGTGTGTGGACTATTGCACACCGTAGCCAAATGAGGGGTTAGGTCTGGCTCTGTGAACTCCCTCTCCTGGATTGATCGCATGATGCAGGTGAGCCTCCCCCTCAAGCTCTGCCTAAGATCCCACATAGCACCTGAGATGGGTGTGACCTGCAAGATGTCAGTCTATCTGCTGACCATGAGACATCACAAAGGAAGACTCCACCCTTGAAATCTTATCCCTGCCTTTGATGTCCCCATTATAAAATAAACCAAACCCAGGCTCAGGCCCTCTGTCCCTCCAGTGTGGAAGCAGGACCCTTAAGGTCGCAGAGTCGATTAAAAAATATTTCTGTGTTGTTCAATTTGTTTGCCACCTTCTTCTTAGCTCAATGTTGCATTCTGCCTGTTTAAACCCAGTTTGTTTGTGCGGGTCATGGCCAAGACTGCTTGGCTTGGAGAGGTTCCTGTGTTAGACACAGGAAGTTCTCTGTCCCAACACCCTGTATATGACGTCTCTTTTGAAAATATCTTTCCTCCTCCCTCTTCAGCTCCTTGTGAAGATTCTAGGTCTTCAGTCAGGTAGGATTGAGAACTGGAGGTCCTTAGGTTTTGCCACTGAGTGGCCTTGACAAGCTTTGCCGCTCAACCTCAGCGTCTAATTCCACTCAGCTGTCCTCCCCACAAGGAGCCTTTCTTCCCTTGCTGGCACATTCACTGGGCCAACCCTGAGTTGATGTGCCAGAGGTCATCCCTCCCTCCCTTCATGAGCCATTCCTGGCTCATTTATTCATACATTGTCTCTCTGTTTTCAAAAAAAAATACAAAGTAGTCTCTTTGGGTGTGATAATTCTGATTCAGTGCACACTGTCAACATTTGAGAGCAAAAGGAGACAAAAGGTGGGTGGGTTCATTTCACCTACAGGGGAATAGGCCTTCTATTCTTTGTTTTACCCTTGGTGAATCCTTCAAGCTGAATCAAAGCTGAGTAGTCCTCCTCTTCAGATAGGAGGCCAAGGGGAGCAATGGGTAGGCACCATCCAAACTGGGGCCATGTTCATGCGGCAAGGAGTGCACAAAAGGGACAGAGAAAATAGAACAGGAGCATGGTGGCTTGTGGAGCCCTCACGTCTGGATCTCAAATCTGCCACCTGTAAGAATTTCAAAAGGATCACACAAGACAGGGCTCTGCTACTCGGGAATTGAAATCTACATTCAGGAAAGGAAGTTCCATCCTGGTCAGCTTTATTTACTTGGGAAGATGAAGAGAGGAGGTTTTGGTGTTAGAGTTCAGTTTGGATACCACTTCTGCCAATTCCTAGCTGTGTGACCTTGGATTCATTACTTATCCTGAGACTGTTTACTCATCTGCTAAAGGGGAATACTAATGCTTATCCTTGTTAAGATAAAACATCTATGAAATGTCTAATATCATGCTTCCTATAATCAGTATTATGAATAGGAAAATAGTCATCTAATCTTACTTAGTTACATCATTGATAAAATGAAGGTAATACATGTTTTTTTTGTAAGAGGGCTATGAGCGTTAGAGATAACATGGTAGAGTCCGCATTGGCACTGGGTCACAGTGGCTCCTGAAGTGAGGCATAGTTATATGTTCATCTTAGGAACATAGCAGGAAAAGCTGCAGAAGTCCTTAGAGTCAGTGCCAGGACCTGGAGGCTGGGCCAAAGCAGGAAATACCATGGATTCCCAGCTGGAAAATGTGGGACAGGATGGCCATTAGGGTACAGGCAAGGGCCTGGGACAGGATGCCTATGCAGGACATGGTACCTGGCAAGAGACCTCTCAGAGCTGCTGCTCCTCATCCCCAGGGTGGAGCATGTCTTCTGCAGCCTTGGATTCATGCAGTCACCCTACTGGGTGCCGAGGCCTTGCTCACGGATACAGTCTGCCCGGCAGGGCTCTGCTGGGGTGAGAAGTAATGAAGCAACCCCTGGAACTGGAGCATCTCCCAACATGGCAAGGGGGGGTTGGGGGGGTGGGCAGGTCACAGCAGGAGGCCCATGAGCACAAAAGTATTCCTTTTGGGAAAGAGGGATTTTTTGTCTTTCTCACAGTGAAAACCAGTAGCTGTAGGGCTTCAGGCATGCTGGGTTGTCTTTTGGTCCATAGACCCCTGGAGCTTCCTACACTGGTGACCTGGGGTACACAAAGGAATCTGTACCATTTCTGAGAGGGTGATGAGCACCATCTTCCCCAGTCCCTCTTTCCAACAGCAGTTTCAGTAGCAGGCCCTGGAGACCCAGATCATCAAGGCTTTCCCAAGAAAACCACAATCAAACCAGCTGCTAGAAAAACCACAGCAGCCTGCCTCTATACTCTAATTGGCATGGCTGTTCAGCCTGAATGTTCTCTCCACCCACCCAAACCTTGCCCTTGCAGAAGGCTCAACTCCAGTCCCAGCTGTTCTAGGAAACCCTCCAAAATCCCTCCAGCCCACAGTGACCATCCTTTCTTCAAAACACAGGGTCATACAGTCATTTTCTTCTTGGACAAATTTATTCATTGCTTTGGGTGTTGGCCTCTGTTTCGGTAATTTTGATTTTTTTTTTCATGAATGTTGGTTTCTTCCAGCTTTCTCTTAGGAAATCAGTCACCAAAGCCTATCTGTTGTACCTCTCAAAGATGTCTCAAAGCCATCCATCACTTTCTACATTCCAGGGCCACTTCCTGGTCCAAGCCACCATTGCTGTGACAGCCTCCTCCTAAATGGCTCACATCTGGTCTTACCCACTCCAATCCACTCTCCACCCTAAGACCAAAGGGCTCTTTTTAACACAGAGACCAACTTCCATACCCTCATTCCACTTGCCTTGTACTCCCAGAGCATCCTGGGCCTGCCTCCAGTAGATGCTCAAGAAACAATTTTCTGAATGAATGAATGAAAACAAGACAAGATTTAAAGATCCAGAACCTCGAGAGCAGCAGCCATTTCTTATGCTTCTCTGTATTTGCACTCAGTGCCCAAGTCCGGGGTGTACATTCTAGAGACAAAGGAAGTAATAATTCTTTCTAAGCAAAAATGTATTATTATTAATAGCATACTCCTCTGCTTCTTGATGTTTCTTCTCTTCAGACTGAGGGGTTTTGAGTGTCATGCTGGCACTGTTTCCCAGGTTTAGGCCTTTTGGTTCAATGTGGCCTAGATCGGCCTTTAGAAGTACTGGTTAAGCAGGATCCCCAGCTAGACTCGGAGAGCCACAGAATTTAAGCCCTGCAGGTGGCATCTGGCAGAACCTGACCAGATCATTCATTAAAGTGAGCAGGAAAAAGCCCTGAAGGGGTCCAGGAACTCAAGTTCCAGTCCTGGATCCTCCACTACTCAGCTATATGACTGTGGGCAAATTCCTCAGCTTCTCTTTAAGTAAAATGTGGTAAGGGGAAGGGCTGAGAATCTCTCCACATCAACTCTGAGCTATCATTTTATCATTTTATGAAAAAAAGCATGCTAGCGTTCCCATTGGAGGTGAAGAAGGACTGGGCTGTTTCCCATTCAAAAAGCAGGATACATGTAGGTATCACTGCAAATGAGTTAAGTGTGTTTAAATAATTTCGTATATAGAACTTTGAATTTTCTATTGAGGTTTATATTTTTCTTTCAATAACTGACAGGCAATTACAGGCATGTGTCACTTAATAATGGAGTATACTAACACAAACTTAAGATGGCTATGATGCCTTTAGGTGATATAATCTTACGGGACCACCATCATATTTGCACCTGTCATTAACCATGACTATGTCATTAAACATGACTATGTGGCACATTACATTATAGGAGCACACCAATATCCATGCTCCCTCTCTTCCCTATCAATTTTATTAGAAGTTGCAATTTGCACAGTTAAAAAAAAAAAAACTATATTCCTCAGGCTCCTTGCAGTCAGATGTGACCATGTGACTAAGTTCTAACCAATAAGATATAATCAAAAGTGCCATTTATGACATCCAAGTCTCCTTGAAGGGAGGGACTACACCCTTTTCCCTCAGCAACATTTCTGCTGACCAATGTCTGAAACCGCCAGACGCAGTGGCACATGCCTGTAACCCCAGAGGCTTTGGGAGGCTGAGGCAGAAGGATTGTGAAGCCAGCCTCAGATATAGCAAGGCCGTAAGCAACTTAGTGAGACCCTGCCTCAAAAAAATATATAAAAAGGACTTGGTACCTAATTAAAATAATATTTTTTAATAAAAGGACTTGGGATGTGACTCAGAGGTTAAGTATCCCTGGGTTCAATTCCCAGTACCCCTCCAAAAAAAATTTTTTTTAAGATGTCTGAAACTTGGGCAGCTGAACTGGACCCTGGGTGATGTACTAAGAATAGTGGGGCAGCAAAGCAGAAGGAGTCTGGGTTCCTAATTCCTAGAGCCACCTTCCTAAGCCTGGTTAGCTTTCTTTGGCACGAAAGAGAAATAACTCCTATCCTATTTAAACTACTGTTATGTAATCAAACTTAATTGATTAAAAAAATATTTGATTTACACAAGAACCTTTGCTAGATGCTGGGAGGGTGCAAAGCTACATAGGATTTAGACACATGAAGACTTGGGCAAGAAGTTTCTGCTTAGGGGTGAAGGAAGCACCTAGAAGCTTGACAGAACCCTGTGGGCATGAAAAGGAGTTTTGGAAGGTGAGGTGAGAAATATGAGGAAAGAAGCTTGAATGTCAGGCTGATAAGTTTGACCTTTATCCTGTGACAAATGAACAAGGCAGACAAACTTCCCCACTCACCAGATATGAGCCTCTACAATTCCAGCTGTTCAGTTGCTCCCTGAACCTTGTTCCTGTGGGGTTTTATGAAGACTTTACTGAACAAGCACTACTGAAGCATGGACAGCTGTGTCCAAATGTGATTGGACAAAAGGGGCATGGGCTCATGCTAACACAGTGAGTAGGGAAACAGAGAGGCCTGTCTGTTCAGATTCCTCACTCCTTCCTCAAGGGTATGGAGCAAGACCCCTTCTGAAATGGGGTTTTTTTATCATCTACTATCAGACAAGACAGATAAGTGCTTTATGGCCCAGTAAAGCACCTATTAATTCCAGTGACTAGGGAGACCGAGGAAGGAGGATTGCAAGTTCTAAAGCAAGCCTCAGCAACTCAGTGAGACCCCTGACTCAAACAATAAAAAGGGCTGGGGATGTAGCTCAGTGATAGGGTGCCCCTAGGCTCAATCCCCAGTACTAAAAAAAAAGGAAAGAGAGAATTGCTTTATGGCCAGCTATAACATAGAAGGGCAGGGGAAGATTAAAGTATTCTTTTAATTTCTATGACCCATCTTGAGGGGAAAAAAAAATTCTACTTTTTTTTTTTCCCAATAGTTAAGATTGAACCCAGGAGGAGGCTTTTGATTTGGCTGAGGCAAGAACACAAGAGACCCAGGTAAGCAACAATCAAGCAGAAAGCAGCACACGGACAGGTGGCAGGCAAGTGGAAAGGCCAGAGGGACATTCCTGAGTGTTCTTTTTGGAGCACTGGCAGTTCCTGAAGCTTCCCTAGGCCCCACCAAGCCTAAGAGGCTCCTCAGTTTGGAGAGACACTAAATTTGCATTATCTGCCCTTTTCCTCAACACTATTCCTGAGGCCCTCCTCTTAGCCCTGTCCTTTCCTGTTCCCAAACCTTTTTCATCTCCCTCCCCCCAACCCAACAATGTCCAGCAGAGACAGAATGTGAGCCACTTGAATAATTTCAAATGTGCTAGAACACACATTAAACAGAGAAGCAGGTGAAGTGATATATTTAACTTAGCATGCCCTAAATGCTATTATTTCATCAAGTAATCGATATAAGAAAATAATTAAGAAATTTTACATTCTTCATATGAAATCTTTGAAATCTGGTACATAAAAAAAGAAAGCTGGCACGTATTTCATACTTACAGTGCCTCTCAAGCTGGACTAGCCACATTCAAGTAATATAGGCTCATGGCCTCGATGGAATGGTACATCTATAAACCAATGATTTGATTCTCCCCCATATATGACCTCAACCATCCCTTTTCCCTCTCCACCCCACCCCACCCCACCCCAGGCCCTTGCTGTCAGTCATCTGCCCACACCCAAGCACTAGCATTCAAACTGGCTCCTGCTCTTTTTTTCCAATCTGCCCTTCACACTGTTGGCCATGCCTTCCCTAAAAGGCACCTATGATTGCCAGTGCCTCTGCATTGCCTGTGGAATTCAGGGTTCTTCACAATCAGCCTTGCCAGGTCCTACAAGTGTCTCTTCCCATCCACCACCATGTTCTGCACTTCACCCACCATAATGATTCACTGCACCCAGCAGAGCCTACCACGCCTTCCTCCTCCTGACCTCCCATGGCTCCCTCTGCCTGCCATGCCTATGTCTTGATTTGTCAGTATCCTGTTTGCTTCACAATCCACTGCCCAATGGCCATCTTCTCAGGAGCTCCTTCCCTCGTCTATTGATTTAAAATCAACTGGGCCTTAGAGTTTCCAAAGGCATTCCCCTGTTCTCCATAAGCCCTCATGCAGAGACAGGAGCTCAGAGGAATTCCCTGGGAGGAAAGGAAAAGAAACCCATCAATGCCCTATGAACTAAATTGACTGCAACACTGTTTAGCAAGCACAATAAATGAAATTCCTGAGAGCAGCAGCTAAGTGAGGGAGCACTGGGTCCCCTTCTGCAAGGCAAGGGGGAGAGAGAGCCACAGCTCCATTTCCATGTGCTTGTCTGCTTTGGTCTCTCATCACAGGCCATGGGTCAGAGCAGGGCTCCCCAGGCAAAGGGGCTGCATCCTGGACTTGAAGTAGACAGAGCAGAAAACTGCAATCCCCTTCCAGCCTCACTTTGAAAGGAGAAGGAGCCATCGGTGAGTTTGGAGAGCCCCCATCTCTACAGAGGAAGGTGTCCCAATGGCCAGGCAGGCTGGGAGTTCTCCCCAGACTCCTGCTGAGAGAGCCCAACAGACACCAAGCAACAAGCCCTCGCTTTCCTCTGAATTCTCTCAGAATGATTCAGTCCTCACCTGATTTGGAAGCACAAAGGGAAAATTAATAGCTAATTTATGCAAATGCTTCTCTCTTTTTGTATACTATATTTAGAGAAAGGAACTGCTTTGGCATTTAGAGATAAATTTTATGTTTGTTGCTGCTGCTGCTATTATACTGCTGTTAATTATCTAAATGATAAGAGTGAATTGGAAACACTCAAATGTCAGTAACATCACCAAGTAGCTTAAAAATACATTCTAGGCCCCCTTCAGTCATCACACCTCTCAATTTCTAGAATAATGCAAAATGTTTTGCAACCTTCCCTCCCCAACCTCTTCCTTTAGGGTTTTGCAAGTGCATTTGACTGCAAGAAACTTAGGTGAAATGAACTCATTGTGTAGTTTCAATGAAGTCCTGCCTTCTGGGTCTCACTATTACAAACCTGTTTCTCTCCTAGGGTGGATCGCCTTCCAGCTCCCTGAGTCCATACCAGTGATGCATCCTATTAGCCCCTAGACTTAGGGGTTTATGGGGAGCACACCTCACTTGGGGCTGAACTGCTCCTGAAGTGTGCTATGCAGAACTTTCGCAGGCACTTCCAAGACTCAACAACAGCTCTAGGAAATTTGGTGTTTTCTTCTGTATCTATGAATGCTGGCACTAGAAGGGCTTTGGACAGGACTTAATTGGCGCAGGAAGAAGGAATTGACCTCCTGCCCTTTTCCTGCTTTCCCTTCCAGTACCCCAGGGCCGATGTCTCTGGGCCTCTCCCCAAATCCCTTTCCCATATTATCACCACCCTGAGAGTCCAGGTCCTGGGGTGGCCATCATGCCAGGCGTCTCTCTAGCCCTCTCCTTCCTGTCTGCTGAGAAGCTCTGCTACTGAGAAGCTACTCTGAGCTGGGAAGTAGCCATGCTCAGGCATAATAATTCCTAAAGAATGAAAATACTCGCCCTGTAGCTCGGCGGGCGCAGGAGGTTTATAAGCCTTCCGCACCGGCTCCGGGGTCGGGGGGGGGGGGGGGGGGGGGGCCCCCTTCAGCTTCCAGCTTCCCCGCACCCGCACCCCTTGGCACAACTTATGCAACTGCCTCCTGTGACACAGAAGAACAGCGGGAAATGCCACGTGCCCTTGACACAGCCGTCTCACTTTCAAAAAAGGAAGCGTACATATATAATTAGAAAATTAGTGTCGTAATTTTTTTTTACGCTTATTCAGACTCGTAAGAAAATTCTTTGACTTCTGTCAAATAATACGGATATCCTTATTTTATAAACTGTATGTAGTGGCAAATCTGCTATCACTTTTGTTTATGGCTATTATTTATTAATTAAAGTTATATATTCTTAATTTAAAAAATAGAATGAAAATACTGATGTCCTATGGGGAAAGAAAATCAACGAAGTTCCCAATGTTTAAATAACAGAACTTGAGGCCAGCCTCCAAGATGAACCCACAGAGAGATGTTTTGTGGCATGGGAGCTTTCCAACACCAAATTTCTGGATTGGGGTGTAGCTCTCCTTTTTTCCCAAGTATGTAGTATTTGGAAATTTATTTGACCCCTCCAAAATCCACTGCTATGACTGCTACGTGGCCATGAGTCGCTGACCTACCCCATGAGATAAAGTAAAAGTTCTTGCAAACTGTAAAGCTCAGCACGGATCTCAAAGCCCATGTCCCCAGCCCCAGCCTCAGTCTCCTCTTCTGGGTAACTGTACCCACCCTCCTCTGTGTCATATCTAATAGCTCCAATGCTCAGGAGCTCTGCTGAGAAGAAGGAGAGGGAGCAGAACATGCCAGAGTTTTCCCTTCCAACCCTCTCCATGCTCCATCCCCCCCCCCACCTCCCTAACTCACCACAGAGATTCCAAATGTTGTTTTGTGTATGTGGATTTTTTTTCACTCAAGAAATCACTCCAAAAATCTGAACCCCACAGACTTGAATTTCACTGCAGGGTTTCCGACCCTGGCCATAACAGGACAACAGGAGACTGGGCCAGACAGTAGAGAAAGGCATGTGTGTGGAGCTTGTCTACATCGTGAATAAAACGAAGGAACACAGGGATCTTTGTTTAAAAAAAAAAAAACTATTCAAACGTGTGTCTCTTCTGACATATTCACATATGTACAGTGTCTCTCAGTCCCCTCCAAGACTGGGCAGCATGAGGACAAGCTTGGTCCCATTTTAAAATCATGCAGCACATAGAATGGGGCTATTCCCACACCGAGAGGCCAGTGAGAAGTCAGCTCTCCAGACCCCAAGAGGGTGGACACTCCTACTTCTTTAAATGTAGACATTTTTGGTCATTTTTCAAAGATCACTATTTTATAAAGCCAGAACTTCCTGGGAAGTAGTCTAGATATTCCTAGTTACCATTAGGCTCATATGTTCCTAAATAAATTGGGGGATTTTTCTAAAAATGCTAATAAATAAAAGCAAATAGAGCCAATTCATAGGCTACTAGAACACCATAAAGAGGGGCACCATCATGTTTATTAAGCTTCAGTCTGATGAATTAAGTAATATATCCTGTATGACAAGGTCACAGACCTATCCAAAGGGCTACTATCTCTGGACCTCTGGGTCTCTGGGCCAGACCCAGTCCTTTCAGTCCTGCTCTTCAATGGACAAGAATTATTATTAATAAAATAGCATAAATGAAAACATAATTATGAGTCAAATGTAAAAGGTAACTTGATAGCTGATTAAAAATTAAATGTCCAGGGACTGGGGTTGTGGCTTAGCAGTAGAGCACTTGCCTAGCACATGCGAGGCACTGGGTTCAATCCTCAGCACCACATAAAAATAAATAAAGTTATTGTGTCCAACTACAACTAAATATATATAAAATTAAATGTCCATTTAAATCCAACCAACAAACATGGAAATTAAATGATAAAAACATAAATGGAAAATGCAAATTTCAGACCAATAGAGTAAATGTTAAGTGGAAATCCATTTCAACTGTTCATTACTTTGTTTGTTTTTAAACTACCTCTAAAGGTCCTAGAGTAATTCTACAGTAGAAGTGAGTTTGTATTGGAAAAACAAGTTAGAGACAAACGATAACAAAATTCTGGGGTTTGTGTTGGACACAAATTGAAATCAGAAGTAAAATTGTAAATTCATTTTTGTGTGTGAAAATTTCCAAGAAGAGTAGAGAGAGAAAACATCTCCTTCTCTTCTCCACAAAAATGGAACAAAATGTTAGTTTCAAGATAAAGTAATTAAGAGAATTCCTGAGTCCAGAGAACTTTCCCAGTTTGATTAGGAATGATGTCCTAACCTATTCTTGGTGCAGATGGCTACAACAGCAAAGACTTGCCGATCACTGTCAGCTCCATGCATAGTTTAGCCAGAGGCAAATTTCTTTTAGATAAACAAAGAAAGACATATGCAGCTGTAGCATTTAGGTCAAATACTGAGAACTCCTGGACAAGAGATAAGACATCATACTGATCCTACAGTAAAAATGTTCTTGTTGTTAAAAATTTAAACTACAAGAAAATGTAGAATGTGACTCAAGTTTAAATATTACATTGGTAAATTCCAGAGATCCAGGCTTTCATTAGTTTGTTTGGGTTTATTTTTTGTTTTGTTTTTTTCCTTTATCAGAACTGTCCAAAGTCATGCTAAGTACCTAAGAAAGGAACAATGTACCTGACCCATTGTCCTTGAAACTCAAAAATTAGAAGTTATGAAGTAGAACAGAGTTATATAACAGAAAATGCCCTTCCTCGATCCCTTTGGCCAGGAACACAGAATTTTGAACCAGGTTTAGGGTAATATTACCATCTGTCAAAAAGAGGTGCAGGACCACTGGGATGGGCCTATGCCAAGGGGAGCCTGAGAGCTTAAACTCTAGCTTCAAGGTCAGTGTTGCCTGAACACATCACCCTATAATCCCTCAAGTTGCTGTTTACTGCATGTCATTGAATTGTAGACTTTCAAACCTGGGAATATACACTGACTTGCCACACAGCTCCTTGGTAGGAAACAGGGGCCACGCCCAGTCTTGAGAATTCAAGTCCACAACTTCTTTTCCCACACCCACCATGGCCCCAGCTACTTTGTGTACACCACTCACCATCCAAAAGCAGCTCGTATTTTGGGGTTTGGGCATTCAGTAAAAGGTCTTAATCATCTGGCATTTTGAAAGAACAAATGCTTCTAACATTTAGCAGGTACCTAGGACTGAGTCCAGCCCTACACGGAAGCCAGTGAATGATACACAGCACCACAGAACAGCCCACATCTCTCCTGCCTGTGCTCATTGCATTTCCCCAGTTTTTGCAGAATCAAGTGTCAGAACTAATTAAACTCCTGATTAAAGCCCAAGGCACCACTAGGGGCTCAGCTGGCAAGCTGGCTGGGTAGACAGCACAAAGCAGCTTCTCTCCATTTGACTTCCACAGATACCAGGATGAAATCAATGGAGCATCTGATATTGTCTCATCATGCACACATTAATTCATCCATCCATGTCTCTATCCACCCATTCCTTCATTCATTCGACATTCTTACAAATGCCTTGGGACCTGGGGCATGCCAATCTCTCCCTTCAAGGAGTTTATAGTCTGTTTGAGAAATTAAGAAATTAACTTATGAAAAAAAGTGAAAGTAGAGCAAGTCCCAACAGAACAGAAGAAGGGGAAAGAGTTTGCTCAAGACAGAGCTGATGGGAACCCAGAAACCTTCATGGAGGAGGCAGAGTCTGCATGTTCCTGGGAGGAACCAGGTGTGAAGTCTCTTCATACTCCCATCCCTTAGTTGAAGAGAGAAAGATCTCAGCAACTCTGAGGAGTAAAACAGATTACCCAGTTGCTCAGGGACTTGTTCATTTTTGAAGTCATCCTGAAGTGGAAGATAAGGTGATGGGACACCCAGTAACTTCACTGCACCCTTTGAGCTGGGTTCAGCCCAACAGGCAGATGAGTGGTTCTTTAGAGACTGGGTTCAATTAGAATAGCAGCTCTCAGCCACAGTGACACAGTCCCTTCTTCTAACAAGTAATTTGTAACTCTTCCTTTGTTGTGCTCCAACAAAACCCATAGACAACACCACCTTCTTATACACATGAAATTTCCCCCCAAATCCATAATATTAAATATATCACTATAACACACTATGTTAAAATCAAAGAACACAGAAGATCAATTTTATAAAAAAATAAGTATTTTGATCCCTGAAAAAAAAAAAAAAAACATGTACACAACTACACTGGAATACCTAACATGTATTAGACATCTGCACCTGTGTGCAGAATCACCATGGAAGCAACAGATATCAATGCACACAGATTCAAGTGTGTTGTGAGGATGGCTTGCTATGAATGTGACTGGTGTTGCCATTCATAACATGATTTTCTAGAGTTTTGAGCAATCTTCAGCAAAGTCCTGATAAAAAAAAAGTACCCCCTTCACTTCAGCTTGCACTTCTGAAAAAGTCAGTGCATGTCAAAACTTTAAAAATCCTTCATGTTTATGTATAAAATGGAGCTTGATACTAGACCTAACTAATTATGAACAAGGTTTTCATAACCATGAATACACAGTGGAACATTTGACAGTCATGCAGGACTACCTGACTACTGCAGAGCCTCTGACATCCCTGGCCCCATCCACTAAATACCAGCATGAACCCAATTTCCATCATTGTGACACCAGCAGTGGAGGGGAATCAAGGCTGAAGAACAGTCATAGAAATAGGAGGAGGAAAACCAAGAGAAAATAGTGTCTCAGAAGCCAAGATCAAAGGAGTATCCAAGGTTGCAGAGAGGATGGTCCTTCAGACTAGAAAGTGTTTGTTGTATTTAGCAAAGAAGCTGTCAGTGACCCTGGCAGAAACCATTAGCCAAAATAAACCTTTCCTCTTTTTCAGTTGTTTATCTCAGGTATTTGATCAGAGTGATGGAAAACTGACTAACAAGGAAAAGCAAAGGACCAGAAGGAGCAAGAAGATAGGTATTTTAGGAAAATCCCTCCTCACGAAATAAGGACTGGGTAATACCTCAACAGACAAACATATATACTGACCCAGGAAGATAAGCGTAGTATGATTGCATCTTCTCAAGAGGTATATCTGTATTATGGGGTGGGATTGGATGGGAAGTGGGCTGTTCAGTGGGCACAACCTCTTAATGTATACAAAGCAAAAAGGTGCTAGAATCATGAATGGTTTTGTCACCAAAGTCTAAGGAGTTCCCACACAGGGGACCTCAGACTCAAGAAAAGTGGAATTTTTGCATACACGCCAGTCAGAGACACAGACAAAGGTTTATTTAGGAAAACAGAGACACATTCCAGGAGAATGTAGGCTCTCTCAGGGAAGAGACATTGGGGGGCGGTAAAGTAAGAAATACACATTCAAGAGAGAATGCAGGCCATCTCCAGAGGGAAAGTTGGTGACCCCTTGGTGTGGGGCATTGATATTTATAGAGGGACAATTGCTAGGGGCTGGACTAGAGGTGCAGCCAGGGCAGAGGTACACAGCTTCGCACCAGTATTCCCAGTGCTTGTGCCTTTCCCTCATGTTACATTTCCAGGCAAGGGCATGGGCCAAGGGCATGGGTCAAGGGTACAGTCTAAGGACATGGACTGGGTTGCTCAGCAATGCTTGTTTTGTATTTTAAAGGTTCATGGGTACTTCCTGCTTTCCAGGGCTCCTGGCACTTCTTTTTTGAGACTGTCTTATCTTTCCATTTCTGTATCCCCAAATTCATATCTCACCTCTCTCCCAACCCCCCAAGACTTGTGATCCCTTATTTTGAAGGCTCAATGAAGGGCAAAGATCCATCTTCTATGGCTTCTTCAAGCTGGTAAGGAGTGGTGATGCTGCTTAGCCAGGGATCTAAAGTCTCTGCCTGTCTGGTCTAATGCAGACAGAGAAAAGACTGGTCCCACTTGTTGGGCTGGGTTGGAGTCCTCGCATTGCCATCATCTTAATCATGAACTGGTTGCAATCTGGAAGATACAAATTTTAGAAGGAGATTAAGAAGTATAGTAGCCAAAGGTCTTAATAGTGGTAGCAGCCAAGTTAGCTTAAATAGTTTTATTTACATCTCAAGTTCTGGATTTTTTTTTCAAAAGCATGTCTGTTAGATCAGACTTAAGTCAGGACAACTTAGGAAAAACTTAGAATTTAGGCCAAGTCTCTTTTGTGGGGGGGGGGGAGTTTACTGGGGAGTGAACTAAGGGGCAACTCGACCACTGATCCACATCCCCAGCTCTATTTTGTATTTTGTTTAGACACAGGGTCTCACTGAGTTGCTTAGCACCTAGCTTTGGATGAGGTTGGCTTTGAACTTTTGATCCTCCAGAACCACTGGAATCACAGGTGTGGGCCAAGCCAAGTCTTTTTTGATAGTTATCATCAGACACTCATGCTTAACACCCCTTTATCTGTAGTTTCTTGGCTTCACTTACTCTTGGTAGGGCTGACACAAGTACACATCTCAAGTCATGTTTTAAAGGACCCTTGACTTTTACTTTTAAATATCTGTGAATGGCCGGTTTGTTTGTTTGTTTCCTTTTTTTAACTTTAAGACTTTGCATACAGCAGTGCATCAGTGATACAGTTGTGAAATGTTTCCATTCTTTGGGGTTTCGCCAGTGATTGTTTTCCATCAGTCACTGCAGGAAGATTCAGCAAGCTTTGTTTTTCTTTCAAACATGCATTCAACTAAATATGATTCAGAATAGATTACTACTTCCTTTTTATCATTACAATTAGCTAAATACAAAATTGCCAAACTGTTCACAAAACAGAATTTGCTTTAAGACCAACTCACAGAGTTAGTTGAAGACTAACGGTGCAGTGAAGTGCTGGACCAGTTTAACTAAGTGTCAGGAGCAATATGAAGAAAGTCCTGGCTGGAGGCGCAAGGCTCCAAGGCTTCGGACCAGCTGTGAAACCTCGGTGGTGAACTGCATAGCTCCATCCACAAGCAGTTATTTGCAGGGTGATCACCATGGACGGGGCACATAGCTGTAGGTGGATGTTCTTGGGACCCAGTACGTGGGCACAGTGACCAGATGATGGGCAACAGGAGTTGGGCATTGGGCAATCAGCAGGTATCTGCTAACATGGTCACAGTGTTCCCAGCAACCATGTGCATGGTGATTCCAATGCCTCTGAGCTGCATCCCATGGTGTGGCGGATGATGTGCGGGGGTGCTTCATACAGTGGCTGTACGTGGTTAGTGCCTTGCTGTGTACAGGCTCTGCTGGAGGTAGGTACTTCACACAGGGTACACAGCAGTGGGTGGGGGACCAGGACACTCAGTAAGGTGTGCCAGGAGTGTGACCTGTTTAGAAGGTGGAATTTGCTCAAGCGCATGTGTTAGGAGTATAGGCAAGAGCTGCTGCTGGGTAGACCCTGGGGAAACCAGTTCATGACCACCTGGGGCAGCACCTGGGCTTTGATTTCTCTTCCATCCTCATATTTGTAGATTAGTCTTTGGCTATACTGCCCTGCTGGGTGACCCCTACTTTGGCCCCAAATTAACCTCGCTCCCTTCCACTGTTAAGGTCAGCAGAGATTCCTTAGGGGCCACTTTGTGGAACATGTGAGAAGCCTCTTGTCTCCTTTAGTCTTCTCCTCCACCAGTTTTGCCACTTCTCGGGATGGGTCAGTGTCTCCCTGACTACATGTGGCTTCCTCGGAAGCTTTAGGGACAATTTTACTGTTTTTCTCACATTTGATTTTTAGCACATACTGGTAAATTGACTTCTTTGTAAATTATTTTCTTTTCTTTACATAGCAACTCTCTTAGTCCTTTAAACTTTAGGTTTCATTATTTGTTGGGTATTAATAGAGTAATGCTTCCTGTTTTGTCACTTGCATTTACCTAGTATCTATTTCTGCTCCTCTTTTTTATTTTCAACTTTTCTTTATCTGTCTTATTTAGATGTGTTTCTCTTTTGTATATAGCATATAACTGTTTTGTTTTTTTATTTTTTAACAAATCTGATATAGTGTCTCTTTTAAGGAATTATTCTGTTTATTCGCATTTAATATAGCAAACAGCATATTTTTTGTCTATTTTATTAATGTTTATTATTCATTTGTTGCCACCACCCCCGTGTCCTTTATGTTAATTATGTAGCTTAAATTTCTGTTCTTTTTTTCTCTTGCTAGAGAGATTAATTCTGTTTTTCAGTCCTATCAGCTGCCTCATTCTTTTTGTCACTCACAGTCAAACTCATAGGATTAATTCATTATATAAAGATAAGAATCCAACTGGTTAGCCATGGTGAAGTACCTCCTGGCTCCTCTGGAGGCTAAGGCAGGAGGATCAAAAGTTTGAGGCCAGCCTCGGCAACTTATTGTGATCCCTTATTTCAGAGGCTTAGAATGAACCCTAACAGCAGAAATTCCTTGGATCCTTTCCCTGCCCCCATTCTTCCGCCTCCTGTCCATGGTGTTGCTCATTTCTGACTGGCCCAAACTTTGGGCCAAAAAGCTTCCTACTTCCTAAGCAGGGGTATGGGTGAGTGTTGATGAGCTTTCTATACCTTACCTTGGGAAGTCACCTAACTTTCCTAAGATTTGGTTTCCTCATCTGTGAACAGGCAGGTTCTAGGACCTGCCCTTGGGGCTGGGAAGGTAGCTTAGTGGTAAAGTGTGCACTTGGTAGGTGTGAGGGCTGGGTTTCATCCCCTGCACCACATTTTCAGAAAAGAAAATAAAGAAGGCCTGCCCTGCCCACTTCACAGTCTTATTATGGAACTCTAGTGACATAAGACAGTACTTTGAAAACTGAGGTGCACTATACATGCAAGGCTTTGTTTGATCCTTTCAAAAACAAAAAACAAAACAGTGGTTCAAGTTTCGTCAATGGGGCTTTGCAGTATTAACTTACTTCGGTGGACTAAGCAGTTTCAAATTCATGAGTGATTCTCATGATCTCACAGAATCCACTCCTGGAGCTTCTCTTCATATTTTAATGGTTTCTAAAGACAATCCCTTTTTTATTCACTGAAAGGCCATACTCCAGATAAAAAGTGAAAGGCGTCTCTCCACAGCCTGACACAGTATTGATTTAAGTTTACTAATGTTGGAATTGGCAGACCCGTATCCAACACTAATCAGGTGGTTGACCTGTGTCCCAGATTCCCCTTTAAATAGTCACTTGCTGCCCCACTGCAGGGTTGAGGTTAGGACATGTCTCAGCTGCAGGGTCACCTAATGCAAAGTCACACCCTCTGAGGTAGCCCTCATGTATCGCCACCTCATCTAACCCCACCCCTGCCTTCACAGGTGCTGTCCCTAAGAAATATCTTGCATATCAAATTCCATCTCAACATCTACTTCCAGAGAAGCCAATCTGTACAATTGGCTACAATGCTCCAGAAGGGCAGGATGGGATGGGGAGGGTATGTTTTTGTGAAGAAATAAAGAATGGAATTGGGGGGGATTGAAATGACCCCACTGCAGCAATCAAAGATAGTTCTGCATCTGCTGATGAATGGGTGACTCAAAAGTCAAAGATACTGCAACTATGATAGGCAGAAACCTGTCATTACTTGCCTAGTTTAGATTAAGGTCTCACAAATGAAACAGTATCACCTAATTTTGTTCTCAACCCTAAAGGTTCCCTGATTTAATGCTGTCAACTAGAGCTACCAAAAGTGGATTCCTGGGGCTGGGGCTGGGGCTGTAGCTCAGTGGTAAAGTGCTTGCCTCACATGTGTGAGGCACTGGGTTTGATCCTCAACACCACATCAAAATAAATAAAGATACTGTATGTTCATCTACAACTAAATAATTTTTTTAAAGTGGATTCCTGAGAAAATGTTGACATACTGGAGACTAACACAAACCCCAGATAGCATCATGATTATCCAAGTAATCTACGTGTTGGTTCCAGGTCTTTCAATTATCTTTCTATCTGAAATAAGAGAGGAAGAGGCATTTGCTAGAACTCAACACTCTCTTACTCCATTTGAAAAAATGGGTTGAAAGGCTGAGGTTGACCCTGGTGGAAGAAAGAGATACACATAGTTTCTCTACTAACTAGTACTGGTAATAAAAGGTAATCTTTAAAAGTGAAAATCTGTCATCCATCCACACAGCCCTCCCCTTTGTAGCCTTACACTTCAAATTCCTCATTGGCTTCCCATTGCTTTTACTAAGGACCCCAACCCTACAGGTCTCACCCATGGATTCTGGCCCCTGGCCTGGCTCAAGCCTCACTTCACTGCCTTCTCCTCCCTCTTGATGCTGTCCATACTGCAGCCTCCTTACCCTTCAAGAAATAATAAGGGTACCTGAAATAACATCAGTACCTCCTGCCTGGGGCCATGACCATACCGTTCCCTCTGTGACTCTGCAGTCCTGTTCTGACCCTCACCTTGTCAGCAATTACCCTGCGTCAGACTCCGGCTCAAAGTTTCATTACCTCAGACAAACCCCTGTTGACCCCCCCGCCCTGCCCTTGGGCTCCTCAGTGATAGCATCTTACAGAATCCCGCTGCCTCCTCTGATGACGTGTCTGTGACAACTAGGTTAATTTCTGTCTCCCCACTTGGATGACAGGCTTCAGGAAGGCAGGAATGAGTTCTTGTTTCTGTCTCCATTCTATTCCTAGCTCCCAGCACAGTTCCTGGCAGACAGTAGGCAGGAAGCACTTATTGAATAAATGGATATGAATGGGGCGGGGGAGAAGAAGAAAGAGAATTGATAACTTTGGTTGGGTAGTTTGAAGTTGTTGTTTTGTTGTTGTTGTTGTTTGGTTGTTTTGGGGTTTTTTGTTTGTTTGTTTGTTTGTTTGTTTTGTTTTGTTTTTGTTTTTTGTGGTACTGGGGACTGGACCCAGGGGCATTTTACCACTGAGCTCTGTCCTCAGACCTTTTAATTTTTTATTTTGAGACAGGTTCTCACTAAGCCGTTAGGCCCAAATTGCTGAAGTCTCCCAAGTCACTGGGATTATAGGCAGGCATCACCATACCCTAGCGGTGGTTTGAAGTTTCTTAGGTTTAGAATGTAGTAATGGGAAGTTAAAGGAGAGGAGACTGGGTGAAAGGTGTATCTGGTGGCAACTTTTAAAGAGACTTTCTTCCCAATCACTGGCAGGGACAAAAGCTAGGGCAGACAGCAGAACACCATCAGGAGTCACAACATAACTGCTACCCCATGTAGGATCAAAATACCCAAGTGCCAAGCCTTAGAGTAAATGAAAATTATTCACTTCACAATCAGGAGGAAATGCTGTGGAATTAAAATTGGAGTATATTCTTGAATTGGATTTGATTCTCTAGAGCCCTAAAGTTAACTAGCTGGAATCATTTTTTAGGGACCATTCTATTTAACCTTTGGAAATAAAGTATCTTCCTTTTAATGAAAAAAACTGCTTCTCATTGTAAAGAGAGCACACAGTGTTCTTTGGCTTCTTTGGTGTCCAGAAAAGGGAATTCAGATATCTCCTTGTGCCCCTACTATATCTTGAATCTTCCATATCAACAAAGAGGTCAGACTGATAGCTACCTTTTACAAAAAGAATAATAATAAGTAGAAAGTACCAACCCATCCTGAGAAGTACCAGGTAGGCATACTATGGAGACGAGACATGTCTGCTTCTTAAGAAGTCTCAAGAGGCTTAGGCATCCACAAATTGAAGGGCCCCACAGAACTCATGTCAAAGCCATGCTACTCAGACAAGAGCTCGAGTTTGCCATGCATTCAAAAGTTCTGTTGCTCAAGAGCATCAACAAAGTGTGATTACCAACCAGTTGATTAATCAACTATTCCTACTTGGCACAAGTTCCTGCTGTTTCCTGCTGTGATGGCCACAGTGAAAGTAGGTCCCTGCCTTAAGCACACTATAACCTAAATGAGAAATGAAGATGTTGATCAACAACACAATGCACAGTGTTGCTGTCCACGAGCTCATACAGCCTAAGAGCAAAAAATAATATATATAAATGCTATATGCTAAGTGCTTTACAAGTATTTTCTCATTAAATCTTCACAAGTAATGGTCTCTTTAGAGAAGCTGAGTAAGGTGTCTAAAGTCACATAATTAAAAAGCAGTTTCCCAAGAGTGATCTGTAAAATTGCAAAGCCTAAAGTGCAGTAAAAATAAAATATTTTAAAGAGAAAAGGCAGCTTCAAGCTCAGTTCTACTTGATTCCAAAGCTCATGCTCCTGACCACTGAGCTCCTGGGGCTTGCAGAGTCCAAAGAGAGGGAGTGTATGGCAAGGCAAGACTCAGTGAGGAAGGGGCGACACCAAGATAGGCCAGAGGAAGAAAGTGGATGTGTGGCACCTTGATGGGAAGAAGGTCTGAGAAGAGGGTCCAGGAGCAAGAGCACAGAGCAAGGCAGCTGCTGTGCTATATGATGGGCACCACAGGGTCAAAAAAGACACATCACCTAACCTCAGGAGAATTATGTTTTGTTGGGGAGGGTGGATGTTGGTGACAGATGGGCAACGGTAACGTTAATGAATGTTAGGGTGAAGAAAAGCCCAGAGGCACCACTGTGTTCCAACTGCTCACACTGCCTGCCTCATTCATTCCTACATCTCAGATGCCCATCACAGTGCCCAATATACAGTAAGCACTCAGTAAATATTTACTGAATTAAAAGAAGAACTTACTGATGCTGAGCCCCAACTCTGCCTCTCAGATGGCTCCTTGCCATCTGCCCTAATTGTGACATGGATCAGAAAAGAAAGACAATACACAACAATTCTTCAAAGAAGTTCCAGTGTGTTGAAGTTGGGTGGAATTGAACAAAGTTGTCTACATTGCTGCCTTCCCTGCTCAGTCATCATGTCCCCTTATCAAGGAACTTTCCTAATTCTACCACATCCTGTATGCCCTTTAGAAGACTGTTCTTAGACAATACTCAAGTTGGTTAATGTTCTTATTCAAATTTGGGAGTCCAGACCCTGACACAGAGTACTGGTTAAGGTGTAACTTCAGTATCCTTATTCTTGCTGGGAGGCTCTACTTGCTGGAGAGGAGGCAAGAAATCTAATGTCACCCTGTTTTTTTTTTCTCCTGTGCCACAAAGCCTACCTGTAGGTGTGCAAATCTTTGAGGAGTAGATGGTTACAGAGCTCCACTGTTAAATCAAAAGATGCTTACCTCCTACCCATACCCTGCTGTTCTTCCTCCAGCACTGGCTGAAACAACCGTGCCCCCTGCTAGAAGTCCATTTTCCCTGACTATGCCAGGTGGCTTGATGACGCAGCAGCCATCTCCTTCTTGGGTTGTCTACTATGAAAACAGCAATCTCAGCTTCTGGTTGGGTCTTTGCATATGACCAGGGCCTCCTATAGGCCCCAGGGTCCCAGCAAAGCATTACTATTCTGGAAGAAGCAGAGAAACATGGTGAGTGACTAGGTCCTTTCAGGAGGCTCAGAAATGACTAAGGGACCATGGCTCTTGAGGCAGGACAAGTGGCTGAGCTAACAAGAAAGTGAAGGTGTCCTGAAAAGGTAATAAGCATGGAACAACCACCGGGCTAAGTAAGGTTCCAACCTGGACCAGGCTCTCCAGCCCTTAAGCCAGAAAGAACTTCAGTATAGTCTTGGGACATTCTCAACTGCCCCACCCCTAGCCCAGGGGTGATGGAAAAGGGTCTCCTGACGCTTCATTTTTTCCTCATAGCTCTTTGCCTCCCAGATATGGGTCTCATGGGAGAATTCTTGGCTTGTCAAATCTTGGAAATCGCCCTTTGGGATAAGTCTTGCTTGCCAGGCAGGTCTGGGCTTCCTGGTTCTGACAGTAGCCTTTTTAACCCTGTAACACCAACTGTCTCCCTGTCCTTAACCATGCCCTTCCCGGGGAAAGATCTTAGAATCTTCAGTGGTTACATGAGGCCCCTTGTCCTTGGGGAGGGGTGACAGGCATCCTGGTGCTGGGTCCAGCAGTAAACCTCCCAGGGACAGTGGGCTTCTGCCTTGGCATCTGGGCATGCTGATCATTTCATCCAAAGAAGGCAGTGTAGGGGGAATGGGATGCAATCTAGAGACTTCTCAGGCCTTAAGAATTCCTGCCTTCCCCCTCAGTCTGACCCTCGTTGTGCCCGTCTGGGTCATGACAATGCCCACTGGTTATACAGCGGGGGGAAAAAGGAGAGTCCAGTTTGCTGGTTTGCTTGGCCGGCCAGGCTCTAGGAATGCGAGCCTTGCCCGCCCCTCCTCCGCGGGCTGTCTCCACTAGCTTCTCACCCCCTTGCTGCCCGCCTGTCCCTTCGGGCTGCTCCGGCGCCACCTATACAGTCCCCAGCCCGCCTCGCCAACCCCGCGGAAGAGCGGCGTGACTCACAGCGCTGCCACCAGCCCACGGTTTGCTGGAGGCGGGCGAAGGGTATAAAGACTGCCTTGCGGGAGGGGACCCAACCCTGCCCTGCCTAGCCCGAGGCTCACAGACATGGCCCCAGGCGCTGAGCAAGGTCACCGGGCAGCCGGCTGGGGACTGCGTGGCGCCCTGGTAGCGGTGGCATTGCTCTCTGTGCTCAATGCGGCAGGAACGGTGTTTGCGCTGTGCCAGTGGCGCGGCCTGAGCGCTGCGCTGCGGGAGCTGGAGGCGCAGCGCGGCCGGGAGCAGCGCGAGGACAGTGCCCTGCGTGCCTTCCTGGCGGAGTTGAGCCGCGCGCCGCGCCGTGCGCCAGCGCCACCCCCGGACCCCGCGAGCGCCGCGCGCAACAAGCGCAGCCATCGTGGGGAGCCAGCACAGCACATCCGCACAGAAAGCCAGGACATGCTGATGATGATGACTTACTCCATGGTGCCGGTAGGCGGGGGCTCGGCTCCCGGTGGCGCCCCCGCCGGGCAGAACCTCGGGAGGTGTCGGGAAAAGGGAGGCGAAGTGCTGCGGGGAGGTCCTTGGGCGTGAGTGTGGCTAGGGAGGTCACCTTAACCCTTCTGGGGTCAGTTTCCTCATCTGTTGGGGAAGGGGTGACGGGCAAGTCTCTTCCACGCCTGACGTCATGTGAGTCTTCAGGTGAATGGATTTTCTTTCCTTCCCAACTTAGGACAGTTTTTGCCTCCTGATATGAACGGAGCCACAGAGGTCTCAGGGCTCTGCCTGTGCCACTCGCTTATGTCAGCGTCTCTCTGAAAGATGGAGGCGACCTTTGTGAAATAGCTCAGGCATCTTTAACAAAAGTCTTCTTTCCCTGGCACAGTCTAGTGGTCCAGCTTTTCACTTGACCTCCGCTTGACCCCACGAAATTGTCTACCTAATTTAATTGTCTCCGTTTAAGCAAAAGTCAGCCCTGATTTTACTGCCTTGGGACCTAGATACTGAGAAAGTTGCTCTTGGATCTCAAGCTGTTCCAAACAGAAGAAATCAGTACGGAGCAATGTTTCTTTAAAAGCACTGGCAACGTTGAGGTTCTTAATGTGGGGCCTGAGGATTGCCCTTTGTATGAGCTCCAGAGAATCTATGGAACTCCAGAAACTTGCCAGTGTGTGTGTGATGGTACCTTACCCTCCTGGGGAAGGGTTCATTGTTTTTCATTACATTTTCAAAGGGGCCCTATTTCTCTCTCCATCTCTCCCTGCCTCTCTCCCTCTCCCCACCCCCAAGAATTATAACACACTGTTCTAAAGAAAGTCTTTAAAACGAAGCCCCCACCCAAATCATTTTTCCAGCTTTAAGTTTCTTTGCTTTTGCTTATTTCTTTTTAAAAATATTTTATTTTTTAGTTATAGGTGGACACAATGTTTTCATTTTATATTTATGTGGTGCCTCAAGCATGCTAGGCAAGTGCTCTACCACTGAGCTACAGCCCCAGCCCTGCTTATTTAATTCAATAATTCTTTAACAAATATATTTAGATCATATTGCAGTTCCCCATGCCACCTCATTATCCATTAGAATAGCTCCGATCTTGTTTCACTTTATAATTAGAAAGATTTCAGTTGTCACTTCAAGTAATCCATAATTCAGAATCCTAGGTATTTGGAAAGAAATCCACTTAAAGCATCTGTTATCATAAAAGCTGCTAAATATCTTATGTGAGCTTGACTGCTTTTAAAACTACAAGTAATACACACTTCAAATAAATCTTTTGAGAGAGATCAAATTTTCCATTCCTAGCTTCATTTATTTTTTTAACTCATTTAAAAATCTGAGCCTAAGCAAAAATTTCAAAAAAGAGCTGTAAAATGAAGACTTCTTAGGGGAATTTACCTTTCCTCTCTCTTGGCTCTTGACCCTGCATTTTAGGTGTTTTTTGAAACCCTCAAAGAGAGATACATGAGAGCATCAACATTTTATATTTTTAATCCTGTGTTTAAGGTGAAGACTTTAATAACTAAATTGTCACCTGTTCAATCACTAACGCAAGAAAATGGAGAGACTCCTTTCAGAGTCAACCCAAAAGGTAGATTTAATTCTAGGTGCTCTAGGAGGGCCATCACCAGCTCTTACAGAGTAGAGAGCAGAAACATCGAAATTGTCAAGCTGGGAAGCATTTGTAGATCATCATCAGCATGTTCCTCACCTGCAGCTTGTGTGTTTTGATCTTTTCCAGCCACTGAGGGACTTGCCCAGAGGCCAGGAGAAGGCAATGTAATGCTGCTGACTGTCCTCCTGAGGGTAGTTCTGGGTCAGTGGTTTAGAAATCACCTGGAAGCTCATTAAAATGCAGACTCTAGGGCTCCACTCTGAGACCTACAGAATCATCATCTCCAGAATCAGCCTTCTTAGGAAGTCCTCTGCCTCCACTCCTCACCTCACTTCCCCTTAGTGAGTTTGTTGCAGGTGGTCCAGACAACACACTTTAAGAAACACTGCAGGGCTGGGGTTATGGCTCAGCGGTAGAGCGCTCGCCTAGCCTGTGCGAGGCCCTGGGTTCCATCTGCAGCACCGCATAAAAATAAAATAAATAAAGATATTGTGTCCAACTAAAACATAAATATATATTTAAAAAAAAGAAACACTGCAGCAGTACCTTGGTGTACAGGAATATCTTTGGGATCTTTTTAAAATATGGATTCTGATTCCAAAGATCTGAAGTGGGGACCTAAGATTTTACATTATGAACAAGCTCCCACTGATATCAATGCTGCTGGTCTCAAGACCTCACTTTCATGAGCAGGTCCTACAGCTCATTGGAATCATCTGGGAAGTCTGAGAACTTACTGAATTCCACCTCCAGATATTGTAATGAACTAGTTTAGGGTGTAGCCTGGGGGCAGGGCACATGCTGGCCAGAAGGCAGGAGCTAGCCTGACTTCCTTATGATCATGGGCTGGTTAGGCTGTGCCCCCTTCACTGTGCCCTGTTCACCGTGCCCTCAGGGCCTTTGCTTAAGCAGAGGAACTAGTTTTATTACTGAAAAGTCCTTTAGTTTGTTATAGCAATATTCTCACCATTCATCTTTTCAAATTTGCTCATGTTTACTATCTGCTTTTCTCAGAACATAGAATTATTCACATGAGAACAATTTTTTAAAAAAATCACTGGGCACCTCTAGTAGAGAAGTTATAAGAGAAGAATCTAGAATATATCATGGAGGTAGTCATGCACATTTCTCATGGTTGAAGTCTACAACTTCCTCTAGCCTTGTTATAGAGCACCAGAACTTAAATGAGAGTGAGCCCCGAGGCCCTCACCCTGAGGTCCTATGTCCTTAAAGATCTAGGATCAAAGAAATAAGCTCTACACAGACTAATATCAGCGTTTTGAAAATCCTTCCAAAATGGTTTGTTTATCCAAGTTAAGCCTCCTCGAGCTGACTGACACTTCATATTTTTTGTACTTTTGGCTGAAAGTACCTTCCTCAGCATGGTAATTCTGATCAGCACATTCTGACCAGAAGCTGGTTGGCAGCTGTAAATGACTTTTAAAGAGGCATGATAATTAATTTTTACTGAAGTACAGTTAATTTGGTACAGCCAAGCATATTAAGACTTTAAAAAGCAAGTGGGTACTTTGGAGGAAAAATATTAAAAGTGGCAGTGGATGAGGCCTAGGAAGCAATAAGCCAGGCCAGAAATGGGACCCAGGATCTGGTGAGAGGGGTAAGGAGGAGGTAAGATTCTGCTGCTTCTCTTGAATCTTTCTTTCTCCCAAATCTTTATATTTTTTCTAGCTTTTCTTCTCAGCAGCTACTCTCTTTCATCCCCTTCTTCATATCACACCTGCACTGATATTCTGATAGTTTTATCATCCTATCTTTCTTGCCCCAAATCTAGAACATCCAGAAGGTGTTTGACAAAAATCAAATTAATCAAACATAGAAGATGTAACCCACTGAGGTTGGTAAATGTGTAGCCACGATAATCAATGCTCTGGGGGACCATATATTTCTATACCCAGGGCATTGTTCAAAATGCTGAGCACCTAACAAGAAAAACAATCTTGCTATTTTAAAGTAGCAGTTGCAAATCCCAATGATTTATTCAAAAAAGGCTCAACAGCTATCAGACACTAAAAAGGCGCATTTGACAAAATTTAACACTTATGCTTGATTTTTAAAATATGCAATATAATGGGAATCATTGATAAAATACAATTTATATCTCTCACTCCCCAAAACCAGCTTTGCACTTAACCGAGAAATTCTGGAGATGGTCCTAGTAGTCACTGTTAAGACAGGGATGCCCACTGTCACTGTTAGTATCTCAAATTGTCCTAGAAGGATTAGCCAATGCAATGAGGCAAAGGAAGTAAGGAAGCAAAAGTCTGGCTATATTCAGATCAAACCAAGAGAAACCCAAGGGAATGTCATGAAAAGCTATTTCAAACAAAAACAGAATTCAGTGGGAAGTAAGATATAAAAATAGTACAAAGAAATTGATAGACTTCTTTTTTTCTTTAAGATAGAGAGAGAGGGGAGAGAGAGAGAGAGAGAGAGAGAGAGAGAATTCTTTAATATTTATTTTTCAGTTTTCGGTGGACACAACATCTTTATTTTATTTGTATGTGGTGCTGAGGATCGAACCCAGTGCCCCATGCATGCCAGGCAAGCACATTACCGCTTGAGCCACATCCCCAGCTCCTGATAGACTTCTTATACAAAGATATAACAGAAGAAAAGATGTGCAAAAACTTGTGTATGTATCTATATCTATATCTATATCTTTGGTATGAAGAAAGGGCTGGGGCCAGGAGAGAAAGGGTTGGGGACTACTCTGAAAGATCACAAAAGATTCAAATAAATGGAAAGAAACATCTTTTGTAGTAGGACTTTTAGCATCATATTAAGTTAATTCTCCTTAAGTTAGTTTATCAATCTAATATTATTCCAACATAAAAATACCAATAGTCTCTCCATCTACCCCCACTCCCCAGGACTAGACGAGCAGATTCTGAAATGTACATGGAAAAGTAAAGTCACCAAACCTGCATTGCAAGGAAATGACTATAAAAGAAGAGGAATGAGGAGGTCTCACTACTAGTTGTGAAAATATAATTAAAGCCTGATTAATTAAAACAGTGTGTGATATGAATAGACAGACCAATGAGAAAAAAAATAGAAAGTTCATAAGTAGTTCTAAATATATTATGTCAATTTAGTACCTGTCAAAGATAGCACCTCATATTATTGGGGAAGGATGGAGTTAAGAAGTGATATTGAGCTGGGCTCGATGGCGCACACCTGTGATCCCAGCGGCTTAGGAGGCTGAGGCTGGAGGATCATGAGTTCAAAGCCAGTCTCAGCAAAAAGTGAGGCACTAAGCAATTCAGTGAGACCCTGTCTCTAAATAAAATACAAAATAGGGCTGGGGATGTGGCTTAGTGGTTGAGGGCCCCTGAGTTCAATCTCTGGTGCCTAAAAATAAAAGAAGTGATATTGAGACTATAGGCAAGCCTTCTGGGAAAAGCAAAAGTTAGAAAAGCATGGTTCTGTTTCCACAGTGTGCAACACAACAAGCCCTAAGTGGATCAAAGATACACAATTTTAAAAATGAAACTAAAATTACTGAAAGAAATTATGGACAAGTTAATTTTTAATCTTGAATTGCAAAGGTCTTCATTCAAACTGTAATTCAAAAGCCAGACACAAACAATAAAGAAATAAATTTGACTACATTTTAAAAACACATGAAATCCCAACAAAACTTTGACATGGCAAACAACAACAAAATTACCACAAAGGCAAAAGTTAAATGACAAACAAGCAATAGTATTTGGAGCACATAACATAGCTACATGATCTTCCTAATGTGTAGCTCTCCTAAAAGTTGATACCAAAAAAACCCAAGAATTTAATATGAAAATCAGCAACAGAAATATGAATCCAGTATGAAAATGGAATACATATTTCCCAGGAAAAGAAATATAACTATCTTGTAAACACATGGAAATATATTTTTAATTTGAAAATACAAATCACAACTACCCTGAAGTATAATCTTTACTTGTCACAGTGACGAAACTACCAAGGTTTTACAGAAGGCTCTATTGAGGAAGCTGAAGGGAGACAGATACTCTTGCACTGATGTTTGGAATACAGAATGGTACAACCCAAATGGAAAGCAATTTGGTAAAATCTAGAAAAATTACAGATGTATTTATCCTTCGACCCAGCAATCTCACTCATGAGAATTTATCCTGCACAATTGACTTTCTCACCTATGAATGACACGTGTATGTTGTCGTTCATTGCAGAATATCTGTGAAAGCAAAAGACTGTAAATAACCATGGCCATCAATCTAGGAATAGTTAAATAATCTGATCTATACACCCACTACTAGGTAGCTGTAAAACAAGAATGAGGAAATTTTCTATGCACCATTTAGCACAATCTCCAGGATATATTGTCAGTGAAGAAAGCAAAGCAGAGAAAAAATGTATATTACATCATCTTGTATAAGCAAGAAGGAGAAAAATAAATGAATTAATAAAAGTGCTTACTTATGGAGGGTGGGAATGAGCCTTTCACTGTATAGCTTTTTGTATTGTTTTTGACTTTTGAACCATGTGACTGTGCTATTCTTCTTAATATGAGTAAAAAAAGGCTCATAAGCCCCAGTTACATGGCAGCTGCTACTAGGCATGATAGAGATTGTACCAACTTCAGGTTCTGTCTTTGTATGTTTCTGTTGCTATAACAAAATACTGGATGATAGGTGATTTATGAAGAATAAATTTTTATTGGGCTTATGGTTCTTCAGTCTGGGAGGTCCCAGAGCATGACACAAGCATCTGGTAAGTGTTCTACTGCTGCATGATAGCATAGCAGAGGCACCACAGTGAAACAGAGCTAGCTTGTTAGCTCAGATCTCTCTTCCTCTTATTATAAAGCCACTAATGCCATCATGTGGACCCCACCCTCATGACCCCATCTAATCCTAACTATGTCCCAAAGGCCCCACCTCCAAATGCTGTTAACAATGTGAATTTTAGGATTGGGTTTCCAAAGTGCAGACCTTCAGAGGATGAATCCAAACCAGAGCAGGTTCAGATGATCTATCTAAAAAGGAAGTGCTCACTGAGGGTTGCTACACAAAAACCAGAGCCTAGTGTGCCTGATCATGGTATGTTTGTCAAGAGAAGTAAAACAAAACAAAACAAAACAAAAACCTCTGACTTTTCATGTGAGATCTCTCAACTTTCAAATATTGACAGCAATGCAAAAGAAAAAAAATTTTAATTGGCTGACACTGAGTTGGTTGAACAACATTCACATTGTTAGAGGCCCTGTTAGGACGTGCAGTCATGAGTTTGTAGCAGTCTCATCTCATAATCATGAATTTTGAACAAAACTGGCTTTATTTAGCTTGACCATAACCATGTTATTTACCAGTTGGAATCTGAAAAGTAAGAGGTAACTATGTCACGGTTACTATTACTATTACTGGTTGAGGTAGAAATGATACATTTGTATTTGGTGTGGTTTGGGTTTGGTTTTGTTTCCTTTTCTGCTTTTAAAAGTCCATTCCATGGGGCTGGGGATATAGCTCAGTTGGTAGAGTGCTTGCCTCCCATGCACAAGGCCCTGGGTTCAATCCCCAGCACCACCAAAAAACCTTAGTGGAAATTTCCTGTCCCTGTGTCTTTTCAAAATCATGCAAGGAGGAGATTCTAGCTGGGCTAAGTGTAACACATAATTGTCACAAACATAGGATTTTCATGATGACTGCTATATAGTACACTCATGTGAATCTACAAATTCTATTGTTCATGGGAGGTGGTGGGAATCACATTGCCTCTAGTAACAACTCCTGCTTGCTTGGGTGCTCTATATCCCTAAATTAGCTGTGCCAAGGTTTACCTCTCTTTCCCACCTCCTTGGACTATATTACTTCCAAATGGTATGAAAGATGAAGATTTAGACCAGGGATCAGAAAACTATGGTCTATAGGCCAAATCCAGCTCAGGTCTTGTTTTTGTACAGTGCATGAAGTAAGAATGGTTTTACATTTCAAAAGCTGTGTGTGGGGGTGGGGGTCAAAAGATTAAAAATATTTCATGCCATATGAACAATACATGAAATTCAAATTTCAGTAACCATGAATAAAGTTTTATTGGGATATAATCACTGCTATTTGTTAACTTACTGTCTGTGGCTGCTCCTGCATAACAGCTTCAGGATTGACTAGTTCCAACAGTGACCAAGCGGCCCACAGAGCTTAAAATATTTTCTGTCTGATCCTTTAGAGAAAGTTATCTGACCTCCCACATAGATTGTGGAGCAGCAGCACTAGGGTTGATACTCTAGAGAGCCCAAGACTACTAAATCAGGGTTGTTCAGCTTTGGTTAAATCCGGGATGTAAGACCTCCCCCAAGGAGATTGCGTTCAGGATCCTAAATCTTCCTGAATGGAGGCTGTAGGGCTGAGCCACACTACTAGCTTCACAGCCAAGAGCAGTCAATTTGAGGGAAGCTTTTAACCACCCATTAACCTCAAATACAGGCCTCTTTCAAACTCTGTTCTCTTTAATTGAAGAAGACAGCTTGTGTCCCTAAGTCCTGCAGTATGAAGAGGGCCCAGATTAGAAATTAGAAGCCTAATACAGAAGGACATTGAAGAAAAAGTATCCAAAGCTGTAAAACCACACAGAGAGCCTGGGACTTGGGTTTCCATGTCCTTCCTCAAAGCAGAATGTACCCATGGTCTTGGGATGCCAGGACAGTATATTCTGAGAACATGACAATGTGCAGCTGATTGTATGTCAGATGCCATCTCTAGGTATCAATCAATGGTGGGGAAGAACTTAAAGCTATGTTTCTGCTAAGATTGTGCCCAGTGGTCTTGGTACAGTGAATGTGTCCATAAACTCTTGTCTCAGGGAATGATGTACATGGAGGAAGACAGGAGAGAGCTGGCCTTTTAGCTCCATCCTTCAGACACTATCAGTACATGCTTCACATGTACAAACAAAACATTTCCTGTAGATATCATTAGTCCTCCATATTCATCCACAGATTCAACCAACCACAGATGGAAAATGTTTTTTAAAAATTGCATCTGTTGGGCTGGGATTGTGGCTCAGTGGTAGAGCACTTGACTTGCATGTTTGAGGCCCTGGGTTCAATCCTCAGCACCACATACAAATAAATAAATTTTTAAAAAAAGATATTGTGTCCCTCTGCAACTAAAAAAAAATATTTAAAAAAAAATGCATCTGTGGGCTGGGGTTGTGGCTCAGTGGTAGAGTGCTTGCCTAGCACATGTGAGGCCCTGGGTTCAATCCTCAGCACCACATAAAAAAATAAAGTTACCTCATTTAAAAAAATTTTTTTAATTACATCTGTGCTCAACATGTATAGACTATTTTCTTGTCATTATTTCCTAAATAATATAACACTATTTAGATAGCATTCATATTATTTTAGGTATTATAAGAAATGATTTCAAGTATACAGAAAAAAGTGCTTAGTCTGTATACAAATGCTATGCCATTTTACATAATGAACATGAGCGTCTCTAGATTTGGGTATGGGGGGTGGGTTGTGAAACCAATCCTTGTCGGTACTGAGGGATGACTATATATGATTATCATGATTCTCTATGGGCATATGTAAGAAACAAGTGGGTCAAGACAGCATCTGGAACCATGGGAACACGGTGGTCATGTTGATGGCATGAAACCATCTGGACCTGCTCCCAGATCCCAGAGCTATCAAAAAGTCCCTGGTCTCAGTTATACGTGGTAGCCACACCTATAAACCCAGTGACTAGGTAGACTGAGGCAGGAGGATCATAAGTTCATGGCCAGCCTCAACAACTTGGCAAAACCCTGTTTCAAAATAAAAAAATAAAATGAGCTGGGGCTATAGCTCAAAAACAAAGCACCTGGGGTTTAATTCCCAGGACCAAAAAAAAAAAAAAAAAAATCTCTAGTCTTTTGCCAGCCAAGGTAGCAGAGGTGAAGGCAGAAGGAACAAGCTTGCAGAGCCCTTATGGCCTGAGCAGGATGGGGCCTCTGGAGCCCACTGAATTATCTGCTCTCATCTTCATTCTCACTATCTCCCTGGCTCTTACTCCACCTTCACTGCCACCAGACAGAGGAGAAACTGGATTTTTGTTGTGGAACCCAAAGCCACATGATCCCTAGAAAGTGTCTCTCTGCTCTAGGGAAACAGCAGACCCCCACAGACCCCATCATTGAGAGGTGCTGCATACTAAACCATAGACTGAGGGATCCTTGGGTGAAGGGCCCTTTCTGAAGGAGTAGCAGAACCTTCTCAGATCACAGGTGCTCCCGACACCCTTGTCTCAGGATCTCTCTGTGGCAGGCCCAACCTCCCGTCCACCTGGCTCTGCTGTACCTTCGACCTTTGTGTGGCTGCCCTAAAGTAGAACAACCTGGCATCCATTCTTCTTTATTAAGTTCCCAGTTAGATTCTCTCCCTGGTTCTTGTCTGAAGTATGAGGTGGTGAGCACCGTGGACCAGGAATCAGACGGATTCACCTCCTGGTCCCACAGGTTGATGGCTGGGTGGCCTTTGGCAGTCTTTTAACTTCTCCAACCTTCTGTTTCCTCATCAGTAAGACCTCATAGGGTTGTTAGGAGGCTTAAAACATGTAGTACAGTAGAGGTCAGATTCTCACTAAGTGTTGGTTGTTGCTATTATTAAAATGAGGCACTATCTGGGGTGATTAGGTTTCAACATGTGAGTTTCAAGGCCACAAAAAACATTCAGCCCATGGCAATCACTATTATTTGTCGGTCCTTCTTGCCCCATGCTCTCGACTCTTGTATCTGTGTTTTCTGTTTCCAGTTCCTCTGGAGTGCCTGGTTGTCTGTTGTCTCTGCTCTTATCAGCTGCTGCCTTGGGATAATATCTTAGCTCATGGAGGATTGGTATTACACCAACTAAATCATCTCATCAATGACAGCAAGACAGAGTGACTCTTGAGATGGTAGGAGGGCTTCTTCAGTGGTTCAGGATTTCCAGCTCCCCACCGCCCTGTCCACCGCTGTTGATGAGGGGTAGCACCACTGAAAAGGAGTGATCTTCCCCCTCTTCCTGACTAGCTTAGCTGTTGTTAACTTCTGTTAACTTCCACTGATTCCTGTTGGTGGCATTCCTGAAAAAAAAAATTGTTTTTGTATGTATGCTTTCATTTGGAAAAATTGAGAAAATGGAAGTGAAAAGCAAAGCAAAACAACTTCCAAGAAAGTAAAACAATTTACTTCTTAGGGGGGGTCTGTGTTCTCCAGGATGCGGTTACCTATATGGGAACTATCAGAACAATACTCAATTTGATTTAAAAAAAAAAAAACTTATGTGATTAAAAAAAAAAGACATTCATTTTTTTCTCTCTCTACATTCCTCAAACTCCCCGCCACCACCACCACCACCACCAAAGAAATCCTTGGCCAAATCTAGTTGACATTCAAGCTTAATTTGCATGCATTTTATCTACAGACTAAAGGTCATGTTATATGAAACAAGCTGAAGCTTTTAGGTTGTGATTCAGCTATAAAATGAGCATTTTTCAGCCCATCAGTTGCTTTTATGTAGATCTTTGAGTTTTAACAGCTCTATGTTTTAAATAGATATAATTTGCTTCAAGTTAACTAAAGTTCAACACTGAATTTTCTTTACTGAAATGTAGAGTTAAAGTAACAATGCCAACTAAAGATCATTCAAAATGCAATTTGTGGAGTTTGTTCTTAATGCAGTAATAGAGTAACCCCTTCATCTGCCACTCAGAAAAAAGTATCCTGTGCTTGACAAAGTGCTGGGGACTTTGAGGGCTCTGCCTGGGTTAGGTATAAAAACTGTGAAGTTCGAGAAATGAATTATGAATAACTGTACCCTAGCTAAAATATTGAGCTGGTGACCACAAAATAATTCTCCATTTTTTTTCATTAACTAAGTAAGTGAGTGAGCAGAATCTGGAATCCTTTTCAGTTAACAGCAGAAAATGGGGCTAGGGGCATGACTCAGTGATACAGCACATGCTTAGCATTTGTGAGGCCCTGGGTTTGATCCCCAGCACCACAAAACCAAAAAACAAAGATAGAAAATGCTATCTCTCCCCAAAAACAGCCCTTGAAGATGTTGTATCAAATTCTCTGAACAAGAAGACCTTTGGGGAGAAATCCTTTATAGTGTATTATGTGATGTGTCAAGAAGAGAGGAAATCAATCCTCTCTCAGGTGATGGAGGCCGGTTTCAAGAGACTACCCTTGAATGAGCAATGTTGAGATTAAGCAAGGAAGGCGAATCATTCCCAGTGCAGTCAAAACTTGAGAGGTCTAGGGATGGGATAAAAATGGAGCAAGTCAGGAGGAGAATGTCTTCTAAAACTGGAACTAAATTCAGAATGAACTGGTGAGCCATTGTTGGCCCTTTAAGAGGAAAGTTGTAAAGAATATGGTTTTATAGGAGGACAGACTTGGTGGTCTGGAAAGACTGCAGTGGGGAAGCCTGAAGGCAAGAAGAAAGTTAGGAAGTTGTTTCAGTAATGCAGACAAGAAATGATTCCTGTCTGGCTAAGGTGGAGGCATTGGGAATGGAGACAGCACAACGCGACTATATCCTGGAGGTAAAAAGAGAGAAGAATGAATTGACCTTGGTAACTCATTGGACTTAAGGAAAAGGGCCACATGGGCCAGATCTGTTCAAAACAGAGAGGGATGGCAGTGTCATGGACAGAGACGAGGAAACGTGGAAATGGATTGGAAGTGAGGGTGCTGACTGTGTTTGGGACTGAATATGACCTGAAAAGAAAGAAAAGAGGGAAGGAAAACCAAGAAAGACTATAGTGGAGTGAGTGAAAAAGAGAGTAGTAGGAAAAAAGGTCAGAAAGATGATTGAGAGAAGGAAGGACAGGGACCAGTTCATGAACAAGGGCTTCAAGGAAGGGAAAGCAGCTTACTCCCAAGGAGAACTCTGTCTTCTCCATGAGAGAAGTCTTTACAAATCTAAAAAGTGGAAGGCAGCTGGACACAGTGGCCACGCCCATAATCTCAGCTACTCAGGAGACTGAGGCAGGAGGATCAAGTTACCATCCTGGGCAACTTAGCAAAAAAAAAAAAAAAATACCCATTTGTTTTTGTTTTAATTAGTTACACATGACAGTTCAATGATCTTGACATATCATACATTTGAATCAGATGGGATCTAATTTCTCATTTTCTGAGTGTACAGGTTGCAGAATCACATTGGTCATGCAGTCACGTACGTACGTACCCACAGCAATAATAATGTCTATTTTATTCTGCTGTCCTTCCATTCCCCCCTTCCCCTCCCCTCCCCTCCCATCACTTCTCTCTACCCAATCTAATGTGACCCACTTTTCTTTTTTTTTCTCCTCACATGGTTATACCTGTATTCTGTATAACAAAGGGGGTTTCCTTCCCTCTTCCATGCAATTCCCATTCTCCCTCCTTTTCCCTCCCACCTCTCTTCCCTATGCAAAAAAAAAAAAAATTTAAGGGCTGGGGATGTAGCTCAGTGGTAGTGCGCCCCTGGGTTCTATCCCCAGTATGGAATCTCAGGCAACTGGGGCAACACAGAGACCTCTAGAAAAAATCCTGTTTTCCAGATGATAGTTTTTCTGATGGTTCATGGGTCTAAAAAAATGTATTTTGGATATTGGATTTAGAAATGTTAATTACACTGAGCATAATTTGCAAATATTTTTATCCTTTATATCCAACATGAACTTACACACTCATTCTTTCATTGACTGAATCTGCATGCTTGTTAGACCAAAGGTCCCAGACAGCCCCTGTTCTGACACTAACACATCAACAACTGTTTTGTGGGTGAGCATCTCACTACATCCCAGAGGACCTCATCCACATGTTTTCTGGAGTAGCCACTTGTAGATGTTCCTATGCTTGGGGAGAGGAGCTGAGTAGGTTGATAAAACATCTTCACAAATGTTTTTGCTGTGCACAAAGAATGCTACAGAGCAGGGTTTGGGGATAATGGTTTCATTCTCTGTCCATTCCCCTCAACATCAAACAAGTTGCTTAAATATGGTTTATCCACACTTTTCTGACTATTGGGTGAGGATAAGAATGCTTGGATAAGAATCAGAAATTATCTGAAGATGCTTGTTGAAGGGGATAATGTGAGCACAAAACACTGTTATCGGTGGTGAGTGAAACAGTGTTCCAGAGCCCTCTTGCTTCAGAAGCTCCTTTAGAGGCCTGGGAGATACAAGTGATTCTCAGCTCATTTCAAAACACTCATCTCTTCCTACCCTAACTCCTGCACTTATATGTTTATATCGTAAACTGAAACTTTGTGCATGTATTTGTGTCTGTTATTTCTTTGTCTCTAATTTTACCGTCAGTCACCTTGTCTCTTTAAATATATCTCACAGTTCTTCACTATGCCTCTAGTAAGATCTAGTAAGGTATTTGATAAATACCTTCTGACAGAGTTATCTACAACTCAACAAGGAAAAAAAAAACTCTGGTATTTGGTTTCTTGTCATTTTAAAAGTTTTGGAGGTGGATCCTGGAGCATTTTCAAAATTGTTTCCTAGGAATTCATGCTACCCACCACATAGGAGATGACATAGGTTTTGGTAAAACTGACTTAGAGATCTGTGAAAGATTCATTCATTCATCCCACATGTCATCACTGAGCTCCTCTTTTGTCCCAGGCACTATTGTGGATGCACAAAAAACAATATGAACAAAACATACAAATCTCTGATCTCTTGGAATTTATGTTCTGGGGGAGGTAAAGAACAGACAGGAAAAACAAAGTAATCTAGTAGATTATTTACAATATTAGAAGGTGATAAGCACTGCGGACAACTCTAAAGCAGGGGAGGGAATGAGAGAGAAGGATAGGAAGATGTAATTCTAAGCAGTGTGGCTGGGGAAGGGCCACACTGAGCAGGTAACAGTTGAGCGAAGACTTGAGGGAGTCAGCCGTGTCCATTTCTGGGGAAGGGTCATTTGGGCAGAAGAAACAGTAAGTGCAAAGCCCCGAGGTGGAAAGTGTCTAGAGAGCTCAGGGAACAGCAAGGAGACTGGAGTGGAGTGAGTGAAAAAGAGAGTAGTAGGAAAAAAGGTCAGAAAGATGATTGAGGGAAGGAAGAACGGGAACTAGTTCATGAACAAGGGCTTCGAAGGCTATTGTTAGAACACTGGCTATTATGAGAAGTCTTTGGAGGACGTGGGGCAGACCAGTGACAAAGAATGACTCTGAACATCATGTACAACCAGACGAATGGGAAGTTAGACTCATTTATGTAGGACATGTCGGAATGCATTCTACTGTCATGTATAACTAACAGAACAAATTTCAAAAAGAAAGAAGAATGACTCTTATTTTTCTGTAATGAGAATAGACTTTGTGTGTGGCCAGGTTGGGGAGAAGTAGGGCAGGTTTGACAGCTATCAGTCATCTAGATGAAAGACGATGGTAACTTAAGACCAGGTGGTAGCAGTAGAGAAGATAAAGTAGAGAGCTTGTCTAGAAATGCCTGAGGCTTGAGCTGACAGTTTAAATGTGGGATGTGTTTGTGTGTGTGTGTGGGGGGGGTGGGATTAAGTAACTCCAGTATTAGTGGATGGACAATAAAAGAAGTGCCATTAATTGAGATGGCAAAAACACAGATGGAATAACTTTGGGGAGAAGATCAAGAGTTCAGTTTTGGAACATTGATATTTTCTTTAGAAGTCCAAGTGAGGATGTCAAGGAGTTAGCTTCATACCTGGCTGGGAGTGGGTCTCTCAGGAAACCGTGGAGAAGCTGAACATCCTCTCTTTCGTTAGCTGGACACAGAGAGGCTAACAAGAGTCCACCTTATCCTCATTAAACCTAGACAGCTTGGAAAAAATAAAAGCTTTTTAAGCAACCAAATTAAATCAATTAACTCTATTGTGAGTCTTTCGTACCCAGAAATTTTGTCTTACTTTGAAAAGCATAGGGCCTGGCTCATCAAGTGTTTGGTTATGAATAAATAATTTTAAATCAGTCAAAAATGTCTTGAAAACACCAGGCGCAGTGATGCACACCTGTAATCCCAGTGGCTTGGGAGGCTGAGGCAGGAGGATCACAAGTTCAAAGCCAGCCTCAGCAACTTAGTGAGCCCTAAGCAACTTAATAAGACCCTGTCTTAAAATAAAAAAATAAAAAGGGCTGGGAATGTAGCTCAGTGGTTAAGCACCTTGGAGTTCCATCCCCATACCAAGGAAAAAAAATTCTTGAAAAAAGGTTTAAACAAATTATGCTGTGTACATATATGAATATATCACAGTGAATTTCACCTTTATGTATACCTATGAAGGATTATTTTAAAACAATAAATTAATAGAAGGAAGACCAATGGAGTAGAGGAAGGGGAACAGGGGGAAAGAGGAAGAGAGAGAAAGAGGAGGTATAAGGACTGAAATGGAGCAAATGACATCCCATGCATGTATGATTATGTATCAAATGAAACCCACTATTATATAGAACTATAATGCACTAATAAAAACATTTTTTAAACGAATCTTTTATTATCCTAGTAAAATTTAAGTCGATGTAGCAAACATTCAGTTCCTAATATAGGCAGTGTGGGTGCGAACTGTGGGTGATAAGGAAGAACAAGAAAGGGGCACTCCAGGAATGTATGGGCTACTGGGAGGGAAGAGGCCAATTCTCAAACACTTGGGACTCAAAGCAATGGATAATAGGACCCAAAGAGCGGCATGAAGAGGGTGCAGCGGACAACTGGGGAAGGTTTCCAGAAGGAGGCAGCATTGAGCCTGGTCTTGAAGGATGGGAGGGGGAGGGGCTGGGACAGCAGGTGGTTTTTCTCATCTTGAGGATGATACAGGTAGATGCATAAATATCAGAAAACTCTTTATTCTGGCTTGTCTAAAGAAAAAGAAAAGGTTTGATCTCCACTTATTCCTTCTCCCATGCTTTTCCTTTGTCTAAATAATGAGTTTCTGAGCTATATCATTTTTATTTCTCTGAAGAACTTCTTTGTATTCATTTTTGAAAATAATTTCGAGTATAGACTTCTGGGCTGAAAATGGTTTTCTTAGGGCTGGTGTTGAAGCTCAGTGGTAGAGCACTTGCCTAGCATGTGTGAGGCCCTGGCTTGGATCCCTGACACTGAAAACAAAAAAAGTTTTGTCTTTCAAGTCACTTAACTGATGTTACTCCACTGTCCACTGTCTTCTCATTTGTGTTGTTTCTTTTTTCCTTTTTTTTTTTTTTTTTTTTTTTTTTGTACTGGGGATTGAACCCAGAGGTGCTTTACTACTAAGCCACATCCCCAGCACTTTTTACTTTGAGGCAGGGTCTCATTATTTGCTCAGGGACTTACTAAATTGCTAAGGCTGGCCTCAAATTTGTAATCCTCCTGCCTTTGCCTCCTGAGTCGCTGTCACCACACACAGCTCAGCATTTTCATCATTTCTGATGACAAGTCTATTGTTCATCTTGGCTTTGTCTCTGTATGAAATGTGTCATTTTTTCCTCTGGCTCCTTTTAAGATTTTCTCTTCCCACATGATTTTAGCAATTTTATTTTGATATGCCTTGGTGTTCTTTTCTTCATGCTTCCTGTATTTGAGGTTTGTTGAGCTTATTAGATTTAGGGATTTGTAGTTTATATTAAATTTTGGAAATGTTTCTGCTGTGGTCACTGAAAATGTTTTTCCTGCCCTTCCTGCCTGCCCAGGACTCTGATTACACATATATTGAGCCACCTGAAGTTGCCCTACAGCTCAGTGATGCTTCATTTTGTTTGTTTGTGGTGCTGGGGAACCTTCTGTATGCTAGGCCAGCACTCTACCTCTGGGCCACACATCCCAGCCCTCATCTTTAAAAGCTTCTCCGTGGGTTTCATTTTGGATAGTTTCTGTTGCTATATCTATCGGTTCAATAATTTTTCTTCTGCAATATCTAATTTACCCTTAATGTCAACCAGAGTACTTTTCATCTCAGAATTTGCAGTTTTCATTACTAGAAGTATGAGTTGGGTGTTTCTTATACTTTTAGTTTTTATCTAACGTATTCCATCTTTTCTCTAGCTTTTCAAATGTGTGGGATGCAGTTAAAGCAACTATTTTATTGTCTTTCTCTTCTAATTCCTTTTCTGTATCATTTCTGGGTTGGTTTCAGTTGGCTGATTCTCCACTCTCCCTTCCCATTTTTGGTTGTCTTTCTGTTTCTTTTTAGGCACAGTAATTTTTTTTTTTTGAACACCAGACATTGTGAGTTTTACCTTTTGGGGATGCTAAAGCTTTGTGAAGCAACTTTCAATTCCAAGACAGTTTGGCTGACCATCCCAGACACTACACGTTGTAGCCTTGTGCCCAAAAGGTCCTACTGTTGACTGAACAGTCAAAAATATCAAAGGATATTCAAAAACAGTCGAAGAAAAGTATAATTTGAATCTAGTAAGTCAATGAATGACATCATAATATTGGAGAATCAGGGGCCTCAAACTAAGCCAGATTGGGTGGGAGAAGGGATTGGAGTCTTGGTAGCCTGAAATTGAAATGAGAAAGGCCCGACTCCTGAGGGACTGGATCCCTCACCCCTTGAAAGGGGCTGCCAGTGTTTGATCGTAGTGACAGTGAATATTTTTTGATATGTTGATTAGTGATTTTGAACTTTTTTTATTGTATGACTGTTCGTTCATGTTCTTTGCTTATTTTAATTGGGGTTTTAATCTTTTTTTGTTTTTGTTTTTTTAAAACTAATTTACAAGTGTTCTTTACAAAGGAACATCATTCACTTTTCTTGTCCTATATATTTTGTAATATTTACCCCCTAATAACAATTATACAATGTGCTAGGTGCTATGCTAAGAGCTTTAGGTATGTATTTCAAGAAGGTCATTATCTTTTCCTACAGACAATTCTGTGAGGAAGTTGTTGCTGCTGTTGTTATTTCCCATTTTGCAGACAGAAGCTTAGAGATGTTAGGCACTCTAAGCCGTTATATGAACTACTTAGTAAAGGAAGTGGAATTCAGACAGACTGTGTCTGATTCCAAAACCCATGTTCTTTATACCTTTTGGTCTAGGACATTTTCTTCCTTTTAATTTTGTTTATAGGTCTTTTAGTGAGATGGTAGTTGAAATTTTTTCATTTTCACCTAGTCAGATCAATAAAGTTGTTCATTGATGGGTTTTGCTTTTGTTTTTATGTTTAGAATGTTTCTTCCTTCCTCTAGATCTCAAGATCAGACAAATCTTCATCTATATTTTCTCATATATACTTTAATTCAAAAGTTATTCTATTACATTTACATATATCTAAAATATACAGAGGTAAAAAAGATCTTGTCTCCTTTAAGAAAATATTGGCCAAAATAGTTCAAAAATTGCAGAACTACCAAATAAGCAACCCACTACAAAATGATTTCATTTTTGTTTGGTTTGGTTTGGTACCAAGGGTGCTTAACCACTGAGCCACATCCCCAAGATTTTTAATTTTTTTTTTTTTTATTTTGAGACAGTGGCTTGCGAAGTTGTTTATGGCCTTGCTAAGTTTCTGAGGCTGACCTCAAACTTGTGATCCTCCTGCCTCACACTCCTGAGCCACTGGGATTACAGGTGTGCACCACCACACCTGGCCAAAATGACTTCTTGAAAACAAAGTATGGGCACATGTTTAAGATTAGTAACTTGATTTATAGCTGCTTTTTTTTTTTTTTAATTCCAGAGAAGAACTGTTTCAGGATCAGATACTATATTTAATCAGATATAACACTGTGTTTCTGACCTGAATGAGAAAAGATTAAGCAGGGATACTGGAAGAATATTGCCTGAAGCTTCCCCCCCCCCCCCCCCCCCAGTGATTGGGATCAAACTCAGTGCCTTGCATATGCTCGGCAAGTGTTCTGCTTCTGAGCTGTTCCCCCAGCCCCGAGGCCTCTTTTGAGAATGATCCAGCATTTCTGGTTCTGGAGCTGGTCAGTCAATTAGTACAAGGAGGAATCCTTGCTGCTGGCAACTCCCATCTGACCAGGCAACAAGAGGAAAACCAAAAATACTTGTCATCACTGAGTGGCAGTCACTTGAACTGAAGACAGGACCTGGCTGGGAAGTGGGGACTTGATGGAGCCTGTTGGGCTTCAGGCATGAGAAGATAAAGGTTTAGGAACCAGTTTTGGCTTATATTTATTTGGTGGTGAGTTATGACACTTATTGAATCATGCTTGGCTATTTTTAAAAAATCCTTCTCATATTACATTTTTAATTCAATTGATAGATCAAGCTTGCAATTAGACCTTAATGAGAAGGCTTCATTGCAATTGTATTAATTGACGAAATGATAATTTTTCAGAAAGCAAATCAGCTGATTTGCATACAATTCATGACTAGATATGTTTCTATAATACCAATACAAACAAGCAGTTATTTTCGTGAGGACTTTTTCATTGAGTCCTCACAACTGCCATCTAAGATAAGAATTGCCATTTTTATTACTTTGTTTCTTATTTTGTCATAGGGGCTGGGAAACATCTCCAGGGTCCCGCTGCAGTTAATAAGAAAAAACAACCAGACCATTGCTGCCCCTGCCAAGCTTACCCAGTCTTCCCTTTGACCTGAGGTCAGACCCTTAAGAAGGCCTTGAAGCACATCTGGGGGAGGAGTGCTTCTTCAGGGACTTGAGCCATGTGCTTTTGCATGTTCCCAGTGTTAACCAATGTCATACAGGGTGTTTCCAAAGGCCCTGATCCTGGCTGAACTTTGTTTTTTGTTTTATTTATTTATTTATTTATTTATTTATTTATTTATTTATTTATAGTTGTAGTTGGACATAATACCTTTATTTATTGATTTTATGTGGTGCTGAGGATGGTGAGCGCTCTACTGCTAAGCCACAACCCCAGCCCCAAAAGTTTGTTTTTTTGTTTTCTTTTTTTCCTCAGAGATTTTGGCATGCATGTGTTTGCTGGCACTGCCTCTTCAATTGGGTTGTCCACAAGTCCTTACCAAACCCAGCCAAGCTTTGGCTTATGTGACTCTCACAGCCTCTGTATGCACGACAGCTGGCCAGTGCTTGTCAGTGGACTTCAGACTGACACCTGTTAATTATTTGTTCAACATTTCATTAGAGAATCTGAGCAACCACTGAGCTAGACTGCAAAGGAGGGCTGCTGGAGGGCCGCACTCAGTCTCCAGTGATTCAGTTCAGCTCTCCAGACCTCCTCAGCAAGACACATGCCTAAGAGAAAGGCCCTATCACTTGGGAGGCAGCCTGGCCCCCACCAGACCCTAGTGCGCTTAGCAAAGCAGGAAGCTCTGCTGAGTACCCTGTTGTTTTCGTCAGCTTTTTCACTTTTGTGACTAAAAGATCTGACCAGAACTGTTGTAGAGGAAGAAAAGTTTTATTTGAGGGTTCACAGTTTCAGCGGTCCCAGTTCACAGACAGCCGACTCCATTCCTCAAGGCTTGAAGTGTGGCAGAACAGTGTGGTGGAGGGAAGCAGCTCATATGATGCTCAGAAAGCAGAGAGACTCCTCTGGCCAGATACAAATATATACCCCAAAGCCACACCCCCAACTAACCACTTCCTCCAGTCACACCCCACCTGCCTCCTCAGATACCTCTCAGTTAATCTCATCAGGGATTAATTCACTGATTAGTTAAGGCTATAACCCAATCATTTCTCCTCCAAACCTTCTTGCATTATCTCACACCTGAGCTTTTGGGGGATACCTCACATCCAAACCACAACACATGTTTTGCTGTGGCTGTGTATTTTCCCGTAATGTCTTAGACTCCTTTCCATATAAAAACCCCAGTCTCTGCATGGCTGACCCAGTCCTAACATGACCTGGATGCAGAACCTCATGTGGGGCACCTTGATTCAAGATAGTATGAAAATTTTGTGTATTATTACCATATAGACCAGGATACATAGTGGTTTCTGATTTTACTATGATAATGATATGGGCAGGAGGGAGATAACATGTCTTGGGATTCTAATAAGATAACTCTAGCATCTTCAAGGTCCTGATTTCTAGAGAATTTTGGAGTGTCTGCAAAACTGAAATTATCCTAAAGAGGCACAAAGAGAAACAAATAAACAAATAGTGAATTTTCAGTTCCTGTCGTTGAGAAACTCAAACTTTCCCTCGTAGGTTCAAAATAAATATGCTGAAATAAACTGAAAATAGATGAATAGAAGAAAAATATACAAATCTTATTAACATGCATAAGTATGGGAGCCATACAAAATATCAATGAAACTCAAAGATTCAGATGGTTGAATTTAAATAGCACTGTGAGTACAGAAGGAAATAGGGGGTTCAGGCTCCTGGGAGGAGGGGGCAGCAGGTTAGAAGGGTGAGGGAAGGAAACTGCCTGGTGAACAAGGTGGTCTTATTATGCAGATAAAGTCTCACAAGGTAATCTCAGAGATGCCCTCAAAAGGACAGATTTTTAAAAGTCTGACTCTATATGTTGGTTATTATTAATCTCTTCTCTGGTGGTTAATCTTTCCTAGTTATTCAATGAGATTCTTAAGGATAGAGTTTAAGACTGTTGCATTTATTTTGGAAGTATTTTCTAGAAAGAACCCTTCCCTTCCCAAGTGCAGGGTATGTAGGAGAAGCTTAGAAAATCCTTGGTTCTGAGGCAGCTTTTAAGGACTTCCAAATTATTTTAATTCAAAAGCACTTAGCATACCAAAGCACATACTTTGGGGCATAGTTTCCTGAGCCAACAATACAAACAACATTACTACCAGTCAGAAACCAATATCATTGATTTAGGAAAACATTTCCCTCCCAGTCGAGCAAATAATGGATACTGAAGTGTTTATTAAACACCTAGTATGGACTCAATGCCATTCTAGTGCTGGGAAAGGGCTTAAAATGTATGCATAGGGCAAACAGGATGAAATAGCCCCATCAGTGGGAGCCTGTGAGAAACGCTGGAGTAACAGTGGCAAAGTGAGCTAACTACTGTCCGTGCTGTGGTGCTGCAGGTTCAGAAGGAGCAGTAGGTGGACTGTTGGGAAAAGCCTGGGCAGGACTCCTCTGTGTTCTGAGGATCCCAATCTGCATGATCTGACGGGAGCAGGCCACTGATGTTGTCTGGCAGAAGATGGCCAGGACTGTTCACAGGAGCTGATAATGCCTGCTAAACCTTCAGCTGATATTCCTGTGGAGCTGCAGCTCAACACCATCTGGGGCCTATGAGGACAGGCCCCAGAGTGTGACTCTTATGCTCAGAGCATCTCCATCCACAGTGTCAAAGATAAAACCAAATCAAGTTAGAGCTTACCCTACAGAGTTAGCTTTCTATCACTGTGACCAAAATGCCTGACAAGAACAACTTAAAGGAGGAAAAGTTTATTTTGGCTCATGATTTTAGAGTTCAGTCCCTGGTTGGCCAACTCCATTGCTCTGGACCCGAAGTAAGGCAAAACATCATGGTGGAAGGATGTGATGGAGGAAAGTGTCAGATCAGGCGAGGCAGGCAGCGACTAAAGGAGGCAGATTTAAAAGGGCCACTGAACAGGCTTTATTGAGATATCACTCCCGGGCGGAACTCCATCAGACCCACAGAGGGGTCAGGGGAAGGGTCTGAGGAGAAACCACTTGGAAGCTTGACCGGACTGGACTTTTATGGGCTTACAGCAGGAAGGGAAGGGCTTGGGACAGGAAAAGGTGTTTCTAGGGTCCCTTGCCCCCTTGGAGTTGGTCAGGGGAGTTGGCTGAACTCCAGGATTGGCCAGGGGGTCCTGCTGATTGACAGGCGTTAGTCAGGAGATCTCACTGATTGACAGGCATTTCCACCAGCATCTGATTGATGTTCTTTTCCAGCAGCGGGCTGCTTTGTTCTAAGTCGCCACTAAGTTGCCACCATCAACCTAATAGAAAGCTGCTCAGCCAATGGCAGCTGGGAAGGAGGGATGGAGAAAGTACTCGAGGAACCAAGGATAAAATATAATCCCCAAAGGTATACCCAATCATACACCACCTATAAAACTGTAAAATGGGTTTATTCACTGATTAGATTACAGCTGTCAGTAATCTGATCATTTCACTTCTAAATATCCTTGCATATTTATCCCCCATGAGCTCTGGGGGATACCTCATATCCAAACCATAATAGCATATAATAAAACAGTTCCCAAACTGGGAGATCTCACACCAAAAAAAAAAAAAAAAAAAAAAAAAAAGAAAAAAAAAAGAAAAGAAAAGACTCAAAAGCTCAGTGTTAAAGCAGTTTAGAGTACAGTTGATAATGGAGGAAGTATTTTGATCTTTTTCATAATTAGCTGCCATATGTTCTTTTTTTAAGGCAAACAGCTATATAAGCTGACTTGTCAATAGTTGATTGCTTTAATTTCATTGAATCTTGGTAACAAGCACCAAAAAACAAAACAACAAACAAACAAATCTTTCTTCATGTTTTCTTTTGGGCCAAAGCTAGTGTTTAGAGAGGTGGAAATCAGAAAGGCTTAAGTTTTGGTTAGGTGGCTATATGGTTGGCCTTAGGAATTAGAATTATGATTCTTTCTTCCTTTCTTTCATTTTTTCCCCTTTTCTTTCATTTTTTAAACAGAGGTGAAGTCCACATTACTCTTGGGTTTGCAGCTCACCCTCACCAGACCTTGGCCACAGTGCTAATTTCTACCTTTCCCATGGATGAGGCCGTGGTGTCTGACAGCAGCATCAGACCCCATGAGGAACTCCTCCAACATCTGGGGTCTAACCTTCTAATGACAAGCAGCTGGGCCACCCCATTCATAGTCCTATGTCTCCAGTCTAAGGAATCTTGGTCAATGGCAGGCTGATTATCAGGTCCCTCAAGCTTTTTCTAACAAGAACATTTGCATGCATATAATAACATCAATTTGCATAATTAAGGAGAGTCAAAAAAGAGTATTCAATTGTCTAAGAGAGAAAGAATTTAAGTTGCACAATAGGTCAGATCTGGAAGGTGACTTAGCATTTAAAAAGCCTTCCAATTAGCAGTTGGAAATCTGTGCTTGCTGAACTTCAGAGAAACCCAGACAAGGCTCATTGTTTTAGCTACACCCGAACCAGAGGAAGGACCAGCAGGTTTGCTCTGTTCTTTTTTCTGAACCAATCCCGAGAGTAAATAGCCAGAGAAAAGAAGTTCAAGAGAGTAGCCAGTTAACCTCTGTGCATTTTGAGTTGGGATGAACTGATGTAGCTCACTCATTTAGGTCTATTCATTCTGATGAGAAAGATACACTTTTGATTAAACCTTTCAGTTTTGCACAGAAATCGACACACTTTCAATTATACCTGTATTAGTAAAAATCTAATATCCTGCTCATATGCAAACTAAATGAAAGCAAAAATCTGCATTTCAAGTTGAATTCAGACAATTCCTTTCCCAAAGGTTAAGCAGGGTGAGGAAGTAGATGAGGTGTTGGGGGTCGGGGACGGGGTCGGGGTGAAGTCAGCTCTGGAAGACGGCTGGGTGAGTGCGGCCAGCCACTCTACTAGTTTCCTCAGTTGACTTTTTCATCCCTCCTCCCCTCACTCTGGAGCCTTTGAATGTGTCCCCACCTCCCCCTGTCCCCCACCATTCTAATGGGAGCAGAGATTGAGAATCATCTGTCTAGTCTAACCCTCTTATTTTACAGACAATAACTAAGGTCAGCCCCACCCCACATGGCCCATGACAGCTCTGTTTTTAATCTTTTTTTTTTTTTTAACTTTGGGATTTGGCAATTTATTTGGAAACAAGAAAAGTCTTCTGGCTTAGGAACCACTTGAAAATCACTAGACTAGACAACTGTTCTAGTTCATTCTCTTTATTTGTCTAAAACAATAGAAATCTGTCCATGTTCTATCAAGTGCTGGGGTGATTGTCAAGGTTTGCTGTTTGGGGGTCAGAAAGCCAGGTTGTTAGTCTCATTATTTCATTCACATTGTCCTCTTGCTCTCTCACTAAAAGGACAGCAAAGTAAACATCATTCATCATTCCAATATATCTTTAAAACTGTAAACAAAGAATGGGGGGAAAATCCCCTTTCAGTACGTAAATACATGCATACATAAGCAAGAAAATATTAGGTAATAATAAGCACCACTAAGACAAAAAGTCAGCCTCAATCTTTGGGGAAAAAAACAATCTCAGTTAATGGTTTGGTTCATGACCCACCAGTGTTTCTCTGTTCTTATACTAACATATTTAGTTTTTTGTTGTTGTTTGTTTTTTCAACTGAAAAGTTCTATTATGTGGCTTGGCTGCACTTTGCTCTTTTCACTTAAAAGCTGTCTTTCCATATAGTCCATATAGCTCTACCTCATCCTTTTAAATTTGTTTACAAGTCCCTTGATAAACATTCAGGCTGTTTGCATGTTTTTGCTACACAGTGTGGCAATGAGCATTTTTGTCCAGCTATCCTTGCATCCTACAAGTGGGATTCCTAACTTGTAGCATTTGCTTCTTAAGAGATGCTGCCAAACTATGTCCCCTCTATATTTAATTTGAATAAAAGCTAGCTCAAGTCATCTGATGCCAGGCTATCATGTCCATTATTTTCCTCCTGGGGCCCCTTCCTTGCCCAGTTCCCCATGAATCCTACTAATCCAGTGAGACCAGTTCTCTTTCCCGAGAGAAAGCTGGGAGGCCATGTCAGGTCACCAGCAGGGCCCATTTTGGGCTGTCTTCTCTATCACTGCCACATGTTGTAGGGGTGGAAAGGGGAATGATCCCATTGCTGCCCATTTTAAAGGGCTGGGACCAACAACCCTATACCAGAATACAGGTTTTCAGGAGAGAAGCATAATCAATTGACTTGATTGTATTTTATGGGGCCTTCAGGTGACTATCTGTTTTTATGCTTAGGTGCCACCAAGCATGGACAGCCATGATTGGATGAGAGTATTGAGCTAATGCTAACAGAGCTAATGCTGAGGGAGAACCCAGCCAGGCCTCTGTTCAATCTCCTTGGCCTCTTTATGCAGCATTCCTTCCTCCTGGGCATGGAGCAGGACCCCTTCTGAAATGAGGGTCTATGATCTACTACTGCCCAACAAGACATGGCAGAGAATTTCTTTATGGCCAGCTCCAAGACAGAAAGGCAGGGTGGTTGGGAGTAAGGGAAATTAGAGCAATATTTTTAGGCTTTATAGTTTTCTTTGGGGAAAAGGACTTCTAGTTTCTATAACTTGCCTTGTGGGGAAAGGAAGGAGCAAGAGACAGAGGACAAGAGAAGATCAGAAACTTTGCTTCTGAGGGTGCTTCTGCCTATATCTTGGGGTTTCTGTTGTCTTCTGAGCCCCAACATTTTCAATGAGGAGGACAAGTTCCCATACGATGCAGTGTGACTCTGCCCATTGTTGTGTTGATCTTGCCAAGGAGATGAAACTGACAGGTCCTCTGGGGAGACGAGTCTCCGTCCTCAGTGATGCTGTGGCCACCGATGCACTAAGCCTGCGCTCTCTGGGTACCCTTCTTTACTTTACACCCAGGGCGAAGGTCATTGTTCCCACAAAACATGTCCTCCACGCTAGACCAGCTGAGTTAGGAGGGACTTCCCACCACTGTCATGGACCTTTTCCTGTGCCCGGTCCAACCCTCTTCCCAACACCATCAGATTCCCGTATCATAATCCCAGACCAGCAATTTCTTGTCGGCTCCCCTCAAGGCAGACTCTCCCTCACTTTCCCACTGGATGCTATTCTCCCCATTGGAGCTCTAGGCCGGACACCAGGACTGTTCCAGACACAGGGGATGCAGACAAAACAAAGAGCAAGTTTTCCTGTGTCCAAAATTTGGAGATTGGGGGCAGGTAATAAATAAATACATAAGAAAGATAATATTGGATAATAAATGCTACTGAGACAAGTCAGGAGAGTAAGGGGGGGTGGCTGCCTGGGCTCCTCTCAGTTGGGTTGGGGAAGGCCTATCTTGAAGGCTAGGTGGGAGCCAACCAGAGCCCCAGTGCACAGCGTTAGGGAAGAGTGGTGGGAGGTGGCCTCTGACCGGAGACAGGGCCATGCCACGGTTAAATCCCGTGAAACACCCCTAGGACAATGGCCTCCTCCAGCTTCAACATTCTCAAAACCTAAATCAAGATCTAGGAAGCCTACAAATGGGACTCTTTAATGTGACCGTGTAGATTTTATTATTTTAGTTTTGAATTGCCTTATTTTCACCCAAATACTTCATCATTGTGATAAAATGGGGAGCAGTTCTGGCTTTATGGCCACAGGTTTCTGTCATGTGTTTCACTTTAACACAATCTTACAGAGCTTACCTTTGTTAAAAGAATATTTCTAAGTGAAGACTAAGGTAATTTACTGATAAGTATCTAAATTAACTTTAGCATAAAAATGAAGCCAAAAGGTCAGGAAATGAAAACTCCTTCTTAGTTTTTCCACTGTGCCTTCCTAGACCAGTGATCAGTATCAAAGAGAAAGGCTCATTTTCCCTATTGATGCTTCTCTTGTTTGAAACTACTCCTTCTGCTGTGATCCCCCAGGCAACAAATGAAGCATTGTAAGTCTTTTCTGGTCCCTTCAATGGCTAATTATACATTTTTAAAGACAATAAATTTTGTCCACAGTGCAGCTGATTACATTCATTTATGAAAATGACTAAAAACAGCACATCAATTTTTTTTTCTGTCTGGTTACTTAAGTGATCATCAAAGCCATAATAGAGTACAGTGGACCTGGAATCAGGAAATGTGGAGTTCAGCCTGCTCCCTCTAAAGGCAAACTGTGTGCCCTTGAGTACATGATGGCACCTCTCTAAACCTCTCTTCTTACCTGGGGGAGAATGGATCTGCCTTATATACTTCAACTGGAAGAGTTGTTGGGTGGGGAGGGGCACCTGGGATGCTTCCAAGCCACTGGAAATTTCCAGTTCTTCAACTAGGATGGTATGTGTCATCCTCCAATATCCATGAGGGATTGGTTTAGAACCCTTCAATGATACCCAAGTCTGAGGATATTCAAGTCCTTTATAGACAATGACATAGTATTGCATAGAACCCAGGGCCTTGTGCATGCGAGGCAAGTGCTGTATCACTGAGCTGCATCCCCAGCCCTTCTCCTGTATAATTTAAATCATCTCTAGATTATTTAAAATATTTACATAATACAGTATAAGTGTTACATAAAGGTTATACTATATGTTAATAGAATCATGATGAGAAAATAGATTGTACATGCTCAGTACAGATACATTTTTTTTTTAAATCTGTGGTTAGTTGAATCTGTAGATGCAAAACCCCACAGAGGGCCAAATGTACACGTTTCTTATGTTGTTCATCTTTAAATTGTTCATACACATTTTATAGATTTGTAATGTGTTTGGTATATATCATAACAAGTGTCTAAATAAATACCTATTGATATTGAAGGATATGGAAAATTACAATCCCTCAAACAATGTGACCCAGGAATAAGGAGGAAGAAGGCAAAACATTGATCCTTCCCCAGTAAATTCTTTCCGGGTGGCAAGACAATCCCTGGGAAGGAGGCAAACATCAATTCTAAAATGGCAGTCCCTGGAAAGAGGACAAATATTGATCCTTTCCCAGTAAATTCTTTCCCAAGGACAATAGACCCTGGAGGAAGAAGCCAAACATTGATCCTTTCCCAGTACAATGACCCCTGGCACAAAAAGATAAACACTGGACCCCCCCATATTTGCCCAGTAAAAACAAGGTTCAAATTCTCACAACCTGTTTCCTGAATGCCCAAATTGACACATTCTGTGGGGAGCCATTCTCACACGTGACTGGGCAACTCCCGGATTGGGTCTGAGGCGCTCTGGCTAAACTGTGTCAGAGCTTTCTTGACCCTCTCCTGGTGCGAGAGCCTGTCAGTGTGGGGGTGTGACTTGACCACTGACCCTGGGGCCAATCACTGACCCTGACCTTGGAGTGCTTCCCCCCTCAACCTTCATTGGATGGAATTCTCCCCTGAATTTCTTGTTCCCCAATAAAAGGCTACTCCCTGGCGTGCTCTCTCTCTCTCTCCTGCTAGCCCTGAGTAATCCCTGCTGCCCTACCGGGTGGTTCGAGGTGGAAGTCAGGGGGAGAGCCATCTCGGACCTGGTCATAGAAAAAGGTAACTGAGTCTGTGTGTTTATTTGATCTCACTAGCTAACTTTTATGCCAAGAACCTCTTTAATGAAACCAGTGCGCTGGTCGCATGGTGGAAACATTCTATCGATGAAGCCACCTCTCAGTGTAATCTATAAAAACCCAGATTCTTCTTGTAACCAGAGGCCATTTTCTACCCAGAAAGTGAGCCCCTCTGATACCTGACTCCACTACTGCATAAAAGGCAGCGCTGGACCAGGAAGTCTGCTTTCACTATGGTACCAAAACCATTTTGGTTATTTTCACTTACATTCATACATGGCAAAAAGTAAACACAGTGTGAGTTTTCCTCTGGACTCCTAGCAAGTGGATTCAACGTAGATAAAAGGCAAAATCACTTTTCTCCTCACATCAAAACATGTTCTTTTGAAAATAGTTTAATTGAAAGAGTAATCAGTGAACATTTGAATAAAACAAAGGACAAAACAGCTCTCTTCCCCCTGACCCTCTATTCCCACTCACTTGAGGCTTTTTAGTGGTCTCCAGAAATATTCTAGAAAGCCAAAAATGAAAATCAGCAAGAGAGAAGCATGTAGAAACATTTGTGTGTGCACCACTGTTTTTCCATAAATGAAAGTATATTATACATGCTATTTTGTACTTTGCATTTTACTAATTTTCTTAGAGATCTTTCAGATCAGTCTATGGATCTAACATGATCAAACTTGGTTTTAGGGAACAGTGCAGAGAACGGTAGGGGTAGACAGTGGATGTGGGAGAACCAGATATCAGGCTAATACCAACGTGACTGGTAGTTATCCAAGGTGAGTAGGCAGGCTCCACATGGCATGAGAATCACTGCCGCCAAAGCACAGGTTCTGCATGCCAGGGATTGAGCTAGCCCAACCCTCAAGGTAGGTGCTTATGTTATTTGAGTTTTTAGAAAAGGAAACAAAAGTGTCAAGAGGTTGAATATCTCAGCTGCGTTCTCCCCTTTGATAAGTGCGTGCTTCTAACCACTAAGCTCACCACTCTCTTTATTCAGGCCCACAGACGGACCCTTCAGAGGCAGGATGGTCAACTAATTACACTGGTGAAAACTGGATTTGGTGATTCCCTCGCCATCCTCTATCTTCTCAGAAGTTGATAGAAATCTAGGAAATTCTATCTGTGATGTTAATAGATGAGCACTCACATCAAATGTTGTTAGATCTTCTAAAGGGTTCTTTTCAGTTTTAAGTCAACCCTTTTCCTCAAAATTCTGCACATTCTCCTGAAGTTACTTGGTGGATTTTTATCGTTACTTTCTGCTTGATTGAATAAAGGGCAAATTCAGGGCCCAATGCCTACTGACTGCTGTTCATCGCCCTCTCTCCTCTGCAGATCCGAGTGATGGTGGACCTCTGCAACAGCACCCAGGGCATCTGCCTCACAGGTAAGCTGGCCGCTACTGACCCAGCTGCTCACTCAGCCAATACCTGTGCTAGCCAAAAGGCAGTGGCAGAGTGAACACAGGAGCATTTTATGTTGTAAAAATACATGTTGGTTTACTTGTACCAGGTGTTTTTACTGAGCTAAAAGCCAATTATAATATAATTATAAAAATTATAATAAGTTCTGGTATTGCCATAGAAATACAGCCATGGAAAATAATTAGGCCTTGGGTAATTAGAAACGTGGGGTACCTTGAACCAGGGCCATAGATATTTCCCCCATTCCCATTAGTTTTAAAAGGGGAAAGACCTTGTAAAATGGTAGAGTTCTTGTACATGAGAAATAGAGTTCTCTTATCAGGAGTAATTCTCTCCTTGCATCATACATATAGCATGAACAGGAAGGTCTGGAAGCCAATTTCTAAGTAGTCAAGAGATGCTTTTTTCTCCCCTGGTACCAGGGATTGAATCCAGGGGCACTTAACTACTGAACCACATCCCCTTTTTAACTTTTTATTTTGAGACAGGGTCTTGCTAAGTTGCTTATGGCCTTGCTAAATTGCCGAGGCTGACTTTGAACTTACTTTTTATGAAGAATTTTCTGTGAGGTTCGAACCATGTGCTCAGTGGGCCTGGAGGTTGGCCACATACTGCACCCCTCCACCACATGCATCACTGACATAGAGAACAGAGAAAAGGCACAAGCTGGGGGCACGTCAAGACTTGGGACAAGGAATGGCTGATGGAAGGGTAGGTTTTGAGACGATTTTCTAAATCTGAGTGTGAAAGAAATCTGTATCTCACCTTCTGAAGGAGAATCCTGCCTTCAGAAGGTGAGAGCAGAGAGAAACACAGGCAGCAGAGCAGTCACCCAAGTCCAGTAAGGCTCTGGCCAGGCCAGAGAAGGGCCTAGCAGCCTGACCTCAGACATGGCAGCTCCTGCCCCTCTAAAGTGAAGGGAGCTCTCAGATCAGGCGAGGCGGGCAGCAACCAAAGGAGGCAGATTTAAAAAGGGCTGCCAAATGAGGCTTTATTGAGATATCACTCCTGGGCCGAACTCCATCAGACCCACAGAGTGGACAGGAGAAGGGTCTGAGGACACTGACCAGACTGGACTTTTATGGGGCTTACAGCAGGAAGGGAAGGCGTTGGGACAGGAAAAGGTGTTTTTAGGGTCTCTTGTCCCTTTGGAGTTGGTCAGGGGAGTTGGCTGAACTCCTGGATTGGCCAGGGGATCCTGCTGATTGACAGGCGTTAGTCAGGAGAACTCACTGATTGACAGGCATTTCCACCAGTGCCTGATTGATGTTCCTTTCCTGCGCGGGCTGCTTTGTTCTAAGTCGTCAGCAAGTCGCCACCATCGACCTAACAGGAGCATTCTAAGGAAATCATTTTTACATTAAAGCAATGTCTGCAAAATTATGAAGCCAGCTGGAGCTTTCCTTGGGCCTCAGAAGTTTATGACCTCAGGCTCTGGGGAGGCCACATCAGCACTTCACTCTGCTGAGACACCCTGCTCAATCTGTGCCTGGCTTTAAGCCATTGTCTGCAGTATTCTCCCCAGTTCCTCTCATTGCCTGACACACATTAACAACACAATGTGCGAGTTTTGTTGAAGGGAGAAATCTGTGGCTTATGTAAGGAGTGAATGAAGGAGAGAGCTTCCCTCTGGGAGCCCCAAGTCCAAGCTCACTCTCATTTGCTTCTTTTGGCCTCAGAGCAAAAAAAACTATCATCTTGGGGCTTCTTGGGAAATTCTAATTGAATTACTCAAGTCACATTTTGTCCCTCACAGAAAATTAAATATCTTCCGAACAGCTTGGTCCTTTGTTCGGAGACTCTAGTGGTTTAAGCACCTTTCTTCCATCTCTGGAAGGGCCTTTTCAGAGCTCCCAGGTGTGACAGTAATGAGTACTAGAGAAATGTTCAGATGGATGAAATGACAGGCACAAAAGCCTCGTTGAGAGGCACAGGAAAATCCCCTTCCCTTCCGACTGGTACAGTGGCCGACCTGAGAGCCGGGCTTGGTGGTGAAAGCACAGGATGGAGCTCCAGAGACCACTTAGGGGAGGGTGATGGGGAGCAGGGAACTGCATCCCTGCTGGAAATGGGTTGAGCAGGCGATTCTTTAGCACTTCAAAATGCTTTTCAAAAGCCAGCACTCCTTCTTTCATGTTAGCTTGGGATTGAGCCTCCTTTTTACACAGAAATCTCTTCAATTTAAAAGTTTGATGTGAAAAGTACAAATTGCAAAGTGAGAAGATGACTTGGGATAGACCCTACTGCCTGCATTTGAGGGGGTGGTAGATGACAGGACCCAGGACTGAAATGGGCAACTTGAAGAATGGGCAGAGAGCCTTGGTCCCTAGGTGCAAGAGGATGCTGGGCAGAAAGGTTCTCCAGGGCAGACCCTGGGCTTGGGCCCCAGAGCAAGATCTAGCTTTTACACTAGATTCATCTCTTAAGAAGCAAATGTGGAAGCCAGGAATGGAGCTCAGTGGTACAGCACGAGCTTAGTGTTTGTAAGGCCCTGGGTTCAATCCCCACCAGCACACAAAAATAAAAAGTAAATAAAACTGGACATGGTGGCACATACCTGTAATGCTAGCAACTTGGGAAGCTGAGGCAAGAGGATTGCAAGATCGAGAACAGCCTGGGCAACTTTGTGAGACCCTGTCTCAAAATAAAATAATAAGGCCTAGAGATATATGTCATGATAGAGCACTTCTGGGTTAAATCCCCAGTACATCAATCAATCAATCAATGCAGGTGCATGTAACTGGGGGCTAGTCTAGCTATGACCATGAAACCCTGTTCCTGTTCCATTTCTTTGCCTCAGCTATAGTTGCTCTGGAGATACTGTGTAGTTTGTATAGCCTGTGACATCTCAGGGTGAATAGGGAGGGAAATTCCCTAACTGCAGTGGTTATGTGTTTTCCTGGTGCAAAATTTGTCAAACAACATATGACATATGCTTTTCTGGGTGCATCTTACTGCCAGACCCAAGTTTTCTTGGGAACCCAGAAACATATCTTCTGGAAGAACAGATGGCTTGAAAAAGACAGGATCTTCAGTTATTCTTTTCTCTGAAAACATGTCTGAACTAGCATGTGGCCCAAACTGCTCATTGGGGGCAGAGGCACTTCAGATCCACAGTGCCCATTCTCCTTGCATCTAAGTGACCCTGATCCAGTGATGGCACTTGTCACTACTCCCTTATTTCCTAAGTTGGGCAACTTGAGGAATCAGCAGAGAGCCTTGATCTGCAGGCCCAAGAAGATGTCAGTCGGGGAAAGTTTGCCAGGGCAGACATCAGGCAAACATCAGTGATGGATCTTGATTGCTACTGAGCATGGCCTAGTGACATTCTTTTCTGGAATTCCAGGAAGCTACTACTAATTGATTAGAAGTGCCTCTTAAAACCGATTCATACTGCTGTTCATACTCTAATTTTTTAAGGACACCATGGCCTTTGCCCAGAATTTAAATGTATCCAGTAAACGAGATTGATCTGAAGTTTCATGTCCCAGTTTAATGGGACATGTGAAGAAAGATACCTTGTCGGATGTGGCAGCACATATTTGTAATCTCAATGACCTGGGAGCCTGAGGCAAGAGGATTACAAGTGTGAGGCCAGCCTCAGCAACATAGTAACACTGTGTTTCAAAATGTAAAAACAAATAAAAAGGTCTGGTGATGTAGCCCAGTGGTAGAATGTCCTTGAATTTAATCCCCAGTAACCCCACTACTACCCCCACCAAAAGAAAGAAAGATACTTTTCCAAGCCAGGTGCCCCAGGGCTGGCCCAATAGGTAATGACAGGGCAACTGCAGAGGGTGTCCCAGGGAAAATGGGGTAAGGATGAAGGCCTCAGAGCTGTAGCCTTGGTAAATGAATGGACAGGCCAAACTCAGCTGGTGTCTCAGATTGGTGTTTCACCCAACTAGATCTCCTGACCAAACCAGAAGGCTGTTTTAGTATTAGTGAGTTCAGCCCCCCCAGTGTGAGCTTGGGCCCTCTCTGGCCATCCCTTAAGTAGAGCCAAGTTTGTCTCTCACAGGAAAGAGACCACACCCACTCTGACCCTGAGACTGAAGCTAGGGCCTACAAGAAGGCTGAGTCCCAGGGAGTCCTTGCTAGGGAGAAAGAGGAGGGGAGAATCAGGACGACAGTCCTCCAAACCTGGTTCCGTAAGGTTTACAGGCCTGTATCTTTCACTAGCTCTTTCTGAATGTGCAGACCCAGCCCTCACTTGAATGTTTCTCTTTGGTTTTGTTTGACTTCTTTATTTCCTATATCTTCCCAAGACTTGGAGAAATATGTAGCTACTTCTTCCATGGTCATGCTCTGCTAAACAGGTGCCTTGGGTAGGGAGCACCTTGTTGGAAATCATTCCAGAGTGAATAGAGGCTGCTGGCGGGAGACCAGAGATACTCAGAGGTGATTCTCTTCCCCTCGATTTGGAATTGCCATGGTGGGAAGAGACAGGCAGCAGCATTCCACAGCCCTGCATGTTAGCCACTGGCCAGGCCTGCTCTTGATAATAATGAGACTCATATGTCCTTATTATTACTTCCCACTAACTGAGGTGCCTGTATTTCTTATCTCAGTTAAGATTTTTCTGTTAGATAATAGGAAAAATGCATTAGAACTTATGAGAGGAAAAAAATGTGAGATGTCAAATTATTATAAAGTGATAGGAATACATTTGTCAGGATAAGTTAGGCAATGATTGGGTAACAAACTAAAACCTCAGGGGCTGGGAATGTGGCTCAAGCAGTAGTGCGCTTGCCTGGCACGCGCGGGGCGCTGGGTTCGATCCTCAGCACCACATACAAATAAAATAAAGATGTTGTGTCCACCGCGGGGGGTGGGGGGGGAAGCAAACTAAAACCTCAGTGGCTTAATGCAACAAAGACTATTTCTCACTCCATAAAGTCCAGTGATGTTTGGGTGACTCTCCCAGGAAGTCCTGGTGACTCAGGGATCCAGGCAGCTGCCCTCTTGCAGCCCCATCACTTCAACAATAAGGTTACCCCTCCAAGAAGAGAGACGACCAATGGATGGCACTTGGGGCTCTCATAGGCCAACCTGGAAATTTCTCACTTCCCCACAATGAGTCTCCCTAGCCAGGGACCCCTCATTCACAAGGATTCCTTTAAGGAGTTGTTGATGGTAACTAATTATTTTTCCAGAAAATTTTTACATCACATCAGAGGGCCCGTTAATATCTGCATCCTAATCATCTGTGATGTTTGGTAAAAATGCAAGTTCCTGGGCCTCTAATTAGAATCTCCAGACCTGACCAAGGGACCTGCATTGAAACTAGCATTGCAGGAGATTCCGTAGATTCATACAGTAGGAACTGGAGCTAGGAAGTCAGTGGAGCTATGTCAGGGAAACTTAATCCAAATGCTTCCCTACCGAGAGGCCCTTGGTCAGGGCTAATGTGTCCTAAACATGCAGCTCCAACCTGAGCTTTCATTACATCCTCACCCCATAGACATAGTCACTGGGCTCTCTGGGAACTCCTGAAACCTACAGTCAATCTTGCTCCTTGCAGTCAAATTGTCCTACCAATCTGTGCAATGGAATGTGCCTGCATCTGTAGCCAGGAATGATGATTAATTAATTTCTTCTGACCTGTGTTCACTGTCCACACCACCCTTTCCACACCACCCCTTTTCCAGTGTGTGTGTGTGTGTGTGTGTGTGTGTGTGTGTGTGCACCACCTGGTGGTTAAGTCAAGTAGCCACAGGCTGCACTGGCTAGAGAATTGGAAGCCATTTTCAGCAAAGCATTTTGACCTGAAATGCAACTGTCTGTATTAAAAGCATACCCTCCAACACCTATCCATCTGAGAGTCCCTATGTCCCAGCCTCTATCCATCAGTCATCCTCTAGTTATCTGAGAGGAATCTTACACAATCTTGCTCATTCCACTGAAATACTTCTTGAATTTTTAGCTTTGCCACTCTGTGGTCACCAGATTTATCCCAACCTTATCCCTGATTTTAATTAGAGAGATTTGTTTATTTCCTCTGCAGTTACTCCCTTATCTTTGTGTCGCTCCGTGTCTCTCTATGTCTCTCTCATCTTAGTCCAAATGATTCTCTTTGATGTCTAACTACAAAGAGGGTCTCAAACCCACACTGATCTCCAGCATCAACCCCCTGCTGAAGAACCTGCTGTAGATCCCCATTTCCTCTCAGAGAGAGTCCACATCTTACAGTCTACACCTTCTGGCATGGCAGTCAAGTGCTTCTATTGCCCAGCCACCTGTGTTCTGACTTAGCCTCATCTCTTACCCATCTAGCTTGGCCAATCCTCTTCCTTTCTCCCACCTGAATCTCCCAGGTTCTGACCTCTGGACCTGTGCTGCTAACTCTGATGCTGTGTGTGGAATGCCTGGCTCTTAACCTACAGCTGTCTTAGGCTCACCATTTCTTCAGGGTCATAGCTCAAGGCTCACTGTCTTGGGAAGTCTTCTCAGACCGTTGTATGGCTAGACTGCCCCAGCACCCCTTTGGGGAAGGGGTTACCTCTCTGTAGCTCTCTCATGCTGCATTGTGGTTTCAAAGGGTCCACCTTCCTCACACGGGCTATAGGCACAGAAGACACAGGGCCTGAGATTCCTTGGTAGAGTTTGGTGCATGTAGTAAGTGCTTAGTAAATGCTTGTTTTCTGAATGGTCATAGGCTTGGATTTGTGGAAGACCTTTCCACTCTGATATTGATACTCATTATATGTGGTCTGAAGAAACAAAAGCAATTCACCTCCTCTTGTTACAGCCTCACGGACTTGTCTGATTGTTCAAGTAGACACGCTGGTAATAAGACACTCCTATCTGTGGAAGCAAAATCTTTTTTTTTTCCTGGTTACATGTAAATGATTCATCCAAGTCCCTTAGATCCTTAGGTAATTTCACATTAAAGGAAAATGTTTGTTACCTGATCTGAGCCCTCAAGTTTTCTCAGGCTATTTCATGCAACAAATAGAAATCTAGCAAGCCAGCATCTGCTGGTGATACCCCCAGAGGCCAGCTGGCTGCCCAGGAAAGAGGCTTCCAGCCCTCCAATGACAGCAGTGGGTGGGCTGAGCTCATGGCTGAGCCCCTGTGCCAGGGCTGCACAAGAGCCCACCTGCACTGTCACTCACCTCAATTAGGTCGGCTGCTTCCGAAATTATTCTTGGTCTCTTAAAACTTTTCTTTTTTTTTCTCTTGGCATGGGCCACATTTTATTTTTTTTTAAAAGAACCTCAGTTAATGTTTTCTTTTTCTTTTTTTTTATTGGTTGTTCAAAACATTACAAAGCTCATGACATATCATCTTTCATACATTTGACTCAAGTGGGTTATGAACTCCCATTTTTACCCCAAATACAAATTGCAGAATCACATCGGTTACACATTCACATTTTTACATAATGGCATATTAGTGACTGTTGTATTCTGCTACCTTTCCTATCCCCTACTATCCCTCCTCCCTTCCCCTCCCATCTTCCCTCTCTACCTCATCTGCTGGTGTTCAATTCTCTCCCTTGTTTCCCCCCCCTTTCCCCTCACAACCTCTTATATGTAATTTTGTGTAACATTGAGGGTCTCCTACCATTTCCATATGATTTACCTTCTCTCTCCCTTTCTCTCCCCCCATTCATCTCTGTTTAATGTTAATCTTTTCCTCATGCTCTTCTTCCCTGTTCTGTTCTTAGTTGCTCTCTTTATATCAAAGAAGACATTTGGCATTTGTTTTTTAAGGATTGGCTAGCTTCGCTTAGCATAATCTGCTCTAATGCCATCCATTTCCCTGCAAATTCCATGATTTTGTCATTTTTTAGTGCTGCGTAATACTCCATTGTGTATAAATGCCATATTTTTTTTATCCATTCATCTATTGAAGGGCATCTAGGTTGGTTCCACAGTCTAGCTATTGTGAATTGTGCTGCTATGATCATTGATGTGGCAGTATCCCTATAGTACACTCTTTTAAGATCCTCAGGGAAGAGTCCGAGTAGGGCGATAGCTGGGTCAAATGGTGGATCCATTCCCAGCTTTCCCAGGAATCTCCATACTGCTTTCCAAATTGGCCTCACCAATTTGCAGTCCCACCAGCAATGTACAAGTGTACCCTTTTCCCCACATCCTCGCCAGCACTTGTTGTTGTTTGACTTCATAATGGCTGCCAATCTTACTGGAATGAGATGGTATCTCAGGGTGGTTTTGATTTGCATTTCTCTGACTGCTAGAGATGGTGAGCATTTTTTCATGTACTTATTGATTGATTGTATGTCCTCCTCTGAGAAGTGTCTGTTCAGGTCCTTGGCCCATTTGTTGATTGGGTTATTTGTTATCTTATTGTTTAATTTTTGGAGTTCTTTGTATATTCTGGAAATTAGGGCTCTATCTGAAGTGTGAGGAGTAAAGATTTGTTCCCAGGATGTAGGCTCCCTATTTACTTCTCTTATTGTTTCTCTTGCTGAGAAAAAACTTTTTAGTTTAAGTAAGTCCCATTTGTTTATTCTTGTTATTAACTCTTGGGCTATGGGCGTGCTATTTTAAGGAATTTGGAGCCCGACCCCACAATATGTAGATGGGAGCCAACTTTTTTTCTATCAGGCGCAGAGTCTCTGATTTGATATCAAGCTCTTTGATCCATTTTGAGTTAACTTTTGTGCATGGCGAGAGAAAGGGATTCAGTTTCATTTTGTTGCATATGGATTTCCAGTTTTCCCAGCACCATTTGTTGAAGATACTATCCTTCCTCCATTGCATGCTTTTAGCCCCTTTATCAAATATAAGAAAGTTGTAATTTTGTGGATTGGTTGTTGTGTCCTCTATTCTGTACCATTGGTCCACCCGCCTGTTCTGGTACCAGTACCATGCTGTTTTTGTTACTATTGCTCTGTAGTACAGTTTGAAATCTGGTATCGCTATACCTCCAGATTCACACTTCCTGCTTAGAATTGCTTTTGCTATTCTGGGTCTTTTGTTTTTCCATATGAATTTCATGATTGCTTTATCTATTTCTACAAGAAATGCCGTTGGGATTTTGATTGGCATCGCATTAAACCTGTAGAGAACTTTGGATAATATCGCCATTTTGATGATGTTAGTTCTGCCTATCCATGAACAGGGTACATTTTTCCATCTTCTAAGATCTTCTTCTATTTCTCTCTTTAGGGTTCTGTAGTTTTCATTGTATAAATCTTTTTCACCTCTTTTGTTAGGTTGATTCCCAAGTATCTTATTTTCTTTGAGGATATTGTGAATGGAGTGGTTTTCCTCATTTCCATTTCAGAAGTTTTGTTGCTGATATACAGGAATGTCTTTGATTTATGCATGTTGATTTTATATCCTGCCACTTTGCGGAATTCATTTATTAACTCTAGCAGTTTCTTTGTAGACCCTTTTGGATCTTCTAGGTATAGAATCATGTCATCTGCAAATAGTGATAATTTAAGTTCTTCTTTTCCTATTTTTATGCCTTTAATTTCTTTTGTCTGTCTAATTGCTCTGCCTAGTATTTCAAGAACTAAATTGAATAGAAGTGGTGAGAGAGGGCATCCCTGTCTTGTTCCAGATTTTAGAGGGAATGCCTTCAGTTTTTCTCCATTTAGGATGATGCTAGCCTGAGGTTTAGCATATATAGCTTTTACAATGTTGAGGTAAGTTCCTGTTATCCCTAGTTTTTCTAGTGTTTTGAACATAAAGGGATGCTGTACTTTGTCGAATGCTTTTTCTGCATCTATCGAGATGATCATATGGTTCTTATCTTTAAGTCTATTGATGTGGTGAATAGCATTTATTGATTTCTGTATATTGAACCAGCCTTGCATCCCAGGGATGAATCCTACTTGATCATGGTGCACAATTTTTTTGATATGCTTTTGTATTTGATTCGCCAGGATTTTATTGAGAATTTTTGCATCCAAGTTCATTAGAGATATTGGTCTGTAGTTTTCTTTCTTTGAAGTGTCTTTTTCTGTTTTCGGGATCAGGGTGATGTTGGCCTCATAGAATGAATTTGGAAGAGCTCCTTCTTTTTCTATTTCTTGAAATAGCTTGAAAAGTATTGGTATTAATTCTTCTTTGAAGATTTTGTAAAACTCCGCTGTATATCCATCCAGTCCTAGGCTTTTCTTGGTTGGTAGTCTTTTGATGGCTTCTTCTATTTCTTCCTTTGTTATTGGTCTGTTTAAATTGTGTGTGTCTTCCTGACTCAATCTGGGCAGATCATATGACTTAAGAAATTTATCGATATCTTCACTATCTTCTATTTTATTGGAATATAGGGTTTCAAAATACTTTCTAATTATCTTCTGTATTTCTGTAGTGTCTGTGCCTTTTTCATCCCGTATGTTAGTAATTTGAGTTCTCTCTCTTCTTCTCTTCGTTAGCATGGCTAAGGGCCTGTCGATCTTATTTATTTTTTCAAAGAACCAACTTTTAGTTTTATCAATTTTTTCAATTTTTTTTTTGTTTCAATTTCGTTGATTTCTGCTCTGATTTTAATTATTTCTTGTCTTCTACTACATTTGATGTTGTTTTGCTCTTCCTTTTCTAGGGTTTTGAGGTGTAGTGTGAGTTCATTTATTTGTTGGTTTTTTCTTTTTTTGAGGAAAGAACACCAGGAAATGAATTTCTCTCTTAAAACTGCTTTCATTGTGTCCCATAGATTCTGGTATGTTGTGTCTGTATTGTCATTTATCTCTAAGAATTTTTTTATTTCCTCCTTTATGTCTTCTGTAACCCATTGATCATTCAGTAACATATTGTTCATTTTCCAGGTGATGCAGGATTTTTCCTTCCTTCTTTTATCAATGATTTCCAGTTTCATTCCATTATGATCAGATAAAATGCATGGTATTATCTCCACCCCTGTATATTTACTAAGAGTTGCCCTATGGCATAATATATGGTCTATCTTTGAGTAGGATCCATGTGCTGCTGAGAAGAACGTGTATCCACTTGATGATGGTTGATATATTCTATATATGTCAGTTAAGTCTAGGTTATTGATTGTGTTATTGAGTTCTATAGTTTCTTTATTCAGCTTTTGTCTAGAGGATCTGTCTTATGGCGAGAGCAGTGTGTTGAAGTCACCCATAATTATTGTGTTGTGGTCTATTTGACTCTTGAACTTGAGGAGAGTTTGTTTTCTGAACGTTGCAGCACCATTGTTTGGTACATACAAATTGATAATTGTTATGTCTTGTTGGTGGATGGTTCCTTTTAACAGTATATAGTGTCCTTCTTTATCCCTTTTGATTAACTTAGGTTTGAAGTTGATTTTATTCGATATGAGTATGGCCACTCCTGCTTGCTTCTGAGGGCCATGTGAGTGGTATGATTTTTCCCAACCTTTCACCTTCAGCCTGTGTATGTCTTTTCCTATCATATGAGTCTCCTGAAGGCAGCATATTGTTGGATTTGTTTTTTTAATCCAGGTTACTAGCCTATGTCTCTTGATTGGTGAATTTAGGCCATTAACATTTAAGGTTGCAATTGAAATATGGTTTGTACTTCCAGTCATGTTTATTTATTTATTTATTTGAGTTTGGCTAGTTTTTCCTCTTTGGTTATTTTTCTCCCTCTTTACTGAGATACCTCCCGCTGTTAGTTTTGGGCGCTATTTTTCAATTCCTCTTCTTGTAGTATTTTGCTCAAACTGCTTTGTGGTGCTGGTTTTCTGGCTGCGAATTCTTTTAGCTTTTGTTTATCATGAAATATTTTAATTTCATTGTCAAATCTGAAGCTTAATTTTGCTGGATGCAGTATTCTTGGTTGAAATCATTATTTTTCAGCGTTTGAAATACATTGTTCCAGGATCTTCTCACTTACAAAGTCTGTGATGAAAAATCAGTCATTAACCTAATTGGTTTACCCCTGAATGTAATCTGCCTCCTTTCTCTCGTAGCTTTTAATATTCTCTCCTTGTTCTGTACGTTGGCTATCTTCATAATTATATGTCTTGAAGTTGGTCTATTACGGTTTTGAATGTTTGGGGTCCTGTAGGCTTCCAGGATTTGGCAATCCATTCCATCTTTCATCTCTGGGAAGTTTTCTAGAATTATTTCATTTAATAGGTTGTCCATTCCTTTGGTTTGAATCTCTGTGCCTTCTTCTATCCCGATGACTCTCAAGTTTGGTTTTTTTACGACATCCCATATCTCTTGAATAGATTGCTCGTGAGATTTAAGCATCCTTTCTGTGTTGACTATATTCTTTTCAAGTTGATAAACTTTGTCTTCATTATCTGATGTTCTGACTTCTACTTGATCTAGTCTATTTGTAATATTCTCATTTGAGTTTTTAATTTGGTTTATAGTTTCCTGCATTTCTAGGATTACTGTTTGATTTTTTTTTTTAATCTCTATCTCCTGGTAAAGCTTGTTCTTTGCCATTTGAATTTGTTTGTTTAATTCGTTTTCAAAATATACTTTCATTGCTTGGACTTGCTGTCTCATGTCTTCTCTAATATTCTGTTCCATCTGAGTTGGGTATGCCTTGAGTTCTTTCCCTATCTCTGTTTCTGATGCTTCTAGGTCCTCCTGTAGATTTAAGTTGTCCTGCATTGTTTGTAATCCTTTTTTCCCTTGTTTTTTCAAGTTATTCACGTTACTTTCCAGCTCTGTTTGATTGCTGTGTTTCTGCTCTCTCCTATAAATTTGTTGTCTCTCCTTTGTGGTGGTAGACTATGCCTGCTAAAGTGGATTCCTCTGGGAAGGAATTCCGTTGGCCGAACTCCGGTGACATCACCTCTCTGCTATGGTGGGCCCCAGGCTCCTTTCCGGGGTGTCTGAAGGAAGGGGTGGGACTGGTCTGTTTCTAGTTGGTTTCAGCTCCCGGTTGGCTACTTCATGAAGGCCTGGCTATAGACCTCTTCCTAGAGTCTCTGCGCTGTACCTGCTGGGCCGCACCTCGGGGTCTAGCCGCGTGGTCACCGGCAGGCGGGTGGTCTCCAGCCGCCCAGTCGCACGGGCAGCGGGCGGGTGGTTGCCGGCGGGCAGGCGGTCTCTAGCCACCCAGTCGCGCGGGCAGCGGGCGGGCGGTCGCCGGCCGTGGGTCGGTCTCTTAAAACTTAAATTGGTTCGATTGGCCAATGGATCTCTGTTGAATTGTTTTTAAGGCTCTTTTGAACAAATATGATGAACTCTACATAAAGAAATATGAGACCAGTTTCTGAGGGTCAATAGACGAGTAGGACATTTTAAGGACAAAGAGGTGGTTGTGGTGCTAGTTTTCTTTCTCCCACCTGTGTCTTATCACCAAAATTTCTTTTTCTGTTTTAGGTCCACCTGGCCCACCAGGTAAGAGTCTATCAACTTTCCTAGTTCAAGTGGAGGATGTGGGTGGCTGGGCCCTTGGGATCCTTCCAAAGTGACAGAGGTGGGGAGGGAAAGGTGTGGAGGTGACCTGGCCACATCCCATCCTTCTTCAGGCCCTCTCACTGGAGAACCTGCCATCACCATTCCTAACACCTGTCACTTCTTCAGACAGAGAAGGGAGGGAAGAAGCAGGACATGATGTAGAGAAGACGGATGCCCCCCCCAGTTTCACTGGCTAAAGGAATAAAGGAAAGCACATTAACTTCAGTGGAAAAAACAATTTTAAATGTTTATATTTCCGTGTTTTAATGCAGGACCTCCAGGAGTTGATGGGTTACCAGGACACAATGGATCAGACGGACAGCCTGGTCCAGAGGGCCCAAAAGGCGAAAAAGGAGCAAATGGAAAAAGAGGAAAAATGGGTATTTTGGCAACTCTTTGAATTAATTTCCCTATTTCTTATTTGTTTGTTTGTTGTTTGTACAAGGGATTGAACTCAAGGGTGCTTAACCACTGAGTTTTTAATATTTTATTTAGAGACAGAGTCTCTCTGAGTTGCTTAGGGCCTTACTAAGTTGCTGAGGCTGGCTTTGAACTCATTGTCCTGCCTCAGCCTCCCAACCTGCTAGGATTACAGGCATGTGCCATCACACCCAGCTTTCTTTATTTCTTGTCTCCATGATTTCACATGGAATAGTCTGAAGCTATGTACAAAGTGAATAGGGCGTTTCATTTTCTGCATGAAAAGTTAACTCCTTCCTGGAAGTCACTGGGATGCCAAGGGCATTCTCTTTGGTTCAACACCATCAGATGTTTATGTCAAACTGAAGAGATCATCTCTCCCTGGAATTAATACCCTAATGCCCACCTTTTGACTTTCTCTGATGCATATGGAGGGAGCTGGCCCCCTTGGGAGGATACTCCATGGGCTGTATGACAGCCGTAGGTGTGGACACTTGGTGTTCTTTCAGGGTTCAGCTCCTGTTTTCTCTTCTGTTGCCTCCTTCTTCCAAGAAAGTTCTGTATTTGACTGAAAATTAATAGGCAGATGTTGGCCCCTGGGAGGGATTTCCCTGGCTAGGGGTATAGCTCCAACCACCTGAACAGAAAGGCAGCATCCAGGGCTCCCTTCGGTGGGCATTCAGCTCATAGGGTCCTCTCGTCAGGAGCATTACAAAGAGGTGTCTGGCCTCTCTAGGGGATTCCTCTGCCCTGTTGTGGGTAGCAACATTGCCATCATCTCAGCAAGGACCCAGAGGCACCAAGGTATCAGATGTGTCCAGGGAGCAGAGAGAAGCAGGGGCCCGGGCCAGGGTGGGCAGGTTCTGAAGGGCTATAAGCATCAATCCCAGGGTCCATGGAGAAGCACTGGCAGATTCAGCTGAGGAAATATGTAGAAGAAATACTAGAAAATTCTTTCAAACAGCACAGTTACCCCTTTAAGCACCTGTGCTGTTATTCCCATAAGCAATTTAAATGAGAGCCAATGGAGGAGAAAATTGCTGAGCACCTCTGCCCCTTGGCAAGGTCTACCTGCTTATGTTCCCAGGGGCAGCCCTGTAGATGAAAATGGGTACACACAGTCCAAGACAGCTGAGGCCTCAGAAGGCCAGCAATTACAACTGGAATTACAGAGTAGTGATGGACAATTCCAAGTAGAATAATAATTATAATTATAGATGAACATCGGCATTGAATAATGATGACTATCAGAGTACAGACATTGGATTCATCCTGGGAAGGCTCCAAACGTGTGACCCAGTCCCAAGGATTCAGCAGCGTGTTTGATGAAACAGTCTTGGTGAGAGGGCGCCATGATAGAACTAGGTGTGAGTCAGGTAGGGAAGAGATGGCTTTCAAAAAGATTTCAGTTCAGGAGGCTGAGGCAGGAGGATCACGAGTTCAAAGCCAGCCTCAGCAATAGCGAGGCACTAAGCAACTCAGTGAGACCCTGTCTCTAAATAAAATACAAAATAGGGCTGGGGATGTGGCTCAGTGGTCAAGTGCCCCTGAGTTCACTTCCCATTACTCAAAAAAAACAAAAAGATCTGAGACTGACACCTGGCCTTGGGGAGATATGCTAAGCCTGGAACCCACAACGTAGGAGGGCAGAAAAGAAAAAGTTCATTTATTTATGAAATGTACATTTATGTGGCAGGTACTATTCCAGACACTAGAGCCCAGAAATGACAAAGTAGACAAAACCCTGCCTTTGTGGGACAGAGGTAAATTTCTCCTCTCCCCTCTGAAGGCTCACTGGAGTACATTGACAAAGGCATCAAATGGGAGCAGAGAGGCAGCCACGTGGTGTCATTACCCACTAGCCCAGCATCGCTCAGAAGCTTATATGCCCTTTTTTCAATGGGGAGGGGGATGCTGACAGTTTTGATGGGTTGTCAGTGATTATTGGGGAGAATGAATGGGCCCTTGGGACACACAGACCCCAGCTTGTATAAAGGTTCTCTTTGGGATTTGAAGGTGCCTAAGGAACAGATCTTATAAGGGAAATCCTTCAGGGTGTGCTTGCAGTCCTCAGTCTTCTTCTCTAAGATAGATAACGGGATTTGGGGGTGGGGTGGGAGTGGAAAGCATAGGTGTGCCCCTCTGCAGTCTTCATGTGATAACAGGAATTCCAGACAGAGCCTCTCCCTGCTGTGAGTGGGCAGAAACAAGACAAGCAAAGAGGATCTTGATTCTGAGCCTGTGTTTGAGACCTTAATGTCCTTTACATCAAATTTCTGAGCAAGCCAAAAAAATACCCATACTTAGGAGTATATTGTTCTCAGTGCCCCAACACTTTCATGAAGCTGCCCCTCTAGCTGGAAGAGATGGACGATAAACCAGAATAACCAATAGAAGGTTTGGTCTGCTAATGGTGATGAATGCTGAAGAGGACAGGTAGAGCACCTCTCCAAGGGGAGCATCCCAGCTCCAGACTTGGATGTAGGGAAGCACTTGGGGGCTCAGCATGAGATATGCTGAGTTTGAGATGCCTTGAGATATCTAGGGGGACATGTCAGGGAGCCTTGGAGATATAGCTGGGCAGTTGGAGGAGACCTAAGGGCTTGAGAGGTGCTTAGGAAGTCATGACAGACAACTGGGCATGTGGGCATGAGTGTGGTCACTTAGGAAAGGAGCATGTTAGGACAAGAAAACCTGGTGGGGAGACCTGAGAACTGCAGCATCTAGTGATCATTTAGAAAAGGATCAGCCTAGAGCACTTAGCCTGGCAAGGCCCTGGGTTCAATCCCCAGCACTGAAAAGAAAAATAAATATGTATTTCTATTGAAATAGTAATATTTTAGACACATTGAATGATATAAAAATAGAACATTAAAGTTGAACAGGTGTTGAGTGCTAGTCGGGGAACATTTAGGAACCTTCCGTCTTTGGTGGGGAGGCTGACATTACCAGTGAGCAATCATCCACATTAGAATCAAAAGGTGATGTAGGTTTGGAAGACAGAGCAGGACGCTAGGAGGCACAGTAGTAGAGACAGTGGGGCAGGAGTTTCTGTCTTAGGTCAGACCCAAAGGATGAGAGCAGAGGAGGAGTCCAGAGGGAGGGCACAATATATGCAAATGCCTGGCCATGGGGACTTGGGGAGGGCTGGAGTGCTTGTAGTGAAGTGAAGTTGGAGGTGGGGCCAGGACCTTCTAGGACCTTTCAGCTTAGTATGGGTCTTACTGTCAGCTTCCAGGAAAGCCCTTTAGGATCCTAAGCAGAGATGTGAAATGACTGGGTGTGACTTTAGAGAAGTTAAAGCCGAGAGTAAAAGGATCCTTAGTGGTTTTCCAGGCGGGGGTGGGAGAGGGAGCTGTGGGAGTGCATTCCAGAAAGAGGGAACAACAAGTGCCAAAGGAACTGTGTTCCACAGAGATAGGGACTCATCTGGGGCAGGATGTGCCCTTTAGCAACAATCTTCTGTGCAATAGTAAACAGCCACCACCTACCGTCAGGCTTGCTTGCTACTAAGCGCTGGGTTGCTCATTCTATCCTCATGGCACCACCCAAGGGGGGGATATTTTTGCTAGCTGAGTTCCTTCCAGATGGAGAAACCTTACCTTTCTGTTTCTCAAATAGCCCAAGCCCACCCTTGCCCCAGGGTCTTTGCACTGCTGTGCCCACTGCCCAAATTCCTGCTCCCTGCCCCTCCTCCATGGCTGGCCCTTCCATACTGCAGGACTCAGTTCAGATGTTGCCTCCTCTTCCAAATCATCCCTGCCCTCTCTGTCTATCCTCTGCTCTCTACCAAAACATTATCCTTCCCTGAAATCACCTCAGGGTGTTTATTGTGGCTGTGCTGATGGTCTGAGCCCCTAGGTAGAATGTGAGGTCTGTGGGAGTGGACCGTGTCTGTCTTTATTCTCCCCTCCAGTGCCTGGAATGCCCACTGAAGCTCAATAAATTCATTGTAGGTGGATGGACATCACTTGTCGAACATCAAAAGGCTAGTAAGTGAGTCAAGCAGGGCTTGAATCCAGGTTTCTCTGAGTGCTGGACGCCTGTTCTTACCCATAATATACTCAACTTCCATGCCCAAGAGGCTTGGGCCGGTGGAGCAGCAAGCAGGGTTATTGGAGACACCCAGAGCAGCAGCAAACATGAAAGGAGCCAGGGGCTTGAGAGCTGGAGCAGGTGATCGTTGGAGGATATTGGGCTTCAAACACCCACCCACCTGAGCCTTATTTACTGAGCCTGCCTGGGAAGGCTGGGAGGCTTCCAGTCTTTTAGAGAGGCCTGCAGGATGTTTGTGAGTCATAGCCTGTCAGGGCTGTTTTCATGCCACTTTTCCCTGGGGGACAGAGAAAGGAGTTCTAGGAGAACTGCTTCCATCCCCGACTGACCATGAGGCCTTGGACATGTCATTCCATCCTCAGGGCCCTGACCTCCTCACCCATAGTTAGAGCAGGTGGAGTTACAGCCACTCTACTATGGCTTCCCATTTTAAATATTCCACCATAGTGTCTGTCTAGGGAGGCAGGGACTGTATAGATTTCATTATTTGTCACAGCTATAAGCCAGGCCTCTGCTGAGGTTCAATAAATAATCAATGAATAAGGAATGAATGCATGCATGAGTGAGAACAGAGCACAGCGCCTGTCTGTAAGGGCTTACAAACCTGTTGAAAGAGAATACAAAGTTTACGCACGACACGTAGTCTATAACTATCCTGGTTTGAAGACTGCTTCATACGTCACAGCAGGTAGGGCTTTGGCGCAGGAGTGACTGGGAACCAGCGTGGACACTTGAGAAGATGGTGAGCTTAACGAGCCAGAGTGCAAGACCTCTAGCCTAACAGTTGTTTCCAGGACACAGAAGTATCAAAGACCCTCAGTATCTGACCCTGGAAGCATTAAGAACCATGGTGGGATAGAATGGATCCAGATCTAGAGCACAGGAACTTGGCTCGGTCCTGGCTCTTGCATTTACTAGCTGCGTGCCCTGGAGCAAGTTATTTAGTCACTCAGTGCTGCCTTTACTTGTACCCGTTTGTAAGATAGATAATTATAGCATCAACCCCAGAGTGTTGTTAGGAAGACTAAATGAGTATTCATACGACGTGCTTAGAACAGGATCTGACACACAGTTCAATTCCGTATTAGGGCTAGCTATTATTATTGTTATTGATTCTAAAAATGAAAAAGAATCTTGATTTTAGACCAAAAGGAAAATTTTTTTTTGGCATGTCCAATTTTTTAACTTTTTATTAGTACGTTTTAATTGATACATGATAATTATGCATATTTATGGGGAACGTGTGGCATTTCAATACATGTACAAAATGTATAATCATCAGATCAGGGTAATTGGCATATCTGTCCTCTTAGACATGCCTCCTTCCTTTGTTTGGGGAGCATCCAAAACTGTCTCTATTAATTATTTTGAAATATTCGATTAATTGTGTCAACCACAGTTACCCTGTTTTGCTATAGAAATTACAAGCTATTCTTCCTGCCCAGTTTCACCCCTGCACTCACTAACAGTCCTGCCTCTGTCCTCACTTGCCCTTACCTTTCCCGGGCTCTGCTAACTGATATTCTAATTTCTACTTCTTTGGGATCAACTTCAGCTTCCATATATAAGTGAGAACATGAGGTGTTTGTCTTTCTGTTTTGTTTCACTTAACATCATGTCTTGACCAAAAGGAAATGAAGAGGAACTGTCCTGCATGCATGTGAAAACATGGACTTAGATTTGGAGAGGAGAGTTGGAACCCAAAGAGACTGAACTGTTGTCAATTGTGCGACTAGCATCTTCTATGAAGTTTGACATTCTTGTGCCTCAAAATCAAGCATTTTCTTTATTTTCCATCTGTCTCTTGTTTTCTCACATAAGAGTGAATGCTGCAATGTCTTCTATAAAAATCAAATGCTCATCTAAGAAACAGAAATAAATGCCCTCCTCCTTCTTCATGTTTGGGACTAGTTTTATATGACACCCTCTGGCCTCCTTTCCCCCGCTTAAGTGACAGATGGTACTGCCGAAAATAAAATGTCCTCCCTCACCCCCTGTCGTGAAGACGATGGAGTTGACCCCAGCTGGAGCTCTCTTACAACCCCAAGTTCCAATGCTGATGGAGATGTTTGTTTTGAGTAGGCGACACCAGAAGAAAAAATAGCGGAGAGCCACTTCTAGGACAGAAGTTAGGCAGGCAAAACACAGCCTTTCTTCTCTAGATGAATGTGCTGATTCAGAGCCAACCATGAGTGCCAGGGCAAAAAATATACCAGGGTCCAGATCACAGAGTACGATGGTGTCACCGTGCAGGCCTCGCAGTCCTGACCTTTGCTGAAGTCAGAGTAGAAAGTGTTGCACAGAAGTCCTCTGATGGTGCATGGTGACTGGGGGAGTTCTATTTCCGACATGCATTGGCCACAGTGATTTTGCTAACAAAGACAAGGAGATGCTTTGTCAGACACGTTGGTGGACAAGAGGGCAAAGGCAGACTGTAGGTAGGCAAGCGTTCTACCTCTTTCTTAACAAGAGCTTAAAAATGGCAAGGCACACCCCAGCTAAGAGGCAAAAACACCTTTAAGCAAAGAGCTTTATCAGCTTTAAATAAATACCTGTCCCTGTGGGAGCTGCCTTACGCTTCATTACAATCGTAACATTTCCCGGCTTCACATATGGCCTTTTTGACAAAGAAAATAAGAGACATAAGAGGTAGTAATAAAAGAAAGGAAGGGGAAATTGGATGATGATGCAGAAAGGCTCTTTGTGTAGAATAAATGACTGAAAAAGAAAACCTTGGTATAACCAGCAGATACCATTTCCCTGAGCTCTGCTAAATCTGGGTCATGTGAGACCTTTAGAAGGGATCTGTTGCACTTGGCACATTGTGCAGTCTGGACTCTATGGCAACGTCCTAATCTTTTGTCTCCTTCAGATAATGTGCCAAATTGCCTATTTAAAATACTGACAAAGGAAACATCTTCTCATGTAGAGGGCCCTGCATAAGAGCTCTTGTCAAGTGAGTGGACCTAGTGACCGTGGGCAGGGAAGCTGTTGCAAGAGATGACTCCTTTCTCAGTAATAAGCATTACTTTTTTAATAATATATTTCTTTTTTTAGTTGTATTTGGCTGCAATACCTTTATTTATTTATATTTATGTGGTGCTGAGGATCGAACCCAGCGCCCCACACATGCTAGGCGAGTGCTCTACCGCTAAGCCCCAGCCCCAGCCCCAGCCCCAACTGTTTTTCTTCTTACTATAGTATTAAGTCCACACCAGAGGAAGTACTAACAACCAAGGGACACCCTGCAGCTCCCTCAGGGCATGACGTCACCCAGATTCACCTCTGGCAGAAGCAGTGACCATGGGTCTTCCAGCTTCCAGCCATAGTTGAATTTTATGGTTTTCACTAAAGTTTTTTTTTTTAATTTTATTTTTTTTATTGGTTGGTCACAACATTACAAAGCTCTTGACATATCATATTTCATACATTAGATTGAAGTGGGTTATGAACTCCCAATTTTAAAGTTTTTTTTTAATAGTTGATTGAAATCTAGCAAATGTTTCTTTGTTTGCTATACTTACTGACAGTGATCAATACCTTGGGGTTCTTTCATATACTGCTGTCTTACTTGGGATGATCTATGGATAGTCCGTTGAATATGGGAGGACAGAAACCATTTTGGATATTTATGACTTGTCTGCAGTCAATGAAAGGTAATAAAAGATCCAGATTTACATTTGAGGGAACAATTGACTTCAACGGCAGAAAGAGCATTTGAGTACAAACTGATGGGTTGTGATGTGCTCCCCACCATTTAACAACCTGGAGAAGAGCCAGCTGGGAGAGAGCCTTTTAGGATTGGCTGGGAGGTTGATCTAAATGACCTCTAAGGTGCCTTCCTGCATGAAATTCTGCATTCTCTTGGGACAATTAGATTGTACCCCAATAGTGCTGGGTCAGATATGGTTTTAAAACTGGAGGGAGGATATTTGCAATGCCAGAGGATAACAGTTAGAAAATGGGTATTGCTCAGGTTAATGGGGTATAATATATGAACAAATGGGCAGTCACTTAGAGCCTAAAGAAGGCACAGGAACTGACAGAGCAGTCAGAGAAGGCAAAGTTGTCTTGATTACAGATGAGAAAGGAATTGAAGTTTTGCTTGCATTAATGAATGCCTCTGGCTCTTCTTTGTTGCCTGACATCTCTGTCACTTTGAGCAGTGTCATTGTTAAACCACTTAGGTGACTCTTATCAAAATGGACAAATATTCCTGAGATAAGGTATCTCATTAATTGATCCATATCTAGCAATGTCTTTGTACAATATTATGCAACTACTTTTCCTCTCAGGGCCTGGATACCTGTGTACTCATGAGTTCTACTAGCTTTTTTATAGATGCCTTGAAATTTTCTACATGAACAGCCACGTCAGCTGCAGATAAAGACAGTTTTATGTCATCCTTTCCAATTAACATGACTTTGATCTCTTTTTCCTTTCATTATTGCACTCACTAGGACTTCCTGTTGAATGTTAAATCAAAATGATGAGAGTAGGTACCGAGTCCTGTTCCTGACTTTAGGGGAAACACATTTCTTTCACTGGGAAAGGCGACACTAGCTATAGGCTTCACAAGTGCCCTCTTTCAGACTGAGGAAATTCCCTTCTATTTCTAGTTTGATAAGAATTTTTATTAGGAATGATTGTTGAATTTTATCAAATGCCTTTTCTGCATCCATTGAGATGATCATATAATTTTTTCTTGCTTAATATGTTAATATCCAAATTACATTGACTAAGGAGATTAAATTTTGGAGTCTATTCAGGCAGTTAGTGAAATTACTTGCAAATATCTCTGATCCTTTCAACCTTGGTTTTAAATTCTGTAATAATGGTCCCCAAGCAGTTTTTACCCTGGGGCTAATTTAGTTCCATTACTAATACATGATTTTTCCAAGATCTAATATACCTGCCAACATAAAATAACAAGGAAATTTAAAAAAAAATTTATTCTGAGACAAATACCAGTGACCATGGTCTGGGAACATAATTCAAGTTACCCTGAGTGATGCACTCTGACTTGAAAGAGGTTATATAAAGTTTTAGAGCCATGTGTGGGGCATGAAGTGGTTGGACTATAGTGAAGTGGAAAAATATTTCTGCAGGTTTCAGATGTTATTACAGCATTCTTCGCCTTAGGGTTGGGGGAGGCTAGAGATCTGCTGACCTTAACAATACATTCCAAGAAATTTACCTGATAGGAGAATGTTAGGTCAGATACAAAAGCTGAGTAAATGGCTATTTTTCTAAAGGGCCTAAGATAGGCTAAAATAAGTTGGCTCTGGACATGTGACATTCCATCTCTTCACAATCACAGTGTTCTTCTCGGCACAGGTGGAAGAGGCTGAAGGATCTTTCATACAGATGTGGCTTCTTCAGAAAACTTCAGTTCCTATCCCATAACTTTATGGGTCTCTCCACTTTGATGGGATGAGAACTTTTCACTGTGTGGGCTCTGAGAATTGCATACTGAACTGTGAATTCTCTTCCTGGGTCTGTAGAGTTTTACCCTGCACAGGTCATCAAATAGCCAGAGACTCATGGAAGTCCTCTGAAGATCCCCAGTGATCTTTCTGCTGCCAATCAATCCAAACTCAGAACTGTAAGAGTAAAAGGACTTTATTTGGGGTCTTAGGAATTGCAACTCGGGAGATGGGTTCAGATATAGCTCTGAATCAGTTTTCTGAGAAAGGCAAGAAAGGTGGGAGCTTGTCTAGATTAGTGGGTGCTGAAAAGGAACAATGGCTTTGGGCTGATAGAAGATAAAGGAAAGAATGTATAAATAGCATGGAAATGTCCAGAAAACAAGAGTCCCCTACCTCTTGATATGTATATTGAGCTTCTGAGCATAATATAATTGTTCCTTCTTATTGTTCCAGATACTTTCAGATCAGAGGGTGGATGTGACCAGGTGACAGCTAAGTCCTGCTCCCTTCATGGCCTCCAGACTTCCTTATGAAAAGCTCTTTCCATGTTGTTTTCTCTGTAATTTTCTACAACACAGCTCTCTCCTCTCTGCTGTCCTATCTAGCAAATTCTAGCCATGTCCATCTCCCCAAACTGATGCTTTACTCAACTCAGGGATTTTGCTAGTCTGTTTTGTTTTTTCCCTCCCTGTGCTACTGGGAATTACTTCCCAGCAGTAAGCTGGAATGATCTAGGGTGCCCTGTCCTGTCCATGGTCTATGCCAAGACATACTGTCACTCAGATCTTGAAAGACTTCTAGTTGTGTGTGAGAGGATGGTAATTCCTATAGTCATGGCTCTCCATAAGTAAAAGCAGAAATTTCACCCACTATCTTTTATTCACTCCATTAGTCATCCTACAGCAACTTCACCTGTTTTGCTATTGTGAGTAGAAGCATTTTGCATTAGTCCAGGGCACATGCCTCTGTGGATCCTCTTCATCTGCTGTGGGGATGGTGCCAGACTTCTAGTTTGACCTTCCTCACCTTCTTTCTCCTATAGTAATTGTCCTTCTTGTGCTTCCCTCCTCTCTCTAACCTGTTGGCCCAGCCAAATTTCTAGCAAGCTGGGAGTGGCGGTGCACGCCTATAATCCCAGCGATCTGGGAGCCTGAGGCAGGAGGATTGCAAGTTCAAAGCCAGCCTTAGCAACTTAGTCAGTCCCTCAGCAACCTAGGGAGATCCTGTCTCAAAATAAAAACTGAAAGGGGTCAGGGATGTGGCTCAGTGGTAAAGTACCTCTGGGTTCAATCTGCAGTGTGCCCATGTTCACACACACCCACACAATTCTTTAGTGTATATACAGCCATTTTTCTGCCTTAAAATGGCTATGAAGGATTCTATTCAGCTCTATGATTTGATTCAGAGCTGCTTTACCCCAAAAGGATAAAGTACAATTTTTGCAAAGTGGTGTACCAGGAATCTATTGCACAACAGGCTAATATGTCATTTCCTTTCCCTCAGGGCTTCCTGGAGCCACAGGAAATCCAGGGGAAAAGGGAGAAAAGGGAGACCCTGGCGAACTGGGCTCACCAGGAAATGAGGGCCCACCAGGACAGAAGGGTGAAAAAGGAGACAAAGGAGATGTGTCCAACGATGTACTGCTGGCAGGTAGGAGGAGTGCTCTCTGGCTCCCTTCAAGGGCACACATGCTCAGAGACCTCGCTGGCTTTCAGCTCAACTGTTATTCTGTGTCCTCTCTCTTTATTGTCTTTCCATAGTCCTCTGTTTTGCAGCAGATTCTGGAATTCTGTACTTTTAAAGAGGAGAAAGTGGTACCTGTTTCTCCATGTGGGCAAGACCAGATCTGAGATCTAAGTATGAGTCATTTAAATAACTTAGGTCTAAAAGCCATAGTTAGATTGAATGGGTTGAAGGAAGTTTCCTTTTTCCAAATATCTATTGAAATCCAGCAACAAGTAAATAAGCCACTCTAGAGACTTCCAGGGACAATTGACAGAGGTCACAAGCATTTTCTTCACAGTCAAGCTATAGCCATCTAAACCACTTAACAGAGAATTTGGGCAAAATTCAATGGCTGATTTTCTAGTCCAGAGTGAAAATGATAGTCAGCACTTGTGTGGAAGGAAGCTTAGGGGAAGCACCCCACAGATAATCACATGGTAGAAGGAGCTGATTGTCATGGAGGAGGAGATGCAGAAGAATTTTGAAATCACAGTACTTTGGAAACCATCTATATCATGAAAACATAACTTTCTACTAATGCACTCAATACACATTTATTGAGTATCTGAGAATACCATCCATGAATCAAGAACTCTGCCAGTAGCTAGAACTATGAATATGAAAGTAAACAAGGCACAGTATGTGTCCTCAAGAATCGAGGATGGTAATAAATATTCACAATAATGATCCCAAGTCAGTCGCACAGCCAGCCAGACAGCCACCCAGGCACGATGGATTGAATGCCTACTCTACTCTTCGCCAGGCAAAAGGCCAAAGCACCAGGGGAAGATCAAGTCATGTTTAATGTACTTTGTTTTATAAACAAGGGATGTTGCTAGGCACAACATGTAAACTTTAAGGAGGGTCTGAAAGGGTCATATATGTAAATACATGTATTTGAGATACATTTCAGTCACACAGAAAATCTACACATCCAGAATTCTCTACACTGCTGAATAAGTGAGGGGTGACAAACCTTTTATTCAGAAAAGCACCATCCTTCTACCCAATGCAAAAGGGATAGGGCAGAACTCAGTGCACCCTCAGTGGAGTGGAGAAGGGGCAGGAGGGTTGGATCAGGTCCATTCTACCTACAGGTCTCTGCCCCTTCCACAGTGGTCATAGACCCATCTGCAGCCCCGGCGGTCCCCCACTTGTTCACTCCAGAAAGACTGAAAAGGCTGACGTGGTCTGGCTGGGAAGAGGCAGCTAAAGAGACTTGATCTCTACAGTCTCAACCCTGGAAGTTAGAACAAAAGGGCTGAACAGCCCAGAGAGTGGCTTCTTTATGAATTCTCCAAAACCAATGACCCCTGCAAAGGGCAACCACCCTCGCTGACCATCTAAAGACCAAGGTGTGACTGCCTATCCGTGGGCAAGATTACAGCTGTCAAATCACCATAGCAGTGACCTCACTGGTTCTTACAGGGCAGGACAGGGACCATGAGACTTAATGTGGAGACGAAGAAATGGCTCTCAGAAGGGTTTAAAAAGTCACAAAGCTGAATAGAAGCAGAGCTGAAGGAGCTCCTGGTTCATCTCCCTCACACAGCAGCGCCTCTCATACCTGGCTGCATATGAGGAAGCTTTTAAAGATACAGAGGCCAACCTGCTTCCAACATTCTGATTGGTCAGGATGGGGCCCAGGCTTCAGAATTTTGAAACCATCATTCTGTGTTCCACCATCTTCCGTGTTCCAACAAGCAGTCAGGGCTGAGACCCACTGACATGAGCCTGTTCAAAGGAGGAGCTATGCCGTGACAGCTGAAGCTGAGTTCCTGCTGTCTGCAGGCTGTGACCTCAGCAGATCGCTCAGCATCCCTGAGACTCCAGCTTCTGAGAGGAGTGGTTTGGGAGACTGAGGTGGAGATCTGTAAGACTCTTAGCACAATTCCTGGCACATAGTGGGTCCTCAATACCTACTATGGTGGCTCCTCAACTCAGCAGAGATAAGTGCTAAGTTGATCACCTCTGGGAAGGGGTGAGCTCAGTGGGCCCCCCGGAACTGCTCCCTTGTCCTTTCCCTCATGTGAAACCCCATCTCTGTTGATAACTCTTTATCAATTGTTCTCCCTCTTCATTCTCTATCTCCTCACTTCTTCTCTGTCTTTGCAGGTGCCAAAGGTGACCAAGGCCCACCTGGACCCCCTGGACCCCCAGGCCCTCCAGGCCCTCCTGGGCCTCCTGGAAGCAGAAGATCCAAAGGCCTTCGGCAGCCAAACATGTTCAATGGCCAATGTGCAGGTCACCAGCCCCTTCCACTAATGACCCTAAATTCTTGATTTGCATCCCAGTCTATGTGACCAGATTGTTTAAAACTGAGGGGGTAGATTTGCCCTGAATGGGAGCTCTCCCTTTGAGACATGCTCATGGAAGATCTAAGCCATCTATCCTGGGAAAGAGGACAGAGAAAGGCCTAGAATTGAGCCTCCACCTATTTCCCTCACCTTTTACCTTCACTTACCACCAGACTGTTCCTTCTCCTTGCCATATCCATCATCCTTCTCCCTCAAGGACTGAGCTTTATGTAGCCACAAACTCATGGGAGAAGAAGGGCTTGGCTGATGCTTGGGAGATCAAGGGGCAATCAGATTGGTTAACCCTGCACACACATTAACAATAGAACTACCATCCCCACCACACTGATGTGTGTGTGTGTGTGTGTGTGTGTGTGTGTGTGTTTGTTTCAGTATTTCAGTGTGGAAGATCTTACCCTGGGCCTCACGCAGACACTCTACCACTGAACTACCCCCGACCCATCCACTACTAATTTTTTGTTGTTGTTGTTGCAATAGTTTGTCTTCTTATCACTATTTTTTAGTATTTGGTTAACAATGCTCCACCAGTAATTTTTGAGCACTAGTGATGTGCAGGCCTGGTGCCAAGCGCTTAGTTCTCCTAATTCTCCAACCATCCTGTGATATTGGCATTGTTATTGTCTCCCACTAAAAGATACAAACTGCCACGTGAGGAGCTAAGTAACTTGCCCAAGGTCACTCAATGAGTAAGTGACAGAGCTACAATTCAAATCCAGTCTTGTCTAGCTGTAGAGCTTCCCCCTCTCAGACCGTTGCCCTTTCACAGATGGAAAGACACGCTTTGGGACCTGACCCAGGCCTGACCTCTGGCAGGCCCAGAGAACTTCAGCTAATTTGTGGCAGTGGTGGCTGTGGGATAGAAGGCTAACTAAAAATCAAGGACCACATTAGTGGGAAGTATTTTTAGGGTGACCTTAGAATTTTTTTCTGTAAAGAGGTGACCCAGGGAGAATCACCTAACTTAAACTGCGAGAAGGCACAACTGAATACCGTCACTGCAGGGGCAGACTTCGAGGAGGATCCTGACTGGAATTTCGCTCATATTTCCCTGAAGGGCCCATATTCTATTTGATAAACGGCTCTTTCCAGGAGACATGACAGGGAGAGGCACTCAGCTGTTAGAGGGGACAAATCTGGCTTTCAAAGAAGTCACTGCTCCTCCCCTCAATAAATGGAGCCTGATCATAATTCTGCCTAGCAGTTAGCATGATGCAGCCTTGTTCCTATTAGACATCCTATTAGAATTGTATTATCTTAGTAACTGTGGTCATGGAAAGCTTGCTGGGAAATCATCAAGCAGGGGAGGAAATTAAAAGTATAACAGCTGGGGGCTTCTTAAGAACAAGCAAACAAGGGGCTGGAGTTGTGGCTCAGTGGTAGAGCGCTCACCTAGCACTTGCAAGGCACGGGGTTTGATCCTCAGCACCACACAAAGATAAATAAATAAAATAAAGTCATTGTGTCCAACTACAACTGAAAATATATATTTTAAAAAACAAGCAAACAAGAAACTTGGTGGACATAGTCTAAGGGATGTTTATGGAAATAGAGTCTGGAATGAGGTGGGGAAAAGCAGCAGTTCTAAAACTGTGCCAACTGCATTTGCTTTGATTATTGTTGTTGTTGTTGTTGTTGTTTTAGGTGAGACGTGTGCCATACCAAACGATGATACCTTGGTGGGAAAAGCTGACGAGAAAGTCAGTGAACACCATTCCCCTCAAGCAGGTACACCGACAAAGCTTCCTGGGGCGAGGGGCATAGCTCAGTGGTAGGGTCTACCACGCGGCCTGCGCAGTGGTTTCATTAATGAGGTTCTAGGCATAAAGTTAGTTAGAAGAGATCGAAATAAAACACACAAACTCAGTTACCTTATTTCTATTGCTAGATCCGAGACGGCTCACCTCTCTGGTTCCCACCTCTAGCCGCCCAGCAGGGCAGCGAGGATTACTCAGGGCTAGCAGGAGAGAGAGAGAGAGAGTGAACACGCCGGGGAGTAGCCCTTTATTGGGGAACAAGAGATTCAGGGGAGAATTCCATCCAATGAAGGTTGAGGGGGGGGCTGCACTCCAAGGTCAGGGTCAGTGATTGGGTCCCCGGGGTCAGTGGTCAGGCACACCCCCACACGGATGGGCTCTTTCATCAGGAAAGGGTCGGGAAAGCTTCGACACAGAGTGCCTCAGGCCCTTAACGGGAGTCACCCAATCACGTGTCAGAATGGCTTCCCACATATCGCCCCTTTTTTTCTTAACAATGAGGCAGCGGTTCACTCTCTGGAGTTTCTGGATCCTTGATTGGAAGACTCGCCATCCTATAGTTACAATACAAAAGAGAATTAACAGCAAGGAGAATAATCCAATAACGTACCAAGCGGAGTGTTTAAGAATATTTCCAGGGTTGAATCCATTTAACTCCTTTAATATTTGGTTAGCCAAAGAAGAAGGATCTGAAAAATCAGCTCTATTATTTTGAATGTCTTGGATATGGTGATGAAGTTCCAGAATATCCAAGCTATTATTACTATTTTGTCAAATATCTAATAAATGGTTTTTAACCTTTTTCCAATCCCAGAGAGAAGCATTGTACTTGGAAGCTGTAACACATATATATTTATAATTAGCATGGCATTTAAGCCTTTCCTTAAATTTTAAGGCTGAAAGTTCATTACCAATGTTTATAACAGTTGCCTCTAAGGCATTTAATTTAGTTTCAATCCTCTCATCAATATTTACTTGATTACGCAGAGCCTTGGAAGTATTGTGAGCTAAATTATTAAGAAATTTTGTATGTTGAATATTTTGAGACAATGTCAGAGACGCAGAGACAGTTGAGGCAATGAATGAGACCAGTGCTAAAACACCAACAATTATGACTCCAATAGCACGTTTAGGTCTTGTTAGCTGGGCATGAATTTGCTGCAAGACTTGTAAACCAGCATCAGCATATCATGGCTCTGAAATATTAGCAGGTAATAAAACAAAAGAGGGCTGATGAAGTATCAGCACTCCTTTTTTTTTCATTATACCTAGTAATACAATTAGTTAGGTTGTACTGATTATAAGTAACAACATATCTGTCATTTATCCACTTAACTTTTAAATTTCCAATAATTAAAACATAAGGAGATTGGACACAGGCTCTTAAGCCATAGCAAGATCCCTCTTTATAGTTCTTGCCGACAAATTTTGGTAAAGGTTTATCTGTAAAATGTAAATACTCTGAGGCAGCAATTAAACACCAAATATCTCTTTGAACACCTCCTTCACTATAAGTCAAAATATTACTAACAAATCTTGTAGGTGTCATAGCAGAATTTCTTCATAATTGTCTCTTATCAATTTTTGGAGACCAGTCTAAAATATACCCACTATCTTTAGACACCTTATGTTTACAGGAAAGGTATTTACACAATCCATCCATTTAGGAAAGGTGCCAATCTCAATTATAGAACTATTTGGACAGTGTGGTATCAGTGGAGGTTTTGTAGAAATGACTGGCTTGTTATGGGAAAGTCCCATCTTAATTACTGATCTAGTATTAGGTTTTAAGTCTCCATAAATAGAATTATTTGTCAGTCTAGGCCTATCAATTGCTGTCTTTTTTTTGAATGATACTTTTAGACAGCCAGCATGTTTATCATGTGACCAACACAAAGGTAATTGGGCACTGTAGCCAGAATAATTAAATCTAGTCACATGATTGGGAGTAATATGAGTATCTGTAAATCCTCCCATCATGAATGAGTCATTAGTAAATACTGGAATAGATTTTCCAGTCCACACAGCTGGGTGTACCAGGGGTGGATCTGGGAAATATGTCCAATAAGTGTCTACTTGATTTCCTTTTACCTGATAGCCCAGTAGGGCAATTACTGTCGCTACCATCAAGACTGGGGTCCTGTTCTTTTCTAGGCATCGAAGTATTCGGGAAGCCTGGGTTGTTAGCTTCTTCACGTCTTTCCATGAAATCAGCTTTTCGGCTGGTTCAATCTGGTCTTTCTTTATCTTTTTCCGATATCTCTTCCTTTTGGGTAGTGGCTCCTCCGGGTCGTTCCTCAGTCGCTTGAGTCTGGGTTATATCTCCTCCATGTCTGATAGCACGTTCAGGCACCCAAATAGGACGGAAAGCACCTTCTGGGAAGATACAAGCATGACCTCGGCCCCATGTTATTACCGGGTCCGGACCCTTTCACTGACCAGTTTGTAAATCTTTCCACAGAACTCTGCCTAAGGGGCCTGTTACTGAGGGAGACATTTGCCTCTCAGCAGTAGTGTGACCTTCTGCATCACAGTTTAAAAAATTTAAAACAAACAAGGCATGATTAAGGCTATTTTGGGGAGTCACAATCCTATTTCCCCCCTTTTAATTTTTGTAATTGAAGCTTAATAGATAAATGAGCTCGTTCCACAATGGCTTGACCTTGGGGGTTATAAGGAATTTCTGTTTTATGATTAATTTTAAACTCTTGGCAAAATTGTTGAAAAGAAGAGTTTACGTAAGCTGGAGCATTATCTGTTTTGATCTGTATAGGGTACCCTAAAACAGAAAAGGCTGCTAAGCAATGAGAAATTACATGTTGAGTATTTTCCTTAGTACGTGCTGTGGCAAAAATAAATCTAGAATAAGTGTCCACTATGACATGCACATAACATTGTTTACCAAATTGAGGAATATGAGTTACATCCATTTGTCATATTTGATTTGGTTTTAATCCACGGGGATTTACCCCTGATGGCAGAGATGGAGTGTGAATAACACACTTAGGGCATTGGCTTACAATCTGACGAGCTTGTTTTTTGGTAATATTAAACTTTTTACGTAAGCTAGAAGCATTTTGATGATGTAAGGAATGGGAAGCTAGGGCACAGTCATACAAAGACATCTGTTGACAAAAAGCTACTAACTTATCAATTTTGTCATTACCTGAAACTAGAGGTCCAGGAAGATTAGTATGGGCATGTATGTGTCCTATGAAACATGGGTACTTTCGCATTAGCACTGTCTTTTGTAAATTATGAAATAATTCAAATAACTCTGTGATGAAGTAAACCCAATAATTGAAGTTTCAATATTTTTGGTAACTCCGACTGCATATAAGCTGTCAGAATAGATATTAATAGGCTCATTTGAAAAGTAATCTAAGGCACAAATCAGAGCTTGAAGCTCTGCTCTTTGGGCAGAAGTATAAGAAGTTTGTATTACCTCTGTGTGAACACAGCTGAAGAAACCTGCCTTACCGGAGTTTGAACCATCCGTGAACGCCGATAAAGTTTCCTGTATTGGATAAGCTCGTACAATCTTTGGAAAGATAAGTGACGTTAATGATGCAAATTGTACAATCTTATCACGAGGATAATGGCTATCTATCTGCCCAGGAAAATATGCAAAGGCTATCTGCCATGAGCTAGAAGCTTGAAAAAGCCAATTAGTCTGTTGAACAGAAAATGGAATAATTATGATATCAGGCTCAGATCCAATTAATTGTAAAATCCTAGTTTTACCTTTAATTACTAATTGAGCTATAGAATCATGAAAAGGAATTAATGTTTTTTTGAGGAGAGTGGGATAAATAAATCCACTCAATAACTTCTAATCTTTGTCATATGGCTCCTGTTGGGGTATGCTCAGTTGGAAATATTAATAAATACACTATTTCTTTAGGATCTATTCTAGTAAGCTGTGTATTTTTAATTGTAATTTCTACTTTCCTTAAGGCTGTTTTAGCTTCCAAGGTTAGCTGACGTGGAGAGGTTGGAGAAGGATTTCCTTGTAATATCTGAAATAAAGGACTTAACTCAGAAGTAGTTAGTTTTAAGGATGGCCTCAGCCAATTAATATCTCCTAATAGTTTTTGAAAATCATTAAGGGTATGTAACTCCTTAACTCTTATCTGAAGATTTTGAGGACAGATTGTACGTCCTTGAATTATCTGACCTAGATATTGAAAAGGAGATACCTTTTGAATTTTTTGAGGAGCTATATATAAACCCATTGCTGTAAGCGAAGTCTCTGAGTAAAAATTTTTGAAAGTATCTCTGGATTAGCATGAGCCAATAATATATCATCCATAAAATGAATAATATATGTATCAGGAAAGCTATTTCTTATGGGATCTATCGCTTGATCAACGTATTTTTGACACAGTGTAGGACTATTACGCATTCCCTGGGGAAGTACCTTCCAGCAATATCTTTTAACAGGTTCCTTAAAATTAATTGCTGGGATAGTGAAAGCAAATCTTTCACAATCTTCAGGATGTAACCTTATAGAGAAAAAGCAGTCTTTTAAATCTATTACCATCAAGCTATAATCTAAAGGAATGGCTGTGGGGGAGGGAAGTCCCGGCTGTAATGACCCCATAGGCTGAATTGCATGATTTATTGCCCTTAAATCCTGTAGTAATCTCCAATTTCCTGACTTTTTCTTAATAACAAAAATATGTGTGTTCTAAGGACTAAGCGTTGGTTCAATATGACCAACCTGAAGTTGTTCCTCAACTAATCTATGAATTATTTTAAGCTTTTCCCCTGAGATGGGCCACTGAGCAATCCATATAGGCTCCTCTGTGAGCCACGTGATTTTTTCAGCTGTCTTAGGGATCGGGGAAGTACTCAGGGCCCCTAGTAAACATTTTGGTTTGGAGCATTTACTAATCTTTGACGTGGAGACTGGCTTGTAAACAGATACTCTTCCTGAAAGGTCTCCTTATCATCTCCAGGAAAATACCTCTGATTAACTTCCTCAACTGACCTTATAGAATTTGGAGTAACTAATAACAATCCCATTTTGGCTAAAATATCTCTTCCCCATAGGTTAGCTGGTAAAGACTCTAATACATAAGGCTTAAATACTCCATTGTTTCCATCGGAATCTTCCCAACGGAGATAGTTGGCACTTTGAGCAGGCCGTGAAACCTGTCCTATTCCCTCTAGGTTAGCTGGTGCTACATGTAAAGGCCAGTTCCTAGGCCAAAACCTACTGGACAATACCGAGATATCAGCCCCTGTGTCTATTATTCCTAGGAAATTTTTATTATTAATTCTAAGTTTTAATAAAGGGCGTTCTTGCCATACTAACTGTGACCAGTATACTCTGTCCGGCGGTTTAGAAACTGAATCTACCGGCAGGTGCCTTTCTGAGACACAAGGCAATAATATTAATTGAGCAATCGTATCCTTTGGGGTGAGCCTTAGGGCATAATGGGATTTTACAGTAACATATAACTGTCCTTTAAATTTTGAATCTATCACACCAGGTATTACCTCAATGGCTCCCTATAAATTATTATGCCCCAAAATTAAACCTACAGTATTATCAGGAAGCGGCCCGAAAATCCCAGTAGGAATTTGTTCTGGCCCCGTTTCAGGATTTAATTCAACTGTCTTTGAAGGTCCTAAGAAAACTGTCTGCGATCTCTGTCCCTGTCCCGGTAAAAATCGCGGACTGTCCTGGTCGGCGCCAGTGACGTCACACTCTGCAACCTCCCTTGAAATTCCCCGTATTGTTGCTCGGCTCCCGCTAGGAGGAAATGATGGCGGCGAGAAGGCGGGCTGATCCTCGCCATCTGAATCCTCCGCATGGGGCTGCGAGTTTAAGTTCACATTTCTAACCTTTGGCTTGGCCCCTAGTGCCTTTGTTTTTAAACGGCTTAAGGGAAAGGGAATTAACTTAGCCTCAGGCTGATTTTCCATTTGAATAGAGTTAACAGCTCCTTGAATGCCTTTCAAAAGGTCTTCAGGGGGCCTCGAACTCTGGCCCATATATTTAAAAAGACAAACTTCTAGGGCCGTCCAAGTTTTCTGTATATTTTCTATGCCTCCAGGTAGTTCATTAGAAAGACAGACTCTCTGTAACTTTCTTCCTAATTTCTCCCAAGTAAGTAAATTTGGAGACTCTTGGTCACAAAACCAAGGACAATATTCACCTACAATCTTTAAGAATTGTAATAACTGAGTTTTCTTTATCTGTTTTCCTTTCTGATTAATTATACTGTCTAAAATAGTCAGATATATTTCCTTATCCGTAGAAGTTGAATTTCCCATTTTAAGTAATTTAACGTCTCTTTCCTTCAATATCTCCAGGTACTTTCGTGACTCAAATTGTCACCTCTTCCTTTATCTTTATTTTTTCCTTATCTTTATTTTTTTTCCTTATCTTTATAGCGCGCTCCCACTCAATCTAACTAATCTAGAATGCCCCACGTTGGGCGCCAATTCTACCACGCGGCCTGCGCAATGGTTTCATTAATGAGGTTCTAGGCATAAAGTTAGTTAGAAGAGATTGAAATAAAACACACAAACTCGGTTACCTTATTTCTATTGCTAGGTCCGAGACGGCTCACCTCTCTGGTTCCCACCTCTAGCCGCCCAGCAGGGCAGCGAGGATTACTCAGGGCTAGCAGGAGAGAGAGAGAGAGTGAACACGCCGGGGAGTAGCCCTTTATTGGGGAACAAGAGATTCAGGGGAGAATTCCATCCAATGAAGGTTGAGGGGGGGCTGCACTCCAAGGTCAGGGTCAGTGATTGGGTCCCCGGGGTCAGTGGTCAGGCACACCCCCACACGGATGGGCTCTCTCATTAGGAAAGGGTCGGGAAAGCTTTGACAGAGCCAAAGCGCCTCAGGCCCTTAACGGGAGTCACCCAATCACGTGTCAGAATGGCTTCCCACAGTAGGGCACTTGTCTGGCATGTGCAAGGCTCTGGGTTCAATCCCTAGCCATGAGGGAAAAAAAATATGTCTTGAATTTTAAAAATTAAAGTCATAATTGGCAGGTAACTTTCCTTTTTCTTCTTCTGGCAGATTCCATGATCACTGTCATTGGAAACCCATCACAAATATTAAAGGTTACAGAGACATTTGGGACTTGGATAAGAGAGTCTGCTAATAAGAGTGATGACCGTATCTGGGTGACTGAACATTTTTCAGGTACTTTCATCAACAGAGGATCCAAACCTGCTGTAATTGTATTTTCATCTGTCACTTACCTTCAGGCTTATTCTACGTCTGTTTCTGAAATCCCTGCTATTATTGGTATACTAATTGCTCCTTATTTCAGAAAGTACAGTCAGGGGTCAGAATACATACCTCCCTTGAACACGCTGGTTGGAGAGCCTTGCAGTCCTAGTCACAGGGACACAACCGGGCACCCCCAATGTAGCCTGTCCAGTTGTAGGCAAAGTATCCGAAAGGATACAACAACATGATGACTGTAGGCCTTATAATCCCCAAATCCATAATGTGGAAGAAATGTCAGAGGCAAATTCTTTGTGCACCTCCATCTTTCTCTAGGTTTGTACCATTCAGGAGAATACTTCTTGGCCATTTTTCTCAGATATCTGGTGGACCAGGGGAGAAGGTACAGGACCATCCTGCAGTCACACTTCATCTAATTTTGACCCTAGTCATGCTGGTCTAAGGAAATGTGGCCACACATTGTCTATAACAATGGCCTCATTCCAGAATGTGTCCCGCCATACGCACTCATTAGAGAAGGAGCTGAAAAGAAACAGCTTCTTTATTTCCTCAGGGCTAACTGGTCAGCCAGTAGTAACTGTCCAAATTACCAGTTGATAAAGATTTGAGGCTTAAAAGACATTAGCAGTAACTGTTGTGGCATGCAGGAAGAGGCAGGAGGCTGTGAGAGGTCCATCCACAAATGCCAAGTATTTGCTGTTTCTGGTATAGACCTATGCTGCTCAATAGAACATTTTATAAACACTAGGCCAGGCATGGTGGCGCATGCCTGTAACCCCAGCAACTCAGGAAGCTGAGATAGGAGGATCTCGAGTTCAAGGCCAGCCTCAGCAACTTAGTGAGACCCTCAGCAACCTAGCAAGACCCTGTCTGAAAATAAGAAATAAAAAGGACTGAGGATGTAATTTAGGGTAAAATGCCCTGGGTCCTATCTGTAATACCAAAGAAGATTTTATAAACATTAGAGAGAGGGGTGGGGAGGGGAGACAGGGCCTCTCTGGAGGAGCCAAGCCAATTCTGTGATGACCATATCTGAATGATTTGTCAGGAACCGATAGGGAGAGCTGGACTTTGGGAGTCTCAACTCTTCAAACTGGACAAGAGACCTTAGGGAACATGTTGCTCTTACCTTCCCTCCTTTTAAAATTCTCCCAGACTCACTCCCCAGCTGTGGTTGCTGGAGGTAGGTAATCGCCTTCCCCTGGCTTTCCCCTGCAGGCATCATGGTGAAGGAGTTCAAAGACTGGCCCTCCTTTCTGAACGGCAGTTACACCTTCATCCACCTCCCGCACTACTTCCACGGTTGTGGGCATGCTGTTTACAACAACTCTCTCTACTACCACAAAGGGGGCTCCAACACCATAGTGAGGTGAGCCACCTGGACCTCAGCTCTGTCCTCCGTGCCCTTTTACTGCACCCCAGAGAGCACCTACTGTGTGGTACTCTGATGACCTTAGGAGTGGGGACTGTGTCTTTTTCATCTTTATGACCCTCCCGCTGGCACATAAGGGAGGTCAGTCAGGGTTTGTTGACTGAATGCATCACAGGACAATGACAGAGCTCTCTATCCAAGCCCCTGCCTGGGGTTTACACTAATTGCTGGTCTGGACACGGGGTGGGGTGGGCGTGGGGGGCTGAGGCAAGGTGGAGGGGCCATGAGTAGTAACATCTGCACTTCCTCATCCTTGGATGAACTTGTAGCTCCCTCCAGGTGTCACTTCCTGGAGGCATCAGAATTTGGGGTGTGAGGAATTTCATGTCACAATTGAGATCACTGAAGACTAGGGACGCAGCCTTTCAAAGTCAGGCATTTCTGCCTTCAGATCCACTGGTCACACCTATGGATCCTCACAACTACCCCAGCTCAGCTCACCTCCTCCCTCTGCTTTCCCAAGGGGAAGGGGAGACTAAGGGAGACTGTGCCCCAGGCAGCGCCTGAGTCTTCCTGCTCTCCGCAGGAATTATATCCACAGATGCACACACACCAAGATTCCTGTGCTGCTCAATGGCATCCTCTGGTGTTTTATTTTAGCCTAACGTCACTGCGTTGTTATTTCTGAATTGAGGTCATTTTTTAATCATTATTCACTTTTTTGAGTCATCTAGATTTGTCAAAACAAAGCCTGTCAAATCAGCCCCTGGGAGATAAGGGGCATGGGATTCCATGCCACAGTTCAATTTTTCCGCCACTTACCTGACAAAAAAGATTAGCATCACAGCCCTGACATTGCTACATGTCTTCTCAGCTGGCGACTTTTAATTTAAAATAATATGGATTAAAAAAGAAATTCCAGCAGGAAGTAAAGGAATCACCAGCAAATTTGGAGTTAGAAAAAAATCCTAAATTCCCAATCTGGCTCTACTACTTCTATTTGTGGACTCATCTTCTCCTTTTTCTTTTATAATGAAAGGATCAGACTAGGTCATCTTTACAGGCCCTTGTAGCTCTGAGAACCTTTGAGAAGACAGTTGGAATCCATACACCTGAAGATGAGCAAGGTTAAGTGGTTTTCCCAGGGTCACATGGCTAGTAAGTAGTTGCTTAGATGTGAATTCATTCTGACCCCAGGGAGGATTGTCCCTGACCCCATACTGCTGCCTCCCTGCTTCTTTGGCTAGCACAGGCTAGTCACTGTCCTTTACATCCTAACTGCCCACAGAGTTGCAAAAGGACCAGCAGAACAGGCATTACCTGGAGCTTGTTAGCAATGCAGAATCCCAGGCCTCACCCCAGGTCTACTAGCTCAGTTTAAGGCGTTTCACAAAACCACCTTTTCCAACAGAAATGGTAACTTAGATCTATTATTTTGTTGTTTGTACACATTTCAGATTTGAATTTGGCAAAGAAACATCCCAAATTCTGAAGCTCGAAAATGCCTTGTATTTTGATCGGAAATACCTTTTTGCAAATTCCAAGACTTACTTCAACCTAGCTGTAGATGAAAAGGGCCTCTGGATCATCTATGCCTCGAGTGTGGATGGCTCGAGCATTGTTGTAGCACAGCTGGACGAGAGAACCTTCTCAGTGGTGCAGCACATCAATACCACGTACCCCAAGTCCAAGGCCGGTAATGCCTTCATAGCTCGGGGAATCCTCTACGTCACAGACACCAAAGATACGAGGATCACATTCGCCTTCGATTTGTTAGGAGAGAAACAGATTAATGCAAACTTTGATTTGAGAACTTCCCAGTCTGTTCTTGCCATGTTATCATACAACATGAGAGATCAGCACTTATACTCCTGGGAAGATGGCCATTTAATGCTTTATCCTGTGCATTTTTTGTCAGCTACATTTAAACAGTGATGAGCTGCCTTCCATTCCCCTCCCCTCTCCTCCATCCCCACCACCAGTACATTTCAGGTGTTTTCTGGGGTCACTTCTATCCAACAGAAAACCTGTCTAAAGACAAGTGAGGTAGCCAAGGTACTTAGAACATAATCTTATAGCATGAGTGTTTGTAGTCAGTGGGCACCTTTAAAATCAGATTGCTTACTCAAATAGCAACAGATTGGAACTTAAATGGTGAGTTCTCCATAAACAACTCATTTAGGCAAGTTAGCTCTCCTTCCTTGGGCCTTGGTTCCCCTGTTAATAATATAAACCATCTGGTTAGGGTAATTGGTAAGATGTTCTCTAATTGTAGAAAATTTTGTGATTCTTGGCTGTTATTCTTCTCACAACTTTTACAAGTCTGGTTCTGTTTTCTGGTTTGTCAGCCAAATGTGAGCAAATTTACCTTTGAGTTGATAGTCCCTATTTCTTGTGCAGTGAATTCCCCAGTACTGACTTATATTAAGCACCTTGGGAAAGTACATTGACCCTTTAAGCCTTCTTAATGCTATGTTATCCATAATTTATTAGTTTTCTCTGAATTTGCACCTGCTACCACAGAATGGCCATTGTCCTCATCTCCAAGATTAGCTAAAGCCAGGAAAACTTGCATGCTCAGGTTTCTAAATGAAACAGAATCAGGTCTGATCAGGTTCCTGTCAACTTCTGATCATGTTGATTTACTGCAGGGGACCGTAAATACTGAACCCTTGGGCACTCTGGTTGCTCACTCTACAGCACTAAAACCTGAGTGAATGGGCATTAATCTGGCCAGAACCATAGGAAGCACTTTGCAGTTTCAAAGAGAGGCACTATTTGTGGTTATTATGTAGAAAGGGGGTGGGGGTAAACGATAACCCAAGGGCCAAAGCCAATCTGTTGCCTATTTTTGTAAATAAAGTGGAACATAGTCTCACTCATTTGTTTACAGGCTATGACTACTTTTGCTGAATAACAGCAGAGTGGAGTAGCTGCTGCAGAGAACATATGGCTCCATAAAGCTGAAACATTACTATCTGGCTTTTTGTAGAAAGGGTTTGCTGACCTTTGATCTAGAATACAAAGTCAGCCTGATTTATGGAAGGGCTTACTCACCAGGGCCTGTTTTGTTTTGTTCCAACTAAGAACTGGCACTTGATATGGTTGGAGTTTCAGGTAGAGGGAAAGGCTGAGAACAGCATCAAATGAAGTGACTCCAGCAGTAAGTGAGCTGTTCTTTCCTAAACAATTTAAAGGATATATCTAGTCCCCATGGGCAGGAGAGGATCCAGTTTAATTTGCTCCCAAATGCACTTAAACATGAATGTTTTCTGCCAACTCAGTCTGAACATCCTTCAGCCCGGTGCTGAGATCCAGGCAGGGCCACTGAGAAAAGAGGAAGCTGGACAGATGACTAGAGAGATTCTTGTTGCCAGGAAAGAGACAGAGGGAAACTCTTAGGTAGATCATCTGCCCCAGTTTGTGTGTCTTCTGAGACTTTTCTCTGGGTCCAAGTCTATTCCCATTTTTTTATAGTCCATGATTTCTGGGTCCTGGTTTATACCTTATTTATTAATAGAAGGATTTTTAAATGTAAAAGATGTGCAGATTTAAATATCTAAGTCTCCCCACCCCCTCAAAATGCCCAGGCAGCTGTTAGTGATGTGTTTGTTGTGTTCCCAAGATAATGAGTCTTTGAAACTTCTCCCCCTACTTTTAAATTAGATAGTTGTATCATGTCACCATAGCTTCGTAAAAATACTCTTTTGGGATTTGTTTTGTAGCAAAGTAAGGGTCTCATGTTTGATCAATGTGTCTAAAAATGCTTGTGTTCTTTTAAATGTAAATGTATATATTGCTGTTTTCAAACATGAATATAATTTCATAGATTAGTAGTCTTAGTTGATAATACATGAAATACTAAACCAAGAATTTAATTATTGAATTAGCATATCGCTTTTTGTTTTGGGGGGAATTTTTGTTTTGTTTTGTTTTTGTTTTTTTGTACTGGGGATTGAACACAGGGGCTCTTAACCACTGTGCTACATCCCCAGCCCCTTTTTTATATTTTACTTTGAGACAGGGTCTTGCTAAGTTACTAAGTTACTGACCAAGTTGCTGAGGCTCCCCTTGAACTTGTGGTCCTCCTGCATGAGCCTCCTGAGATGCTGGGATTACAGGTGTACACTACCATGCCCGGCTACATATTTCTTTCAGAAAAAAATGTTATAGAAGCCCCAGTTTTGATATCTGAGCTATCTCAGAGCTATCTTGGCTCTTTTTATCTGAGGCAGAGCCTCACTATATTGCCCAAGCTGATATTGAACTTGAACTTCTTGGCTCAACTGATCGTCCTGCCACTGCCTTCCTAGTGGCTGAGACTACAGGTGTGCACCACCATGACTAGATCTTTGGTTCTCTTAATTGTGGGTAAAAAACCATATGCTCATTATGAGAGAAGCTTATATTGGGACTTGTTTATTTATTTATTTTGCTAGGTAATAGTGATATAAGAACAACCATATTTAACTGATGTTTAATAACAGGGTAATTTTATAATCTGATTGACTATCTTTACAGAATTAAAATTATTAAATTTTCAATTATTCTTTCCTGGAAACAGTGCTTGATTGGGGGAAAAAAGGGGATTTGGGCTTGCTGCTAAAATAGAATGCACAACCTAATATTTTTAAGTCAAGACACTGTTTTAGTAGTTTATATTCTCACTTATAATCAAAGTTGCTTTGAAGCACTTTCCAAATATCTGCACTTCTGATGTCAAAATCAACACAGATAATTCTCTAATTCTTCTCAAATCTAAAGTAGATAGCTTCCTACTGGGAGGTAAATAAAACCATCCCTTCCAACCTCAAAGTTAGGCCAGACCCTATTTCAAAGTGTTTTCTTTCAACTGATAAAGTGTCCTATTGAAGTCATGCAGGTGGCTCTGGCCTCAGTCTATCGCTAAAGCACAGGTGTTGGGACAGAGAAAAGGTTCTGAGTTGAAAGTTTTAAAATGAAGAGTTCCCAGTCATTACCTTCAGTGTGTCAAGGTGAAAAGTCAAATGAGACAGGCAGTTCTTAAAGAGCCAGGTGTCGTTTTCCAGCCACACAGAATACAATTTAACTGAGTATCTAATGTCAAATCATCTGAAGAAGCGGGTGACAGGGCTTTCCAAGTTTCATCCAGCTGCTGTGACCTTGTATAATTTCCAATCTGTAACTACAGATTCTGAACAAAAAATAATAATAATGAATTTTCGTTTGTCATTTATTTAACTTTCATTTGTCAAATAAAAAATCATTGCTGAGTACAATTCCATGTTAAAATAAGTGTATTGTTATTTTTTCCTCTTATTAATTTATATGTAATATTTGAAAGAAAAATAACAATCCAAAACAATATTGTGGTAGAATTATATTGGTTGCTCCTCTATAGAAACTCTCTCAATTTTCTAGTTCCTTCTGAATATTGAAAAATCATTGATGTGGACTGTTTTCACTATAGGAAAATATAAAAAGTGGAAATCTAGTAACTAGTACTGGGTAAGCATAAATGCAATGAAAATCTGTAATATTACCAGCATGAGCAAGGCAAATAAAAACATAATATTTGGATTTATGTGAATTTGAGCAAGTTTTTAATCCCTTAGACCTCATTTCATCTGTAAAAGATGGATAATAGTATTACTTAGCTTCCCTGATTTTTTTCAGGGAAATGCTCTGAAAAAAATCTCCAATTCATGACAAATGATCATTGCTACTTCTATAGTTCATCCCTGTAGGGACCCAGAGAATCCCTGCTCTTATGGTCTTATGTTGGGCTGCAGAAGTGGGCAGGGACACAATGTCAGTAGTTTCCTCGTACTGGTCTGTTAGATCAGGTAAGTAACATTGTCACACCACCAAAAACTGATTCCTTAATTATTCAATGAATTTGCACTAAAACTGTCCCAAATAGTAAAAATAAAACAAAACAGTTGAAGAACTTATTGCTTTGACCTATGGAGCTTCCTTCTAACTCTCCCTAGAAGTATGTCAACTACTTATGGCTCAAGTGTGCACTGCTGATGACTTTTCTGGAGGATTGAACCCAGAATTGCTTTACTACTGGGCCTCTTTCCCAGCCTCCACCCTTTTGATTTTTTTTTTTTTTTTTTTTACTTTGAGACAGGCCCTTGAACTTGCAATCCTCCTGCTTCAGCTTCCTGAGTCACTGGAATTATGGTTGTATGCCACCATGCCCTGTTGCTGCTGATTTTTTTTTTAGTTGAAATATTACAAAGTAAAAAAGTCGAGTCCAGAAAGAAAATCATAGTCTTGCCCCTTTAAACAGATCATTCACATCTTGCATGTGACTTTAAGGTATCTAATATTACAGCTGTTCTCTGTAAGATGTAAAAAAAATAAGGATGAAATTAATCCCTCAGCCTCACTGCTTTTTTTCTCCAAGCAATCTGGTATGGTCAATCTCAATGACTGTTTTAATTAAGTTTAGGTTTTAATTAAGAAGTGGTGAGCCGGGCAGGAGTGGTGGTGCCCACCTGTAATTTCAATGGTTTGGAGCTGAGGCAGGGAGGATTGTAAGTTCAAGGCCAGTCGCAGCAACTAAGCAAGACCCTGTCTCAAAATTAAAAACAAGAAGGTCTGAGGATGGACTCAGAGGTTAAGCGTTCCTGGGTTCAATCCCTGGTACCACGAAAAGAAGAAAAAGGAGGAGAAGGAGAAGAAGACAATGATTACGGGATGAAACTAGTTCTAAAATCCATCTGATTCTTGCATCTAGCAGTTGGCATTGTGAATGTCCTAAGCTTGTTTGCCAAGAGGCCACATGCACAATCACAGGATCATAAAGGATCTTTACAGAACACTTGATCCAACACTCTTGTTTTAAAGTATAGGAAAGTGGGACCAGAGGATCGGACTAGTTGGATACAAGATGTCCTGCAAAAGCTTCTGTGTTAATGCAGGAATGTTCAGAGGTGAGATGATTGGATTCTGAGAGCTGTAACCGAATCAGTCCATCCTAGTTTGAATGGACTGACTGGTGGCAACTGTAGGCAGGTGGGTCTTGGCTGGAGGAGGTGGGTCATTGGAGGTATGCCCTGGAAGGGTTGCTCTTCCCTGAGGTCCCTCCCTGTCTCTCTGCCTCAGCTTCCTTGGGGGCAGTGAAGGGAGCAGTTTTCCTCCACCATACCCTTCAGCCATGCTGTTCTGCCTCATCTTGGGCCCAGAACTTGGCTGGGTTGGACTTGGCTGACCATGGACTAAACTTCTGAAACTGGGAGCCCAAATCAACTTTTCCTCCTCTTTATTGTTCTTGTCAGGTATTTTGGTCACAGTGATGAAAGGTGACTAACACAATGACTCACTCACCCCACATTCCAGTCTATGTGCCAGAATCAAGAGCAGGCGCACGATTATGTTGTTCACCTCACTCTGCCACTGCCAAAGGAAGGGTCTGGTTCTTACAATTGGGAAATGAAAATAGCTAACTTTGAACATGTTTTTGAAAGGCACTCCTTTTTAAAGAGCTGTAGAAGGACATGCCAAACCCACTATCTTCAGACAGAGAACACTCCCCAACCAAGAATTTTCATCACGCAGTAACATAGGTCATCACCTTCTGCATGTTAATTGACACACTAAAGTCCAGCACCACCTGTTATTGTAATAGCTCTACCACCACTGGACTTCTTCGCCCAAAGTTTTAGAAACATCAAAGAAGCCGCCACTTGGTGCTCAACATCTATACGCCATGATCTTTTCTAAGCAATTTGCACACATTATTTCACTTAATCATAGATGCCCACATGAGCCCTTTAAATATTAGCTCTCAATGTTTAATTTGTTCACAAATGTAGTAGTCACTGTGATGACCTGTCTACTTGGGTTTTGCTTCAGGAAAGACTTTTTGTTCCCGCTGCCAGGAGTCTCTCAGCCCCCAGGAATTATCAGAGCTACACAGAGCTGCTTTGTTCAAGGACAAGTCCCCTCATCCAGTGACAGACCAAGGCATGAGTGTGCAGTCCTGGACATTGTGGCCCACCTTGGAACTACTCTAACTGGTCATTCTGGTGCCAGAGTTCCCCATGCTCAGCCAAGTCCTTCACTGGGCTTATAACACAGATAGACCCCACCACTACAAATAGTTCACCAGGAATAGTCCAAGAGAGAAGCCTCAGAGTTGGGGTGGCTCTGCTTGCAGTGAGAACCCCAGCCTGGTGGCCACTGGGACGAGGTGGTCCAATTCTGAAAACTTCAGTTGGTGACGAGTTTGAATGGTAGACCAGTGGCAAGGAACATGTCAGCTGATGCTCTGCACCAAATGTTTGAGGATTGGGGGAAGAAATGGGAACTAAAAAGATAATGAAATCAGCTAGGTGCTGCTAGGCTTTGTTGACCTTCCAGAAACAGATAAAAAGCTGAGCATGCTTAAACACCAGGCTCAGTGGAAAGCCAGGGCCTCCTTACAAGGTCTTTAAATCTGTAGCACAGTAAGAAGCTTTCATCCTCTGCTAAAAGCTCAAGATCAGACCTTGGCCTTGAAAGTCAGAGTTGCCAAACACAAAGAAGGAAATTCTGCTGTGCTGAGGTCAGAACCCACACAGGTAAGGAGTGGGGCCCTGCCGTGTGGGCGGAGTTGCTGGGTTAGCACTTTCAGGTGGCAGTTTGTGTAGAGCTCGTGGGCATTTGGATATAAGGGGAAATTCAGTAATAGTTGAAATCAAGTTGTTGGCAAACTTTTTCTATAAAAGACCTGACAATAAATTCAGGTTCTGTGAGCTACAAGTCTCTGTTACAACTCAACTTTGCTGTTGAAAACAACCATGGTTAATACTTATTAAATTAATGGATAACACTTGTTAACTTGTTAACAAGTATGGCTTTATTTATTGACACTGAAATGTGAATTTTATGTAATTTTCATGTGTCAAAATGTTTTTCTTTGATTCTGTTCAACCACTCACAAAGATGTGAGAAACAGGGGCGGGGTTTGTGGCTCAGTGGCAGAGTGCTCGCCTGGCATGTGTGAGGCATTGGGTTCCATCCTCAGCACCACATAAGTATAAATAAATAAAATAAAGGTACTGTGTCTGTCTACAACTAAATAATTTTTTTTTAATGTGAAAAACATTCTTAGCAACAAGTGGTAAGCAGAACTGACCTTCAGGTCATAGTTTCTTTAGTCCTAGGTTAAATCATGCCACTCCACATGGTACAACTGACAGCATATTATTGGCCACTCCTCAAGGATGAGAGCCAGGTGTCAACCTAAAGATCGTCGCACACTAAAGGTAGAATAATTTTTTTTTAACTTTCTTCCAAGAGCCTAGAAAAAGAACACCTTGGTGATGGTCACACCAATGTCATCATCAGAGTGCACATTTGTTGTTTATGAGGTGCCAGGTACCGTACTAAATTCTTCACATGGACTCATGTAATCCTCAAGGGAAGCCTGTAAGGCATATTCTCTTTGTATCATCATTTTCTAGATTAACGAAAGAGAGAGAAACTGAGCACTGTCAGCTGATATGTGGTGGAACTGGAATTTCAACTCAGCTCACAATTTCAGCAGCCACCTTCTCGCCTCTCAGAGAGAAGGGCTTGGAATCCCCTCTCTTTCTGGTTCCGTCTGACCTTCCTAGTGTAGTAACAAGGACTAAAGGCAGGTACTCATGGGAGGAGACTCGCAAGTCCTTTTCTGTCCTTGTCCTATTGGTCTCTCTTGTTCCAAGGAGTCTGGCAAGGTAATGTGAGGTTGGCCACCTGCTTCCCTTGGCAGAGATGCAGCCATCTTTCTAGTTTTGCTCTTGCTCTCTCTCCCTCTCTCTCCTCACCCCTGGCTCTAGAATATACTTTGACTATCCCACGTGGGTACTCCAGCCTTCTTTTAGTTCATATATTTTATATACTTTTACTTTTAATCATGGGTATCATATTAAAGTGTTTTTGTAGTGAATAACATATAGTTAACTCTTTCATTTTTATTTTTCTTACCCAATCTGACATTTCAGCATTTTTTTTTCTTTTTCAGCACTGGGGATTGAACCCAAGGGTGCTTTACCACTGAGCTACGCTACATGCCAAGACCCTTTTATTTATTTATTTATTTATTTTTGGAAACAGGGTCTTGCTAAATTGCCAAAACTGGCTTTTAAACTTGTGATCTTCCTGCCTCAGCTTCCTGTCACTGGGATGACAGGCATGCACCACCTGCCCAACTGTGCCTTTAAATTTGGGTATTTAGACCAGAAATTAGTAGACCATGACTTAGTTCACTGCCTATTTTTGTAAATAACGTTTTATTGAAATGTAGCCACACCCTTTTATTCATGCATGGTCTCTAGCTGCTTTTGTGCTTCTAATAATTACATAGTTGTTTCAGAGACTTTATAGTCTACAAGCTTAAAATATTTACTTTCTGTCCCTTTAAGAAAAGGTTTGAAGATCATTGGTTTAGATCATTTACATTATATGTAATTTATACTGTTGGCTTAAATCTGTCACCATGTTTTTCCTTTTTCTTCAGTTTTTTGGATTGATTAAATATTTTTTATATTTGCACCATATTTCCTTTTGTGGGTTGCTAGTTATAATTTGTTATGTTGTTTTACTTTAGGGCTTATAGTGTATATCTCTATTTCAGAACCTTTTGAAAAATTAATATTTTAAATCGACAAAAATTGAAAATATTCCAGGTGTGGTGGCTCATGCCTGCAATTCCAGTGACTCAGGAGGCTGAGGCAAGAGGATCACGAGACTGAGGCCAGCCTCAGCAATTTAGTGAAGCCCTCTCTCAAAATAAAAAGTAAAAAGGACTGAGGATGTGAGAGAGCACCTCTGGGTTCAATCCCTAGTACCAAGGGGAAAAAATTAATCATATATAACATGATGCTTTGAAATATGTGTGTATTGAGAAATGGCTAAACCAAGCTAATTAACATATGCATTAACTCATATCTTTTGTGGTCAGAACAACTAAAATCTCTCTTCAAATAAATAAGAAGTTGTTATTAATTGAAGTTGTATTGTACAAGAGATCTCTTGAACTTATTCCTCCAGTGTAAGATATTATATCCTTGGATCGATATTTCAGCCCCAATCCTTATACCCCCCACAAAATCTTGTATTCCTCTCTGCTTCTGTGAGTTCAATGTTTTTACCTTACACACATACGTGATATGGTGCAGTGTTTGGCCTGCTTCTTTAACTTCACATAATGTCCTCCAGGTTTATCCATGTCAGTGCAAATGCAAGGATTTTTTTTCCATTTTAAGGATGAGTAATATTCCATGTGTGTATATACCACATTTTCTTTATCCATTCATCTGTTGTGGACACTTAGGTTGATTCCCTCTCTTGGCTATTGTGAGTTGTGCTGCAGTGAACACGGGAGTCTCTTCCACACACAGATGTCATCTTCTATGGGATGGATATATGCACAGCAGTGAGCTTGGGGGATCATAGGTAGTTCTGTTTTTAATTTTTTAAGGAACCTCCATGCTGATTTCCACAGTGGCTATACTATTTACATTCCCAACAGTGTGCAAGAGCTCCCTTTTCTTCATCTTCTTACCACACTTGCTTGCTTAGTCTTTTTTTTTAATATATATATATTTTTTAGTTGGACACAATATCTTTATTTATTTATTTTTATGTGGTGCTGAGGATCGAACCCAGAGCCTCGCATGTGCTAGGCGAGTGCTCTACTGCTGAGCCACAATCCCAGCCCCTTGCTTAGTCTTTTTGATACTAGCCATTTTAGCAGGTGTGAGGTAGTATCTCATTGTGGCTTCAATGTGCATTTTGCTGTTGGTTAGTGATGCTGAACACTCTTTCATATACTTGTTGACGGTTTGTATGTTTTCTTTTGAGAAAATAACTATTCAGTTTTTTTGCCCATTTCTTAATTGTTATTTTTTTTTCTTGTTATTGGGTTATGAATGCCCTATAATTTTGGTTATTAAACTCTTATCAGTTGTATGGTTCGTAAGCATTTTCTCCCATTCTGTAGGATGTCTGTTTGCTTTATTGGTTGTTTCCTCTCCTGGGCTTAGTTTCATGTATTCCCATTTGTCTATTTTTGCTTTTGTTGTCTGTGCTTTTGGTATAGATATTTATTTATTTATTTATATCATACATATATACATGTATGTTTTATATATACATGTGTGTATACATGTGTGTGTGTGTATACATACCAATGTCAAGGAGACATTCCACTATGTTTTCTGTTAATAAGTTTCATAGTTTCATGTCTTCTATTTAGATCTTATTCTATTTTTAGTTTATTTATATATATGGTGTGAGATAAAGGTCTAATTTTATTCTTGTGGATATCCAATTTTCCCAATCACTTATTGAAGAGACTGTCCTTGCCCTATAGGGTGTTCTTGGCACCTTTGAAGATCAGTTGGTTGTAGAGTTGTGGGTTAATTTCTAGATTCTCTATTTATTCCATTTGTCTATTTGTCTTTTTTCGCCAGAACTATACTAATTTTATTAACATATGTGTGTTGTATTTTGAAGTCAAGTAGTATGATGCCTCCAGACTTTTTTCCTCAAAATTTCCTTGGCTAGTTGGGGTCTTGTTCCATATGAAGTTTAGGATTTTTTCTCTGTGAAAATTCATGGAATTTTGATTAGAGGTGACATTGAATCTAAAGACTGCTTTGTATTGGATGGACATTTTTTATTTGTATAAAAATGTTTATTACTACATTGTTTATAGTTGGAAAAACACTGAAAACCAAGTGCATGCCCTCCATTAGGGGAATGATTGAATAAATTATAGTTGGTATATACCATGGAGAATTATGCAGCCATTTAAAAATGTAAATTAATCTATACTAATTGACTTTAAGGGATTTCCGTGAAATGTAACTTAAGTGGGAAAAGCTATCTCTGTAAAGGTCTATATATACTCTGAACCAATTTTCAAAAAATAAACACCTAACAACGACAACAACAACAACAAAACTAAAACCTCTCTTTCTTTCACTCTCTTGCTCTCTCTCTTGCTCAACAGATGGCTGGTTGTTTATCTAAATCTGTTCTCTTTCTTTCTTGCTAAGAGAACCTTCATTATCAGAGGTAGCAATGTACCAAGAGAAGAAGGACATTTTTGGCCAGGAATGAAGTGGGAGCCCATTGAGGTTGAAGTCGTGTGATATTCTGCTGGGCTGAGGTGCTCTCAGGATCGAGGGCTGAGCAGTTTCTCTCCAGACTGTATGCCTCAAAGGTGGGGCTAAAGCCAGGGCCAAGCATTGCTGGAATCTGCCTCAGCACCTTCACCTTGCTACTGACCAGTGTCTGTGTGGAGTACTGGAAAAGGACAGCAGGAACTGCACGGGCAAGTGCCCTTAGTCCTGGCACCCATGCAGAATCACACACAGCTACCTACACCCTGTCTCAGAAGGCAAGCTCTTTGGGCCTCTGGTGCTTGTGGATGGCACCCTCTGCTCTTCTCCGTATATCAACACCTAATCCCCGCTATGTTGTTCCATTCCCAGTGGGTTTGTGTCAGTAACTTTACTGAACCCTATCTGGCTGTTGAGGCAGACACCCACTGGGTCAGTGAGTGGAATGTGTGTGGGGTTCCAATGATGGGGACGTGTGAGGGTTTCTAAGCTAGTCCAATTTCAGAAAATATTTCTATTCTCAAGATGGCTCCTGGCTACAGCACCCTGGAGGTTCACTGGAAGATTAAATGGATTCCTTTTCCAAAGTCATTCAGGCCTCTTATTTGTTCAGGCTGTGCAAGGGCTGTTAAACTTTTCAGTATCTAAAAAATTTTTTTTTTAAATATTAAGACAGTGTTCCATTAAGTTGTTGAAGATCTCATGAAGCTTGCAATCCTCTTGCCTCAGTCTCCTGAGTCACTGGGTTTATAGGTATGCCCCATTGCACTCAACTCCTCTTTAATTTCAGATTTATTTACTTGAGTTTTCTTTTTTTCTTTTTTTAACCCAGTCTTAGCAACAGGTTTGTCAATTTTGTTTACCTTTAAAATATTTTGTTTTATATTTTTTTTCTAGTCTCTATTTCATTTATTTCTATTCTGACCTTTGTTATTTCCTTCCTTTTACCAATGTTGGATTTGGTTTGCTATTTTTTCTAGCTCCTGGAGGTGAAACATTAGGTTGATAGTTTGGACTCTTTCTAATTTTTTGATGTAAGCATTTATTTCTATAAACTTTCCTATTAAAATTGCTTTTATTACAACCCATAAGTTTTGGTATATTGTAGTTCTATTTTCATTTGTCTCAAGAAAATTTTAAATTTCCCTTTAAATTTTTTCTTTGACCCATTAGTTGTTCAGGAGCTTGTTTACTTTCTAATTATTTATGAATTTTCAAAATTTCCTCCTTTGGGGACTGGGGTTGTGGCTCAGTGGTAGCATACTTGCCTAGCATGCATGAGGCACTGGGTTCAATTCTCAGCACCACAAACAAATAAATAAAATAAAGGTCCATCAACAACTAAAAAATATTTTTAAAAATTCTTCCTTTTATTGATTTGTAGTTTAAAACCATTGTGGTCAGAAAAAAAATACCTGATGTGATTTCAGTCTTCAATGGATTAATCCATTTGATGGCTTAATAATTTTAATGGTCTACTGGGAGGAGACAGAAATGGTAGGCAATAGGTCATTCAGGGAGGGTGTCCTTTGGGACTATATCTTGTCCCTGGATACTCTTTGCTCTCTCTGCTTCCCAGCTGCCATGAGCTGAAAGCTTTCCTCTGTAATGCCATTTCACTATGATATTCTGCCTTAAATTATCCAAAGCAATGGATCCAGCTAACAATGGACTGAAATATCTACAAATGTGAGCTAAAATAAACTTTTCCTTTTTTAGGTTATTTATGTCAGGTATTTTGGTCACCGGAACAAAAAGTTGACTAACACATTGTACTGATTTACCTTCCCACCAATAGTGTGTTCCTTTCTTTCCGCATCCTTGCCAGCACTGGTCACATTTAGCCTTTTTGATAAGAACCATTCTTACTTGAGTAAAAATGATATCTCATTATGGTTTTGTTGGCATTTCTCTGATGATTAGTGATGTTGAGCATTTTATCATGTATCTTTGGTCATTTTTATGTCTCCTTTTGAGAGATGTTTATTTATATCTATTGCTCCTTTTTTAATTGATCTATTTGTTTTTGGTATGAGATCTGGGGTTCCTTATATATTTGGGAATTAATCCCTTGTCAGATGTATAGCTTGCAAATATTTTCTCCCATTTTGTAGGTTGTCTCTTGCAAGAAGCCATCATGAAATACATGAGGATCTTCTCTTGGCATGAAGCCAGAGAAATTTAGGTTTGGCCTTGGGAACTATCTGTGGTTCTCCTACGGCAATAGATTGCCCAATGCATGAGATCTTTATCACTGCTCTACTAGGAAGATCCCTCATAGTAGCTTCGAAATGGGCGTAACCCGTTAGGAACTAGACAGCCCACCTATAACCTTTTTTGGTGAAGAACATTCTCTGGAAGGCCTTTGATGTTTCCCAATATAAATAAAGCAAGCATTGTCTCCATTTTGCTTTTCAGTACAGAAGTTTGATCCCTATGATCGGCTTGCCCATTCTGCCCCTGCTTTTGAAATTACTTTCTGTGTGTACTGTGGCTTTTTCGTTGTTCTGTTTTTCTTAGCTTTTATTTTGCAGCCAGCCCAATCCACCGAGGGGAACCCCATTTCCATCATCTGCTTGGGATGTGGGCAAGAGTCTCTTTACAAAATAAATAAGAAATATATGTTCATAATTTTCCACTGTATTTTTTCTAATGGTTTTATAGTTTCAGTCTTATATTTATAAGTCTTTAATCCATTTGAGCTTTTTTTATATATGTGGTGTGAGATAAAGGCCTAATTTTCTTCTTGTGTATATGGATATCCAGTTTTTCTCCATCATTTATTGAAGAAACTGTTCTTTTTCTATTATGTGTATTTGGTGTCTTTGTTGAAAATCAGTTGGAATATACATGCATGAGTTGACTTCTAGGATCTCTATTTTGTTTCATTGGTCTCTGTATCTGTTTGTTTGTTTCTCTAGATGGCTTTAGCTTTTTGAAATATTTTTGTGGTTTCATATAAAGTTTGGAATTGTTTTTTCTAAGTCTGTGAAGAATATAATTGATTTAGATATTGCACTGAATCTGTAAATTGTTTTGAGTAGCATAGACATTCAGTGATATTGATTCTTCCAATCTATGAACATGGGATGTCTTCCATTTTTTTTTTTTTGGTGTACTCCTCAATTTCTTTTGTCAATGATATATATAATTTTTATTATAGAGATCTTTTCCCTGTTTGGCTAGTTAGTCCTAGTTTGTTTGTTTGTTTTCTGTAGCTATTGTAAATTTTGGATTACTTTATTGACTTCTATTTTAGGCATTTGCTATTGGCATGTAGCAATGCTAATCATTTTTATGTGTTTTTATATCCTACAGTTTAGCTAAATTAATTCATTAATTCTTTTTTAAGTTGATTTCTTTTTTTAACATTTATTTTTTAGTTATAGGTGGATACAATATTTTATTCTTTGTGGTGCTGAGGATTGAACCCAGTGCCTCATGCTGGCGAGGTAAGCACTCTATCTCTGAGCCACAACCACAGCCCTTTTTTTCTTTAACTATTATTATTTTTATTTGTTCTACTTAGTTGTACATGACAACAGAATGCATTTCAATTCATTGTACACAAATGGAGCACAACATTTCAATTCTCTGGTTGCACACAGTATAGAGATGTACCATTCATGCAATTATATGTGTACCTAGGATAATGATGATTATCTCATTTCACCAACTTTCCTACCCCTATAAACCCTCCCCACCCTCCCCTTTGCCCAATACAAAGTTCTTCCATTCTTCCCAAGTCTCTATCTACCCCATCATACAGATCAGCATCCACTAATCAGAGAAAATATTCAGCTTTTAGTTTTTTGTGATTGGCTTACTTCCCTTAGCATAATATTCTCCAATTGCACCCATTTACTTGCAAATGCCATAATTTTATTCTCTTTTAATGTTGAATAGTATTCCATTCTGTATATATACCACAGTTTCTTTATCCATTCATCTGTTTATGGGCACCTAGGTTGGTTCCACAGTTTAGCTATTGTGAATTCAGCTGCTATAAACATTGGTGTGGCTATGTCACTACAGTATGCTGATTTTAAGTCCTTTGGGTATAGACCAAGGAATGGGATAGCTGGGTCAAATAGTGTTTCCATTCCAAGTTTTCTGGAGAATGTGCACACTGCTTTCCAAAGTAGTTGCACCAATTTGCAGTCCCACCAGCAATGTATGAGTGTACCTTTTCCCCACTTCCTCTCCAACATTTATTATTGCCTGTATTCTTGATAACTGCCATTCTGACTGGGGTGAGATGAAATCTTAGAGTATTTTTTATTTGCATTTCTCTAATTACTAAAGATGTTAAACACTTTTTCATATATTCGTTGTTCCCTTGTATATCTTCTTCTGAGAAGTGTTCCTTAGCCCATTTAATGATTAGGTTGTTTGTTTGTTTGTTTGTTTGTTTGTTTAGATATTAAGTCTTTTGAGTTCCTTATATATACTGGAGATTAGTGGTCTATCTGATGAGGGCGTGGTAAAAATTTGCTCCCATACTGTAGGCTCTCTCTTCTCCTCAATGATTGTTTCTTTTGCTGAGAAGAAGCTTTTTAGTTTGAATCTATCCCACTTATTGATTCTTGATTTTATTTCTTGTGCTTTATAAGTCTTGTTAAGAAAGTGGGGGTCTAACCTGACATGAAGAAGATTTGGGCCTACTTTTTCTTCTATTAGGTGCAGGGTCTCTGGTCTAATTCCTAGGTCCTTGATACACATTGAGTTGACTTTTGTGCATAGCAAGAGATAGAGGTTTAATTTCATTTTGCTATATATGGATTTCCAGGTTTTCCAGCACCATTTGTTGAAGAGGCTATCCTTTCTCCAATGTATGTTTTTGGCGCCTTTGTCTACTATAAAATAACTGTATATATGTGGGTTGATCTCTGTGTCTTCTATTCTGTACCATTGGTCTACAAGTCTTATTTTGGTGCCAACACCATGCCATTTTTGTTACTATTGCTCAGTAGTATAATTTAAGGCCTGCTATTGTGATGCCTCCTCCTGTACTTTTTTGGCTAAGGATTGTTTTGGCTATCTGGGTCTTTTATTTTTCCAATGAATTTAATGATTGTTTTTTTCTAGTTCTATGAAGAAAGTTATTGGAATTTTAATAGGAATTGCATTAACTCTGTATAACAGCTTTGGTAGTATGGCCATTTTGACAATGTTAACTCTGTCTATCCAAGAGCAAGGGAGACCTTTCCATCTTCTAAGGTCTTTTTCAATTTCTGTCTTTAATATTCTTGTAGTTTTCATTGTAGAGATCTTTTCATCTCTTTTATATTAGATTGATTCCCAAGTACTTTTTTTTATTTTTTGAGGATATTTTGAATGGGGTAGTTTTCCTAATTTCTCTTTCAGTGGATTCATCACTTCTGCATAGAAATGTATTTGATTTATGGGTACTGATTTTATATCCTGCTACTTTGCTGAATTCATTTATTAGTTCTAGAAGTTTTCTGGTGGAATTTTTTGAATCTTCTAAATACAGAATCATGTCATTGGCAAATAGTGATAAGTTCTTCTTTGCCTATGCATACCTTTTTAATTTCTTTAGACTGTCTGAATGCTCTGGCTAGAATTTCAAAGAGTATGTTGAATACAAGTGGTGAAAGAGGGCACTCTGTCTTGCTCCAGTTTTTAGAGAGAATGCTTCCAATTGTTCTCTGTTTAGAGAGATGTTGGCCTTGGGCTTAGCATAAGTAGCTTTTACAATTTTGAGATATATTCTGTTTCTAGTTTTTCTAGTATTTTGAACATGAAGAGATGCTGTATTTTATTGAATGCTTTTTCAACATTTATTGAGACAATCATGATTCTTGTCTTTAACTCTATTGATGTGATGTATTACATTTATTGATTTCCATATGTTGAACCACCTTGCATCCCTGTGATGAACCCCACTTAATTGTGGTGACTACCTTTTACATATGTTTTTGTATGCAATTGGCCAGGATTTTATTGAGAATTTTTGCATGTATGTTCATCAGGGATATTGGTCTGGAGTTTTCTTTCCTTGATGTGTCCTTGTCTGATTTTGGTATCAGGGTGATGCTAGCCTTATAGAGTGAGTTTGAAAGGGTTCCCTCCTTTACTATTTCATGGAATTATTTGAGGAGTATTGGTATTAGTTCTTCTTTGAAGATCTTGTGTAACTCAGCTGAGAATCTGTCTGGTCCTGGACATTTTTTGGTTGGTAGGCTTTTGATGGCATCTTTTATTTCCTTGCTTAAAATTGGTCTGTTTAAATTGTGTATGCCCTCCTGAAAACTGATACAGCCAATATAGAAAGCAGTATGAAGATTCCTTGGAAAGCTGGGATTGGAACCACCAATTGACCCAGCTATCCCACTCCTCGGTCTATACCCAAAGGACTTAAAAATAGCCCACTATAGGGACACAGCCACATCAACGTTTATAGCAGCACAATTCACAATAGCTAAACTATGGAACCAACGTAGATGCCCTTCAATAGATGAATGGATAATAAAATGTGGTATATATGCACAATGGAATATTACTCAGCAATAAAAGAGAATACAATCATGGCATTTGCAGGTAAATGGATGGAGTTGGAGAATATTATGCCAAGTGAAGTTAGCCAATCCCCCCCCCTGCCAAAAAAACCCCACAAATGTTGAATATTTTCTCTGATATATGGAGGCTGATTCATAATGGTTGGGAGGGGGAGCATGGGAGGGTCAGACAAACTCTACACAGGGCAAAGAGGTGGAAAGGGAAGGGAGGGGACATGGGGATAAAAAAGATGGTGGAATGAGATGGATATTATTACCCTAAGTACATATATGAAGACACGAATGATGTGAATATACTTTGTATACAACCAGAGATATGAAAAATTGTGCTTTATATGTGTAATATGAATTGTAATGCATTCTAATGTCATATATAACAAATTAGAGGGCTGGGGCTGTAGGTCAGTGACAGAGCGCTCACCTAGCACATGTGAGGCACTGGGTTCAATCCTCAGCACCACATTAAAATGAATAAATAAAATAAAGGTTTCGTGTCTGTCTACAACTAAAAATGTTTAAAACAAAAACAAATTAGAATTAAAAATTTTAAAAAAATATGTATGTCCTCCTGATTCAGTTTGGTAGACCATATGTTTCTAGAAATTTGTCGGTGTCATCAAGATTTTCTATTTTATTGGATTATAAATATTCTGAATAGTTTCTAAATATCTTCTGTATTTCAATAGTGTCTGTCGTGATATTTCCCTTTTCATCATGAAATTTTAATAATTTGAATTTTCTCTCTCCTTCTGTTTGTTAGGGTGGCTAAGGGTTTATCAATTTTATTTATTTTTTCAAAGAAACAACTTTTTGGTGTGTCAATTTTTTGAATAATTTGTTTCAATTTTATTGATTTCAGCTCTGATTTTAATTATTTCCTGTCTTCTACTACTTTTGGTGTTGGTTTGTTCTTCTTTTTCTAGGGCTATGAGATGTAATGTCAGGTCATTTATTTGTTGACTTTTTCTTCTTTTAATAAATGAGCTCAATGCAATGAACTTTCCTCTTAGCACTGACTTCATAGTGTCCTAGAGATTTTAATATGTTGTATCAGTTTTCTCATTTACCTCTACGAATTTCTTTATCTCCTCTCTGATGCCTTCTGTTATCCATTGTTCATTCAATATCATATTATTTGCTGATATTCATTGTTGCTATTTTTTCCTCCTCATGTAATATTTTGCTGAGAATATTCTGTAGTGCAGGCTTTCTCATTGTAAATTCTTTTAACTTTGGTTTATCATGGAAGGTTTCTATTTCATCATCAAATTTGAAGCTTAATTTTCCTGAATATAAGATTCTTGGTTGGCATCCATTTTCTTTCAGAGCTTGGTCTATGGTGTTCCAGGATCTCCTGGCTTTGATGGTCTCGGTTGAGAAATCTGCTGAGATATGAATTACTTTCCCTCTATGTGTAATCTGAAACTTTTCTCTTGTGGCTTTTAAAATTCTCTCCTTATTTGTATGCTAGGCAATTTCATTATCATATGCCCTGGTGTGGATCTGTTGTAATTTTGTACATTTGGTGTCCTGTAAGCCTCTTGTATTTTATTTTCCAATTCATTCTTTATGTTTGGGAAATTTTCTGACATTATTTAATTGTGGAGGTTGTGCATTCCTTTGGTTTGTATCTCTGTGCCTTCCTCTATCCTGATAATTCTTAAATTTGGTCATTTCATGTTGTTTGAGAATTCCTGGAGGTTCTGTTCATGGTTTTTCACCATCAATGTGTGTTCAACTTTATTTTCAAGATTATATGTTTTGTCTTCATTGCCTAAGGTTCTGTCTTCCAAATGATCTAGTCTGTTGTTGATGCTTTCTATTGAATTTTTTATTTGGTTTATTGTTTCCTTAATTTCAAGGATTTTTGTTTGTTTTTTCAGGGTCTCTCTCTCTTTCTTGAAATAATCTTTTGCTACCTGTATTTCCTCTCTTATCTCTGTGTTGGAGTGATCAATTATTGCCTATATTTGCTCTCTTAATTCATTCTTTGTTTCACAGATCATTTTAATCATGTACATTCTGAACTCCTTCTCTGACATTTCATCTACTGTGCTGTCAATGGAATCTATGATGGTATCAGCTTGGTTTGTTTCAGGCACTTTCTTCCCTTGTTTCTTCATACTATCCATGTGTCTTCCTCTCTAGCAGTGTGGATTCGAGGTATTATATTTTTATCTTATAATATTTTAGTGTCCCTGCAGGTTACCAATACCTTGCCTGTAGGAACCTGGATGATGGTCTTATAGATCCTGGCTGTTGTCACTAGATGGAAACTGGCAGGGAAAGACACCCCATGCGTTGGTAGATGGGGTGTAGCACACGCACATACACAGTTGCTCTGCTCCGACCTTAATTCATTAATTCTAATAGGGGTTTTTTTTGGTGGAATTTTGGGAGTTTTCTTTTTATAAGAACATGTCCTCTGCGAACAATGATGATTTCACTTTTTCTTTTCTTTTTTCTTTTTTTTTTAAACTACACAACAGCAGTGGAAAGCATTACATTTAGGGCTCAATTTTTCATATCTCTGTACATAAAGTATGTTCATGCCAATTCATGCCTTTATACATTTATTTTGTTGGGGTTTTTTTTTGCATTATAATTCTTAATACACATAAATACCACAATTTTTGTATCTCTGTTTGTATATAAAGTATGTTGACACCCAATTCAAGTCTTCATACATGTACTTTGTATAATGATGTTCATCAAATTCCACTGTCCTTGCTAATCCCCTGCCTCCTCCCTTTCCCTCCCACCCCTCTTCCCTTTCTAGGATTCATCTATTCCTCCCAGGCTCTCCCTCCCTACCCCCACTATAAATCAACCTCCTTACAACAGAGAAAACATTTGGCATTTGTTTTTTGGGGATTGGCTAATTTCACTTAGCATTATCTTCTCCAACACCATCCATTTACCTGAAAATGCCATGATTTTGTTCTTTCTTATTGCTGAGTAAAATTCCATTGTGTATATATGCCTCATTTTTTTAATCCATTCATCCACTGAAGGACATCTAGGTTGGCTCCACAGTTTAGCTATTGTAAATTGTGCTGCTATAAACATTGATGTGGCTATGTCCCTGTAGTATGCTGTTTTTAAGTCCATTGGGTATAGTCCAAGGAGAGGAATAGCTGGGTCAAATGGTGGTTCCATTCCCAGTTTTCCAAGGAATCTCCATACTGCTTTCCATATTGGCTGCACCAATGTGCAGTCCCACCAACAAAGTGTAACTTTTCCCCCAGATCCTTGCCAACATTTGTTGTTTGTCTTCATAATAGCTGCCATTCTGACTGGAGTGAGATGATATCTTAGAGTAGTTTTGATTTGTATTTCTCTTATTGCTAGAGATGATGAGTATTTTTTCATATATTTGTTGATTGATTGTATATCCTCTTCTGAGAAGTGTCTGTTCAGGTCCTTAGCCCATTTGTTGATTGGGTTATTTGTTTTTTTTGGTGGTTAGCTTTTTGAGTTCTTTATATACCCTAGAGATTAGTGCTCTATCTGATGTGAGGGATAAAAATTTGCTCCCAGGATGGAGGCTCTCTATTCACCTCACAGATTGTTTCTTTTGCTGAGAAGAAACTTTTTAATTTGATTCTATCCCATTTATTGATTCTTGGTTTTAATTCTTGTGCTATAGGAATCTTATTAAGGAAGTTGGGGCCTAATCCCACATGATGAAGATTAGGGCCTACTTTTCTTCTAGTATACGCAGTCTCTGGTTTAATTCCTAAGTCCTTGATCCATTTTGAGTTAATTTTTCTGCATGGTGAGAGATAGGGGTTTAATTTCATTTTGTTGCATATAGATTTCCAGTTTTCCCAGCACCATTTGTTGAAGATGCTATCTTTTCTCCAGTGCATGTTTTTGGCACCTTTGTCTAATATAAGATAATCGTAATTTTGTGGGTTAGTCTGTGTCCTCTATTCTGTTCCACTGGTCTACTGGCCTGTTTTGGTGCCAATTCCATGCTGTTTTTGTTACTATTGCTCTGTAGTATAGTTTAAGGTCTGGTATAGCAATACCACCTGCTTCACTCTTCCTGCTTAGGATTGCTTTAGCTATTCTGGGTCTCTTATTTTTCCAGATGAATTTAATGATTGCTTCTTCTATTTCCATGAGGAATGCCATTGGGATTTTGATTGGAATTGCATTAAATCTGTATAGTGCTTTTGGTAGTATGGTCATTTTGATAATATTAATTCTGCCTATCCAAGAGCAAAGTAGATCCTTCCATCTTCTAAGGTCTTCTTTGATTTCTTTAAGGTTCTGTAGTTTCCATTGTATACATCTTTCACCTCTTTTGTTGATTCCCAAGTATCTTATTTTTTTTAGAGGATATTGTCAATGGGATAGTTTTCCTCATTTCATTCTCAGAGACTTTGTCACTGATATACAGAAATGCTGGTATGTTTTTTTAATTCGATTTGCCAGGATTTTATTGGGAATTTTTGCATCTATGTTCATTAGAGATATTGGTCTGAAGTTTTCTTTCTTTGAAGTGTCTTTGTCCGGTTTTGGAATCAGGGTGATATTGGCCTCATAGAATGAGTTTGGAAGTGCTCTCTTTTTTTCTATTTCCTGAAATAAATTGAAGAGATTGATATTATTTCTTCTTTAAAGGTCTTATAGAACTTGGCTGTGTATCCATCCGGTCCTGGGCTTTTCTTCTTCTTCTTTTTTTAATATTTATTTTTTAGTTTTTAGGTGGACACAATATCTTTTTTTTAATTTTTATGTGGTGCTGAGAATCAAATCCAGTGCCTCACGCATGCTAGGCAATCATGCTAGCACTTGAGCCACATCCCCAGCCCCATGGGTTTTTCTTTTTTGGTAATCTTTTAATACTTCTTCTATTTCCTCACTTGATATTGGTCTGTTTGAATTGTGTATATCTTATCTTCCTGACTCAATCTGGGCAGATCATATGACTTAGGGAATTTATCAATGCCTTCAATGTCTTCTATTTTTTTTTGGAGTATAAGTTTTCAAAATAATTTCTAATTATCTTCTGTATTTCTGTAGTGTCTGTTGTTATATTGCCTTTTTCATCACATATGCTGGTAATTTGAGTTCTCTCTCTCCTCCCTTTCATTAGCATGGCTACAGGTCTGTCAATTTTATTTATTTTTTCAAAGAACCAACTTTTAGTTTTGTCAATTTTTTCAATTATTTCTTTTGTTTCGATTTCATTGATTCCAGCTCTAATTTTAATTATTTCTTGCCTTCTACCGCTTTTGCTGCTGATTTATTCTTATATTTCTAGGGCTTTGAGATGTAGCATAAGGTCATTTATTTGTTGACTTTTTCTTCTTTTAAGGAATGAACTCCATGCATTGAATTTTCCTCTTAGTACTACTTTCATAGTGTCCCAGAGATTTTGATATGTTGTGTCTGTGTTCTCATTTACCTCTAAGAATTTTTTAATCTCCTCCTTGATGTCTTCTGTAACCCATTGTTTATTCAGTAGCATATTGTTCAGTCTCCATATGAGTCAGAAATTTTTATTTTTTTATTTTGTTGTTGATTTCCAATTTCATTCCATTATGATCTGATAAAATGCATGGTAGTATCTCTACATTTTTGTATTTGCTAAGAGTTGCTTTGTGGCATAGTGTATGGTCTATTATAGAGAAGGATCCATGTGCTGCTGAGAAGAAAGTGTATCTGCTTAATGCCGGTTGAAAAATTCCATATATGTCCATTAAGTCTAAGTTATTAATTGTGTTATTGAGCTCTATAGTTCTTTATTAACCTTTTGTTTGGAAGATCTATCCAGTGATGAGAGAGGTGTGTTAAAATCCCCCAAGATTATTTTTTCTGGTCAATTTGACTCTTGAACTTGTGGAGTTTGTTTGATGAACACACAGCTGCACCATTGTTTGGGGCACATATATTTATGATTGTTATGTCTTGTTGGTGTATGGTTCCCTTGAGCAGTATATAATGTCCATCTTTATCCCCTTTGATTAACTTTGGCTTGAAGTCTACTTTATTTGATAATGAGTTTGGAATCCCCTGCTTGCTTCTGCAGTCCATGTGAGTGATATTTTTTCCCAACCTTTCACGTTCAGTGATAGGTGAGTCTCCTGTAGGCAGCATATTGTTGGATCTTTTTGTTTTTTAATCCAATCTGCTAGCCTATGTCTTTTGATTGGTGAGCTTAAGGATTACAATTGAGACATGGTTTGTATTTCCAGCCATATTTGTTTATTTTGTTGTTTAACTTGACTTGGTTTTCCTCTTTGATTACTTTTTCCTTTAGTATACTACCTCCGTCTGCTGGTTTTCATTGTTGTTTTTCGTTTCCTCTTCATGAAATATTTTGCCAAGAATGTTTTGTAGTGCCAGTTTTCTGGCTATAAATTCGTTTAACTTTTGTTTCTCATGGAAGGTTTTTATTTCATCTTCAAATCTGAAGCTTAATTTTGCTGGATATAAGATTCTTGGTTGGCACCCATTATCTTTCAGGGCTTGAAATATGTTCCAGGATCTTCTAGCTTTCAGGGTCTGTGTTGAAAAATCTGCCATTATCCTAATTAGTTTACCCCTATATGTAATTTGATTCCTTACTCTTGTGGCTTTTAAAATCCTCTCCTTATTCTGTATGTTGGGCATTTTCATTATAATGTGTCTTGGAGTGGATCTGTTGTGATTTTGCACATTCAGTGTCCTGAAGGCTTCTTGGATTTGGATTTCCATTTCATTCTTCATGTTTGGAAATTTTTCTGATATTATTTCATTGAACAGATTGCTCATTCCTTTGGTTTGGACCTCTATGCCTTCCTCTATCCCAATAATTCTTAAATTTGGTCTTTTTATGCTATCCCATATTTCTTGGATGTTCTGCTCATGGTTTATTATCATTTTTGCTGTGCTGTCTATGTTCTTTTCAAGATGATATATTTTATCTTCATTGTCTGATGTCCTAACTTCTGTGTAGTCTACTCTGTTGGTGATGCTCTCGTTTGAGTTTTAAATTTGGTTTATTATTTCTTTAATTTCAAGATTTGTTTGTTTGTTTGTTTGTTTGTTTTGTATAACCTCTATTTCCCTGTTGAGGTGATCTTTTGCTTCTTGGATTTGTTTATGTAGCTCATTGTCAAAGTGATCTTTCACTGCCTGTATTTGTTTTATAATGTCTTGAGATCCCAAAACATTTATTAATGTATATCCTGAAATCTTTCTCTGTCATTTTTTCTGCTGTAGCTGTCTATTCTTCTAATGATGTGTTGTCTTGAATTGTTTGTGATACTTTCTTCCCTTGTCTTTTCATGTTGCTTGCGTTTCTTTCTTTCCAGCACTGTGGGACTGGTGTGTTATTGTTTTTACCCTATAGATTTTTAGTGCACTTGTATGGTTCCATGATCCCTCCTTTGGGGGAAGGACAATGTTAACAGATCCTAATATCAACAGTACATCACCTATGAACAAATTATTGTTATTAAGACATTTATAGTTAGTCTCAATGTCCAGAAATGTTGGACAATTATTATTTAAAACATAATCAGTAGTTTCATAAAAGGTGTACAGTTTCTGATGGTGGACCATGAACTGGGGGTTGAGCATAGGACGATATGCTAAGGGGGAAATACGTGAGGGTATGGGGTTAATATAACTTAGGAAATTTGGAGAAGAACTCTAATGAAGAGGGTTAGTAGCAGGGGAATAGACAGGAGATAATTTAGGATAGACAAGTACATGGGAGGACAGTAGAGTACATAAAAACAAACACACATATGTATTTTAAAAATTACAGGATGTTAAAATAGTAAAATTTGGGTGAAAGCAGAAAATAAAGGGAAAGAAAGAGAAAAAAGAGAGAAAAAAGAAAAAGGGGGGGCTTATGCAATTTCTCTATATTATATTATTCATGTGACTCAGTTCTCAAAGTTCTATTTCATGTAAAGTTCTTGGTTCCACATACATTGAGGTTGTGAGGGCCAGAGGATAGAAGGGTAGAGGAGAATGAAGGAAAAAAAAAACCCTCTTAGAATTCCGTTTCCTTCCTGCTTCTCTTCCAGTAGGTGGAGTTGTCTATTTTAAGCTGGAGTCTCTGTCCTCAGGGTGGTGTAGGTAACCAGGGTGAGAAGACTTGAGCCCCCCTCCCTGCCTGGAGCTTCCCCGATCGGTCGTGGCCTCTCTGCTTTGTCCCAGATTTTAGACTGCCTCCCTCTCTTGCTTATCAGGTCCCAACTGCAGGACCTCTCGCCCTCAGGCTTGTGCAAGGTGGGCGGTGCCCTGGTCGCTCTGCGTTCCTGTTCAGTTGACAGTGGTTTTTGTGCTGGGGAGTCACTGTGCCAAGTAATCACAGCTGGGGAGGGGGGAGGGGGAGGAAGTTGGAAACCAGGTACCTGTTCAAATGGAGGTCCTCGCTGATAGCCACGCCCACCAAAAAATGGCGAGAGAGGTTTTCCAAGATGGAGGCGGTCTGCTTCCAGTGCCAGGGTGTCTGGTGAGGTGGAGGGAGCTGGGATGGCCTTGTGCTGTGGCTAGATTGCAGCCGTGTGGCCTTCATGGGAGCAGAGTGCAACTGATTGGGTGGTTCTGCTCCACTGCTTGAGAGCCGTGTGCGCACTAGAACTGCGGGCTTTGGGTCTGGAGTCTGGAGTCTTACTGGAACACAGAGGCTCTGATTTCTGCACAGGTGGTCGCAGCTCTGGTGGTTTCTGTGAAAGTCTGCTGTATAGGTATCCTGTAGCACGCTCTGAAATGTTGTATTCCATCTAGGTGAGACCTGTAGAGACGCTGCCTGGCTGCTTCCTTGGTTTCATTCCACAAAGAGCCAGAAATAGGACTCCTCTATTCTGCCATCTTGGATCCTCCTGTTAACTTCTTCTTCTCAAGAGTACATATTCTCTATTTTATTCTCTCATCTGATTGCTCTACGATGTCCAGCACTTTGATGAATAAAAATGGTAGAAGTGGGCTTCCTTGTCTTGTTACAGATCTTAGAAAGCTTTCAGCCTTTCTCCATTCAGTATAATGTTAGCTGTTGGCTTATTATAAATGATCTTTAGTTTGTTGAGGTACATTCCTCCTGTTGGTAAAGATGGCTCCCTGAGCACTTCTCTTCCGGGAGCTCAGGTCCATGACGCACTGAATGGCGCACGAACGTCACCTCCAATCCCTGTGAATGGCTCGAACTTTGAATGGCGCACCTCCAATCCCTGAAGTGGCGTGAACTCTCAGCCAATGAAGAAGTAACAGCCCACTCACCTTGCTCCTTCTCATCCTGCATTGAGCCCATAAATATCAACACCCCGTTCGTGCTCTCTTTCTTACTCTCTTCCCCTCTCCCTCTCTCTATATCTCCCCCCCACCTTCTGCAACTGGCTATTACGGTCCCGCTAATAAAATCTCAGACAGGTAAACGGTTGTTTTGGCTTGTTGAGTTTACAGAACTTTTCCACCGTTCCTTACACCTCCTATACCTAATTTGTTCAGCGTTTTTATCATGTAGGAATGTTTAATTTTATCAAATGCCTTTTCTGCATGTATTGAGGTAGTACCTGGGTTTTGTCCTTCATTCTATGATGTGGTGCATATACTTATTGATTTGTAATACTGAATAATCTTTACTTCCCTGGGACAAATCCCACTTGATCATGGTAATTATGTGCTATTGGTTTGGGTTTTCTATTTTATTGAGAATTTTGGTATCTATTGTTCATTGAGAGTATTGGCTTGGAGTTTTCTTTTGTTATTGTTTTGTCTTTATCTTGTTTTGGTAGTGGGGTAATTCTGGCATCATAGAATGTGGTAGGAGAATTCTGTTGTTTTCAATAACTTAAGGAGAATCGGTATTCTTTAAATATTTGATAGAATTCAGTAGTGAAGTCGTTTGGTCCTGGACTTAACTCTAGAAGCATTTTTTTTTTTTTTTTTTTTTTTTTTTTTTTTGCGGGGCTGGGGGATACTGGTGATTGAACTCAGGGGCATTCAACCACTGAGCCACATCCCTAGCCCTATTTTGTATTTGATTTAGAGGCAGGGTCTCACTGAGTTGCTTAGCACCTCGCTTTTGGTAAGGCTGGCTTTGAACTCACAATCCTCCTGCCTCAGCCTCCCAAGTCACTGGGATTGCAGGCATGCTCCACTGTGCCTGGCTTGGAAGTAAGCCTTTTATTATTGATTTAATCTTGTTATTTATTTTTTGGTTTGTTTAAGGTTCCCCCCCACACACACCTGCTTCCAATGTTGGGGATTAAGGTAAGGGCTTCATGCATACTAGACAAGCACTCTACTACTGAGCTATACTCTCAGCTCTAGAATTTTAAATTACTAATTCAAAGTAATTACTTATTATTGGTCTGTTCAGGCTTTCTATTTCTTCATGATTTGGTCTTAATAAGGTTCATGTGTCTAGGAATCAGTCCACTTCTAGAAGATCAATTTTTGGCATATAATTCATAACAGTATTTAATGATCTTTTGTATTATAGGGAAATAATAATAATAAAGGGAGACACAGACAAGGTGCAGAGGCAGGGACAGTGGCAAAGTGGCTTCTTGTCCAAGTGGCCATGTTTATTTATATCAATAGGTTACATTAGGTCATAAGGACCATAGCTACATTATTGTTTAGAGTATCAATAAGGTTGCTTATTTCGTAGTTACATTTTACAGTTACAATATGTAATGTTAGGAGCTTTGTGCAGTTCTCAAGAAGGTCCATTGTCTGAAGTTACTGTTAGGCAGGTAGCTCCAGGATCACTGGAGCTTGGTAAAACATTGTAGTTATCAAGCAAACAAAGTTCCGTTTATTCCCAGGATTTATGTGCCTAAGATTAAGGTTGAAGCTGATAAGACTTTAGCATGGAGGGCATTACCATAGCAATCAGGAATCCTATGCCTTCGCACAGAAACTTTTCCAAGCACCAAGAATGCCACAGCCATGAAGTCATCAGGGACCCCAATCCCAAAAACAGAACCTCTACATTGTATTTCTGTGGTGTCAGTTGCAATTTCTCCCTTTTCATCTCTGAGTGTTCTTAGTCTAGCTGTTTGTCTATGATTTATTTTTTTTCAAATAAACAATTCTTTTCATTGAACTTTTTAATGCTGTTTTTTAGGCTGTTGCTCTGTTTTTAATAATTTCTTTCCTGCTACTAATTTTAGGTTTATTTGTTCTTGCTTTTCTAGTTACTTTAGAAGCAGCAATAGATTACTTGAGATCTTTCTACTTTTTTGATGTGGGGACTGATTGCTATAAACCTCCTGTTTTAGTCAGCCTCTTCATCACTGAAACCAAAAGATCTGACAAGAACAACTTAAAGGAGGAGAAGTTTATTTTGTCCCACTCAAAAGTTTTGAGTTTCAGAGTTTCAGTTGGTGATCAGCAGACTCCATAGCTCTGGGCCTAAGGTGAGGCAAAACACTGTGGCAGAGAAAAGCAGCTCAAGACACAGAAACCAGGAAGGAAGAGAACTCCACTCAGCAGGAACAAAATATAAATCCCTTTGACCCACCTCCTCCAGCCACACCTTATCTGCCTACAGTTACCACCCAGTAAATTCCTATCAGCAGATTTAGGTCCCACCTCATAATCTAATCATGTCACCTCTAAAAATTCATTGTTTCACATATGACCTTTTTTTGGGGGGGCACCTCATATCTTAAACCATAACACTTCCCTCTTAATACTGCTTTTGCTGTATCCCGTAGGTATGTTGTGTGTCTATTTTCATTTATTTCAAGAAATTTGTAAATTTCCTCAACTTATTCCTTATCTGTTGGTTGTTCAAGTAGTTGAATTTCTCTGTATTTGTGTAGCTTCTGCAGTTTTTCTTGTTATTGATTTCTAGCTTTACTGCATTACCATATGAAAAGATACTTAATATAATTTCAATTTTTAATATTTGAGACTTGTTTTGTGATCTATTATATAATCTATGATGTAGAATGTTCCACATGCCAATGAAAAAAGTGTGTCTCCAGCAGGTTGAAATAATCTCTAGATGTCTGATAGGTCCACTTGGTCTAGGGTGTTTTGCTGTTTGTTGATTTTCTGTCTGAATGATCTGTCCACCGCTGAAAGTAGGGTGTAATCCCCAATGATTATTATATTGAAGTCTCTCTCTCCCTCAAAGTCTAATATTTGCTTTATATATTTATGTGCTCCAATATTGGGTGCACATACATTTAGAACTGTGTTTCCTCTTGCTGAATTGAACCATTTTATAGTTTTATAATTTTTCCTTATCTCTTATGTTATTCAAATTTTACTGCTGTGACAAAATACCTGAAATAATCTATTTAAAAGGAGGGAAGATTTATTTTGGCTCATGATTTTAGAGGCTTCAGTCCATGGTCACTAGGCCCCATTGCCCTAGCACCTATGGCAAGGCTGCACATCATGGTGGGAAGAGTATGATGGAGCAAAGATGCTTACTTCAGAGCGTCACTATCCTTAGAACTGAGGTTTCTAAAAAACAGCATACAGCGGGGTCTTGTTTTTCTATCCTTTCAGTCACTCTTGTCTTTTTATTGGAGAACTTAATCTATTCACAATCCAAGTAATTATTGATAGGTATGGTCTTTTTAGTTATTTGGCACTGTGTTTTCTAGTTTTGTTGTTCTCTCTCATATAGTCTTTCTTTGTGGTACTCCAGTAGAGTTTTTTGAATCCTTGTTGCTTATTTTTGGTTTGTCTACCATAGATTTTTGCTTTGTAGTTACCCCAAGGTTTAGATAAGAAAATCTTTTTATTTATGACATTCTTTTGAAATGATAGCAAATGGTGTTGGTAAAGAACAGAAACAAAAGAACAAGAAAAAAATATAACTAAGAAAACTCTACACTTGCACTTCATTCCTCCCTACATTTTAAATTTTTTTAAGTTGTAGATGGACACAATACTTTTATTTATTATTTATTTGGATGTGGTGTTGGGGATTGAACTTAGTGCCTCACACATGCTAGGCAAGCACTTGACCACTGAGCTATAACCACAGCCCCTACATTTTAAACTTTTGATATCCCATTTTACATCTTTCTAATACTGCCTATCTCTTAACATAATGTGACTATTCTTTAGTCTTATTAGATATGAATGGTTGATGCTTATACTATGCTTATGAGAGCATTCTGAATTTGTTTGAATAATTACTCTTCCTAGTTAGTTTTATGCCTTCCTGTTTTCCTCTTATTAATGTCTCTTTCAGTTAGAACTTCCTTTAGAATTTCTTGTAGAATAGGTGTGGTAGAGATGTATATTTGTTTGGGAATATTTTTGTTTCTCATTAATCTCTAAGTAGCCTTCCTGGATGCAATATTCTTGATTTTTTTCCCCTTCAGAACTGTGCCACTTCCCTGGCTTGTAAGATTTCCCCTGAGAAGTTCACTATCATGTAAATTTACATGGGCATCCCTATATATTGCCTTTTCTCTATCAGCCTTGAGAATTCTCTCTTTATTTTCATCTTTGAAAGCTTGATTTTAAGATGTCTTAGGGTAGATTTGATTGAGTTCAATTTGATTGGTGTTTTAACTGTCTTCCACCAGGAATATTTGTATCTTTCTCTAGGGAAGTTTTCTGTTATTTTTTTGAATAAGCTTTCTTATTTTTACCCCTTTGGCATTCTCTTATTGCTCCTTGAATACTGTCTCAAAGTCACTATAAGCTTTCTTCATTCCTCTTCATTCTTTTTTTTTCCTCCCACAATAGTGAATTTTCAAATAGTCTGTTTTCAAGCCAATGCTTTCTTCTGTTTGATCTGTCATGCTCCCTTTCATTTTCACGGAGTATCTTTTCCAACTCAATCATGTATATTTTTAATTGCTTCCATCTCTTTGCTATATTTCTTTGTTAGATCACAACATTTCTCTTTTATTCAAGTTCAAGTTTCCTTAAAACAGGTATTTTAAATTCTTTGAGAGATCTGCCATACTGATTACTATCCGGTAAGTTTCTAACACCTTATGTTTTGAATATTAAATGAGATCATGGTTTTCTAAAAGCTCCTGATGCTTGTTGGTATGCAACATCATCTGGGCATCGAAGGATTAGGCCTTTATTCCAGTCTTCCTAATATGGCTTTTTAAAAATATCTTTATTTTATTTATTTATTTTTATGTATTGTTGAGGCTAAAACCCAGGGCCTCGCACCTGCTAGGCAAGCACTCTACTGCTGAGCCACAACCCCAGCCCCCTAATATGGCTTTATTTGTGCCTCTTTCCAGAAATTCTGAGCAGGATGATCATCTTCTCTGAGCCTATGTACACTGCTGCTATTTCATGTTGAGTGGTGCCCAGGTCCAAATGTGGCAGGTGTCTGTTGGTGTGTTGTAACTCTTTTAGTAATAGAGGGTAAACCAAGCTCAGGTCTGTCCCAAATACACTGTTGGTGTATGTATAGTTCAGGAAGAACCAAGAAGGTACTTAGAAGAGTAGTCTGTCCTTATAAGCCTCTCTAGGGATGGAGAAAGAACAGATGCTTTGTGCCGTTATCAGCCTAGTCAGACACTCAGAATTCTACCCAGATCTTGGCAGAGACACTGTGGACAGTCCAGCCCTAGGCTCCTATGTCACCTCTGTGGCCATCAAATGCCACCAAGCTGTGTCACAATGAGCTCACAGTCTGCCAGATGCTACCAAGAATAAGGAACAATAGGGATTATCATTCATTGTTGGTAAGAATATCAAATGTTACAGCCACTTTTGAAGATAGTTTCGAAGTTTTTATATAGCTAAAGATAGTTTTATGTAGAAGCAGACCTAGAAATCTCACTCAATTTTAACTCTAGTAGGTAAATACCTATGTCTACACAAAAACCTGCATATGAAAATACACAACAGGTTTAATCTTATTGCCCCCAAAGGGAAGCAATCAAGATAACCTTCAATAGATAAATGAAAAGTAAACTGTGGAATTTTTACATGGAATATTATTCAGCGATTAAAAAACAAAATGAGCTATCAAAACCCAAAGATATATGAAGGAACCTCAATGTTTATTACTAAACAAAAGAAGCCAGACTGAAAAGGCTATAAAGCATATGAATCCAACCATATGGCATTATGAAAAAGGCAAAATTATCAAAACAGTAAATAGATCAGTGGTTGCCAGGGACTGGGAGGTAGAGAGGAGGGATGAATATGTATGGTACAGGGAATTTCTGAGTGATCAAACTATTCGGTATGATACTGTAATGGTGAATATATATTATGCATTTTTCAAAACCCATAAAACCTTACAACATAGAGTGAACCTTAATATAAACCATGAACTTTAGTTAATAATAATACATTAATACTGGTTCATTACTTATAACAAATATATCTCCCTAATGCAATAATAAGGGGAATTGTGGGGAGGCGAGTAAATGGCTGTGTATATGGCTCAACACTGTTGTAAATCTAAAACTGATTTAAAAAACAAAGTCTATTAATTGAAAAAATACAAATTACTATGAAAATGTCAGATTATTAAAAAGTAATAACTCAAACAAGGCAGCAACTACCACAACAAAAAGTTTGAATTTCAGTTGCAAAACTGTTACTTTTCCAACTCTTAATAAATCAGCTAGCACTAGTTTAAAATACACAATAGAATGCAACATATATGGGTTACTGTACTGAACTGTGGTAAGTTTATGTACTTTTGTAATTTTTGTCAAATTTATATTCTATCTATTCAGACACATTCTTCCTTTTCTCATGAACACTACGTAGAGTACTATCCCCACATGAGCTCCTTTACTAGTGTTAGCAGCAAAAGCAGCATTTCACTCAACAACTTTAAATCTGTCTGAAGAAAGTACAGTGAAGTTAGTTTTCACCCAACTAAATCTCCACATTGAGTGTCTTCTTTTTTGTTTAATTTAAGTTGTATATGGACTCAATGCCTTTGTTTTTATGGTGCTATGATTGAACCCAGTGCCTCACACTTGTGAGGCAAGTACTCTATCACTGAGCTACAACTTCAGCCCTGAGTGTGTTCTTTATCTGGCCCACCAATGTATCTCATTTTGCTAGAATGTCTTCTGGTACATAAAGGTACACAGTAAGTATTTGGGTAAACTGCCTAGTGGCTTAAAAATTCCCTAAACATTTTGTTAAACTAAAATATCAACTGTTAAAACAGTATCAAAGAATGCCACACTAGTTTATTTAAATAAGCCAAATTAAGATAAAATTCTAACAAATAACATTTATTTTTCTTTTACATATGTATTTCACAGCCTGAACATCACATTGCCTTCAGAGAAAGGTGCTTTTATACCATTATATTTTACTATTTACCACAAAGGCATCAAACATCCTCATTAACATGATGAGACAATTTGCTGATAAACAATTAAACACACATAGACATTGGTTTCAGTATCTCAAGAACATATTTTTGGTCATAACCAAGGAAATACATCAAAATATGACAACACTGGCTAATAATTTACAAGCAAATAATATTGAACTCTGCATAGTTTATACAATAGGCTGTGGCAATAAATAATATCACCAATTTCATCAACTATTAACTGGCCACAAAAAGCCTAACATTCATTTTAATTGATATGAAATGCTCTATTGTTGTAGTTTCAACATAGTCTTAAATGTTGTGGATGTTTAACCTTGAATACATGAAAAGAAAAGAAAAAGTACTAACCTGGACCAAGAAGATATGGTATGGTTAACTACAAATATGTCATGTTCACATATTACATTCCTAACATGAAGGCAAATATTTAAATAGAAAAACTAGCAGTCCAAAAAATGTGAATGTGCAAATTGTGAAGAAAACATTGCATTTAAATTTGCACTCATTTGCAAGTTACAGTACTATCTCAGTATAAACACTAACAGGAAAAATATTCAGCAGGAAAGAATGGAAATGCCTCTCACTGCAGAGAACTAGTCACTGCACACTGCTCCAGCTAAGAAGTTTTCTGGTGGTCTAGAGCTTCCAAAACCTCATGACTGTCCTTCATTCAACAAAGAAGGCAACTGCAGGCATGCTTCGATCAGTGGTAAGAACAGGAAGAAAAACCTGAATCAGCAACATTTTCTTCCTTAATTTGGTATAAAGGTCCTTCTCATAATTTCAACTTGCTAATTAGCTAATAACCTCCAATGTTTTCTGAATCAGGTTTGCTAAATGCTGTAAAGAATAGCTACCCTTCATACAATACAAGGTTTGTTTGTTTTAAGTATGTCAGCAATATAACAAGGTACATGCACATTCATCCTACCAACCTGGATAGGCAATACTCAGCATAACACTCAGCATGGATGAGATTCAAATTCTACAGAGATTCTCTGTATTGTTTCCAATGTGTTTAACAACTGCTTGGAAAACAGAACTGCCTAATAACTACTGCATTATGTTTTTAATACTTATATATAAAAATAAAGCCCCAACTTTAAGTCTACAGAATGTCAAGAATTCTATTAGGGATGTTAAAAGCATTGGGCAAAACCCTGGTTTTCAGTGTGCCATCTGCACCACAGGAGAAGATCCGATTGCCCTGGATGATATCAATCTGCATGACTCCAGCTCCAATATTTCTGAATATGGACTGCTTAGCATGTTCATTTTTAAATGAATGAATTAGGCCATGGCCTGTCAATCTCCAAACCTAGTTTAAAACAAGAACAAAGTGACAACAATTTTAAGTCATTAAAAAGAGAGAGACCAAAAGCAAAAACATGGCTCTTACTTCTGCTCCTTGACCCAACTTTCCCATCTATTGCTCCTGTCCTAACAGAAGATTCATTTACTGTCCTTATACTTCCCTTCTTTCAAATTTCTCTCTTTACATCCTATGGTAGTTTCATTAACCATATATATCCAATCTCTAATTCAATAAAATATTTAAACTAATTAAATATATTTTAATGGTAACTAGGCCTATTAGCACAATGTATAAGTGTGGTTACTATCTCACTTGTCTAGAAACTTTGCCTCAGTCATATAAGAGTCAAGTACTGAGGGTAGAGGTGGGAGAGAATATTCTGAGTAGCCAAGCAAATGTCACACAACACAATCTATACAGAATGGGGGTTGGGGAATAGCTCAGGAAGACAGCATTCGCCTAGCATGCCTGAGGGCTTGAGGCCCTCAAAAAGACCAAACCAAAACAGAAAAACTTCATGTACTTTACTCAAAATAGGGTTGGGGTTTTTTTGTTTGTGTGGGTTTTTTTTAATTTATTTTTTAGTTTTAGGTGGACACAATATCTTTATTTTATTTCTATGTGATGCTGAGGATCGAACCCAGTGCCTCATGCATGCCAGGTGAGTATTCTGTCACTGAGCCCAGCCCCAGCCCTTGTTTGTGTTTTTGGTGGTGCTAGAGATTGAACCTAGGGCCTTGCACAAACTAGGTAAGTGCTCTACCACTAAGCCATATCCTTAGCCTTCAAAACAGAATTCTTTAAAGCTTTGTATTTATTTTTTGAGATGCTGAGGATCAAACCCAGGGTCTTATGCATCCTACACCTACATCAAATGCATCCTACACATTTCTACCACTGCACCTCCTGTCTCTCCAGCCCATCTTTAAAGCTTTTTAGTGACCTGAGAATCTAATCATTTTGATCATCTCATCTTCCAGATCAGAGAGTTTAGAAAGAGCCACACAGAAGCACAGGATAGGGTGGGGTATCAAGACACTCCACATCTCCACAAAGCTTTACTTCATGCCTTCATGCCAAAGAGTATAGTGGTTTGGTTTCCTTTTTGCAATCAGTCTTGACAGCAAGTAAAGACAATATGTAGTAAATTCCAACTTCTTGTACTGACTCACCTTTATATTACCTTCTGCTGAACCTGTAGTAAAATATTCCTCACAGGGATCCAGAGCTAGAGCCTTAATAGCTGAGTCATGTGCCTGGAATGTGTGAATTAGTTGTCTCTGTCTGATATCAAAAATGCAGACATATCCTTTCCTACCTCCAGAGATTAAGAGTTGCTGTTTTGGTGCATATTGAAGTACTGTGGCACCGTGATCATGGCACGTGAAACCTGAAGAAGAAAACCAAAACACTTTCCAAAAACAACTTTTATCTTGGGGATTCCGATAATGCTTCAATTCATATTTAAAAATACAGAGATTATAGATGCATTTTTCATTCTAAGGTACACTTATTTAAGTCATTTAATTTTTGAAATTATGACTAAAGAATAAAGGAAAATGCTAAGCAATGTTAGAAAAAAATTATTCACTCATAATCTTAACATGAAATACATATACAGAAAAAGGAAGTTTAAATCTTAAGCTCTAAGTTATGCTGCCTCATAAAGATGTATAACAAGTAGGTACAACTATAATGCACCAATTAAAAAATGGAGAATAAAAAAATGTACAAACAGCATACATAGAAGTATCACACTTGACCCCATTGATATGTATAACTAATACTAAACCTAGCCTAGTGCTATCTCATCATACATCCTCATAAAAGTTCTCAGGTAAGTAAAACTCAACTCTACTTGTGTTAACATTTTCAATTACAAGTTAAGGAGTAATCCTTCTAATATGGTTCAGATAAATGTCTCCCAAGGACCATGTGCTAAAGGCTTGGTCAGAAGTCTTGGCAAATACTATCTAAAAAGGAATAATATTTAAATGGTGGTATTCATATTTCTAGCTCTTATCATAAGTTAACTTTATGGTTGGGTTTAATTCTTTAAAATATTATCTCCTTTTGAGTGAGCTCAATGAATATTTTGCAAATAATTTCTTAAATAGTCTTGTTAGTGGCACTGTGTTAATAAGCTTTTCAAGCTGTGACCAGAATACCAAACAAAAACAACTTAAGAGGAGGAAAGTTTTAGGCTCATAGCCAGAGGTTTAGTCCATGCTCAGCTGGCTCCACTACTCTGGGCCTGAGATGAGGCAGTCCATCATGGTGAAAGACATGGTGGAGGAAAGCAGCTATGCTCATGACAGCCAGAAAGCAGAAAAAAGAAGGGACCAGGGACAGGTATAGTCCAAGGCCACACCTTCATTGACTTACTTCCTCCAGCCATGCCCATTTGCCTACAGTTACTGAAGGATATTTTTAGATCCAAACCATAATAGCATCCATTCTCTATACCACATTTTCTCAATAGAATACAACATAAAGAGTATTCTGAGCTAGTTATAATTCTATAGTCACATGAATTTACCTCAGTGAGGCAATTTTTCTGTTTATAGTCATTTGTTCTAAATATTTCTCCATTTTCAACCTATTAATTAAAACCAAGAAAACATTCCTTCATCTTCATAAATGTATTAAAAACCATAGATCTGAACTTACCATGAATGAGGCTGTTTCCAGGTGATATTAATGTATCCCAGAGGCATACATTTCTTTTAAAGAAACAATAAAAATACATCATAAACAATTGTTCGAAGTCATCATTCAGAACAAATTTTGTCTTCAAGTCAAATTTACTGAATCTTCTTTGTTCTCTTGTTTATAGAGCAGAGATTTTCAACTAAGATGGGGGCAGTGTAAGTGACTGGGTAAATCTCTCTTTTAAGTGTTTATCCTTTTTCAAATTAGTATACAGCCTGTCTTTTACAAGGTCCTATGTGTCATTGCATTCCCCAACCTCATATCTTTTCCAATTACCACTCCAGGGAAATTATGATATGATTTCCTGAGTAGAAGTGATGCTTCTATACCCTTGAGGGAAACCACAGCTGAAAAAGGAGAGATGTTATAGGCATATTTTGCCAATGAAAACAGTGAAGTAAAGAAAATGTTGAAAATTATAGCTACAGAATGTCAAATGCTTGCTAGTTCTGAGGAACTTAAGAGAATTAATCAGCATTTTTTTTAAGAATGAATAACTTTAACATAAAGATTATACATGCTTATTGCTAGACTACATGAGAAATTGGTTTTGTTTTTCTCTTTTTGATAAGGAAAAACCACTCTGAGAAAAGACTTACGTAACATAGTTCTTTTGTTACAAGTGGAAATCCTACTAGACAGAAATCCATATTTTCTAGCAACAATGGCTTTCTGTCCAAAATTTTCTTATTTCTTGTGTTGCATTTCTGTTAGCCTACCTGTTATCATTGGACTGTCCAGATGTGGCAACTAGACTTGAAGAGGTAATAAATGCAAAGTCACTTGTGGCTTTACTGTGGCACTGCCAACTCTGCAAAACAAAGTGAAACTAGTGTTATCTAAAAATCCAATAACATTTGGTATGGTACAAACACAGTTCTGCTAATAACATATTATATGCCTGAATAAGAACAGTGTTTAAAAACAGTCTTGAATAAAGAGATGATAGTAAGAGGATTAATGGGCATTTGCATATTATTTGGCTACTTACTATCTAATCTTTTAAAACTGGAAAGAGTAAAAACATGGAATTAAAGGGTTTTTTTAAGATTATGTAAGAAAAGAAAAGGGCATCAAAGTATATAAACTAGCTGGGCATAGTGGCATGTGCTTGTAGTCATAGCTACTTGGTAGGCTGAGGCAGGAGGATCACTTGAGCCCAGGAGTTCAAGGCCCAGCCTGGGCAACATAGCGAGACCCATCTCAAAAAAACAAAAGAAATACATGTACTTTCCCAAACCATTCAATTATATTAAAAGCCTAATCAATCAATCAATTTTAATGTTAATGACCACAAATATATTTAATAAACTTTAATGATATAAATCATAAAAAAATAATAATAAACCTAAAGGAAAACTCTTACATGCCTATCTAGTAGTAGATAGCAATGTGAAAGGCTTAAGTTAACATTGTAACCTAAACACAAACATCCACCTTTCTTGTTACCTTCATGTTCCCTACCCATGACCCCAGGTGAAGAGCCTTTTCTAAAGATAAAGGCATTGTCAAAAGTAGTCTGCAAACAGTCTGCCCCAAAAGGCCTTCTTGGCATGCTGAAGGCCCTGGGCAGTCTATGATTCCCCAGTACTGCATTAAAAAAAAAAAAAAAAAAAAAAAAAAAAAAGGCCAAATGACTCTTAAGTAGCTTATGTATGTTCCAACAGTGTAGGAAACCACCTACTAAGTCAGGTATGACTTTCTTGTTGGATCAGATGAGGACAGAAATTTCAAGGTCCATCCTTCCCATAAGAAAGATATTAGGGTATTTTAAAACAGACATTTTTCTGCTTGGAATAATCATAATCGTCCGGACTGAAGGCAAAATCATAAATTCAAGATTATTTCCATTTGTATAAAGATATTATGGTACAGTCTATAATGTACGAGAAATATCATGTCTCATATATAACTAAGAATGTGTGTATTCTCTAGAAAAGAAAATTTAAAAGTATTTGGATAATTTAGTTCACCCAGAAGGTTCAAGACTTTTTCAACCTCTATATATGAGATCCAGAAGTTCCAGGCAAGACAGCATCATCTTCTACCCCTCCTGTGCCATACCTCCCCAGGTGAAAGGTAAGCTTATCTTCATCACCAAGTATTTTAACATGATTTGGATTAAGGAATGAAGTAGCCTATTGTGATTATTTTATATACTCTGGTAAGCAAAATTCTAGAGGAAATGAAAAAATATGTTTAGAACTTGAGTCTTAATTATAAATATTATGAAATGCTACCACTAAAAATTTAGTTTTCAAAAATGGATAAAACTAAATAAAACTGTATTCTAAATTGAATCATAGGGCAAGTCCCTGAAATTTTCCAAATAAGGTTACCCTTTAAGGAAAAAAGCAAGGGTTTTTGTTTGTTTTTTGCTTTTAAGGTCATTTCAGTATAAACTAGGGTACAGCTAGGTGGACAATGCTAGGCTGTGACAGCTGGGTGTAACTATCCCCTTCCTAAAAGAACCACCAATGAAATTCAGGGACTGAACAGACACTTTGTAAACGTGTTCTCCGTATACTCTGGGAACCTAAGTGATACTTACCATGTAAGGTTTAGGATTTGATGCAGTTTGGTTAACTTGCCAGATACTCAGAAAACCCTCTCCATCTGCAACACCACACTGTAAGAAAGATGAAAACATTAAACATAGTTTCTTAGAACTCCTGTCAAAGGTAAAATCATTTACGTAAAGGAGATTCACTCAGACCTTACTTAACAAACATCCCGCGCTAGCTCTGCCTGTTGTTATTCCCAAGAAAGTCCAAGTACCAAAGATTCTGTCATCTTTTAAGAGCTTTTCCATATCCATTTCATTGTTTTCCTCTAAGCCTCTACAATGAAACTTATTTAAAAATTAGATGTCTCTCAAGTATCTGAATATTATGGTGCTGGCAGACATTATCAAAACACTCCACAGCAGCAGGGTTTTCTTCTCTCACAAAGCTTTTGTATCTTTGAATGCATAATTTATTAACCCACACTATATTTTGTGGATTTATGCTTCTATTGGAGAAAACAGGATAAACAGAACCCAACAAACTGCCTGCCCTGCTCTGCTTAAATCCAGGGTCACTGAAATTTTTTTAAATATTATTTCATTTATCATTTACTCCTTAATCTCCACAATTATTTTTTAATTAATTTAGCAGTTACTCCCAAGAACTAACCTTGTTGCCTTGGGAGTTAAAATAGAGTCTAGTAACCCTTGCATTGCCAGCTTGACGGAAGCAGACAAGTTGCTGAGGTCGTGTCCATTCAAACATTCGTACACTGCCATCCTGAGCACCTGTAAGATCTGAAACAAGAGGAAAAGTGGAACATAAGTAATTGAAAAGTCAGACTTCCAATATTTTCTGTCATATACATCAACCTCAAAATGACAAAGAACACTTAAAATTCTTAGATCGTAAATAAAATACTTACAGTATTGATGGACAGGGTGTGAGGTCATTCTCTTAACATTGTGTAGATTCCTTTTCATAAGCTTTAAAAGAAGACAATACATTTACTTAATGTAACGAGAAGAGAAGAGGAAGGAAATGCTTTGGAGCAACACTGATTCTGGTAACATGCTCTTACAACTTTACTGAGATAAACCCTGTATAGATTTGCTGGTATTAAATAGCTTCATCTAGTGATAAAGGGAACTGGCTTCTAAGTGTTTTCTGAAGACAATCAGGGGTATCTCCAGATTCTTCAGAGTAGAAAATGAACATGGGATCCCTTCAACTACAGTGACCAACAAGAATGTTACTGATGCACATTCAAACACAAGTAGACACAAATTCCTCTTTGACTTTACTATTTTGCCTGGTCTGTTCAATTATAAAATAATATTAGAGGATAATAATGGCACTTGCCACTAGGGATGTGAGAAAAAGCATGCATTTGACACTGAGAAACTCATAGTAAATGATAGCTACTATTATCATGGTGTACCTACTGTTCACTGCACCTAATCTTTAGGATCATACTTATATCAAAATGATGTCAACTTATTTTTCAGGGAGTCCATATGCAGAAACCATACCAAAGAGTAAAAAACATACCACACTAGCTCCAGTGCTGGTCTGTCCACTGCCCAGCCAGGGCAGAGATGAAGGTGGATGCACCTGACTCGCTGGAAGGGATATTGTACTGGATTGATAAAGGGTTGTGGTGGAACCACGATAATCAATATCATCTGAACTGTGGAAAATATTCACATGTTACTGTGGAAGTTTAATTTCCTCTTAACATAAATTCCAGTTACAGACCCAAAACATTATTTAAAAAAATAAATAAACATTCATGAGAAAAACAGATACAAGTCTCTTTTTTTTTTGGTACTAGGGATTGAACTTGGGGGCATTCAACCACTAAGCCACATCTTCAGCCCTATTTTGTATTTTATTAGAGACAGGGTCTTAGTGCCTTGCTTTTGCTGAGGCTGGCTTTGAACTTGCCATCCTTCTGCCTCAGCCTCCTGAGCTGCTGGGATTACAGGTGTGCACTACCGCATGAAACATTTTAGTACAGATTTTCTTTTATTTTAAGAGAGGGTCTTGCTCAGTTGCCCAGGCTGGCTTCGAACTTGTGGTACTCTTGCCTCAAACTCATGAATACCTAGTGTTATAGGAATACAGATTTTCTTTTGGTCATACATAGAAAAAAAGATTAAATGCATTCTTCAAATACAGATATCCCAGGAATCAGATTAATTACATTTTTTTTTGTTTTTGTTTTTGTGGTGCTGGGAATTGAACCCAGGGCCTCATGCATGCTAGCACTCTATCACTGAGCTATATCTCCAGAGTCCCAAAATTAAAAAAAAAAATCACCTTTAAAGATTTCTTCAAGTAATAATTTATCATTACATTATAATGTGAAAGTAATATTTATGATTGAGTATATCAAATTATATAGTTATATCTACTCTGATGTGTGATTTAAGTCTGGTTATATTACACACTAACAAAAGAGAGAATTCAATAAAACAAGGCACCATTCCCAAGCATAAAATTTTTGAGTATAGAGAAAAGCAAGAGAGAGGGTGAACATGGAGAAGAAATTCCAAAATAGTATTTATAAACACTCTTCGTGCAGTGTCCACAGTCTTAATGAAAAGTAAATTCATCTACATCTTTATTTGTAGAGAAGATATATCTATCAAGTGACAAGAAGAAACACTTCAAAATTACTTATTAAATGTGTTTCATCAATCAGTTTAATTAATATTTTGTGCAAGATATTTTTTGCTTTAATTATCCTGATCAGCTAAATTTACAGAATATCATATAATTCCTGGCATTTCTTTGGGATTAAATATCAAAGTGGCAATTGTTAGCATTAGACTTTGACATCAGAGATTATTCTGACTCAAACACTATGAATAGTGGAAGAAGTATGAGTAAATTTATTCAATGTAGGTAAAGCTTTTTATTGGCAGCTAACCAATTATGTAGTCTCTGTAAGAGACTACATACCTATCTCAAGTTAATGATGTTGTGGATATTTCTTGAAGAAAACCACAACTGACTATGAGACACACCTTTTAGATTCTCTGTCATATTCTTCTCCAATCCAAATATACGATTGACAGGCCAATAGAGAAGTAACATCAAGTTCTTGAACATCGTGTGTTGAAGCTAAAACAATTTCGTTATAGTTTGCCTGTAAAGCAAAGGCAGAGTCAATAATTTAAGCAATTTCACTAAAAAGAAGTATATTTTCTATAATAAATACAGTTTTTACCTTATTAACAGCAAATGCCATGATCATGTCAGATTCCTTATGAATGATCTTTGCCTTTCCTCCAGGATAGCCCAGGTCAGCTTCAACCTATGAAACACTGCTGAGTTTAGTTGCTGCAGCACAACTCTATATAGAAATATGCACATCCACCAAATTTAAAAGCTGGATAAGAAGAAAATGTAGCAGCAGCAAGAAATATAGTAAGGGTAACTTTAATGTGTTGAGAATTAGTTTTGGAAAATTTGCTTGGATACTCTGATGCCCTGTGATCACCCCAATTATAAAGATTTCCATTGCAGTTGTAAGACAGTGGTTACTTGTCACAAAAGATGACTAATATATTTTCATTAGTAATTTAAAACAGTAATATAGCTCTTCCAAAATGCACAAATGTTACATAATAAGAAAGTATACGTTGAGAGGCATAGAGTTCAGGAAAATTTCATAACTAAGGAGCCACATAAAAGAGAAGCATTTCAAAGGTGATCAATAGGGGAAAGTTGGAAAGGATATTTTACAAAGGAATGAATGAAACCGATAATGACAAGAAAGTTTAGTAGCTTAGGGTCAGAGGTGATAGAAAAGAAAGAAGAGGCAGAATCAAGAAGGAAAAATAAAATAGACATGCTTTAGAACAGACTGGGAAGAAATGACAAAGTGGAGATGAAGCAGGGAGCAAGAAAGAGAAGAACCAATAGCCACACACAGCAAGCTAAGACACAGTGAAGCATCTCCTACCCTATGCCTCTGAGGTGGAACAGGAGCAACGAGTTCTCTGATTAGTTAACCAGCTGGACAGCCATGGTTAGCATTAGAGATGAGGGGTTAGCTCTTTAAATTTTAAAGAATGAGCTAAATAGAAGAGCAGGGAATACTACCTTGATGTGGCAATCTTCTGCTATGCAGTTTTGTTTGACCTGCTCCACATGTTCTTCTACAGACTAAGTAACACCACACCGTCACAAACACAAATACATGCATGAAATGAAATTATAAAGAGAATGAAAAATTTCAAGCTGAAATGGCCACTCCATCACTTAAAGATGACAAAAATGAATTTGAAGAATCAAGAAAAAATAATAAAATGTCATCAAATAAACATAACACAAAGCAAAAAGGGCAAAATTAAAATTGGTGTGACTATTACACACAAAAACAAAAGCTATTTCAAAACAAAATAATAGCTATTTGTATACCAGTATGGAACTTAAAAGTTCTTACACTATAATATCTGAAAATAAAATCCACTTTTAAGAGCAGATGCATTCTATACTTCATAGATTCCCATTCTTTAGGGGTTGACTTAAAATATAAATCAAAATATTTATTTCTAAATAGATTCAAAGTACTGGTAATTATTTCACTCTTACTCACATGAGTAATCACATTTTTCTCCTAATCCTATGATTATTGTCCCTCATAAGTAAATGTTTAATAGGTGAGGCATAGGGAAAAAATATCATAAGAATAACTTATTCCTGGTTGATGACAGGTCATAGAGAATAGCTACCTTCAGAACTAATATTCCTGCTGTGCTGGAAACCTCAAACGGTATGATCAGAGCAGTAAACTTTTCCTCATACCTCTTGATGTGACTACTTTCCTTTCAGCATAAAAGGCCATGCAAATTCTAACTGTGCCATGAGGACTCCCCTAGGGTTGCAGCAGCTGACAAAGAAGTGCCCAAGAAATACAGGACAGAGTGTCAATATGGGCTAACTCAGTGAAAGCCAAATTGCTGAAGAATATATTTGCCTTAATTAGCTGAGTTTGCCACATTTATCAATTTCACAAAAACTAAACAAATTCCACAAATGGAATATTTTTAACATTCAATGAGTAAATATATCTTCCTATGACTATATCTAAAATTCAAGTATTTCCTTGGTATATACCTAAATTTAAGTATTTTAAAAATTACTTTTTAAAAATTATTCAGCACCAATATTTTCAGGGTCAGTCTGTCAATTTTATTAGTTAATCAATTCATTATTAAAATTGATTATCAAAAACCCAACATTTATAAAGATAAAACACTGTTATTGGATAGGTAATTTTAATTTTTCATATTTCTGAGCTTAGTGACCAGTTTTTGCCTCAATAACATTAAATATTTTTCATAATTTTTTTCTTTTTCAGCAGATCTGTTTAGTATCCATGAATCCTACATGGTTATTTAAATTTAGATTAATTAAAATTAAGTAAAATTAGAAATCCAGTTCTTCAGTCACACTAGCCACACACCCAAGGGCTCAATAACCACATGTGACTAGTGACTATTACACTGGACTATCTAGAGAGAGAGATTTCTATCATCACAGTGCTACTGGACAGGACTGGACAAGAAAGTGATTTCATTCAATGTTTTCAAATCCAAAGGGGTATAGAATGAAAAGCCTTTCACCCAACTCCCAGCCATGTGTTTACCTTCCCTAAAGCCAACCAATGATTATTCAGCATTTTAAGAAATGTTCAATTTCTCTCTGTCCTCTCTACTGTCCAAGGGAACCCTCTGCTGGAGGAAAAATAGCAGAGACTACAGCTGCCAATCCCAAAACATAACAAAGAAGAAACTACAGGAGAGAGGAGAGTTAAGGAAGAGCCAGCTATAAGGGTTCAGGAAGATTAGACACAGCTGCTTCCTACAGCACTTTAGGCTCTGGCAGTCCAACCAAATCCAGTTGCTATGGACCTTATCAATAGTTAAAGTATATTTTTGGTAAATCATTAAGTTTAATAATTTGAAGAACCAAACACTCAGAAAACTGATGCTTAAATAGAATGGCTTTCTATGAATAATCAGAGTCCTAATTGAGCAAATATCTTTTATTTTAAATCTGTTTCTTAGATTCCTATCTTATTTTATGAGATTTGTTCAGCATCACTACAGGAAATGTTATAGCCAGTGGCTTAGATAAAAGAGGCAAATAATGTGGCTCTGTGACTTCCCTAACAAATCCTATGTTGGTAATTTCAATATTATCAGGATCTTTTGTTTGTTGTTTAGAAAATTTATAACATGCAGGAATCAAAAGTCTCTAATAGCCCATTCCCCCTACTTCCTCATTTAATTTTTAAATTAATGGTATGTCCTGCTGCTCTAGGTATGGGGAAAAACTAAAAAGTAGTTCTACCATTGCCCTTGGGAAACTGAATCCTCTAGACTGTCCTTCTCAGGTTTTACTTTACCAAGTGAAATATAATTCATTTTTCTCTTCTCATAGACTGTTTGCCAAACTTTTAATTATATCTGATTACTACTCTAAACACTTTCTGAACTGACCAATTCCTCACTGACTGGCCAAGTTGATTGAAAGCTTTATATAAAAGATCTTTGATAAGGAAGAGATCATTTGCCAGTCATCTAAATTCCTGATTCTTCTTGAATCATGTAAGGCATTATGTTACTAATTATATTAGCTTTAAAATCACCATGCAATGCCAAACTTCTGCCTTACTCTGTAGAAGCAATAATTATTCATCTTGTATTTGGTATTTCTGTAATTTAATCTCTCCCAAAATTACCCTGAATTTGCTGCTTCGAAATCTGTTCATTTCTAAATACTTAATAAATGCTTTTAAAGGGCTCTGTTCTATTTTTTATTAAATGATATTTCGAGAATCTTATTTAAATATTAAATTCCCAAAACCATCCACCACAAAATTGTTACATAAAAAAAGTCTAAAAGCAAATATACTAAAGGGAGTACCAACATTCACTTGAGTATATGTGATTTATCAAGGGACTTATGTTCTTTCATTGCTAAGAAATGAAAATGACAGAATTTTATCTTAAAAGAAGTTCACTGGGGCTGGGGTTGTGGCTCAGTGGTAGAGTGGTTGCCTTGTGAGGCACTAGGTTCGATTCTCAGCACCACATACAAATAAATGAATAAATAAAGGTCTGTCAACAATTAAAAAAAATATTAAAAAAAAGAAGTTCACTGTTTGCTATAGTTTAGTAATTTTAGCTATTATCCATAATGTATGAAAGATACTATAATAGTTTGAACCAAAAATAAATTTTCAAAATAAATCAAGTACTGAATTAGGAATACTAAAGAAAAATTAAACAGAAAAATTATAATAGAAAATATATTTCTTAAAAATACCTCACTCTGTTTTCTTTTCTTAGTGAAAATATATCTAATAAATGTCTCTTGAAGGACTTCTTGTTTAACAAGGAAATGCCAAAGTCGCTTGACTGGAAGTGCAGAAGAATCTCGGGACCTATTAAAAATAATTAACATACCACAATATAGGAAAAGGGTTTCATGTATGCAGATACTTATTTTGAAAACTCTAAAATCTATTGCAGAGATAGCATTGAACCCAACAAAATTTTATGATTATTTTACTTTTATTTTTTAGTTCACCTAAAAAGAATTCCTTTATCCTATAATTATTTAACTACATCAAATGAACTGGTTGAGCGAAGTATCAAATGAATTTCTTATCACTCTCTTTTAAAATTACACTTTAGGTTGGTCCTGTTAGTTAAAGCAAGGAACATAAAGTGACAGATTACATTTCTAATGGCCTAAGATTAAACAGCCTTGCCCTTTCAAGCTTATGAGCAATACTCCTAATCATGGCCAGCTGCTTCAAAAAGAGCATGCTTCTATGTTTAATCTGATTTCAACATTCCACATTGTATATATGTGTGGAACATCATATGATACCCCGTTAATATGTCCAAATTGATTGAAAGGTTCATGTAAAAAATCTTTGAAAGAGATCATTTGCCAGTAACCTAAATTCCTCATTCTTCTTGAATCATGTACGACAATACATTACTAATTCTATTAGCTTTAAAATCACCATGCAATGCCAAACTCGTATTTGGTATTACGGAGCAAGGCTGTAGTTTATGCTCTCACGAAATTATCTGAATTTGTTGCTTCTAAATCTGTTCATTTCTAAATGCCTTTAAAGGGCTCTGTTATATTTTCAATTAAATGATGAATCAGAGTACAGTTTTTGTATAATTCTTATATTTTTAATGCACTAGCTAAAATTTAATTTTAAAAAAGCCATGCTTTTTATGAAAAGAGCCTGAGGTGGGCATATAAAAAATCAAAACATCAACAAAAACTCTTACTGTGTCAGTTACCCACATAAGTTCAGAAGCATTTTGCATATGTAGATTATTATCAAAATAAATTTTCTCTAATAGTTCTGAAAATAACAGAACAGAAATATAGAATACAGATACTTTCCTGAATATAAAAGAAATATGTCTTTTGAATAATATGTAATTCTGGGAGAAAATAATTTTTTACCCAGATTTCTGCTTAAAAAAAGACTGCAGATTCAAAGTCATGAATGTTTAGTTTTAACTTTTCTGGAAGTCATATTGACAAAATATGACTTCCAGAAAAATTAAAGCTAAACTGTCATCAACAGTGCAAAAGCTTTCTTACTTGAATGGAGTATTTTCAGGTTCCAGCATTGCTTTATTTCGAAGAATAGCTGGTCCAGCTCCGACTGAAAGATCAGTTGGATATGTGTTGATATAGTTAGGGGGGGGACCTTCAAATTGATCCATTTTCTCTTGCAGGATCTGTTCCCAGTTCTCCAAGTTTTTAATTACAGCAATACCCAAGGGTGATGTTACAGGCAGCTCTAAATAGATGATAGAATATGTCATTTCATTTTGGTAAAATGTATTGATCATCATTCACATAGAGCCAAGACAGTTGAAAATACTGATGATTTTGAAAATGTTTATCTAATGCAATTTAGAGTCTCAATATTTTCAACAAAACAGAAGGCTAGTTCTCTAAAATGAGCTAAGAAAATATCTAGCTTTCCTGGTCAAGTTTCTTGTTCTTTAAATTTTCTATGTATACACAGTAACTCTTGTTATCATAGGTTGGAGGCTAAAAATAAATAAGACTTTATAAAATCTCCAATGCAGTATTTGTTAAGTACCAAATGGCCTTTTATATAGTTTTTTTAAAAAAAGAAGCTTGATGGTAATAAATTACATTTAATAATATGAATTCTCAAATTCCAAACTCACCAGAGAATTCTAGTCCGGCAATAGGAAAGAAATTCTTGACATTGTGAAGTACTAGCTTAACCATTGTCAAATGCAGAAGAGCCCAGCTATTTAAGGGAGAAAAAAAAATTCTCATAAATTGAAAAATAAAACCATGGGAGAAGCAATTGTAATGTTCCCTACCAAATGTTTAGCAAAATCTCCAAACCCCACCCCCCCAAAACTACTACTGAATTTTACTATGTAAAAAATGGTATCTTTGTAAAAAAAAAAAATGGTATCTTTGTAGTCTGAAAAATAAATACACGCAATAATATATCAAAATTGCCTTATCTGAAAATTACCTAGTAGAAAATATTTATCACATGGTCATATGGAATCTAGTAACATATTAATAAATTACCTAGTAAGTTCTAACAGCACATCAATAAATTGCATGTTTTTCCTCACTAAAAATGTGTTTATAATCTTTACAAAAGGTTTTCTTTGAGACTGGATATGAAGGAAACACTCTGTAGAAAAATTTACCTCAAAGGTACAAAATTTCTAACTTGAAAATGTAAGTCAATTCTTTTTTTTTTCTTTTTTTTTATTGATTGTTCAAAACATTACAGAGCTCATGACATATCATCTTTCATACATTAGACTCAATTGGGTTTTGAACTCCCATTTTTACCCCAAATTCAGATTGCAGAATCACATCTGTTACATACTCACATTATTGCATAATGGCATATTAGTGACTGTTGTATTCTGCTACCTTTCCTATCTGTAAGTCAATTCTTAACATAACCCATGGTAAAAATGTCATTCGAAATGAATAATGCCAGGATTGCCTACAAAAGATAAAAAGGGAAAAAAAGGCCTCATTTACCTATAGGAATTTGGATCTTGGTGCTCCTGTATTTGTGTGTCTGAGAAAAAGGCATCATCATCATCTTCATCACTATGAACACTTTCATCAGAATCATATATTACACCACTATCAGATAAAGGAAGAAATGGCTGCGATAAAAGTAAAATGATTTTTAAATATGTAATTAGATATATAATTTATATACTATATAAATATACTTTTAAGCCTTAAATATATATTCTTAAAACATAATTTTAAGAATTCTTATTTAATATTGAACATGTTAAATTGTGTCAATCTCAGTTAAAATATTCTTTTGCTGATTCTAGACTTAAGAATAGTCAAGATAACCAGGTAAAACTCTCAGATTAATAAAATAATTAAGTAGCTATATATAACATTTTTAAAGATCAATAATTTTATTTTTACAGATTAGCAATAAAATGAAGGAAATTATAAACCTTTCCATACCTACATAACAGACTAAGAAGCATAAAAACTATGATTTTTAACAAGTTAATTATAGTTTTTTTTAACTCTGTATGTGTTGCTATAGGCTGAACTCTTGTGCATAATGCATCCGCTTTCCTACTGACCCACATTCTAAGCCTCAATTTGTAGAGGACTTAAATAACTAAAATAAAAATTCCTATGGGGATTACTTTTCCTTTTTTTGAAATTTAATGAGTCTACAGTTAATAGGGAAAACAAGAGTAGCTGAGAAATCATTTTATGCATGAAAGATATAATTTGTTAGTAAATATTAAAGTAGTAATTAAGAAGTACAGTATAGATTTTGATGCAAAGATATAGTCCAAAATAGTGTAAGAATTTAATCCATGATAAAGACAATATCATAAGTCAATGAGGGGAGAGGACATTATTTAATGAGTAATGACAGAATAACTACTAAGCTATTTATGGGAAATAAGAGATAAAGTCTGATCCTTGGTTTATTCTAGATACAGAATTAAAAAGAAGAAGAAAGAAGAGCAGGTGGAAAATAATAGTAAACATATTTATTAATAGAAAAAGACTTTCTCTACATAAAAATAAGGCAATAAATCATAAAACATTGACATGATTAAATACCTTTTAAAAATTCTATGCATCAAAACATCAAAATTTAAAAACAAATGAACTGGAAAAAGTATTCCAAGTAAGATACATCAATACTATCATTAATAAAGCATAAGAAAGGGGAAATACTGGGGAATGATATTGGCCAAATTATATTGTTTACATTGTATGCATGTACATATATGTAAAAATGAATCCAACTATTATGTACAACTATAATGCATCAATAAAAATATGGAACAGTAAAATGCTAAAAAATTAAATTTACTTAGAGGAAGGAAGGAAGGAAGGAAGGAAGGAAGGAAGGAAGGAAGGAAGGGAGGGAGGGAGGGAGGGAGGGAGGGAGGGAAGGAGGAGGGATGGATGGTGGATGGGTGGGTGGGTGGATGAGTGGGTGGGACTGCCTATATTCAGCCACATGCTGCTTAACAACTAGAATGTATTTTGAGAAATTCATTGCTAGGAGATTTTATTGTGCAAACATCATTAATTACACTGCAATATGACACCTAACTTATATTTTTAAGCACACTTTATTAATTCCCTGGTTTTCTAACTAAATACAATGAAATGAAACTTGATCAACATTTCAAAAGATAAGCCAGAAAGATCCTGGAAGTATAAGCAGGAATCCTGTTAAGAGTGTAAACCTGGAAACCTGCACTCACAATTTGTGTAAGCCAGTGGTTTTCAAACTTTAACACACAGAACTACTAGAAGGACGTGTTAAAACACAAATTGTTGGTTCCTACTCTCTCAAGCGTTTCTCAGTGAGCAACTCAATAAGGCCCTAAGCAACTGTCTCAAAATAAAAAATGGGCTGGGGATGCAGCTCAGTGGTTAAGCACCCCTGGGTTCAACCCCTGGTACCACACCCCCAATAGCAAAAAAAAAAAAAAATAAGGTGAGACCTAATAAAGATTTTAAAATCTTTAAATGGGAAAGAAGCACAACAAATGCATTCTCTTATGGGGATGCACAGCAAAGTGACAACAGTGTTAACACATGTAAAGAGGGAAACATCAACAGAAGAATAAGGAATTCCAAAAAGCATAGTGCAGGAAAGAAATAGCAGTATTAGTGTGCACCCAGCATAGTATGTATGGGGGGTATAAGGAATGCAATCACCATGAGTACTCCAGTTCCAGAGAAGTTTACTGCTTTGGGGAAAAAGTGATATATCATGAGGCCTCACCACAGACTGATCAAACCACCAAATATTCATCTGTTTCCTGTTCTAATTCCATGGTGACCAAGGAAATTACTAATGATCAGAAAAGTTAATAGTAAACACAAGAATCCCAGTCACTAGCAAAAGATGCTGATTATATTTTAAGAACTGACTTCTGATTTATACCTAAATTCCATATGAACTAATTTGTCTCATCCATCAAGTATCTGATCATTCTTAAATGTTACTAGGACTATTTATTTTCTGGATTTGAGAAATTAAATGTCTAAACTATGGTGATTCAATCCAAAAGGGGCTCCATAATTCCTATGTGACAAAAACACAGGAGTGAATAAAACAAATGCACTTAAATTAAAGCTTGCATCCCTCACACTCCTTACCTTTGCAACAAAGTAATCCCACATACTAAGTTCAGGAGGAATAAATTTTTCTTTGTAAGATGGTCTTTCTGCGGGCACTGGTGGTGGGGTAGCATCTTTTACAGGCCTTCCAGGGACCAGCATTCTCATGTTAAATCTCCTACGGTGTTTATCTATGTCTTCAGAAGGAGCAGGAGGTGCTGAATAAAGATTTTTTTTAAATATGCATTTGTTATACATCATTAATTTATAGAGTTAACTTTTCTTTTCAACCCACTCTTGCCATATTTTAGTCAAAATTAAATTACTTATATGTGCACTTCTAAATTGTTCTAGTTACTGCGTCAGTTTTCTAGCAGTCATGGGAAAGTTGGAGATGAATATCTTCCATGGAGTAGCCTATTTGCTATATAGAATAAGGATTAAAGTAATTCTCCATAAAATGAATTAAATAAGTGGTATATTCAATAAGTATTAGAGAGAGTGAATGGATACATTGATCAAGAAAGATTCAATGAATACATAGGATTTAAAGCATGTCTTTAAAAGAAAGGCAGAAACCCCATGGGAAGAAGGGAAGAGAGAACAGGAACAAATGGCCAAAGGAGGTTTGAGTAAAAATATCGTTTGTGCTAGACAGAAATCAGGAGAGGAGTAATTACCATTACAAAGTCTAGACTTGGGCTAGGACCAGCCTCTGGACCTAAAGCTAGGAATTTAAGGTCAATTTTCACTAAAGGTTTTTAACCTAGTCCCTAGATGAGGTCTGGTCTGTTTGATCAATTAGAGAGGAAAACAGAAGATGGCATAAGAAGGGCCTGACTAGTATGGTAGGCTGTTAAACCTATAGGGAGAGCTTGATATAAGGAATACATTTAAAAAAAAAAAATCAGGATTTAGGAACTAATTGGTTATGCGAGAGTTAGAAAGAACAACAAATCCATTTTCTTTTTTAAAATCTTTAGGTGAAACTTATATAGCATAAAATTGACTACTTTTAAGTATACTATTCAGTAGTATCCAATATATTTACAATAGCGCTCAACTACCACGTTTATCTAGTTCTAAAGTATGTCACTACCCCAAATGGAAACCCTACACCTACTAAGCAATCACTCAATCCATCAATTTGTTTTCTGTCTCTGTGGATTTTCTGTTCTGGATACTTACTCTGGATATTTATTGATGGATAAAATAACCAGAAATGAAAAACAGAAAATTCAGGAAGAAAAATAAGTGATTTGTAGGGATAACCTTTAGATTTAAAGTGGACTACAATTAGGAAGAAAGAGAAATCTACCTATAACAGAAGCAGAAGCAAAGGGAATTGGTGAGATCACTTCCTTTACATTAGCTTACACAGGAACCTATGCATAAGTTAAGGACACAGTTTGGAATATGAGTCGTTTAAACTCTGTGTCAGTATAATATGACCATTTCCAGGGATGAATTAAGATTATTTCCATGTTTTAGCACCAAGAAAAAAAGTATCTGTGTGTAACTCACTATATCCTACCATCTTAAAAAAGTGGGATGAAAACATAGTTGCCCATAAAGAAAAAATATCTACACATACACATGCAAAGAGAAACTGGAATTTAAAAGGCCCTGTGCATGACTGAAATGGCTGCCTTATATAGCACCATGAACTTAATCTAAAGCCACTGGTCAATCTTGAAAAATGCTGAAGATTTATTTAAATCTAAGAACTATACTTTTTCCATAACCTCATTCCTTAACATCATCTCCTTACTTACCTTTCTACTATTTATTATCCTCTTCAAACATGCCCTGTTTTATTAACCTCAAAAATGTTTGTTCTATAAAAATAAAATATTCTAACATGGGTTTAGTTATTTATACCAAAAAAAAAAAAATGACTATCCTTTAAACTCACTGATTTTAGAGGTAAATTTTCTTAAAACAAAAAAAAATCTTCTAATTTTGGAATTTACAATGATCATACATACAGTATCGGTATACGACTTATCTTACCCGAAATACTTTCTGATTGTCTCCGAGGCTTCACAACAAGTTTCACACCCCCTCCAAAAACAGCAGCCCACATTCGGTTATTTAATGGGTGGGCTGCAAGCCGAAATAATTCATTGGAAGAATTTGTGGCAAGAGCATGTATCAATAAACTTAAGTAAACAGCAACAACAGCTTCACACAACAAAACATTCAGTTTTGGCTGGTCTTCATCTTGTGCTGAACTCAAAAGACTAATAAGTGAGCTCACACCTGTAAAAGTATAGAATATCACATGAAGTATATCAGCATAAAGCACCAGAAAGAAAAAATATCTAAATTTGGAGTATAGTGAAAATTATATATCTGTATTCTACAAAATAAATAATTCAATAATTTGAACAACAAAATAAATGATAGGAATGAATTATAACCTATACAATAAGAATCTACTAGTCTATAGTGATATAATAAGTGAATTACTAAATACAAAGGGGAAAGGAAAAAAAATCTTCCTTACAAAATTTTAAGTAATAAGCAGAAGGATGGCAGAATTAGAAGAGCACAATCTAGTCAACCCACAGTAATATCTGATTTACACAGGAATCATAACTGGATGCTAAAATGTGATATTTTACTCAGCAACTCTTCAAAAGATAATGATTAATTATAAAGGAAAAAATAATAACTTTATAAAGGAGAAACCTGACAGAAACCATGTTACCAAGTGATCGAAGTTAACAGCACAAGTAATGGGAATAACTGACATCAAATGCCTCTTGATACTATGCACTCAGAAGGACACATCTTTTTCATGATTCCCCTGATAAAAATACATAATCTGAATCTAATATTAAGAAAAAAATTTTTAAAAAGCCCAAATTGAGGGACATTCTAAAAAAGTAACTGGCCAGTACTCTTTGAAAGTGTCAAAGTCATAAAAGACAAAGAAGGAGAAAATTCATTCATCATTCAAGGAGACTAAAGAGACATTACAGCTAAATGTTAAATGGAGAAGAAGAAAAAGGAGTGGAAAAACTGGTGAAATTTTAAAAAGATCTATGGATTAGAGCACGGTACTGAATCAATGTTGAATGTTAAATTTGGTAATTGTTCTGTAGTTATGTAAAAGCATGTCTATTTTTAGAGAAAACACAAAAATATTTAGATACAAAAGGATATACTGTCTGTAACTTAATACCAAATATTTCAGAAAAATAATGCCATTAAGATATACACACACATCTGGAGTGAGTAAATGAGAGACAAGAAATGAACAATAAAGCAAGGGTAATAAACTGGTAATATTTGAGAAGTCTGGGTGAAGGTTATACAAAATTCTTTATACTTTTTTTGAAACTTTTTTATAAGTCTGAAATTATTTCAAAATAAGGATTTAAAACAAAATCAACATATTTCTAGAAACTTATGCTTAAATTAATTTTAAATATATGGGGTACTGAAGGGAATAGAGAAGGTTTGAAATAACTGATGTGGAGTGTGGGAGGCCATCCTTGCATGTGATTTGAGTTACCTCCCTGGCTGGGCAAGAGGCACTTAGGCACATCTTGTGTCCAGAGCTTTCCTCACTCTTCTCAGGTCCGAGGGCTTATCTGTGTGGAGGCGTGTCTAGCCACAACCCCGAAGACCCAATTGTCGCCCCTGACCTTGGGACGCTGCCCCCCCTTAATCTTCATTGGATGAGATTTTCCCCAGAATTTTTTGCTCCCCAATAAAAGTCCACTCCCTGGCATGTTCTCTCTCTCTCTCTCACTAGCCTCTTCAGTAAACCTCGATACCACAATAGGTGGCTGGAGGCTGGAGCTAGGAGGAGCTGTCCTGGAGCCGGTTTAAAGGTAATTAGAATCTTGTCTCTTTAATTCAAAACTCCCTAGAGATTTCTCACATTTCGAACCTTCATTCATGAAGCCAGTGCTGGTCACGGGCTAAAGTGGAGAATAAGAAAGAGCTAATCAGAAAAAAGGGAAGGAATGACAACATAACATACATAGCACAGAAGGGTCACTCCTGTTCTAGTACATAAATATACACTCTTGAAAATAATTGTATTTTCTCTGGCGTATCTGAAAGTATGTCTGTGATACTGCTGTAACTCTAATACAGAATTTCTAAGGATAAAGGACTGATATGTTCACTCTTATGAAGGATGTTAAGTCCTTGCTTTTTATGCTGGTCAACACAACTGGGTTTTTGAAACCTTGGGTTTCTGAGTCTTTAGATAATGTTACAGTATCTAAGCATTCCTAATCCATAGTGGAAAACATCATCAAAAAACAAACAAAAAACCATTCACCAAATCTACAAAAAGCAACCATCAGGAAACTAGCTAGTAGGTTTTTTAAAAAAGAACTACTAAGAGACAAGATGGTGGACTAGAAGCACCCAGCACACTCCTGCTTCTCAGTGAGGCTGAACATGTTGAAGTGGGTGGCTGTGGGAGGGTGCTGGAACTCAACAGTAAAGGGACAGAAACCCAGCAAAACCCAGAGATTTTTGGCTAACAGAACAGTACTAGAAATAGAGTACCCCAGCACTGTTGGCATGGCAGCAAGACCAAGGGAGGAGGAGTATCCCCTCAGCTGGGGTACAAGTTAAAGAGAGTTCTAGTGAACTCTACGGGAACAGAATCTGGTATCTTGTAGACATCTAAGACTGGGGATCTGAACAGCTAGTTGGCTTTGGAGGAGTCATCTGAATTTCCCAATGAATAATCACAGAGTTGTAAGCACAGCCATCTTGAGAAAGGCCCTGTTGACCAAGCTTACCACTCTAAGTGTCAGACATCCCTGCATTGTCTTATCTCCAGGAACCCACAGCTATTCCACAAGCACTGTCTCAGCAACTGATTCTCTAGTTAAAGAGTTTGAGGCAAGGGAGACTCTGAAGCAAATCCCCTGTGATTCATGCAGAGAAAAGCAGAAGGTGCTTCCCTTTAAAATCAGGGTTCAGGAAACCTGTCATCATTCTCTGGGGAAGTTAACAGTCCTGAGTGATTTGGTTTTGCATGGAAGCTGAATCTGAGAGCACCAGAATCTAGGGTGGCAGATCACTCAGAGCCTCTTCTCTCACTCACTCTCCCACCACAACACAGATCTTCACAGCTCCATTGCCTCCCCTTCCCTTAGAGGCATTCACGGACATGGTGGAGTACCAATGTCTGCCCTACCCTTGGAGCATACAGCCCAAAAAGCTACAGAAAAAAATACTGCAAGATCCACATTCCATGCTAGCTCATTCCAGCATGGAAATCAACTGAGAGGAATACCAACCAGCTTCAGCCACAAATCTATCCCACTAGTTACTTGGAAAGCACAACAGAAAGAACCAAGGATAAATAACTCAACCTTCACTCTATCCACTAGGTACACAGCCTAAGAAAACCCGAGAGAAGCTCTGATCAGCAGAAGTTGTGATTATCCACCTTTGGTCCCTCATTCAAGCACTCTGGCAAGGAGAAAATTTTCATTTATATGAAGTCTAAAAGTATGAAAAAACAAAATAATATAAATCTCTATATATGTACATATATTTACATATATATACACACATACAGTTTGTTAATTTTCTAATTTATCTTTTCTCCTTTTTTCCACTTTCTCCTTCTTTTGCTTTCTTTTGTTAGTTTTGCTTTGTTCTTTTATTCCTTTTTCTTTCTTTTTCTTTCTTTTCTTTTTAAACAAGAAGTTTATTTAAATAACAAGACGATGCTTGACTTGAAGGGAAAACTATCTAGGAATCTTTTTTAAGAGTAATTTACCCCTACTTAAAGACAGATTGCCCTACATGTAACAGCTACGTACAAAAAAGTTGTAAAATTGTCCTTGGTTTTAAAATGATAAATAAAAAACATTAAAATTCTCCAATCGAACAAGGTATGCATGGATTTTTATGTTGTTCAAGTTTTTGTTGTTGTTGTTGTTGTTTTGTTAAAACAGTGAGAGCAAAATAACTTACTGGAATATAAAGATAAGAGCTGAATGAGCATGCCACTAATGGAGAAAGGGGATATTTTCACAGAACCAGTAATTTTCCCCATCCCATCTCCATTTGATGTTAATCAAAACATATCATTGGCCATTTAGTTTAAAGAAAAAATGCAATATGCTTGTGCACATACACAAGTTACTTTATGTACAATAAAAGAATGGGGAAGGAGAAAATGAAAGAATAAAGAAAACTATACTGTAGTAGTCAGGATGTGGTGGAACCAAATTGCAGTTTTCTAATTGAGAATGTATTTTTGGTCTGTAAGAACAGAGTTCTGGAGTAAAGTAGCAGGTTTCCTTTTTAGTAGACACCTCCTGTCTGCTGCTGGAACACATCAATTATATCTTCATCCTCTATTTCCAACTGTGCAGGTGTGTGTTTCATTAATTGGCTGCCTGTCAAATCAGAATCTGATTTGCCTCATCAACAAATCCTGTCGTTCACAATATGCTTTCATTAGTTTACTTAATCTTAAACTGCACCACAGAACCATCCTGCCCCGCCACCTTCAAGTTAATATGATCGCTGTTCTCAGTCTTGACTCCTTCCTTGGGCTTTTCGTCGGCCATGGTGAGCGCTGGAGTCTCCTCAGCTGCCACTTCACAAAAAAGGTACCAGGTCCGCACCGAATGAGCCTGATTCTTTTTTCTTTATTTTCTAAGTTCTTTATTTTTTTTCTGGTACTAGAGATTTAACCCAGGGGTGCTTCACCTAACTGACCTACATTGCAGCATTTTTTAAATTTTTTGAGACAGGTTTTCACTAAGTTATTTAGGGCCTCGATAAATTGCTGAGGCTGGCTTTGAACTTGCAATCCTCCTGCCCCGGTCTCCCAAGTTGCTGGGATTACAGGCATGCACCACCACATTCAGCTTATTTTGAAGTTTTGAAGGTTTTTGTTTTTATTTTACTCTATATTTCCTCCCTTTTCTGTTGTTAAGGCTGTTGTTTTCTTTTAATCTTTTTTTTTTTCTTTTAGTGCTGAGGATCAAATCCAGGATCTCATGTGCATTATGTGGGTGTGCTGCCACTGATCCACTGAGCTACACTTAGCCCAGCTTGAACCTTGGAAAATACTTCATCTTGAAGAAAGTGTGGGGGGACAAAAGCCCCAGCTAGTGACCCATACTCAAGAGGGATGTGATATCTTGTTCCTGAAGTCACTCCATGGTAACAGCAGAGAGAAAAAAATACAACTATTGTGGACATAACACTTTTGAGGGTCTTCAGCATGGGTCACCTTCATACCCTGTCAGATTGCACAGTATAGATAAAACTGGATATGAGCACTACAGAGGCAGAGCTATGATTCTGGCCCCCACCAAAATATCAGGAAACACCAAGACCTGCACCAGGGTATAAACACAGGATAAAAGCTTCAGGACCCTTACAACAATTGGAGCAACCAGTATCAGAATTGCTTTTTAGTAACAGAGCCAGTATCAACAGTTCCCATGGAAACCCCCATCACCTCATAAGGGCTTCCAATCCCATCATAGAAGTAACCAGAGAATAAACTCCACATATTCTGCTGACTACACCATACTTTCCTGAACTAGCAGAGGAATCTCACTTATGAGAAATACAGAGAAAGTGAGTACATATTGTCAAAACCCACTAATCAAAGCCAAAGAAGTCACAGGAAGATAATACTATGAATTTAATTGGAAATAAACTCAACACTATTCTACAAACTGATACTCCAAGACATATAATTAAGACAAAGCCACTTACCAAGAAGGCCCCTACATACAAATGGAAGAGATATACATCCCAATGGATATACAACAAATCTCAACATGGAAATGTAAGAAGATGAAGAAAATGGGGTAATATGACATCTCCTAAACTTTATAATTCTATTGTAACATATTCCAAAGGTATCAAAATAAATGAAATGCCTTATAAAGAATTCAAAAGAATGATTTTTTTAAAAGGTCAAAAGAATCCCAAGAGAATACACATAAACAGTTGAATGAATTAATAAAGTCAATTCAGGATATTAATCAGAAATATAATAAAGTGAGACAGATTATGAAAGAGAACCAAACAAAAATCTTGGAAATGAGAAGCCCAATAAATCAGAAAAAAATGTTCAGTTGAAAGCCTCCACAATAAACTAGATCAAACAGAACAAAGGACATCAAAACTTGAACAAGTCTGACAAAACACTACATTCAGACAGCCATAAAGAAAACATACAAGATCTCTGCAACACCATTAAAAGATCAAACATACGCATAATTGGTATACCTGAATAAGAAGAGTTATAGACTGAGGGCATAAAAAATCCTATTCAATGAAATTATAGCAGAAAACTTCCCAAATCTTGGGGAAGACAGAGACATCCAGCTATGGCTTATAGCATACCAAATAGACATGCAGAAAAGAACCTCTTCATAACAAATTGCTGAAAGTACAAGGACAAATGAAGAATATTAAAATCTGCAAAAGAGAGACACCATCACAGTTAAAGGCAAACCCATTAAATTAACAGTAAAATTTGAGCAAAAACTCTATAAACACCAGGACAAAAAAATGAAATAAAATGATGTATTTCAAGTTCTAAAAGAAAAGTAACTACTTGAAGGATTGCTATAGCCAGAAAGAAAATCCTTTAGAAGAGAACTGGAAATAAAGGCCTTCTAAGATAAGTATTAACTAAGGGAATTCATGACTTACTAGACCAACATTACAGAAGATGCATAAGGGAACCCTATACCCAGAAGAGGAAGAATGATAAAATTATTAGAGCACATGAAAAAATAAATCCCACTAGGGGCTGGGGATGTGGCTCAAGCAGTAGCGCGCTCGCCTGGCATGCGTGCGGCCCGGGTTCGATCCTCAGCACCACATACCAACAAAGATGTTGTGTCCGCCGAGAACTAAAAAATAAATATTAAAAAATTCTCTCTCTCTCTCTCTCTCTCTCCTCTCTCACTCTCTCTAAAAAAAAAATAAATAAATAAATAAATCCCACTAAAAGATTAGATACACAAATGAGAATTAGAAAAGAATCAAACATTATCAATACAGTAAACATCAAACTTTTAAGATGAGTACTAAAGGAAGAAACATACTTTTTTTTAGAAAAAGAAAAATCAACAAAATGTCAGGAATAATCCTGAATGTAAATGGTCTTAATGCTCCAATTAAAAGACACAGACTGGCCGAATGGATTAAAAAACAATACCCAACAATCTGATGCATCTAAGAAAATCACTTCATTTGCAAAGACACACAGACTTAAAGTGAAAGAATGGAAAATGATATTCCAAGCAAATAGAATATCCCAAAGCAAATAGGATTACATCCAACAAAATAGAATTTTAGGACAAAATCAGAAGAGAAAGGTCAATATATATTGATGAAGGGAATAATACATCAAGAAGATATTATAATAAGTATAGATGCACCAAATGTTGGAGCACCTAGTTTTATAAAACAAACACTACTAGACATAAAGGGAGAAAGCCCTTACTGCAATAACAGTGGGTGATTTCAACACCCCTCCTGTACCAATAGATAAGTTAAATTATACTACAGATAAGATTGACTTAACAGACATCTATGGAATACACATTCTTTATATCAGCACACAGTACTTTTTCTAAAATGAGACTCCAAAGTCTTAACAAATTTTTAAGAGTTAAATAATTTCTTATATCTTATTTGAAGAAGACACTAGAAGGCGGGAAGATATGGCATATTCATGGATTGGGAGAATTAATATAGTTAAAATAGCCATACTACCCTAAGTGATATACAGAGTAAGTGTAATACTCATCAAAATACCAATGACACTCCATAAAACTAGAAAAAATAGTCCTAAAATTCTTAGGGAAGCACAAAAGACCCCAAATAGTCAAAGCAATCATAAGCAAAAAGAGCAATGCTGGAGGCATCACAATACCTGATTTCAAAACACACTACAGGGCCACAGTAAAACAAAAACAGCATTGTACTGGCATAAAAGCAGAGACCAGTGGAAAAGAACAAAGGAACCAGATATAAATCCACATATTTCCAACCAAATGATTGTTGACAAAGGGGCCAAAAACACACACTGGAGAAAGGACAGCCTCTTCAGTAAACAATGCTGGAAAAATAATATCCACATGTAGAAGACTGAAATTAGACTGTTATCTCTCATCTTACACAAAAATCAACTCAAAATGGATTGAAGATCTTAATATAAGACATGAAATTTTAAGACTAGCAGAGGGAAACACTTCAAGATATTGGCACAGGCAATGATTTCCAGGATAGGACTCCTAATAGATCAGGAAACAAAAGCCAGAATTGACAAATGGGACTATATAAAATTAAAACAATTCTGTACAGCAAAGGAAACAATGAACAAAATGTAGAGACAACCTACAGAATAGGAAAAAATATTTATTCATCTAACAAAGGATTAATACCCAGAATATATAAAGAACTCAAAAAATTCAACAACATAAATAATCCTATCAAAAAATAGACAAATAATCTGAATAGAAAATTCTCAAGAGAAGTACAAAGGGCTAATAGATTTATGAAAAAAAAATGTTCTATATCTTGAGCTATCAGGGAAATGCAAATCAAACTACTGAGATTCAGTCTTAGTCTAATTACAATGGCTATTATAAAAAAGATAATATTAAATGCTAATGAGGATGTGGAGAAAGGAAAACCTTTATATACTGTTGATAAGAATGTAAATTAGTATAGCCACTGAGGAAAAATAATACAGAAGTTTCTCAAAACACTAAAAATAGAACTACCACATGATCTTGCTTTATCACTGCTGGGCATATATCCAAAGGAAATGAGATCAACATACAAAAGAGACATAGCCATGTTTATGTGGCACTGTTTATAATACACAGGATAAGGAACCAGCCTAGGTGCCCCATCAACAGATGAGCTATAATATGGTATAGCCAGGCATGGTGGTGGTACATGCTGGAATCCCAAAACTCAGCAGGCTGAAGCAAGATTCCAAGTTAAAGGCCAGCCTTGGAGATTTAGCAAGACCTTGTATTAAAATTATAAAATGAAAAGAGCTGGCTGGGGGCTGGGGATGTGGCTCAAGCGGTAGCGCGCTCGCCTGGCATGCATGCGGCCCGGGTTCGATCCTCAGCACCACATACAAACAAAGATGTTGTGTCTGCCGAAAACTAAAAAAAATAAATATTAAAAAAAAAAAAAAAAAAAGGGCTGGCTGGGCACAGTGACACACACCTGTAATCCCAGCAACTTGGGAGGCTGAGATAGGAAGAACACAAGTTTGAGGCCAGCCTCAACAATTTAATAAGACCCTGTCTCAAAATTTTAAAAAAGGGGTGGGATATAGTTTGATGATAGAGCACCCCTGCCCCTGAATTTAATCCCCAGCACCCCACCCCCAACACACACACACACACACACACAGAAAAAATATGGTGTGTGTATATATACATACAATGTAGTATGTTTTAGCCATAGAGAAGGATGAAATCATGTCATCTGCAAGAAAATAAATTGAACTTGAAGACACCATGTTAAGTGAAATAAAGCAGAGAGAAAAACAAGTATTACATGTTTTCTCTCATATCAAAAAATAGATCTGAAAGAAGAGGAACAATTAGGTACTGAGAAGTGGGCCAGGGGAAAAAAGGAAAGAGGGGAGAGAGGATATAATCAATGCATAATATATGGAGTACGGAAATGTCAGTGGAACTCGATTTCTATTATTAACCAAATAATAGACATAAAGAATTAAGATTAAAAAATAAAAAAGGAATTACAAAACAGATTTCAAAAAATAAAAAAAAAACAAACAAAAAACACTTAAAATTCTCACCAGGCCACTGAGCAGGAGATGAGTTTGGTGTTGCATGTTCTTCAATGCTTTCTGTCCTCAGTCTTCGACGATCACTTAAAAGAAGTCCTTGATAAGCCATACCTGTAAACTGATTTCCTTCTGTTTGACTGCTAAAACAAATAGGTTCAGTTATTTATCATCCTAAGAGAGGTAATAAGAAATTATACTATATACAAATAATCTGTTTTAGAAGATTAAAAAAAAAGCAAAAGTTCTTGAATTCACTGTTCTAATGAGAATTTATTTTAGTTCTTGAAATTAGTTATAAATGTTTATTGATAGCTTTTTAAAACAAAATATCAACTTTACTACATTGGGCAGAGGTCATTTACTCTTTGAAATTCTTTTCCAGAATCCACCTAATATTTTGAAATCTTTTCTATTTGCACTCATTTTGAAGTGTGAGGTAAGCAGACTATTGTTGGGTTTAGATAGTGTAGACAGAAAGTTTCAGGGTACTAGTTTGTTGGATTTCTTATCTCTGCAAAGTTGTACAAGCTTAACCCTGAATTTAAAAAAATATGAGCTAAACTATGGAGAATCATAATTTTAGAAATATCTAAACTTCAAGCCAAAAGTCACTAAATATTTACTTTCATCTTCAGAATGGGTCTTTTTGTGAAATTGAATAAATACAAAAGCAGAAACTAATGTATAACTAAGAACTGGAAAGTACATATTTGAAAACAATGTAATTGAATTCTTTTTTGGTGCCATTTTAACCAGTGACTGATATCAAACAAGTTATCAATGATCATTTAGATGACCATGCCAACTAAACCAATTTTTTTTCCATTTATCTACATTCCCAAATCTTTGGAATTTGTCTAGACATGTCCTAGAAAGGGTAAAATTAGAGCACAGGTTATTTTGAAAGAGTAACTCCTTATTGAATATCAAATATTCTCACAAACGGCTGCTAAATTTACAAGAAAAAGTCTAAACATATTTTAATATAAATTTCGTACTTCTATTATTTTTAAAATTTTCTAAATATACATTTAAATCTGGGTCATCCTTCCAAGTGATTCAATTTCTTAGAACTTACATGGCTCTACTTATTAACATGTGAAGTATACACTATATGAAGGCGATATGACATTTAGAAAAATTCAAACCGTTACTTTTACTTGATATCTCTTCCAAAGACTTTTACATCATAAATGCATAAATTTGACTTTAATAATTCAACTTTAGAAATGTACTTTTCCACTTTTCAAGGTTTTTAACTAAAAACCAGTTTAAAATAATAAAAGCTAATCCAATACAAAAAGAAATAATTCCTAAGAAAAAAATTTAGTGTAAGTTATTTGACAGTAAGCTTTTCATTCTTGAAAACAAAAAGATGGTATTGAAGATAATTTACTTTTACTACTTGTCATTTTCTATATTTATCTGTTGTTTCTGGGAGATAACTAAACAAATAATCATTTTATTTCTGATTCTATGTCAGTCATATTTGGGGATTTCTCAGTCCCTGGAAACAGAATCCTAATAAAACTCTGAAATGGTTTAATGTTTTTGCTGTATTAATACTATTTTGGGTGATTTTTTTTTTTACCTGTAGCTATGACTGTCACATAATGCTTGGTAAATTGATGCAGAAAGTGATGCTGCTAGTGAATGAAGTGTGTGCACCTAAAACCAAAACAGCCACAATTACATTTTATACTAACATTTCTACATAACAGCAATATCTTAAAAATTAGAAAATACTCAGGAAACTAGCAATATCATAAGGAAGACTAGATCCTATATGATACTACTAACTTTGCTTTTAAACTTCTAAGTCTCACCCATCTTTATATGCATGCCCATAACAAAGCTAACTACTTCAGGCACATCTTTATCAAATATTTACTTACTGTGAACCTGCCATCTACCAGGCCCTAAGCAAAGCATCAACATTGATGTTACTGGGACTTGTCCTAGGCTACCAACAATTAACTTAAATTGTTAATTTAAGTTAAAATTTTCTTTAAAAAGGAAAAACAAGTACAGAATTTTAAGAACTCTTCTTTAAGCTTGTCTGATAAATTTCTCTTGACAAAAATACTCAATAATAATAAAATGCTTATTAAGTGTATCAATCACTGTGAAATAGCTGATTTTGTAGAAAGTAAATAATTCATTTAATATTCATATAAAGTTTAAAAATTCTCTATTTGATATAAAACCACATTTGATATCCCACATTGAATAAACATTTTCAGACTCATAAAATCTTAAAATTTGAAGGGACTTTAGAAATTATTTCAGACTTTTTGAAATCCTTACCCAAATATCTATGAACTGGAAATGTTTACTTGGTACTTGTATAAATTTTATCACTTTTATACATGTCTAGCTTCACCTAGCAAACAATTAATTCACACTACCAATGAGAAGTCTCTAGAAGGTTGATGTGATCAGTAAAATCAGATCCTTTAGAATAATGTACTAGCAGAGATCAAACATGTTGTCAAATAAAAGAAATAAAATAAAAATTATAGGTATTTGAAATGCACATCCACCACAGGAACTGAAGAGCAGAACACAAATACACTTAAGTTGATACAGTGGAAGTTTAACTCTTCAGATCCTGCCAAGCTCCCTTGTAGTTCTTGCAATGTAACAATTTTCAATTTTCTCAGCACAGGGCATAGGTTTAATTTGGAGTGGTAACTCTGTCAAAACTCTGATTGTCCCTAAGTATTACATAGCCTTCAATAAACACAATCATCAAGGAAACACTAACAGGATACTACCTCTGGAACCATTTTTGATTAATCATGGTTCTCTCCCAGGTATTCCTCAACTTACATTTTTACTGCATTTTGTGGCATGTAAACAGGAGTCATAAATATTTCTAATTTTAATGACATTTAAGGGAATGCATAATCTAAAGGGATATGAAGTGGCAAGAACACTGCCTTGAAAATTAATTTTATTACCAAAAAAGCATACCTGTCTTAAAGGAAGACAATAACTTTTACAAAAATAAGAAAAATGCTTACTTTTAAATTACATTCATTGGATAGTCCGGAATTGATTGGAAATGAAAAGGTAGCACGTAAGAACACTTGAGAATATTTTCTGTCAGTTCAAGTTTGAGGACCTACAAATATAACATATTTACCTTCTCAGTATATACAACATCAAATAAACAAACTTTACATTACCTTCACATCTTCAATATTGGGATGAGGCGGTGTTTTCATCTGAACAATAGTATAAAGTATATCATGGATGTGATTATTTAAGTACAATACAGGATTAGCTATAACTGTTTTTGTTGAAGCAATACTTGCTGAAAGCAGAGGTAGGGTGGTAGGCAATGGTAATGGAGACTGGAGCTGTTTTACTGTAGTTTCCTGGAAGTGAGAGTAAATTTTTGTTTTCAAAGTAGTTAAAATGAAGGAGAAAAAAAAAATAACAGTTATCTGACAAAATACACTTGAGTAAAAGTAGTATGTTCATTTACTTATTCACTCAATCTACAAAAATTTATTCAGCACCCAGTATTTATAAGGTACTATGCCAGATGAAGAAAATACAAAGATGAGAATTTTGCTCTCAAGTTTTTAAGCATACCAAAACTTTCACTTAAATAAAAAACCATATAGACTACAAATATCTGCCTCTTATGAACAGAGCAGTTAAATATATTTGGATTAATGCAAAAACAGTTTTATAGCCCTAGCTGGAAGGGCCACTGAAATTATGAAAGCAAAAGTATGTCCATACCTGCTGTGATTCTTGCAGCAAAAATTTGAGTTCCATTCTTACTGAGGCTAGACCACCACCTTGGGCCCCATGAAGGCTACAGTAACTAAGAAACACTCTTAGGAGATCTTGGTTTTTCTGCAACCACAACTTTCGTCTTTCTGCATGCTCTCGTTTAGCCTGCAATCTTCGTCTTTCTATTTGGTGTCGCTCATATGAACCAATATCTGGTTTGTCCACCATTTCTTCCCGATCCAGAAGATCACTCTCTACTTTGGAATATGTTTTACTGGAATATTCTTTAATAACTGATTCATGATTGCATATCTCATGCAAGGCAGCAATTTCCTTTTCAAGCCAGTTATAGAGTTGAAATCTGAGCTTCCCTCCATCTACTTCATAACCTGTCGCCAAAGTTCTTAGTTCAGTCATAAGGATCTTTAAACAAGCTCTGAATTTTAGTTGTTCAGCAATCACATCAACTTCAGTATCACCTTCACGATGATCTTCTTCCTGAGGAGTCAATAACATATTAGGCTCTGAGGACTTCTGATCTTCTTGTTCATCTCTTCCTCTGGCATCTGTACTTTTCATTACTAAACCAATGGCATCTTCATCCTCTTCTAAGGCACTATCATGATCTTCTCCCCAATCAAGAGTAAGAGGTTCCTCATCAACTTTAACAATTGGCTGACTCCAGTCAAACTGTGCTGAAGTTATGTTTGACCAGTCAGTGCCAGAATTCCCATTGCCATCACTCATAGTTTTTGATTCTGCAGACACATCACCCATCTTTTTAGAAACAAAATCAGGTGGATCTTTTTTAGCAGGTAAGGCAGACATTTTGGTTACTTTTGGAATTTTGGAAAGTACCTCCAGGGCTAGAACAGGACATCCAACCTTAAAATGAGCATTTGCAGTAGTAAAAAATAATTTTCTCTCTATGAGGTTAATTTTGTCAGCAAAATTTTTCTCAGTTTTGAGACCTAAGGTTGCCAAAGTTCCTTCAGGGGAGGCAAGGTTTCTTCGAAGAAGCAAAGGATGTGTTCGAAGGTAGTTATAAAAACTAAATACCACTGGGTTACAAGATTTGATGATAACTACAGAAACCAAATAGATACATCAAAAGTTAGTATTAATTTGTACTTACACTGCAAAAGAATAAAATACGTCAGCATTTCTTCATAATAAAGGACACATAAATATTGACCTTAGGTAGGTTAAACTCTGTTACATTCATGTAATCATTAAAACCATAAAACTGAAATAAAAAAAATTCCCTGTATACTATGGAGTGATATCCAGGATATATTAAGTAAAAGGAGATGCAGAAGGAAGACTTATATGTATAAAATTTTAATTGGTTCCCTGAAAAGGGAGAAGGGCACAAGAAAATAAGCGATATTTCTCTGAAAATACTTTGGGGTTTTATAATTTCAAAACCATGTCAACATTTTATTCAAAATTAAAAGAAAATAAAATTTTAAAAAGTAAATTACAAAAAGCAAATTTATTTATTGTGGTACTAGAACCTGAAACCAGAGACACTATACCACTGAACTATATCTCTACCCCTTTTTTATATTTTGAGAAAGAGTCTCAATAAGTTGCTGAGACTGGCTTCAAACTTGCAATCCTCCTGCCTCAACCTTCTAAGTCAGTGTGATTATAGGCAAGTTTCCCATAAAATTAAGTGAATCTGTATGTTAAGTTGGTAGTGTAACCACATACAGACGTGAACTAGAAAAGTGACTTTAAAATAATAAATTTGACTGTATGTCCTTAGTAGGATATACTATAAAAATAAATGGCATACTGTTTGGGTATATGGATAGAGTATTTATTTAGCTATTCTGTTACCATGTGCCCATGTTTAATTTTACTGCAAACAAAGCTGACAAATACTCTCCAGGTGCTTAAAAGATCTAAATTATTTAGGATATCCAAAAGTGTAAAAAGTAAAGATTTTCCAATCCCGTGCATCAAACCAATATGTGTAAACATACAAATTTTCCATGTTAAAAAACATAGCTATATGATTACTTAGGAAGAGCTAAGCAATGTAATAAACATTCTGTATGCTTTATTTTTTTATTCTTTTTTCTTTTTAATGGTGGTACTAGGGACCGAACCCGGGGTTGCTCGAACACTGAGCTACATTCCTAGCCCTTTTTATTTTTTATTAATAGACAGGGTATCACTAAGTTGCCCAGACTTGCCTCAAACTTGTGACTCTCTTGCCTTAACATTCAGTTTTTATAATGTGCTTTTTAAAAACATACTTTTTTAATGTATATGAAACCAGAACAGTATAATAATTCTACTTATATTCCTCAAAATATAATTGTGAGATTAAAAATGTGTGGTCTCTTTAGTATTACTTAAATTATAAGATGCTAGATTTTATAATAAATATTAATAGTTTAATCTAAACTGACAAAAAAAATCAATAATTTCTTAGAGTTGAAAAGTAAATCTGGTAATGATATTTTTAAAAATCTGAATGAAGTTCTGAAGCGTTTTCCTTTAGGAAAAAAGAAAAAAGAAAGAAATGTATAAAAGTCTTACCTTGATGCTCATCTTCTTCTTTTGGTGTTTGTTCCAGTAATGTATCCAAGGCATGGGTGTAATCTTTCATCACCCAGTAGGCAAGACTACGCAGGAAAGGATCAGGATGCAATCTTTTGCAATTGAATCCTGACCCATCCTTTTGGCAACCCAAAATCTTTTGATTCAAGATGGATATGTAAGTGGATGAAGTCTCAAATTCAGATTCGTATAAGCGGGCAATAACCATAGCTAGCTGGATATCTTCCATTTTTTCAAGACATACCTGAAAATTTAAATTTTAAGAAATATTTATTTTATTTAGTGATAATTATTTAGTGATATGGACTATCTCACTAATACCCTAAAATCATCTGCTATCATGGTAGAAGGAGGCAGTCCAGAGGTTGAGACAATGAAAGGCAGTTAAATGATTATTTCACAGCAGACTAAGGAAAAATAAGAATAATAAAAGGAACTAGAACTTAGAAATTGCCTAGGGTTTGGTCCCATAACACAGCACCAATAAACAAATAAATAAATAAATAAAATCTAATTCACTTGAGTTAAATTTCCCATTTCAAAATCATAGCATTTATAATTTTAAAAAATCATGCCTGAGATAATCACAAAGAATGACTAATTTTAAATTTATAGCAATTTTACTTTGTTAGATAGTTCCTACTTCTTCTATCATGTAATATTTCCTATTCTATTTTTCAATCACCTGTTTTAATTGCTCAGAATGATAATCAGTAACTATAAGGAAGAAATTATAAGTAACAGGAAAATTAACATTGCTCTCATAATCACTTGCCAGCATTATATATTTAAAATGAGAAAATTTACAGAGAATTTTCTCACATTTATTTTTCCAATATCTAAGACAATTATATCACAGAACAGTACAAATCACTATTTTAGTTTCTTATCTATGAATTTCATTTAGGAAAAAAAATTGAAATTTCTGCTTTTCTGCACAAGATAAGGAGATTGTGACCTATGTACTTTAATTGTTCATAATCATAAGATGACCACAAAAAATGCATTCATAAACCATTTTTGCCATTTTATATATTATCTTGAAATATAACATGCCTATATAAAACTGTTTCTCCTCTGAACTTATTTATAATTTCACTTATCACAGTGCTACTATTTTAAGTTCAACAATTTCTATAGTTATATTCTGTTCTTACAAAAACACCACCAAAAAATTGCAATCTCCTCAAAGACCTTTTCAGGTTTTCAATCTTTTACAAGTATTTCAAAGCATTTTTTCTTATTTATACCTCTATGGCATCTTTCAGTGAACCCGCTAACAAGAAAAAAGCAGCAGATTGTTCAAAACGTTGTTTTCCAAGTAAAGAAAAAGCATTTTTCAAAGCAGCTTTACGCCATCTATCTTCATTAAAGTTGTGACTGAAAAATGATGTCATTTTTTCATCATGTTGTGACCTGGGAATCAGAGCACAAATATCAGTGTTTAAACCAATTTAAAATATCTTAATTCTTTATAGAATTAAAAATAGAAATCCTTTGCAATGCAAAAATAGAAAATAAAAAATGGAAACATCCATCTAAAAAATAACTTTAGTTATAAGTATGTAACTGTATATATTTTTATAGGTTTTCAAGCATTTCTTCTCTTCTAATAAGGAAAGCTAATAGTACCTTATGTACACAATCAGGACACAAGAGTATTTTTTACTTTCCAATGAGCTTGTATCAACTTTATTTAGAACAACATCCCACCCTTTAGGTTAAATTGAAAAGATATGTTGACCATTTGTTGAAGATAAAGGAACAAAGGCATAAAGAAGTAAGTTGATTTGACCAAGATAATGTATCTATCTTCAAAAGCACTAAGTTTCTGATATGAAGCACACTCTTCATTCCACTAAATCATATTAAGTATTGAGGCAACTTACCTAAACAGACCCCACACTACTGCTTTTTTCTTCATTGCAAGATAGAATAATGCAGCATCTAAGGCATCATTATTCCTTTGAAAAGCAGCTTTGGCAACCTAAATAGTAAATAAAATATTATTTTAACTATCTGACAAAACAATTACAACCAAGTAGTCAATAATCAATGCTTTCCTGCTACTTCAATGGATGACAGAACAATAAAAACGGAAAACTTGGCTCTATTTCACAATCTCAAAAGACTTATGACACATGCTCCTAAAGACAGTTTGCATACCAGTGATTAGAATATAAATAAGAATAACATCTAGCATTAATTGACTACTTACTATATAACTGGCACCAGTACAATCAAGCACTTTTCACTGATCTTACTGAATCACTACAACCCACGAGGTACAATTACCATACTCATTTTACTGGTGAGGTGATTATTAAGACACCAAGAAGTTGTGAATGGTCTATAGTCACACAGTAAGGAGTAGAAAGGTATCAGAACCCAGGTAGTAATAAAACTAACATAGGGGGCTGGGGTTGTGGCTCAGTGGTAGAGCATTTGCCTTGCACATGTGAGGCACTGGGTTCAATCCTCAGCACCACATAAAATTAATAAACAAAATATTGTGTTCATGTTTAATTAAAAAATATTTTTAAAAACTAACAAAGGAAACAATAAAAACAGACTATTTATTTAATAGATGTGACCAATTCTTAAAAATTCAACATACTTCATTTCTTAATGTTTTGTAAAACTTAAAAAATATTGATGTCTATGGTAAATATGATTTCACTATTTAAGGTTCTCTCAACTAGTATAGTATATTTATTTTTGGGCTAGACATTGAGCCTAGAGCCTCACATATGGCATTTTGCCAATAAGCTAAACATACAGCCCCTGGCTTACAAATTTTAGTTTTTAATAATTACATTTTTTAAAAAGTTTCAGTGAGTATATAATTCTCCATGTACTATAATTTGTAATACCCTTTGACTCATATGACCAAAGTTGCTGAATTTATATAGCATTAATCAATTCTGTCAGTTTAAAACTTAAGACAATATCATTATTACATGTAATTGTATTGTTTTGAACACAATAGCATACAGACTATATTGTAGTCCTCAAAGATGCTGAGATAAGCCTCTTAATTTTAGTGATTTTTGCAGAGGCTAACAAAAATCAGTGAATATTTTATTAGAATTCATCGACCAATGGTAAAGCAAGAAGCTACTGAATTGTGGAAGAAATTGGAAAAAACATCTAAAATTGCAACACAAAATGTTTTACTGTCAATATTCTTTAATTTCCTTTCCCTTTAGTATTTTTCTCTTCTCTCGTCATTTAACTTAGTGCTTCCATATGTTCTGTCATCTTTTAAGAAATTATTGCTGATATTCAGCTAAAGATTTATAAAAAATATTTCAGGACAAAAATTTTACATAGTCCTTTTATTTATTTTCAATAAATAAGTTACTTGTATAATAAATAAATTATACCTATCAGAAAATACTCAATTATAATGGCAAAACCACAGTGCTTACAAAGTAAAGAGATCTCTATAAAATACATCTGAAACATTTCAGGTAAAATGATGTTTTCTTTTTCCACTGCTTTGGGCTATAAAATACTTAATATAGATACTGAATTATTTACATGCTAAAATAATCAGCTTTTCCTTTACAGCAGAAACTATTTCTTGATGTGGGAGCAAATTCCTATTGTGGCTATTTTCAGAACTGGAATACTGATATTTTTGTTGGCTGCCTTATACATAGTAGGAAAATGATTCTTTAATACTCATATTCTAAACTGTGATGTGATAACCATGTATACCAGAATCATAAGATGTAATCAATATGAAGAGGCCACAGCCCTACCACCAACCTACCAAATTAAAATATTTCAGAGTGGGATGTTTTAAATAAGTTTCTCACATTAGAATTCCTATTATAGAGGAATAAAATAATGAAGAGTTCTACATTCTTGGGGGAAAAAAATTCATACTTCACAAATATAGTACCAATGATTGAACTCTAGGGAATTTCAATGGACTCCTAAAGTAAAATATGAATGATAATTTTACTTTCTCAACTCTGCTTAAATAGAAAAGGAACATACTAAAACTAACACTTAACTGGGAATTTGGGCAGGTTACCCAAACTCTGATTCTTAATTCCATCAGTTATAAAATGGACATGATAACATGGGGCTAAAGAAAAGATTTTATGAAATGATTAATGAAAAGAAACCAGCACCAAGCCTGGTACATAACAGGTGCTTAGTTAAGATTAATGTAACACTGAAAGAACTTTCAGTTTCCATTAACAAAAAAAATTGAAACTTCTTTTTTTCTAGAAGGAATCTACCCATCAATTGATTTTAAGAAAAAAACTGTCTTAATAATCATGTTTCACTGGCTGGCACAGATATGTTCTTCAAGTGAAATAAATAAAAATTGGTTTTTGAATGGTATTTTAAGTGTGTAAAGCAAGTTTACTACTTACTGAACTAGACTTTTTTTAATGCAATGGAAATAAAAGACAAAAACTTAAGTATACTTCCTAAATTTAAATTTTTATATTTTCTTAAAATAGGATATACCTTTTAGGGCTGGGGTTGTGGCTCAGTGGTAGAGCACTTGCCTACCATGTGCAAGTCACTGGGTTCGATTCTAAGCACCACATATAAATAAATGAATAAAATAAAGGTCCATCAATAACTAAAAAAAAAATTAAAAAATAAGATATATCTCAACTAATAATAGAAAATATTCCCATTTCATACATACATAGACAAAGGTCAAGTTTTTAAAATCTCCAAAAAATGTTATTTAAAAAATTCTCAGGCTGGGATTGTAGCTCAGCAGTAGGTAAAGCGCTTGCCTAGCATGAGCAAGGACCTGGGTTCAACTCTCAGCACCACATAAAAATAAATAAATAAAATAAAGGTATTGTGTCCAACTACCACTAATATATATATATATATTATATATATATATATATAATATATATATTATATATATATAATATATATATAAATTATATATATATATATATATATATAAAATTATATATAAAATTCTTAAGATATCCAGATGTACAAATTCATTCTTCATGACAATTTTTCAGCAAGATACTGATACTGTGTTTTTCCCTTTAAGACTTTTTAAACTTCAAAATCCAATGAAGCAAAGTTACCTTTTCAATGCATCTTCGAAGTGTGTTAATATTCCTCACCCACCATCCTATTCCCATTGCTCTTAACTCAGACCACTGAGGGTCTCCTCTTTGAATTGCTGGAATCATATTAATCAGTTCTTCCTCAGCCTCAGAATGAAAAGCCCAGGCAAAATGGCATGTAGAAACACCTAAATTGGAAATTTAAAATAATAACCTTCAGAACTATATAAAAAAAGAACAAAAACAATTTTTCCATAGTTATATATAAATGAAAGAATGAAAGGAAGTGTGTCATCTTTCAGGATTTTATACTGTTAAGTTTGTGAATATAAGATGAGAAACAGAAAACAGAAAACCCAAATCTCTTAACTTTTTTCCTGAACGTAAGTGGGTTTCTTTCCCCCCATACAAAAATACAGGCACTAAAATGTTATCATTGGAATGAAATGTATTTGAAGACTAAGCTATTCATACATATATCAAACTTATTATCAACAGTGAAAGTTTTGGTTCACTTGAAATTCAAGTGAAAGCATTTGGCCCAGGTGCCTGGCTGTTGTCTCACACTGCCACTGCCACTTCTTGTAAAATTAATGCACCAAGTCTTAATATCCCTCAACACTGAATTTTGAAAACTACTTCATTATTCCCTCTGGCCAAGAAGCTAAGCCTAATTTTAAAGCAAGCTCTAAACGTCACAAGAGTTCCAGTGAACATCTGGGATAAATCTGGGATAAAGATGCCTTTCACGCCTTGATTAAAGCTGCCTAATACTGAAGCTATGGCAAAATTTTTCACACCCTCTGACTCAGGAATTCAACTGCTAGTAAACGAACAGAAAAATAAACATAAATATGCATAAATACTTACATGCAAGGTTATAAAGTCATTCATTATAATGATAATTCAAATTTTAGAACCAACATAATCTAAATGTTTCAAAAATTTAAAAAGTTGGATAGATGAAATATAATTTAGACAGATGACAGAATATTAAGTAGATATTTAAAATCATGTTTTCAAAGGACATTTATAGGTAAAGGGTAAGCACCATGGGTAACAGTAACAGTTCATCAAGCCTGGTATTTCAGGGCCCACAATACTAATGCATACTCTATGGCGCTTTAGGTTTCAAAAGAAATATAGTCTAATAAAAATGAGCCCTGAACAAGGAGTCTAAGTATATGTCTACTAATAAAGAGTCCTACATCCTATGTAGGTCACTCTAAATTCTATATTTTTTAATCTGTAAGTAAGAAGGTGATATGAATTCTTATGTCTCAAATCAGGGTGGGTGTATGGTAGCATGCCAGATATATGAAAATCCACTGGATCAATATGGTAGATCTTCCTGAAACATCACTTTTACTTGCTGGCAACTTGGAACATGATGCTTATATTAAGATAAAAACAATAACAATATAAAAAGCAAAATCTATACAATTTTAAAAGAACAGACACCAGACAAATTCAGAGCCACTCTATAGGGAGCCACTTTGGGTTATTATAACCCTGGAAAACTACATTTACTAAGTTACTACAATCTTAGTGAGTAAAGTCTCAAAAACTGAGTTACTTGCACAAAAGTCATAGGATAAAGCTGAAGGATACATAAGAAAATGTTAAGTACGTACTTAAGTGACAGATCCTAAGACCAGCGATAGGTGAACAAATAATGATCCACTGGCTGATCATATACAAATATGAACACACTCACCACTTCAATACTAAATAAAAGTGTACAAAGGGTCAAACAATAAGTAGAATACCTTGATGAAGTAGCTGTACTCGGTATAAAGGAGGCAGTGATGTTAAAAGGCATGTGTGCAAGCGCATAGCTAACAAGTATCTCAAACCACATTCATCTAAGGTGTCTCTTCCTGTAATTTAAGTAGAATATATGTTTAAGAAAAAAGGAATTCAAAGGTCACAAATTGATTTTTTTTTAAAGCTACAAAATAAGCATTAAGTTCTGTATTAATAATTTACATAAAATACATAAGATACTTTCATTGTGCTCCTTTATGAACACTTTAATAATTTTATAAAGAACATATTTCTATAAAAAACATGTGAATACTAAAACTTCTAAATGAAAAATGATTCAGGAATATAATAAAATATAACTGTAATGAGTTAGGTATAATTCATAAAAATACTTCCTACATGAAGTCAGGTGAGATTTAAGGAGTTACATAACTATAGTGAAATTATTTGGTACATAATTAAACAGGTAATATTTCCTGGGCTGTTTTGTTTGACCGAAATATGATACTTCTGAAGATTGAAATTTGATTCTCCAGACTACTTAGTATTACAAAATTAAGATGAATTGATTCCACAAATTTACATATATAAATTTGATTCCACTTAGTCAAAAGTTGAAAAAGGTACACAAGTATGTCAAATTTAATCAAAACTATGGCTACTTCTGAATAACAGCAATGCAAAGGTATTGATAGCACCAAGACTAGTAACTAACTCATAGGAAGTATTCAAAGAGTAAAGAATAAATAATATTCTCAGAAGAAAACAAAATTTTTTAAATTACTAAAGTTCAAGTTCCATCTCTGCTTCCCATTACCTATACTCATTCATCCATTTATTCATTCAACAAATTTAGCATCTACTACATGTGAGACACAGTTTAGGTACTGGGGATTTAATAGTGAAAAAGGCAGAGTTAATACTCTCATGGAGTTTACATTTTAGTAGGATAAGACAATAAACAAACAAATAATATGTGGAAATTAATGTTATGAAGAGAAATAAAGCAGGATTGAGATATAAGGACTGCTGAAATAAAAAGGCTCTATTTTATTTAGTGTGGCCAGGAAGAATTTTCCAAAAAAACAAAATTTCAGCAGAACTCTGAGGATATAACAGAATGAACCATGCACACACGTGGAAGAGCAGTTTGCACAGTTATGCAAAGGAAACAGTAAGTGCAAAGACTCCAAGAAAGCAATATGCTTATGTGTTTGTGGGACAGCAAGAAGGGGAAACATAGAAATGGAAATGACCCCAGATATGTGGGACCTTGCAGAAGTCTAAAATGATCTTGACTTTTATTCTAACATGACACATGGGAAGCCACTGGTATATATTAGGCAGAGGAGAGATTTAATGTATCTTGACTTCAAACGAATCACTGTCCTTTGTGAAGTACAGATTGAATTCACATAAATGAAGCAGTTAGGAGACTGTCAGTAACTAGGCAGGGCAATAGTGACTGCAGAGGTGATAAGAAATGATTGGATTCTGGATGTAAAAGAAATGACACCATTTGCCAATAGACTGGGTATACAGTATGAGAGAAAGCAGAGTTACTAACACCTGTGTCTTCTCACCTCAATAAATGGAAGAATCCAATTACTCAGAATCCTTATACTGAGATGTGCAATTCATTTAATCTCTGATTTTCAATTTCTTTTTTTTATTGGTTGTTCAAAACATTATATAGTTCTTGATATATCATATTTCACACTTTGATTCAAGTGGGTTATGAACTCCCATTTTTACCCCGTATACAGATTGCAGAGTCACATCAGTTACACTTCCACTGATTTTCAATTTCTTGCCTGTGAAATGGAGACATTCATTCCTGCCTTATCTACCTCACAGATGTCTACTGTGACCAGGATAAGCTATTGCTTATATTCCTAGCCAATGATACAGTTTGTGTCAGAAAATTTAAACTATTTTCCATGGATTATGGCATGCCTTCTTAATACCCCAGAGTGAAAACTAATACATATTAACAAAGGTTTACTCTGGGAAGAACCTCACTCATAACCTCAGAATTTAAAAGGTGTTTTTTGCACATAACCTCACAATTTAAAAGGTGTTTTTTTTTCCTTCTAACACAATGAAAAAAATAGGTCATAGAAAAAATCCTTTAAGGTCTCCTGTTATTTTAATCTCCTAAAGGGAAATACTGGGCACACATGCAAGGGTGTAAATCTATATAAAGAGAGATTTTCTAACTGGCTTTGAGAAGAAGTGATTTTTCACTAGAAATCTCATGAAGTAGTTAAAAACAGAGTACCAGCTTGGAAGCAACACCCTTTACCTATGAACTCCATTTCTCCCACTTAATGTCTATGTGATCTTAGATGAGTCAAATTCCTAGGGATCAGTATCTTTATCTATAAAATTAAATACAATTGTAGCCACCTACCTACTATAAGATTATTATGGTAATTAAATGGGATAAAACACACAAAGTGTCTGGCACATAGTAATTCCTCATTCCTCTATAATACTGAATGAATGAATAAATGAATGAATGAATAAATGAATGAAAGATCAATAATTTTTTGTTTCCTTTGCTAATGTCACCATTTCAGTCAACATAATTACCTTCAACTAGCTGTATAGAAGAGAATAAAATCCAGTTTCAAAAGACAACTGCAAATTTTCTAGTTACAGAATAATCACACAAAATAATATTAAATGTCTAAAAACTTCTTTCTTAAGTCAACATTTGTAGAAAATTACATAACTATAAAAGTTTTTTGTGTTTAGTAATGGGAAGATAAATTGAGTCAACGAGATCCCAGAAGACTCATGATTTGATGGTAAAATTAACAATTGGGCCATTTTTATCACCACGCAATGGGAGAAAAAAAAACCCACAAGAGGAATTAATCTTAAAAAAAAAAAAAGCAAAAGATTCTATACTCAAAATTACACAAAGTTTTCGGTGTAAGAACATGTGTGAAAATGCCTATATATCACAAATTCAGTTGCATACATGTCGGTGATAGCCTGATTCAGCTGTCTTTTATCTTTCAACTAAGCATATTATATAGTAGTAATTGTCTATTAGGGAGACCTTTTCCCTACAAGGTTTGAAAGAAAGACCATAATTCGATATGTGAATCATTATACAGATAATGCAACTTTATAACTTTATAAAATTTTCTTAAGACTATTTACCTGAGTAATTCTTATCTCTGTTTTCATCGAGTTCAGTACTGGAGGTAGCCACTGTATCAGCCAATGCTACAAGGAACATCTGCTCCAAACGGGTAAGGCCTGGTAGACTTGAGTGCATAAGATGACTTGAAAGTACCCTAGCATGCTCCTGGCCAAAGTAAGCTGGTCCATATTGAGAAAGATTTATAACTTTTGATTTGCTTTCTCTCTTTTCTGGCTCTAAATCAATATCATCTGTTGTTATATCCTGGATTTGGAACAGCTCGGAATATTGATCCTCTGATTGACTATCGGTATGATCTTCAAAGTTCTGTGGCATTTTTGTACTTTCTTCTGAAATTCTGTAGGATGTATCCTGATCTGCAGCAAGCAATGCATATAGTGGTAATGGAGGAATAGAATCTATCTCAGTATAATCTCGAGTACCGTCTTTCCCTATGGTGACTGTATCCTTTGCTGTACTGCCACTTACACTAATGGTTCGAGAAAGATGCCGCTTAGTTCCTTCTCCAGCATCAGGATCTCTAACTATTGCAACTTCACCTGCAATACATTTTACTAAATGAGAGAGAATGGCTTTAGCCCTTCGAACTTTACCTAAATCCATTAATTCTAATAGCTGAGTTGGATGATACTGTGGAAGAGTAGGGGAAAGTACATGTGCAGCCTCAAATAAGCCACCATCTTGAACTACAGTTGGTGAGCAAAAAACATCATCAGCAATAGTTGTTCCTTCAACAATACTTTTTCTTGACAACATGTTAGCTTTAAAGGCAGAATGATCTTGTACTGCTGTCTCTTCTGCAACAGGACTATCAGCTTCGGGGTCTCCAAATTTGACAGCATGCTTCCACTGGGCATATACATGCATTTCACAATCCATTCCCACCACCAATATCCCATCTCTTACCCAAGAAAGAGAAACAGGCAGTGAAGGTGTACCATCAACAGAAGACACCAAGTCTATAGATCTAAGAAGAACCCATCTTGACCTAACTCCTTGCTTGATACTACCACCTAGTGGTAAAGTAATGACAGCTACTCCATCCTTACTATTGGTTTGCTCAGTCACAATTCCTGAAAGCCTCCCATACATGAAGATATTAGCGCCAACCCCCACCGTGAGAATGTGGGAGCCATCTTCTTTTGACACCCAGTCCAAATGTACTAAATGCTTGATATTTGGAATAAGATATCTATCCTTGCTTAAAAGTGCATCTGATTTGCTGTACACAAACAGATTACTATCGACACTGACTCTTGAATCAAGTACACTCCCAACCTTAACCAAATCATCAAGATGAATTGTTTGTTCCAAAACCCATTCTGACCCACCTGTAGATTCACATTCAAATATACAAACATGCATGGAAAATTCTTTAGAAACAAAACCATTGTGCTGGACAGGTTGCTTATAAGCTACTGCAAGGCGACCTGTGTATGAACAACTAACAGCAACTGGTCTTCCCACAATGCTCACTGTACTGCTATTATCTTCTCCTTCATCATTCATTAGGGGCCATCTTCTCCAATGATAGGTTTCTTTCTCATTGTTTGTATTATTTGGTGGGTTTGTTTCCATACAACATTTCCAGAAGCGTACTTTATTATCAGAACAAGTTGTAACCACTAAATAAGGTGCAAGGCATACTGGATAAATTGAAGAGGAACTCAGATGACCTTAAAAACAAAAAGCAGACAGTCAACACTAGAACCACAAAATAAAATGCTAATAATAAAATTCTAAAATGTCATAAATTAAAAGCCACTATGGGCTTCTTCAGAGTAACTCTGCCATCCCCCACCTAACTAGTGTCCTACACTAAATGCCCATTCATTGGCCAAGATATCTATAGAAGTCTTGAACAATTGATAAAATAAAAATATGCAAAAATAATCACAAAATTTGTTTTTAGGTAATTAGGTTTAAATTAAGTAAACAAAATAAAACTCAAAATCAAAAAAAAAACAAGTCAACCCTTAATCAATAAATGTATTATTTGCCAGAATTTATGTATTTTTTCCACCAGAACATGCCTCACTGGACTTTTTCACTCTCTCTATTTTACCACTTTCATCATAGAAGCATAAGTGGTCATTGCAATTTGTCCATCAAATGTGCCAAACCTGCCCTCAAATAATCCAGACCCTAGATTTATGCCTACCATTAATTTTTTTTCAGACTAAACGTATCAGTGGAGATCTCTCCCTCTACTCTTCCCCTCCCCCGACCTTACCAGTGTTCACTTTAAACACTGAACCAGAAATCTCACTTATCCCAGACTGTCAAAAACTAACACTACCCACCTATAGTACAATATAAGGTGTAATTTTGAGGTCAGAAAGCCAGGGTTAAATTTCATTCCATTAATAACTCCAAAAGAGTGAAAAAGACATTTAAACATCTAAGCCTGTTCCATCTAAATAACAGGGAAGAGTTATTGTCTCCCTTGGAATATTATTATCAATAAGACATCTGAAAACATTGTATAAAGCCCCTGCAAAATATAGATTACTATAACAAGCTCCAATAAACTTATGAGAGTATATCCCAAACCTTGCAAATATTTTGAAAGATTAAAAAATTCATCTAGATCTATATCCACCACAAAAAAACATAATAAATTCTTCTCAAGGTTATCTGTCAGTTGTGAATGCAAACCTCTTTAAGGAATAAGAAAATTCCCATACTCAATACCAGTAATTGGAAGAGTGTTGAACCTCCAATTTGGGTTCCCTAAAAACACTATTTTAGAGCTCCTTAATTAGAATTCCGTAAGTGGCAGATCATTTTAAATATAGCTTCTAGTCCTGTCCTCCAAATGATCTCATCCATCTTGCTAAATTCAATATCATTTTAAGCCAAATGATAGCCTTTTATCCTACATTTTCCCCCCAAAGTATTCATCAGCCCTCATTCAAACACACTTAATAAAAGTGAGACATGACTATATGAAGTCTTAAAAATAAAACTTCAGCAATTCATACATGAATACATTTGTTCTTTGAAATTTTACTACCATAGCTTCTAAAGTATAGTCAGAATACTTCAAATTAAAATATTTACACATTTTCTGTCCAGTTGACATTTATCACAAAAACAATAATAATAATAATAATAATAATAATAATAATAATAATAAATATATTACCACTACTACTACTACTAGTAGTACTATTACTATTAACACCAGGGATGAACCCAGGGGCACTTAAGCTCTAAGCCACATCCACAGCCCTTTTTAATTTTTTTCAGTTTGAGACAGGGTCTTGCTAAGGTGCTTAGGGCCTAAGTTGCTGAAGCTGGCTTTGAACTCGGCAATCTTTCTGCTTCAGCCTGCCAAGCTGCTGGGATTACAGGCTTGCGCCATCACGCCTGGCCTCAAGAAATTATTTCTAATGAACACGTTTCTAAATAGATGTATCATTGTTATAAAACAAATCTTTATTTCAATGTCTACACAGCACATGCTTCAGAAGAGTTCATCTACTTTATTAGTCTAAGCTATAATTGCTCAGTCTTAAAAATACCTTACCTGCTGAAGGTGTTGCTCTTATCACTTCAACTGCTTCTGGGAGATCAAGAGGTTGACTATATACCAGTCTGGAACTCAGAATAAGTTTACTAGCAGTTTGAAGATTGGCAATTGATGAAGAATGTGGCATGGGGCTCATGCTAGGGGAAGTTTCTGGAGATGAGTCCACATTCTTCTGTCCAGGGACTGAAAGTAGATTTTCAGATGAAATAGTTTCTGAAGCTTTGGCTTTGAAAAGAAATTATAAATTTATGAAATGTATCACCATCACTAGACACATAAGCTATAATAATATTTTATTATTATTTAAGAACTATGTCTTCTTAGAAGTACTTCTTAGGAAACAAGGCCAATTTTCAGATTTTTTTCTTGGTCTCCTTAATAAATACATATATTTTGAAGCTACTTTATTCCTTAGCGTCACCAACTCCTTTGCAGGGAAACTTTCAGGTGAGAACCATAACACTGAAGAGCTAGAAATAAACCTTTAATTATGTAGCCCAGTGTTAGAAACCTTCAAAACTTGAGGCATTTGTTAACATACAAATTCTCAGGTCTAACCATAAAGATACTGATTCCATTGATTTGGGGTAGATCCCAATTACTTGTATTTCTAATAAGCAGACTAGCTTTTTCTTGCAAAAATGAATCATGGATCAAACTTTTAGAAATAACAGTATATTACCTCAGATAAATAAATTTAAACTTGAATAGCTCATATAATTAGGTAGTAGCAAAGACAACACTCTGGAATGCCATCCTCTTAACTATCAAGTGCTCAAACAAGATAATGATTTCAAGAACAAATACCAAAAAAAAAAAATTCCAGACATATTAAAATAATATTAGTTAACTGTCATTTTATAAGGTATGTTAACCTTAATCTTCTTCCAAAGAGTTTCCATATCAAGAGTGAAGGATAAATCTCTAAGCAGATTCAGTTATCCGTGTTTCCGTAATAGGTGAGAGATACTTCACATTATTTTTTAAATGTGTCTCTTTCCCCCTTAACAGACTGAATATATTAAGGGCAGGGATAATTTCTCATTGCTTTGTACATCTCAAGGAGTACCAGGACATTTCAAGAGATAATCTCCGTGTGCTTCTGTGAATGCTAAACATGTCAGTCTATCTTACAATGGCAGGTCAATCAATAAAAGTTATGAAAACGTTTTTCAAAAATGGAATCAGATTATAGGCATGCATCAGTCATCAAAATATAGGAGTCCCAGTCACTAACTAGATGTAATTCCTTAAGCAAGGCACATCACCATCTCTAACTATTTTCTCATCCACAATATAAAATTGAACTACATCATTTCTCTTCCTATAAACCAGGCAATTGTCTACTATATATCTCATGCTATAAAAGAAAATATGAGCAAGAAAAAAGCAAAGATTTCAGAGCTGGGAAGGCCTGATTTTGAAATGAAACTTGGTTATATAACTAAGTATATAATGAATGGAACTTGGTTAAGCCACTTACCCTTACTCCATTAGTAAATGGAGATAATATCTATTTCACATATGCAAAGAACCAATCTCAGTGCCTGGCATCCAGAAAGTACAACATATTTCCTTCCCCCAATTACATTTAAGCCAATCATTTCATTCAGTCATAGTATACACAACACACTGGTAATTTCAAGTTTTAGCGGTGAATGGAAGTACACATTATGTTCAACCTGCAGTGAATGTCAGAATCAAAGATAGGTGCTTCCTGTCAGAGTTGAAGAGAACATATTTGTTTGCTTCTACTATAATCTCAATGCCTATGAGCTCATACAAAACAGGGTAGGCAAGCAACTCTAACACTAATCCTGGCTTTAGGGCAACAAAAGTGGGATGCTCCCCTCACAGATTAGCAACAGAAGGTATCACGTGGTTTTTAAACCAAGTATCTGTAACTACCTCTGAAAATCTCTTCAAAGGCATCCCTGGCTCTGCACTCAATTCTACAAAATATCACATTCTCTGTGAGATAAAAATCTCTTCCTGACCAACTAGTTTTATATTCCTCAGTCTTGCATCTCTGTGAAACAACATATAGTGCCAAAAATTTACTCGAAAGACTTTGAAAGATTTTTAAAAATTTCTGATGCCTCAAAACTAGACCCAACTAGGCACATGTCAAAGTTCTATTGAATTATTTGGCTCTTCTAATGACAATTAATGGCCCAGTTAGTTATGTGATAATGTGCAATATAAAAGGAATAAAAAAATACATATCATTGGTTCACTATATTAACTGCTTAATATGTGAATACTGGTTAAATTACATAATTAACAGAAACAATACAATTTATTTACAAATTTTAAATATTTTTAGTTAACTAGTATAGAGCAGATTCAGTTTAAAAAAGAAATAAAAAATGTTTCAGGTAATATATATGTCAACTGACATGATTTGAACATTATACATTATATATAGGTATTGAAATGCCATACTGTGCTCCATAAACATGTCTAACTACTATGTGTCAATTAAAAATTAAAATATATTTTTAAATAAAAATGAATAATGATAAATAAATATTAGTATCTTTTTTAAAAGGGTAGATTCAGTTGATATGGCTATCCATGCAATTCTTTAATAATTATCTCTCAAAAAGTAAAATTTTTTTTTTTTTTAAACAAAGAATCTGGGCTGTGAGTGTAGCTCAGTGGTAGAGCATTTGCCCAGAATGTAAAAGGCCCTAAGTTCAATTCCCAGCACTGAAAAATAAGAATGAGAAAAGAAAAGGTCTATGATCAAGCCAGGCACAGTAGTACATGCCTATAATTCCAGCAACTCAGGAGGCCAAGGTGGGAGGATCACAAGTTCAAGTTCAACCCCAGCCTCAGCAACTTAGCAAGAACCTGTCTCAAAATAAAAAAGTTAAAAGGGCTAGGGATGTATGTTATTGGTATCGTGTCCCCTGGTTCAATCCCCAGTACCAAAAACCAAAAACAACAAAAGAGAAAAGGTCTATGATCAATTTCTTTGCCTCATACTACAGATTTCATAATTTATTAAGAGATTAAGCTGAATGTGTATAGCAGAAATATGGATGAAGTAATTTATTATTCACATTGAAGAATTTCCTAACATTCTCCAAAACCATTCTGCTTATAAGTTTCAGGTGCTCTATCATAGTTTATCAAATAGTAAAATAAAGATGCTAATGTTGTTATACACTCTATCAGATGGCAATGTGCACTATCAACAAAAAGTAGAATATTAATTCTGCAGACAACATCTTGAAAAAGAATTATAGTAGACATTCAATAAATATTAATTGAAAAAAATTATTTTCAATGTGTAATATGCTCATAATTGATTTGATTTTAGGATTTCCCTATTTTATAATAATCTTGAATTAAGAGTTTAGTAGATACATGTGTGTGTGTGTGTGTGTGTGTGTGTGTGTGTGTGTGTGTATTTTAGGGGGAAAGGGGAGCTAGGGATTGAATCCAGGGGCCTTTTACCACCTAGTTACAAAGTCCTCTTTTTTTTGCAGAGATAATCGCTTTATGGAATAAGGCTCTGTTAATGGTACAGCTTGATGTTTAACATTTGTTCATTTGAATTATAATTATTTTTACATGATTGCAAGGAGGCTACAGCTCATACCAAAAGTAGTTTTAAACTAAACTGTCTTCATTTTCACAAAGTCCTTTTTTATTCTTGAGACAAGGTTTTTCTAAGTTGCTGGGGATGGCCTCAAACTTGAGATCCTTCTACCTCAGTCTCTCAAATTGCTGGGATTATAGACATGCACCACCACACCAGCAAGCATATTCTATAAAGTGAATTGATTTCCCACCATCTCTGTATAAACTATAATATAATTACTTACCTAAACACGCCTGTACAGATTTAAGATGAAGGTGCCACATATGGAGAATAGAGTAATTATTGCTGTCCTTTTCAATTACTACTAGAAAAAACTTTTCTGAAAATGGTGGTGGACGATACCCTATTATTCAAAGGGAAACAATAATTAAATTAACGTGTTTCATAAGGTTAAAAAACATTTTTTAAAAGCTAAAAACATCACATGCATGGAAGTTGGAAAGAAAAAGGAATGCTATAGTTTGAATATGATCTGTCCTCTCCTGCAAACTCATGCTGAAATTTAATTTCCATTGTGAGATATTAAGAAAGTGGAAATATAATTTGAATATAGTGTTTAGAGGTGGGCTTTGGGAGACAGGATTAGATATGGTCATCAGAGTCGAGCCTCCATAATTGAATACTGTGACATTTTAAGAAGAGGGAGAAAAATCAAGACACATGCAAACACTCCTTATTTCTCCCCAAATGATACCCTGAGCTGCCTCAGAATTCTTCTAGCAAGGAGGCCATCATCAGATACAGCCTCTCAACCTTGGCCAGAACTGTGAGCCAAAATAAATGTCATTTTTTTTAAACATAATTTACCAGGTCTGTGGTATTGTATTATTGGGCAACAGAAAAAAAAAAGACTAATACAAGGAAAAATAATTTTTAGAATTTTTATACCATTTTTTTGCTATTGGGTTCCTATCAAAGACTAATGAGACTATGTCAAAAGTACACAAAAGCCAACACAAAGGGAAACCCAAGAAGGAACAATCTTTGATGTTCAAAGAATCAAAGAATAAAAATGAATACAATTTATTAAAATGTATTGATCATACTTTAAAAAAGAGTTCATCAAAATACCGAGAGAGAGAGACACATAAAGCAAGAAAGAAAAGGAAGGAACAGGAGAAGGACAGAAAAGAGAGGAGAGAAACCAAACACATAAGAGCACAAGCTAGCCTCAAACAAAGCCCCCTCAAATAAATGGGGCATTGATTCCTTTTTGGAAAATTTGCAATTAAAAGGAAAGAACGAAATAACATTTAACCTACCTTTCCTGTATGAAAATAGCATTTTTAAAATTAAAAGTAATTGGAGAAGGGGTAGCAGTGAAGGGCCACAGAAACTTTGTAGAAATTTCATGTATTTTTTTATGAAAAGACATGTAAGCGTAATTTCCCCACTAACAATTATATTCTTCATAAATGAAAATTAGATCTCCACAGGACAATAAAAACTTTCTTTTACATTGAAAACTCATTATGACAATTCATTGGCAATGAACTTGTTAGAGCTCAAATTGTGGTTTCTAACTAACATTCCTTATTAAAAGCAACAGTATAAAGGATAACTATATTCTTACAAAGGATATCTAAAAGATAAGCCTGAGATATCTTCTTTTTAAAAGAATGTAAGTTATCAGAATAATTAAGATGAGACAAAAGGAGTCAGAACAAACCTGAAGAGGTATACTAGTCTAGTATAGTAGGCAATGAGCATTTTAAAGAATAATGATTGCAAACTAATTGAAATGTGCTAAGTACATTAAAATCCATAAGTTATATGAATACTTCTCTGTATATTATCATTCAATAAGGGGCTTTTAAAAAATAGATTCATAATGATATTCAAAACACAAAGAAAGCCAAACAACAAGAAATTCATCATTACACTAGGGTTAATTAGAGCACAAACTCCTTATTCTAAAATTGTCAAAGGGAAGGAACTAAGCACATATGTTTTTTCTCCAAAATAATTCTGTTTTCCAGAGTAATTAAATAGCACTAGTTGATAAGGGAATGTTTTTCTTTACAGATGTTTGCCAACTAATAAGTAAACAAGAACTGATAAAAATAGAAAAATCATAATTTTTCAATCCCTAATGAAATGACTAATTTTAAGTAACTAATTTTTAAATATTCAATGGAAGAAACCAAGTTGGAGCAAGAAATATACAACATCACCTAGGAAATTGAACCTACATATAATCAAATCTCCAGAGTTAGCCTCCACTTTATAGGAAATACAGTAGACAAGAAAAAAATTCAAATGACATCGCAAGTAGTCAAAGAAGTTCCTAATAAAGAAAGTGCTCTAAAATGTTGGTGGCACAATAAAGGTGAATAGTGGGAGAATTATTTCAGATTAAAAAACTCTGGACAGACAATGAAACATAGTGTGGACCTGGTTTGGATCTGGATTCAAACAAAACAAATTAAAAACTCAAAAATGTGGTGCTGGGATAACTGGGTATCCACATGTAGAAGAATAAAATTACATCCTTATTTCCTACCCTGCACAAAAATCAACCCAAAATGAATTAAAGACCTCAGAATTAGACCAGAAACTATATAACTCCTAGAAGATAACACAGGGTCAACACTTTAGCTTTTAGGCACAGGTAACAACTTTACCAATAGGACCCCTAAAACTCAGGAAATCATCCTGAGAGTTTATCAAATTAAAAAGCTTCTGCACAACAAAGCAAACAATTAGGAACAGGAAGAGAGAGAGAACCCACAGCGTGGGAGAAAAATCTTTGATAACTATCTTCTGACAAAGAATTAATATCTAGAATATATAAAGAGCTCAAAAAACTTTATACCAAAAATTAAATAACTCAATTAATAAATGGGCAAATGAACTAAACAGACACTTCTCAAAATAAGAAATACAAATTGCCAACAAATACATGAAAAACGTTCAATATCATTAGCAATTAGGGAAATGCAAACCGAAACTACATGGCAATTTCATCTCACACCAGTCAGAATGGCAGTCATGAGGAATACAAATAAAAGAAATGCTGAAGAGGGTGTGGAGAAAAAGGAACACTTTCATACTGCTGGTGGGACTGTAAATTAGTATAACAGCTAAGGAAATAAGTATGGCAGCTCCTCAAAAAGACTAGGCATTGAAACCACCATATGATTCAGCTATACTACCTCTCAGCATTTACCCTGATGAATTAAAGTCATCTTACTACAGTGATACATGCATACCTATGTTTAGCAGCACAATTCACAATAGCCAAACTATGGAACCACCCTAAGTGTCCACCAATGGATGAATGGATAAAGAAAATGTAGTATATATACACAATGGAATTATATTCAGCCATAAAGAAAAAATAAAACTATGGCATTTGCAGGCAAATGGATGGAATTTGCAACTATCGTGTTACATGAAATAAGTCAGACTCAGAAGGTCAAGGGTCATATGTTTTCTCCCATATAAAAAAGCTAGAAAGGAAAAAGGAAAACAAACATGTGGGTGGATCTCATAAAAATCAAAGGTGGATCAGAAGAAGAAAGAGACCAAAGGTGGGAAGGAGGGGTGATACTGGCCAGATTATACTGTTATATTGTGTGCATATACGAATATGTAACAACAAATCCCATCAATATATGTACAATTATAATGCACCAATAAAAAATGTGGGAAAATAAAAGAAGAAAAAAGGACCACATAAACAAAAAAAAAAAAGCCAACATTTTTGAAACAATTCACTGAAGAAAATACAAGCTAGTTATTACATGATTCTAAGAATTTTTTATTAACTTGAAATGGCTAAACGTAAGCAAGTAATTTTTAGATATGCATATGGAAGTACACAGGAGTGAAATAACATGATGGCTGGATTTGCTCTGAAGTATATCAGGGGAAAAGGAAAAGAAAATATAATAGATAATGCAAGTATAATAAAATCTTAAAATCTTCAATTGTATAGCATATGGAGTTGCACTCAAAATACCTTTATCCATGTTTGGTATTTTTCTTAATTAAAAGAGTAATTAATTTTTAATTTAAATTTAGAAAGTACAAATAAGAAGTGGGCAGGGAAGACAATAGATGTACATATTAAAACCTTTAAGAAAACAGATTAAATTTAGAAGAAAACCACAGGAAAACTTAACACAAAACTAAAGGAAAACCAAGAAAGCAGTGAGAAAATCTTTTGGCCTGATTTGGAAAAGGCAGAAGAAATAAAAAAGAAGTTTTTAAAATTCTAAATTTAAGCCTGTTGATTCAAAATATTATAAAGAAAAATACTAACTTTATTTAAGCATTGTTTTCTAGTAGATTGGCATGTATTTACTTTTGGAAATAGCATGATGAATGGTAGTTAGACTTGTTGGAAAAGATATTTAAAAATTGAACCCAGATAAAGATTAAAATATACAAAAAAGCAAATTTTAAATCTATAAAGTAGTGCTGTTATGCTACAGTGATAATACAATAAACCTGAGCGTGACAACAACTTATAAATAAGAAGAATTCTGATTTATAAAAACAGATGCATGAAAGAAAAAAATTCTAGTCTGAGGGTAAAAAGATATTTGAGCTCAGCTTCATATAAGACAGGACCTCATTCAAACGTTCCTCTATAGCAAAGAAAATTATTTGCACAAATTCAGTAGAAAGTTTCTTAGATGTCTATACATAATTCTGTGATAAAGACCATACTAAGGAAATTAAATATGTCCATCTAGACACTCATAATACATGACCAAATGAGATATAGTATACGGAAACTTTGTTAACTAAAAATGTGTTCATCAAATAAAATTAATTCTTAAAATGGGATATGTTTTTTCATTCAAATAGAACATGACAGTTTTATAACTACAAACTTATAACTTCTAAAAGAAATATTTTGTCAGATGCAGTGGCATATGCCTGTAATCCCAGCAGCGCAAGAGACTGAGGCAGGAGGATCGTAAGTTCAAAGTCAACTTCAGCAAAAGCAAAATACTAAGCAACTCAGTGAGACCCTGTCTCTACATAAAATACAAAATAGGGCTAGGGATGTTGGCTCTGTGGTGGAGTGCCTTTGAGTTCAATCACAGGTACCCAAAATAAACGAATGAATGAATGAATAAATAAATGAATGAAATAAATAAATGAATTATTTTAAGCTGAAACTAAATACAATGTTGTTTTTGAAGGTTCTTATGGAAAAATAACTTTCTTTCACAAAAAGGAAAAAGAAATACTACACTTCAAAGGGGAAAACCGAGATAGTACTTTTAACTCACATGTCCATGAAGTTTCTGGCATAACATGCAACATAATGCCTTACTTCATTTATCATTGTCCTGTGCAATTTACGGGAAACATTCTGAAACCTCTATCTGAATTAACTGGTCTCCTCATGATACCATAGGGAATTTACTACCAATCAAAACAACTAATTACAGAGTTGAACAAAGTCACCTTTTAAAATAAATTGAATTTCATAAATACCATTTCTTGGCAAAAGTCTATGATACCTATGAACTGTCTTTCTAAATGTAAGTTTCACCCACATGTTGCATTCATCCACAAACAAGCAATTTTTTTCATGTTTTAAAAATATTTAATAAAATGAGACCCTTGAGTGAATAAAAACAAGTAGGCAAAACTCATGCAAAATAAGACCCAATACAGAAATACTGCAGGATGATGATGATTGATTTGTATTTTTTGATTATTTATGAAGTTCTTTCTGCTTCACTGCTTTCCTAATCAGACAGAAAAAGCCTTGGTTACGTTTCTTTTTTAAGTGAGATTATGTCACTTAGAGCTGAAGAAGTATTCAAATTAATCATATTATTCCTATAGATGAAAATATGGTATTTTATAGACTCATATATTACAAACCTAAATGACTTTTCTATTAGTCTGGGTCCAGGACCACCTTAGAGGGGGAAAAGAAAATTAATATGCTGCTTGGTGGGGTTCATGTTCATCTTTCCACAGTGCTTGTAATCCCACCATTAGTACTGTGATGTTTTACACTTGGGTTGTATTAAGAATCTTAACCTAGAAGTTGGTTAGAGGGGTAATACATTAATATGATGTTTTTAACCTTGAGATCTATTGTACTGCTCCCATTAGTTTAAAAGATTCTTCCCAGCCAGGTGGTGGAACAGTTTGTAATCAAAGAGTTGAGAATGAAGAGGGTGAAAAAAGAAATTTAGGGGCAAGAGGAAAGTTGCTGAAATAAGAAAATGGGGAAAATTAAACTTATGTAGAAGAAGAAACAGAAGATTACAGGAGCAAACCTACATATTTACTACATGTAATGTTTTAACATTTTTAATTGTTTTTATAGGGTCACTCCTGCTGCTAGTAATTACTTGGACTGGAGGCACAACACTTTTTGGTGGCAAATTTCCACCCTATTTTAATGGAAAAATTGATGCAAATAGATGTTTGCTAGAACTACAAATAACTTTATACCCATGGAAGCTCTTGGAGAAAACCTACTTCAAATTCCCTCTCCACACCCAGGTTTTACAGATAAGTTGCAGAGGCTCATTCAAGTTAAGTAACTTACTATCGGTCATACAGACTTACCCTGAAGTGGCCAAAATCATGAAAAGGAAGATTTTCTAATTCTTAGTTTAGTGCACAGTTTGTGGTTTGTCTTTTTATGTAGTTTTTCAGAGTAATATTTTAGTTTGTTGCATACATTATTAATCATTTATCTCAATCTGGATTAATTTTTTTTATATAATTCTTAAAGGCACTCTACATGATCCATGAATAAAGAAAGACACTTGCTTTTAACACCATATAGCTATGCCTTTCCCTTTCTGGGGATTGTTAGGTGTTTACTGCTGCAAGGTAGGCAAATTCATGGCCTCAAATTATATAAATGATTAAGATACTTACTACTTTTATTTTTAAAATGTACCACAAGCATTGTTAAGAATTGAGAGTAACAAAGAAGTGGCCTTTGTAAAAATTCTTCTGTAAAAGGGTGAATAATAATTATCTAAAAGATGACAAATTAATGGTCCACCTATCTGTAATTCTTTGTGTAAACATTGGTTTATCTGATCTTCTTTCTAAATTGACTTTTTCTTTCTTTCTTAAGAAATGGATAGCTTGATGGCTTGCAATTTAATTAGAAGAGTTGGTTTCAAACGTCTGTCAGCTGGATCCACTTTTGACAAGTAAACTTATGAGGTACTCCAGTATTTAAAACAGATGTAAGGAAAGTTGTTTGGGAAGAACAGCATGTGCCTTTTTCATCCTTTATTTTAGTTCCATATATTTTTCAACAAGTATCCCATAGACATCTTGATCACTTTAGGACTTTGACAAAGGCCAGCAGAAATACTTTTAAATTTAAAAAAATTATTATCTATCCTAAGCTTGTCGAAAAATTATTTGTACACAGAGAAAGGATGAAATAAATACTAAAGAGTAATAGTACTTAAAAAAATTACCCCATGTTAAATATGTTAACACTGGAATATTTTTAACTTTCATCTGTCCGAACTGACAGATATATCTGGTGTTCCCAAGGGCCTGAGCTGGCTCTTTACCGAAAAGATTTAAATGCTCCTGGATTTCCGAAATGGCAAAAGAGGAAAATTTTTATGTTGTAAATGTTTTTCTGTTTTGCTGTGTCAGTGGATACTCATCTAAATCAAATGTAGAGAAAGTAGTGAAGTTATGCTTCTAGTAAACACTTCTTGGGCTTCCCCTTGCAGAGTTAAAATATGGTCATGCAATGAGAGTTATAAGATGAAATTGTTAACAAGAGAAACAATGTGCTCATTTTCTACATTTGTATACAAATATAAATAGTTAGTTTTTCATATCTTTGGATATGATTTACCAGAACCTCAATCCACTGACTAAACTTGCAAAAAACTTGGGGCTGGGGTTATGGCTCAGCAGTAGAGCACTCACCTCGACATGTGCAAGGCCCTGGGTTTGATCCTCAGCACCACATATAAATAAATAAAATAAAGTTATTGTGTCCAACTACAACTACAAAAAATAAATATTAAAAAAAAAACTTTTAAAAAATAATAATTCAGGGCTGGGGATGTGGCTCAAGTGGTAGCACGCTCGCCTGGCATGCACAGAGCACTGGGTTCAATCCTCAACACCACATAAAAATAAAATAAAGATATTGTGTCTACCTAAAACTAACTAACTAAATAAATAAATATTTTTTAAAGTGATAATGAAAAAAATAATAACAATTCAGAGGTCAAAATTACAGGATGCTTTATCTCTAAACTGTTAGTTACTATTGCGTTTGTTACTCTAATAGGGTAGCAATATCTCAGAAATAAATGTTACTTTTAAAAACAATCTCTTATTATTTATATATGGAATATATATTCTACGGAAATTAACTCTCATACATATTTGCTACTAAATTTACTTACATCCTTTTTGAACAATTGGGACACATATAAACAACCTAAAATATTGTCCCAGAAACACAAGGAATACAATGATCATAAAGGAAGCTGTTGAAAACTGCAAGTAAAGTTAGATGGGACACAGGAAGTAAAGGTAACAAATATTTTTCCTGAATACCCCAGGCATCATAAACTAGCAATCTTTATTATTTCCAAAATGGAAGGCCCACCATCCATAATTTCCCCTTCTTGAACATGCACATGTCACTTACAACTCAGTATTTCATATTGAAGAAATTATTTTTCCTATTTTAGTTATTTTTAAAACCAAATCATAGCTGTATTCTTTTTAGATAAAGTGGGGAAGGAAGTGGAACAGTATTTTCTGTTCATATTCCCTAAGAGGGATGGGAAAGTCCCAAGTTCTTTCTAATGCTTAAATTCTCTTTTGAGCAAAGACAAATCTATCACAAGACCTACCTCATTCTTATAGGTAAAAGGGAAAGCCTAAAATTATAAAAACCTCAGTATCTAGAACTCTTGTTTTTTTTACCTTGTACATCATGACTAATATTTTTTTATATATTTACTCTAATTTGTTATATATGACAGCAGAATGCATTTCAATTCATAGTACACATATAGAGCACAACTGTTCATGTCTCTGGTTATATACAAAGTAGAGTCATACCATTTGTGTCTTCATAAATGTACTCAGGGTAATGATGTCCATCTCATTCCACCATCTTTCCTACCCTCCCCCGCCCCGTCTCTTCCCCTCCCTCCTCTTTGCCCTATCTAAATTTCCTCCATTCCTCCCATGCTCCCCCACCATCCCCATTATGGATCAGCATCCACATATCAGAGAAAACATTCGGCATTTGTTTTGGGGGATTGGCTTATTACTTCACTTAGAATGATATTCTCCAACTCCATCCATTTACCTGCAAATGCCATGATTTTATTCTCTTTTAATGCTGAGTAACATTCCATTGTGTATATATAAAACACAGTTTCTTTATCCATTCATCTACTGAAGGGCATCTAGGTTGGTTCCATAATTTAGCTATTGTGAATTGTGCAGCTATAAACACTGATGTGGCTGCATTACTATAGTATGCTGCACAAACAAGCAATTTTAACAGAACTAACAGACATATCTGCCAAAAGTTATAAAAGCAATGACTTTGGGAGCTGGGGATGTGGCTCAAGCGGTAGCGTGCACGCCTGGCATGCGTGCGGCCCAGGTTCGATCCTCAGCACCACATACAAACAAAGATGTTGTGCCCGCCAAAAACTAAAAAATAAATATTAAAAAATTCTCTCTCACTCCTTTTCTCTCTCTCTCTCTCTCTCAAAAAATAAATAAATAAATAAATAAATAAATAAATAAATAAATAAAAGCAATGACTTTGGAAGCTCCATACTCAATAAAGCTTAGAGGGTTTTGTTTATTTGTTTGTTTTAAAGATTAAGGTAAGTATACTCAGGTTCATCTTTAAAAGTACTCTGTGGGGGTTGGGAATATAGAGCAGTTATACAGTGCTTGCCTAGCATGCCTGAAAGCCCTGGTTTCAATCTCAGCAAAACATACATATACACACACACACACACACACACACACACACGAGTACCTTGTGATGGCTGAAAAAATATTTCTGATTCCTTTTTCTCTATATCTTCCTTGTGTGGTTTATATCCTATAATGAAGTCTTCTTGAAATACATGAAGCAACTGTGTATTTGAGCCACACTACGAATATGGAAAAAAAAAAAGTTTTCATCTTTGAAATTCCCTATCTCCCACCCACCACTTCCCAACACAAATATAGAAGAAATAAATCTTTCTAGTAATTTCTATTCTTAATCTACTGACTAAGGCGCAAAAGAGCAACAGAAAAAAATCATTAAAATTACCCTGGTCAGAGAAAAATTACATTCAAAGATGTCACAGTCAATAGCAGAACAGAAGAGCTCTGGTAAAAATAGATCAACAAATTTGCTTCTTAAAAAACAAACAAAAAACCTCACAACCCATAGTGAAGTGGGATCTGTACCCCAAAAACAACAGACTCATGACTGGCTGGAGAGGGCTATGCTAACTACATAAGGCTCACTAAACTAGTACAGAAATAATAGTTTTTCCAATTCCACCTGAGAACAACAAAAATAAATAAGCAAAAACCTCAGAAAGGTCCTCAAAATACCCCTTCAACCTATCTCATGGGAATGATGCAGGATCCTATTAATAGCCAGTGGGATGACATACCTCTAAAGAAACATATTTACTATAAGTAAGGAGGATTGCTGCTAGGCTACATGATCACAGTTTGAGGACTACATGGTGAAAAGATAATCATAAAGGGCTATGCAGAATCACAAAGTTGAGCTGAAATTCAAGGAAAAGACTAGACCCAAACAAAAGCATATTGTGAATGTGTGTCAAGACAATTAGATGGCTGCCCCACAGATTTTAAAGAAAGGGAAGCAGCTATGATTGTGTTGGCACTGGATGAAGTTATGATTTTAGGGAAAAAAGGAAAATCAGCCTCCTTACATAGAAGGAAATAAAGGAATATAATATTAGGTTGTACCACAAAGATTTTATGAAAGTTAAAGGGTGTTTTTATGCCTTTCCAGGTAGAAACATAAAAACTCTCTTTGCATTCAAAATATCAAAGGATACCTTCTCAAGTAAAAAAGAATAAATGAGGGGCTAGGCTTGTGACTCAGTGGTAGAGTGCTTGCCTGGCATGTGTGAGGCTCTGGTTTGATTCTTAGCACCACATATAAGTAAATAAACAAAATAAAGGTCCATTGACAACTAAAAATATTTAAGGAAGGAAGGAAGGAAGGAAGGAAGGAAGGAAGGAAGGAAGGAAGGAAGGGAGGGAGGGAGGGAGGGAGGGGGGGGGAAGGATGGTGTCTTCATGGATACAGAAATCAAAGAACATAGTGGGAACAAATAGAGAATGAATTTTAAACTTTGTCATATAAGCCTAAGTCATTTTATCAGTGCTTGCAGTTTACCACCATTGTGTTAAGAACAGCCTAAGCTGACAGGAAATAAATCAAGAGTAAATATGAAGTAAAAAGAATACTAGGTCAGACTCATGGTAAAAAGTGCAGAGGGACCAAAGCAGGGGATAAACTCAACATCCAGTTCATTAAAAATTAAGATATCTATGGGAAAGAAGACAACACCCTTCTTCCAGGTCCCTGGGGAATTAAAAAAAAGGAAATCATAGGTTGAATTTAAAGCAAAAGCAAAGAGCTTGGGGATAAAAAAAAAAAAAAAAAAAAAAAGTAAAGGATTTTCTAGGTGCCGTTAATAATTATATTTGAGTCTGGCAGCTCCAGTTCTGTTACCAAGAGCTGTTGGGGTAATTCCTCTACATAGTGGGAATGATTACCACAGAATGTTCAAAGCTCCATGGAAAAATTATGACATAATTCTATACTTGTTTTTAAATATAGTTGGTTCTTTCTTTATTTCCTGTTCAAAAGATTTGGTAACTTCCTCACCAAAGTAATCATACTTTTTACACTTAAATGATTATAGTAGTTCTATACCTTAGTCCATAAACATGATCCTGAAGAAACAAATATCCTCAGGTCTAAATGGGTTTTACAAACTCCTTGCAGGGAGAAGGTTTCTCCTTCTTTCCTAGGGAGTAGCTGGGGAGGAATGCTGCCTACACAAAGGAATATGATAAACTTTGATCCCATTTTCATCTGCATCTCAATGGTACTCATAAAAATACCAAGTCTGAAGCCTAAAAAAGCAAACACTGTATAGCTGAGGTCACCCACCCCCTACTGAGTTGAAATGGTTAATCACATAAAAGTAGAACTCCCAACCTGAGCCTCTATATTTTCCCTCAGCATTTCAATTTCAAGATCACAGTTTCCCTGACTGAATCAAATTTCCTTACAGGAGAAAAAGAACCAAATATAATTCAACTGGAAAATAAAAATTTCTATATCATTAGTAGAGTTTCACTATGGGTATCAACGAAAGTTGACTGTATTTAGTATCAAAAGATAATTATTCTCAGACTGAAATATATGCATCTAAAACATTCTGGAATAAATTTCTATTTAATATCACCAATTCACAAGCATTTACTTGGTCAGTTATTGCATCAAGTTCAATAATGCAGCCAGGTCGAGCAGTAGACTGTTGGCTCACAATATTAAACACTTCTCCAATAAGTTTCTGTAAATAAAAACATACAAATGTTACTAATCAATAAACTTATAAATCTACTGTCAATATGATACAATATCTTGAGCACTAAATATTCACTGATTGACATGGCAACAAATACATTCAAGGAAATATTTCAACTCTCTATATTCAATTTCACTTTTAAAATTACATCAAAAAGTTAGAAAAATTGACAGTTTACATAAATATTACATAACTTCAAAGCATAGTTCTAACATGTCTTCTTTGTGTTTGCAAGCTTAAAGCTCAAAACAGATGTGACTAAGGATCTAACCCAAAGCCTAAGTGTGTGGTGTGCAGATATGCAACACCACTTAAAAGTACAACCCTGCCAGGTCAAAGGTAGGGGTCATGATTGAGAAGAACTAGGACTCTGCATCTTAGGATGAGGATGTCTGAATTAATACATAAAACCTAACTTTGGATCCACAAAATTCCAAACTTTCTGCTGAAACAAAGTAGTCTTCCCTCTACCACGGTCCAAGAAGCTTTCTCTTGAGTAAAAAGTTTTCCATAACTTCACCTGAGAGATTCACCTCAAAAAAAGATACCCATTCTCCTCAGCACACATCTCCACTATCTTTCACTGCCTCTTGGCTATGAATTTAGATCCCAACTTAACCGAAAGACAGCTCTAGGATAAAACAATATCCATGCAGGAGTTGTAGAATCTTTACATTTTTATCAGTAGGATTCCAGGGAACATATATGGGAATATAAGTGGTTGGGTAGGGTTGAATTTGTTAATATGAATACATTCACCCAAGATTGAGGATTTAAAGTACTAGGTTAAACACTTACAATGGTGTTGACAGTGTGCTTGGTTTATTCATTGAAATATTAACTGTAGCCTACAATTTTTGAAGCTAAACTATCAGAATTTCTTTAGCACACAACAAAGCTTTGCTATTCAAAATGTGGTCAATGGGCCAACAGCAACAAGAAATGTTTTATAAATGCTCTCTCAGGTCTCAAAGTAATATATCCACATTTTAACAGGATCTCCAAATTCTTGTGCACACAAAATAAGGATTGTGATACATCAGTGATTCTCAATCTTGGCTGATCCACACTGACTCATTTGCAGAGTTTTATCCATAGTTGATCCTTAGGCCCCAATCACAGAGACTGATTTGTTAATCTAGGGTGTAATCTAATCATCATAAATTTCCAGGTATTTCCAGTACGTAGCCAAGACTTGAGATTCCCTCAGAGAAACAGATACATGTTCCAGCTAAGGATTTATATTCCCTGCTCACAACTCTCTGTTAGTACTATATAACCAGTGGACTTACCAAAAACCTTATTCAATCTACAGAATCCCACTCAACCTCACTCTTTACTAACAAATTCGTTTTATAGTGGAAGATAATACTGGAATCAGTGTGATGAAGGTAAAGTATTTACCTTAGGCACAAAATTTTAGAAAGAACCAAAAAACTTATGACAAATAATATTTTAATGCAATTTTAAAATCAAAATTAATACAAAAATCCATAATGAATAAAATATTAAAAAATTTAAATATAGGTTCTAATAGTGTCTCCAGCCTGAGGCAAAAAGAAAACTGTACAGACATGTTTCTATGCGATTTTTAATAATTAATTTTTCCACATTAAAGCAGTTGAAAAATATTGAAAAGCAGGTATATTAAAATTGAAAACATTAAAGTTTTAATTTATTTATACCCAAAACAAGATTAATTATAACAATTTTTCTGGGTTTAATGGACACAAACTCCATAATAATACTGAAAGGGTAAAGTTTCTAAGCTGGAAAGCTTGAATTAAAATGTAAAAGATTAGGTATTATTAAGTTCCTCTGTTACACCCAGATTCCTGAGATAGTTAAGACAACGCCCTACTGGCCATTCAGCCTAGGGCCCTGTGCAGTTTGTCACAGGGCCTGAACCAATCAGTTTGAATGGGTACCCAGTTTAGAAGTGACCAATCACCCCTGCCCAGCCTGTTCCCGCCAATGAATGGACTAATCATGTATCAGAGTTGTTGTTCAATTTTCCCGCGCCTCATGATGATTTGTTCTGATGTATGCAAAGCCCCCCACCCTCTCCAAAAAGTGTACTTAAGCTCTGCTTGACCTCTGCTCTGGGCTCTGGGCTGCTCTCCCTTCTTGAGTGAGCACGGAGCCCCAGCGCGCTGGAACGGATCCCTAATAAATCCCCCTTGCCATTGCATGGAGCTAGTCTCGTGTAGTCTCTCCTTCTCCGACGTTTCGCCGGACCCTTACAATACTTTTAGCAGCTTGGGAGACTGAAGGAGGAGGATCATGAGTTCATAGCCAGCCTCAGCAACTTAGGGAGACCCTAAGTAATTCAGTAAGACTTTATAAACAAACAAACAAACAAACAAACAAATGGGCTGGGGATGTGGCTCAGTGATTAAGCGCCCCTGGATTCACTCCCCAGTACAAAAAAAAAAAAAAAAACTTTCAGAAACTACTTCTTTGTTTTCAATAAAAATAACTCCCTTATTTGATAATATCTCTTGACCAAGTGGTAGCCTCAGGTAATCTTTAATTAATTGTTTAACTGCTCACTGAAATTTATTTTGTAGGATAACCAACTATAAAAAAAAAAATCTCAAGTCCATTCTAAAATTTGGATATTACACTGAGAAAAAATTGTGCATCACTTTTCAAAGATCCAAACAAAAAGTTAATTTTACATTACAAAATATCAACACTGCATGCCACTTAAAACTATTTCAGATGAACTTCTATAGAATTTAAACTTTCAATATTTAAGAACCAAGTCAGTGGCTGCTTTATGTAAACCAGATATATCCACATAACAAAACTTTTATCTATTTAAAAATTCAAATCTATAGATACCTCAGTTAATTTTTTTATATCTCCAATTTAAGCATAAAATTAGTATGATGTGATAATTAGAATAATGTGCCCTTCCTCCAAGGATGTCTACTCCTCATGTCTGCTGGGACCTATAAATATACTACCTTATTTTATAAAAGAGACTTTTATAGATGTGAGTAAACTCTGAATCTTAAAATGGGAAGATTATCCTGAACTATTCGACTGGGACTAATGTAACCACAAGGATGTATATGAGGGAGGCAAAAGGATTAGATTCAGAAAAAGAGATACGACAACAGATGCAATAACCAGAGGAATCTTGAAAATGCTATGCTGCTAGCTTTAAAGACGGAGAGGGGCCAACAGCAAAGAAATACTAATGGCTTCTAGAAGTTAATAAAGGCAAGAAAATATTTTCTTCCCTGGAACTTCTACAGAGAATGCAACCCTGTCAACACTTTGATTTTAGAACTTCTGACCTCCAAAACTATAAGAGAATACATCTGATAATACATTTGTTACAGCAACAATAGGAAAATTAATACAGGTGCCTATAATCTTCTATAATCATTACTTTTTTATCTGATATGCACTTTTTCCAATATTACATCTAGTAATTTGTGCAGTTCCACTGTCTTTTTTTTTTCATTTTCAGGTTCAGGAACTATATTCATACCTCCTACCTGATATTCATATCGAACATAATTTCTGAATTACTTTTTCTCATTTTTTGTAACTTACAACTCTCAACAGAAAATGAGAAAATGAGATAAGTCAAGAAATAGATTTTTTGTTTTGGGGGATTTCTTTTCCTTTTTTTCAGTTTTTTAATATTTTGATAATATTACTGAAGAATCTACTTCTATTACAACCAAAAAAATAAAATTATAATAAATATTATTTTGATATAAATAAGATATTTCAACTTAATGTTGAAAGTTTTAATACACTTACTTTTCAATTCTCATTATTTTCAATATGTGAGTGTTCCAGGAAAAATTAACATTGAAAAAACACAGAAACATATATTTATAGAAGTACACATTTTTTCTTTTAGCTTCAGGCTCCAATACAACTTATCATGGCCTTGCTGGATCATGTCTTTATATAAATTTTTGGTACATTATTCAACAGGTTTCTTTTTTCATATTAATTTTGATTATTTAAAATATTGTTTATCACAATTGCTAACATTTTTGGTGTCCCATTAAATTCTGCACCCAAGGTGAGTGCCTCATTCACCCTAATCCCAGTTTAGCTGGAAGAAGAGGGCAATGTGTCTCCTTCCACAAAATGTATCAGGCTTATCGTGTGGCTCTTCATCTGGCAGCAATTTGATGTTAACAGAACAGTAGAATGTCTCCCGAAGTCAGAGTACCACCAGGGGATAATTTCCCTTGTGGCAGGGGTAGTGTGCTGCCTTCTGCAGCATATATCTTCAATTAATTACCAAAAAAGATGCCATCATTTCCTCCACAGGCAAAATACCCATATCTGCAAACTAAAGGCTGGAGTTACCACCTAATAACTCACGTGTAGAATTTTTAATTCCTATCCCCATAACCTGGGCTCAATGTATTTGCAGCATGCTATTGCTCAAGGAAGAAATATTCCATGAGAAAACACAAAATACTGTTATATTGGAAATTGAGATTGGCCCTTGACTACTTTGAACTCAGATTATTTGACCAAGATGCTGAGAAGAGTGAGTGGTCAGGGTGACCAATCCTGCTATGTAACTACAACATGAAGTGAAGACTATGTTTGCCATCCATGAATTTTCTGGCACTACCATAATCTATGACAAGTTGACAGAAAACAGTAGCAACCCCAAAGAGCATTTGGATCCTTTGGCAATTTCATCAGGTTTAAAAAGAAAGGGAAAAAAAGAAAAAAGTCGGGCATGGTGGTACATGCCTGTAATCCCAGCAACTAGGGAGGCTGAGGCAAGATCACAAGTTCATGGACAGCCTCAGCAACTTAGCAAAACCTTGTCTCCAAATTTAATTTAAAAAAATTTTTAAGGTGGAGTGGGGATGCATTCAATGATAAGAGTACTCCTGGGTTCAATCCCTAGTACCGCACACAGGTACAACACACAAAAAAGGTAGGGTAGGGTGGATCTAATAACCAAGGTGCTAGCAGAGAAGTTTGAGGGAATGTGAAATTTGGTGGTAGAGGAAGCTACGATTACAGAATTTAGGCTTTGTGTCCATCTAGGGAAGCACTGGCTGTATAAGTGTCCACTCCTGTTGTATTTTTTTACCACTTTCCTAACAGTGACAGTTCCAAAGGTTAACAACTACAATTCAGGCTCCAAGAGAGATTATGACTAAACTGACATCATTACACAATGATACAATGCCTAATGAGAATTTGTATTTCCCCTAGTTTGGAGAGAAAGTTTCTTCATTTAAATAAAAAACAGAAATAGATGCTAAAGGAATAGATTTTGTTAGCTATGCTTTATCTGCATCCAATCCTTGATCTATTCTCCAAATTCTTGGTCTTGCTTTGGGTTCCAGGAGGTTGACCTTTGAACCATATCACCCAGCTCCTATGCCCTCTTCTGCTTCAGGTAAAATTCAATCAATGGGAGTCACTGGCCAGAGATTAGAGGAAAAGAAAAAAGAAAAAAGGGTAGGAGTATATATTCTCTCTGCTCCCCACAGTTCCAGTAGTGCTCATTTTCCATAGCTCTGGCACTCACTAGGTCTTGGTACTTTCCTATTTCCCTCTTATCCCTTCAGGCATAAGTACATATATTATTTATCTTATTGCTGCTGCAACAAATCACCACAAATTTAGTGGTTTAAAAAAATTAACATATTATCTTACAATTCTGGCAGTCAGAAGTCTGAAGCCGTTTTTGGTAAACTAGCATCATGGTATCAGCAGGGCTGCATGCCTTCTGGAGACTCTAGGGAACAGTCTATTTCCTTGCCTTTTCAAGCTTCTAAAGGCTGTCCACATTCCTTGGCTCATTGCTCCCTTCCTCCATCTTCAAAGCCAGCAATGCCAGTCCTGATATCATTCTTCTTCTGTTAATCTCTCTCTGTCCATAGTCAGGCAAGTTTCTTTACTTATAAGGACTCACGTGATTAGATGGGCCCATCCAAATAATACAGGATCATCTCCATATTTTAAGATCTTTAACTTTTTCATATCTGCAAAGCATCTTCTGTCATTTGAAGTAACATATTCACAGGTCCTGGGCATGCATATGTGAACATCTTTGAGAACCCTTTACTCTACCTACCATTGGACAATTCATCCTGTTACTAGATCCTGAGTGCTTTACTAGCCCTTCTGGGTCAATCATATACACATCTTGTAAGGAGTTCTTGCACTTAACTCTCCTCAGTTACATCTTTATGAATGTGTCATCTATTTCTCACTCAGACCCAGAGAGATCCAGAGACTAAGTCAAGGTAGTACTGTCTGTCTCTCACTAGGAAAGTGCAACCTTTAACAATGTGTTCTTCACGAAACACAGAGGTCTTCACGATCTCTCTCCTAGTACTACAGTTTTGCTGTTGCATTTAAATGCTGTATTCCCACAAAGAACAAAATCAAGCAGTTCAAAAAAGAAATATAGGGGGCTGGGAGTATAGCTCAGTGGTAGAACTGTTGCCTAGCATGTATGAGGTGCTGAGGTGCTGGGTTTGATCATCAGCACAATAAAAATAAGTTAATAAAATAAAGGTATTGTGTCCATCTACAACTAAAAAAAATTTTTTTTTTAAAAGAAAGTAAAAGAAATATAGGCCTGGATATGTAGCTTAGTGGTACAGAACTTGCTAAGCATATGGAGGCCCGGGGTACAATCCCCAGTACCACAAACATACATACCTACATACATAAAAATATCCTAAAGAATGTATGAAAGACCAGTCAATTTCTTCAGTAATCAAAAGCATACAAATCAAAACACCTAGATATCTTTTCCAAATAGTGAAGATTTTCAGAGAAAAAAGAAAAAGGATGGGGAAAAGACATGCTAACAGAGTCTGCTAATGAAATACAAATCAGACTGCTAGCTTCCCATTGCCTTCAACAGATAATAAAACTCTTCAATATGATGTTCTTTAATTTATTCAATTACTCAACAATAGTTATTAAGTGCTTCCCGGGTATCAGACACTGAGGATACAGCACCACCCTTACCTTAATATTCAAATGAAAAAAGACAAATAAATAAACAAATTGTTCATCAGATGGTACTGCAGGAAAAAACAAAGTAGAAAAGTAAACAGGGAGCAGTGGAATGAAATGGTCAAAGAAGGCCTCATTTGACTAACGACCACAAAATAAAAACACAAGCCATGTAGAACCCAGAGAGAAGAGTAAAGTATGAAGATAAAGTTGGGAGGTTGTTAGGCACATTCCAGGACCATCCAGGAAGTTAGCAGGGAGGAAGCCAAAATAACCAAGAGGACATGTATTAAAAATACAGAATCAAGAAATAAGAAGAGGGTTGGGATTGTGGCTCAACGGTAGAGCACCTGCCCAGCACGTTTGAGGCACTGGGTTTGATCCTCAGCACCATATAAAAATAAAATAAAGATATTGTGTCCAATTTTCTAAATAATTTAGAAATTGTCTCATAATAATTTTTAATCTTTAAGTGCAAAATAGTTTTCAAAACAATGAAATAATTCATATTCTCAATATCCTATAAAAATATAATAGCAACTACAAGGAAATAGACTTGCTTATTTCTAATTTTTGTACGGTGTTTTTTTGTTGTTGTTGTTTCTTTCAGAATGAATTATGCAACCCTGGATAATTTAGATCTTTTAACTTGTTTTCTGAAAATGCTATTTGAAGGAAATGAAATTTCCCCTGTCACGAGTTTTTCTAGATAAGGACCTTAATATTATTATATGTAACATTTATATCTGACTCAGAGTAGGTAAATAAATATTTGTTAAATTTAAAAAACAAGAAAAAAAAATATATTGTGTCCATCAGGAGGAGGAGGAGGAGGAGGAGGAGGAGGAGGAGGAGGGAGAGGAGAGAAATAAAGAGGGCCAATGGGGGAGGGAAGGTAAAAGCATAAGGGCCTCATGGGTCACTGTACAGACTTTGGCTTAGAAGAATAATATTATCTGAATTATATTTTTAAAGCATCATTCTAACTCCTATAATGTGAATAGACTGAAAGAAAGAAGAGCAGAATCATAAAGAGAGAAATACAATTTTTTCACAATCTAGCCTCTTTACCTGCTTATCAAGTTTCAGCTATTTCCAACAGCCATTTATATTCTAAGCCATTTCTGAATAAACTACAATACAGTTGTATGCTGCTTAATGATAGGGAAACTTTCTGAGAAATGCATTGTTGTATGAACCTCACAGCATGTGTCTGTACAAACCTAGATGGTGTAGTTCAATCACTGTACAGGGCATCTTGATGAATCAAGAGATGTATGAGGTTGCTACTGCATAACACAGCATATTGTTTTACAGTAAACTTGGTATATTTTTCATAAGTAAGAGTACAGTCTAAAGTAACCACAAAACACATACTACAGTAAATACATAAATCAATGAAATATGAAGACAAAGTTAGGAGGTTGTTGGGCACATATGTTATCATTATCAAGTATCAAGTATCATATACTGTAAATAACTGATGTTACACTTTTATATGACTAGCAGTACAGTAGGTTTGTTCACATCAGCATTACCACAGATGCATGAGTAATGTATTGCTATATGAAGTTACTATAGCTATGAATGACATCACTCAGCAACAAGAATTTTCCAGCTCCAGTATCATCTTTTGGGATCACTGTGATATATGCAGTCCATCACTGACCAAACACTATTATGCATTCTTATAACTCTGTGCATTTTTAATTGCTATTATCCCTATACCCTATTCTTTTCCTCCTTCACTTTCAATCCACACTAATTTAATAAATCTCATCTCAGATATCATCTCCACCAGAAAGTGTTTCCTAACCACCACAATCTAGACTATATAATCTTGATTAAGTTGTTACTACTGTGTATGAAAAGCTCTCTTATCTGACATAGTTGGGACAAAGGATAAATTACAAATTACTCAGCGAGGCCATTTAACCCAGAGAATCATTTTTTTTTAAAATAATGAATGTACAGCTTAAACATTGTTTTATGTAAAATATAAACATACATAAACAACCAAAATTTTGGTGTAGAGTCAAGGCCTTTGAGTATGGTTTGCCAATAGACCTTTCTTTTGTATAACATTATGACATCCCTGTAAGGCCCTGGCTACATTTTTCAATTCTTTAAATTGAAATAAAAACACAAAGATACCTACACAAAGCAATTGAGTGTTATTTTTAAAAAAAATCCCCTGAATTTATAGTTGTCTTCTCCATGTCCAATTTAAAAAATTATTTTTAGCAAAATAGCTTCCAAATCACTTGTTCTTTTAATAAAAACACATTTTTCACATTCACAATTCATCAATTTATAAAATATTTAACTAAATTACATTGTTATAATCACACTTATAAAAATGTAAACAACTTGGCAAATACAAGTTTGGAAATGAACAAAACTGGCTCTCAAGATGTGGTCAACAATCCAGATAACAGCTGAGGGAGGTGGCCTGGGCTCAAATCCTGGCTCTACCATTGCTACCTGACTAAATGGCACAAGTAGTTACGTTTCCCTATACTTCAGTGTCTTCGGCTCTAAAGTGTAATGATAATATTATATTCTTCATAAGGTTATTAGGAACATTAAATGAGTTAATATATGAAAAGCATTTAGAAATGTGATTGGCACAAAATAATAACTAGATAAAGCTTGTTATTGTTATTATTAAGACTACAACTCAACTTTTAGAATCCATAAGGCCTAGTATACCACTTTGGTGCATCAGTCTTATGTTCTGCAGAAGGAAGGACAGCATCCAGGGAGCTCGCTAAGCGGAGGTCATTTAATTGCATTTCAAATTCTATAGTGGCCTTTTTGTCCTCCTAACATAGCATTTATTACACACTGCATATATTTATATACCCAACAAATATATACCTTAAGGGTAAAAACTATGTCTACTCATTTTAACACTCTCAGCACTTGGTACAATATATACTTATTCTGAAATGTACCACAGCTTATGCAGCATGGTTCTCAATAAAAAATCAAAGATTAAACAAATAAATGAATGAAAACAAATAACATGTTATATGGTTGGTACTCCAAACACATTTTTAGTAGTAGCAGCACCTACAACACCATCCTTCTCTCCTCCTTTATTCAATTACAGACAACCTCATTAAGCATTTCCTAAAAAATTTTCAAATGAATGGATATTGCTGCCCTGGCATCACTGGGCAAAGATATGCAAACATTTGTGGGGTTTTTTTTTCTTTTATGTCTGGTCAAACATTTGTTTTAGGCAACAAAATCTTTGATATTTTAGAAGGAAATTTTTGAAATATCTGAATAACCCTGCTCTCATAAATAGTTTGTAAATATAAATTTTTGATGACTAAAGGTCACATTTATATACATTAATTATCATTAATGCCTGTACAGGTCTAATGACTTCTAGTACTGTCTTTGTAATAACAAATCCCAAATGTATACTAGTAGTTAATGTGGAACACTAGGAATTATTTCTAATTGCCTACAAAACAGTCATCTAAACCATACTTAGGAATCTAATATTATAGTCACCTCATATTCAGTGTATCCCAATTTTAAGTTTTCATAAATACCTCACCAACATTACCACACTTGTGGAGCCACTATTGCAAACTAGAAATCTCAGAATCATCTCTTTGTCTCCATATTCAAGCAACTAGTAAGTACTGCTCTTCTCCCCTTTCCACTATCTACCAAATTCCACTGTAGCTCAGTTTTTCCAACATCTAGTTGATCTCAAAACAATTCCTTGCTATCTCCATGCTTCTAGTACATACCAAGTTTACTCCATCCCACAAAGTAACCACTTTAATTCTCTGCCCAAACGCTTTCAGTATCCCCTTAATCCACCTCTCCCCTAAATCCACCTCTCTATCTACAGGACAAAATTCAAATATTTTCAATATCTATTATTGAAAAAAAAAAGCTGGCCTTTACTCAGTATCTACTAAAACTCTAAGTTGAGGAATAGAAAAGCATGTGACAACTTCTTGCTACACTGGCTCATAATTAGTAGAGGAAGTAACCAGAACAGCTGCTCTTACAAAAAAAAAAAAGAAAAAAAAAAAGTGAGCAGAAATAAGGAACTTGACAAAAGTAATCATATCATCTTAAGAGTTTAATATAAAAAAATAAGGGCAAAGCTCTGACTTTATTTTTAAAAGGCAATAACTCTAGAATTCCTTAGAGTACAGTGCTCTGAAAGTCAAAATGGCTCAAGAGCATCTGGAGGCTCAATAGACTTTAAAGTTTCCTAACTAAGCAACAACAAATATAACTGATAAGGAAAAAAAACAAGTCAGCTAATGTATTGAGCTCAATGGTGTTACCTAAAAGTCATGTCCATCCAGAATCTCAGAATGTAACCTTATTTGCAAATATGGTCTTTACGGATATAACTTAAGGTCATACTATATTATAGTTGTTGCTAAATATATTGACTGGTATCTTAAGAAGAAAAGACACACAGAGACACTCAGAAGGAAGAAGACACAGAGACACCCAGAAAAGCAGACTTAAGTGATAGAATGACAATCCAAGAAACCTCAAGGATTACGAGGAACACCCAGAAACTAGGAATAGCCAAGGAAGGATTTTCTCCTAGAGACTCAGAGAAAGCATGGCTTTGACAACACCTTGATTTCAAACTAGATCAATGTTTATAACAGCTGGATTCACAACAGCTAAACTATGGAACCAACCTAGGTGCCCTTCAACTGATGAATGGATAAAGAAAATGTGGTATATATATACAATGAGATATTACTCAGCTATAAAGAAGAATGACTTTATGATATTTGCAAATAAATGGATGGATCTGGAGACTATCATGTTAAGTAATATAAGCCAATCCCAAAACCAAAGGCCGGATGTTCTCTCTGATATGCAGATGCTAATACACAACAAGGGGTTGGGGTTAGAAGCTTGGTGGATTAGACAAAGAGGGATGAAGGGAAGGGAGGGGGAATGGGAATAGGAAAGATAGTAGAATGAATCTGACAACTTGCCTACAATGAATCTCAACATTATATATGACCACAAGACTTGAGAGCCTAATTAGAATAAGATAAAACCCCATGTTTGTATAAATATGTCAAAATATACTCTAGTGCCACATATATCTAAAAAGCACAAATAAAATTTTTAAAAAACTCGACATATATGCACCAAGAAACAGAGTTGCAAAATATGTTAGGCAAAAACTTTTAGAACTAGAAGGAAAAAACAGACAAATTCACAATTAAAGTTGGATAATTCAACATCCTTCTCCAATATTTGATAGAAAAATTAGATAGCAAAGATATATCAGAACTCAACAATAACATCAGTCAGAATAGAATCCGCAATTTACAGATCACTCTATCCAACAACAACAAAATATACTTTCTTTTCAAGTGCTGAAATACACAAAGACAATATCTGGATCATAAAACAAACCTGAACAAATTTAAAAGGACAAAATTATATAGTGTATTTTACTACCAGAATAGATTCAAACTAGAAATCAGGAAAATGGCCAACACTTGCAAACTAAATCACATACTCCTAAATATTCAAGGGGTCAAATAGGAATTATTAAGGAAAATTAAAATATATGTTGGGTTAAATGAAAATGAAAATTCTTCATATAAAAATGTTTAAAGAAATTTCAAGTAGGAAATTCATAGCACTAAATACATATATTAAAAAACAAGAAAGTTTCAAATTAACAATTTAAGCTTTTAAAACTAGAAAAAGTAGAACCAAAAAGAAAAGAAAAACTCAAAGTAAGCAGAAGGAAGGGAACAATAAAGGCAGACATCAATAAAAATAAAAACAAGGAAACAACACAAAAACAAAAAGCTCAGGAAACAAAAAGCAGGCTCTTTAAAAAGTATCAAGAAGTTAACAAACTTAGAAAACTTTCTCAACTTGGTAAACAGAAACTATAAAATACCTACAGCTAACAGACTTAATACTAAAACACTGCATGTTTTCCCTTTAAAAGTGGTAACAAGACAAGAACATCTAATTTCATCCCTTTTATTCAACATAGTGCCAAAAGTTCTAGCCAGTGCAACAAAATAAGGAAAATAGGACTGGAAGTATAGCTCAGTTGTACAGTGCTTGCCCAGCATGTGCAAGGTTTTGGGTTCAAGCTCCAGCAATTCAAATAAAGGCATATAGATTAAAAAGGGAAACACTTCCTATTTATAATGAGATTATATATGCAGAGAAAATGCAAGGGAATCTACACCTCCTCCCCAAAAAAAGTCTCCTACATTTAATATCTGAGTTAAGCAAGATTGCAATATATAAGACAAACATTTTAAAATATACCATGTTTGTGTATTCTGGTAATGAATACACAGACACCAAAATTTAAAATAAAAACCACTTACAATGATTAAAATTAAAGAAATATCTAGGTATAAACCTAACAAAACATGTAAAGGACTTTTATGCTGAAAACACCACAAAAGGAAGAGAGAGACTAATGAAAGGATAGTCATAAGTTGTTTAAATTACACTTTTATTACTTGAAAGTAGACTGTAAGAGGTTGTAAATGCATATTGTAAACCTCAGAGGAAACAAAAACAAAACAGGGTAGCTAATAAACCTTTAATGGACACCAAATAGGGCCATAAGAAGAGATCAAACCCTCCAAATCATGGAGAATGCCACAGGTAGCAAAGAACTCAAAACAGACAAATATTTCAATTTTCAAAAAGGAAAATAACATACCTCTATAAGTCAGACCAAAGAGCTTGATGTCAATCTAGCACAGTGTTTCAGCCATGAAGAGACATTATGGCCTATACATTAAGCCTATTTATACATTAAAATGAGTCATTCTTATGAATTTTACTTCCTTTTACTACAGAATATTTGGTATACAGGAAAAATTTTATTTCAGAAAAGTATATGATAATCTGCTTCATGGAAATTGTTGGGACAACTAGAAAATATTCCAGAAATTAAAACTGGATAAAGATTTCAAATGTATATTGCTAAGCTCTTTCTTCAGATCTGTCCTGTTGAGCATTTTTTAAAATGTGACTTAGAAGATACAGAAACAACATTCCTCAAATAGGCTGCTGACATAAGTAATAAAGCAGCAGTAAATATATTGAATAACAATCTGGACTCAAAAATATAAAGAAAGGTCAGTCTATTACACTGAACTAAGTAAGACAAAAATATAACAGGGAAAATTGGCCTATATTTTGACTTCAGATTCAAATGCACAAATACAGAATGGAGAACACAGGACTTAACTGCAAAAATAAAACTTCAGCTCAATATTAATCAATTACAAAAAATGTGTAATTACCACCAAATATAACAATATCTAACAAGAAAGATCATAATACTACTTATTCTATTCATCCTATAATGCTTTAGTATAGACAAACTGAAATCTGCTCACAAGAGTAGTCAAGTCTGAAACTAAAACAGTTAAAGAAATTGAGAGAAGAGCAGGTTTGGCATGAAGAAAAAAAGTTCAGGGGTTATAAGTTATATTCAATTATCCAAATTACTCTAGTATGCAAGGAATATTAGACTTATTCCAAGTGGGGCTAGGACTTACAATAGAAAATGAAATTCAATTAAATACTAAAAGTAATGCAAAGACAGAATGACCTGCATTTGGAGTTGAGTTTCCTTCAATGGTGGCCAGATGAGAAAATTGGCAACAATGTTGTAGAAGGGAATAAAACATCAGATGGCTTGTCAGACTAAATGACCTTTAAAATACTATCTTCCAACTCCAATTCTATAATGGTACTTTTCTAGGCTTTCTCTATGCAAAACCTTTAGCTCTAGCCCTTTTGGTTTTCTATCTCTGAACAAGCTTTCTACACATATTTTCCTCGACACTTAATTTCAGGTCATTCTTTCATCCAGGCAAAGACAAAATATCATCTTTCTAAATCTTAAACAAACCAAAAATACTGTGTTTGAAAAAGGCTTCCATATATACCTTAACCTGATCTCTCTTTCCTCTAAATTGTAAAACACTTCTAATAACATCCTTCTGGCAATGAATTACATATCACCCCTAGATATCTCTTCTTTCTGTCTTTAACTGTAATTTAATATTTCATTAATAATTTGTCTTCACATCCAAATTAAAAGCCCTCAAAAGTAGGCACTAAAATTTGTATTTTATATCCTTTATACAATTGTGGGTACACAGACACTCAAAAACAGTATTTAGTGTTTAATACTGGAAATATTTTTCAGAACAGTTGTTCTATAAAATGTTTTCATTTGGGAAGTTGAAAATTCACTATTCAAATCTCCATATTAACTAATATATATGACTTCCAGTTCATATACAGAACTACTAGAATGAGATACTATCACCCATTGATAATATAATCTAACTACAGAATTTTATTTATTTATTTATTTAGTTGTAGATGGACACGATACCTTTATTTGTTTATTTTTATATGGTGCCGGGGATCGAACCCAGTGCCTCGCTCATGCTAGGCAAGTGCTCTACCACTGAACCACAATGCTGGCCCACTACAGGACCTCTTAAAGGTGAGTCAACCTTGGAAAAAAGTTCAAATTTTTCAACCTAAACATACAGTTTGGTAAAGATTCCTTAAAATATTTTTCGAGAAAAGCAAAATTAAAAGAATCAAACTAGAGAGTGAAAAATGTCAGGAACACATATTTTTCAAAACACATTATTTCTTTTTTCTTTTATTAGTGCATTATAGTTATACATAGTAAATGGGTTCACTGTGACAAAATAATGCATTGAATTTCATTAACTCCATTTCAGTCCCTGGTGCCCCCTTTCTTGCCTGTCCTTTCCTCCCTTATTTTCCCCCCACTACTTTGCTGGTCTTCCTTTCATTCGTTTGTTTGTTTATTGGCCCTAGGCATTGAACCCAGAAACACGTAACCAGTGAGCCACATCCCTAGCCCATTTTATTTTGAGACAGGGTCTTACTAAATTGCTTACAACCTTGCTAAATTATTGAGGCTGGCTTTAAACTTAAGTTTCTCCCATGTCAGCCTCCCCAGTCGCAGGAATTATAGGCATGCACCACCATGCTGAGCTTATTTATTTATTCTTGATTGATGCTTTACAGATACACATAAAGGTGGAACTTCCTGTGGTATATTTATATATGCATATAGTGTGACTTTATTAAATTCTTTATATATGGTAAATGTATTGATGTGTGATATATAGACTGGAATTTTAATTCATGTACCTTGAAGCACACATTAAGACAAAAAACTTTGTCATATGTATGTCATATAGAGTCAGGACATAATGTTTATTCATAAACACCAACTAACAAATAAAGGTCCTAGACAAAATAAAAAGAAAGTTCCTTATCAGTTTAGCTGTATTAATAATGATTAGCAAATACTTACTGAAGACTCTGGGTCTGATAGTTCATCCAATAATTTTCTTGCATCTACCACAGCTTGATATAATCTCAGATTTTTGCCATCAGAAGCAACAAAGCAAGCACTTGCAGAATTGCAGTATGTGCCTGAGAAAGAAAAAATATGAATTAAAATGTTTATTGGCTGAAATTTTAGTCTTTATTATTGACTAAAAATTAGTCAATAAAAAAGTATGAGAAACAAATATTCACACTTTTCTCTTTAGGCATAACTATGGTCCAGAATCATAATTAAACAGATACAACTAATGAATATAAAATTATTAACCAAAAATTCACAAGAAAATTATGAGAAGGAAAATATCACAAAGAAGCTTAAAGGTTCTAAAAATAAGTCTGGTGCCTACATCCCAATACTTATTAAAAATGTCTTAGTAATGACAAAATGTAAATCATTTTGAGTATAACAAATAACAGTTTTAAAGCTTCTATTAATTTCACAATTAAAATGAACACTTACCAAGGCAATAACTGGGAATAAGAGTTGGAAGCCAAGCCACATTAGAGAAGGCTGAGGTATGTAAAGAGTTAATTCGAGCCAATTCTGACACTCCTCCAGTGTATGACAAAGGCCCTATTGGGTCAACACGCCAAAGAATAAGTTCACTGTAGATCGCATTTGGGTCATGAAATGTACGGGTTGCTGCATTTCTGAGAGGTTGTTTTGACAAAGCTTTTATATTTTTTATAGGATCCATTATTCTGTTTAATTTACTGTCTGAATCCCACTGACAATCTGATTCAGGAGTCAACAAAGCATTATGATGAGAGGATGTCAGTAACAGTGGTAAAACTGAATGACATGCCAAGTCATTGAGGTGAAATCGATGACCACAATACCTAAATTTGTGGGATACAGTTAGAACAGTGGTAAAAGCAGACTTATCAGCAAATGTGACTGCCCACTGATTTAAAGATCCATCTATGTGTTTAGAGACCATCATTACTGTGGGAGCTAAAATGTTCACATTTGTAGTGTGTGATTTGTGTGGCTGTGATCCATGAGGACTGTCTACAGACATCAGCTCCTGGTGTAATGGAGTATGATGAGACTCTTTCATAGCATTTATACAGGCATACATCATGATATTTTTACTAAGAGAGCTTGCATCACCAGAGGGAAATGCAACAGGAATCCGAGAAGAAAAAGAAACCTGAAAAACATAATTATACAATTCAGTGTAACGAATCTGCCTTTTCTCAAAAAAGTCCTCCAAAAATAGTTCTATTTTCAAAATACCAAATCCCAGCTTCCTAGCAAAAACATATCATTTTCAACCTCATTACAGTCTAATCCCCCTCTTTGATTTATGCATGATCATATCAGTATTCATGTCCTAAGGAAAGAGAGAAGAAAAAAGTTTCTAATGCCTTGCTTTTATATCAAAATGACCAATGATCATGATCTACATGGCACTAAAGTTGAGAAACATAATACATTAAAGCTTTTAATTTAGCTAATGAATCTTAGAATACAGGGGGGAGGGGAGTCATCCTGAGTCTTATTTTCAAAATATTTTCTTAATTTTACTCAAAATACCACAAATACTGAAAAAAGTCAAAATATATATATTCAAATGTTTAGTACTGGGGGAAAAAATCCAAAATTCATTTTCTTTAACTAACTAGGTTTGCAAAATGCATGGCCATTGGTCCTCTTCAAAAGCAAAAATACTCTTTTTTAAATTGTTTATCAAAAACAAAATCTGCTAGGTCTATATGGCATCTATTTCTTCTTTTAAGAAATATAACAACTGCTTCATCAGAAAAATATACCTGGACTTGTCTAAATATTCCAGGATTATATTCATCCAAATACTTTACATGCCACACTAGAAAGGTACCATCTACAGGATGTATTGTAAAAAGCATGTCAGGATTCTTATTCCATTCTGTTAGTAGCATTTCAATCTTCCGATCAAGCAGGATTGTAGGCAGTGGCATTGAGATGCTAGGTTGTGAATAGATTCTAGGACTTCCCTCTCTTTCTCCATCTTCATGTTCTGATGATCCTGTACCAGTCTCAGATTCTCTATCCAGGGATAATTCTGAATCAGAAAATACATTTATTGGAATACATATTAAATAATGCTATTAAAATTCACTTATTCATTATGACTATAAACAAATAGCACCCTACCTTTGGAAACCACAAATCCCCTTTTTGACTTATGGTCAGGAAAACTATTCTCTGGTCTGAATTGAAAATTACTATATTTACTACTTCACTCATATTACCATTATTATTAAGATTAGCAAAACCTATCCCCCCCAAAAGGATATAGTTTCTGAAGTAATATATTACTCAAAGCAATTTGTTACAACAAAACATATACTTTCAGCTGGGGGTGTAGGAGCACTTGCCTAGCATGAACCATTCCCTGGATTTGATCCCCAGAACCACACATACATACCAAAAAGAGAGAGAAAGAGAGCGAGAGAGTTAGATAATATTAACACAGTGTACCTGATCCATGGCAGATGATCAATACTTATGGAATAAATGGGAAAGTAAAAAGAAGAAAATATTTCAAACTAAAAGCTGTACAAAAGAAAGTTGTTAACTTCAGAGAGAGAAAAATCTGAACACAGGATACTAACCATGGTCTAGTTTCATATGTAAACCTCTTTCTCTTTCCTCCTGTGAACGTTCTTCATCTTCTCTATCTGTTTCATCACCTTCATGATCTAATTGTTTTTCTGAAAGTTTTCGTAATTGATGCATAAATATTTCAGTTGATGATGTAAAATTAAATTCCTTGTTGTTTAACCAGTGAACTACAAATCCCCCATTTCCATCATCAATGTTAAATGCAGTGCCAATCAGGACATTTGGAATATCTACGAACAAAAAAGATAAGATTTTAATATGACTTTTTAATTTCTTTAAAAATATGATTAGTACTTATAATAACTAATTAAAAACTTACACAGAAAAGATGCTAAACAATAAATCAACATGATTCTAGCAATATTTGAAAAAACCTTAATTGAATTTAAAGATAAATGTAAATATTAAGAACTAATGATATAGACTCAAATGAAATTAAAGTACTAATTTAAAACCCAAATACACCAATGCATATATTGAGTCCTGGTTTGGAGATAGGGAGATGGAAAGATAAAGCAAAAAAACAGCTATAAATGAGATAACTGGAGAAGTTTAAATATGAATTGAATATTAAATATTACAGAAATATTTGTAATTTTCTTGGGTATAATAATGATATTATGATCATGTAAGAGATGTTCCTCAGTCTTATGAGATACCTGCTAAAAGTTATGTAGTAAGGGTGATGTGCCATGGCAAGGGCAGATTGAGAAAAAATTCACTCACACATATGCACACATAAACACACATGCACACACGTATATGGAGAGAATAAAGCAACTGTGTGAAATGTTAACAACTGTTGAATCTAAGTGGAACATGTAAAAGTATTCACTGTACTATTCATTCAACTTTTCTGAATGTTTAAAACTTTCCTGAAAAGTTGGGAGGAAATAATGCCACAAAAGAACACAAAAAGCAGATACATTTCTAAGTATAGCAGAATTTCTCCATTTGGGTAACTGAAATCCACGATACAGATAAGTTCATGAGAAACAAACTAAATCAAAAAATTAATCTCTTTAATTTGAATCCATATTATGAATTATTCATTCAACAGAAATAAAAAATTATCCTTTGCAAAAGGGAGTGAAAGTCTATTAAGATAGAAGACTCTGGCTGAATTTGGTAACAAATATCAATCTTAATGCTCTAAGTTATTCTTTCTTTTTATTTTAATTTTAATGTTTATTTTTTTACTTTTCAGCGGACACAACATCTTTATTTGTATGTGGTGCTGAGGATCGAACCCTGGCCGCATGCATGCCAGGCCAGCACGCTACCACTTGAGCCACATCCCCCCCCCTTTCTTTCTTAATCAGGAGGAAAATCCTGATTTTATGATAAAAATGAAGTAATTCATATAAAATAAGATTTATAAGTTAATAATCCTATTAAACACTACATTACCTATGTACATACTATTGCTAAAAATGTTGAGTCTAAATTTTATAACGGACAAGTATTCAAACTGCAAAACATTCTCAGACTGCAACACATTCTAAAAGACAACTGAGAGACAATTTTTTGAGACCAGAGACTTTTTTTTTTTGACAACTGAGAGAAGGACTATTCTAGATTAGAGGAATTTAAAGAGAAATAACAATCAAATGTATTTTTTTTAATCTAGGTTTAAATATAAACTATATATTTTATAATATTATTTTATCCATATTCCATGAATACAGTAATAGTATTGTGATTATGAAGACAAATCCCCTTCTTATTTGACAATTATGAGCCAGGCATGGTGATGCATGCCAATAATCCCAGAGATTTCAAAATTAGTATTTGCTAGAAATGTGGTGCACTTATATGTGATATTATACTATAACTTTAAAAACATATATATTAAATACAAATTTTACTAATTAACTAGGCTACCACCATTTGTGTTTCCAGATTCAATCAAGCTCTAATTTACTTGGAACCCTTGTTAGATTCTAGACAAAGGTGCTCAAAAACACTTACGGAAGTCACACCCTGAGATGTACATAAATCCCAGTGTTATGGTTTGGATTTTGAATGTCCACCAAAGTCTCATGTTTAACACAAGGTTCCCAATGCAGCAGGTTGAAGGCAGTAGGTCACTGGGGTCCTGCCTGAAAGGGTTTACCTTCTCTAGGGGACCTTCCCCCACAACCCTCCTTTTCTACCCACTCTCTCTCATTGATGGCTGCCATGAGCTGAGCAGCTTTGCTCTACCCCACCCCTTCCACTATGATGTTTCTGATTTGAAACCAACCGACCATGGACTGAAAACTGTGAAACCATGGGCAAAAATAACTCTTCCTTATCTAAGATGCTCTTGTCAGATACATATTTTGGTCATGGCAATGCAAAGTTGACTAATGCACCCAATTTAAGAAATGGTTACCATTCTTAAAACACACACACACACACACACACACACACACACACACACACACATATTCTTATTCCAATTAATAAGTATTTTTAAAGGGAACATGGTATAATAACATAAAATTAAGAACAGGTTATAAAAATTAGTCACACTTTTCAATTTTTTACCTTACCTCAACACATTTAGAAGCAATAAAACCATACTACCCTTTACCTGTCGCAGGGTTGATGCTTGCTGCGATATGAAAATGACACAGTGCATTGGCATGGTGGGAAATGTGTCTCTGAACTTCATGTGTTGCCATCTGGTCAGGTGTTAAATCAGTATGAGTTACAAGAACAGAAGATCTCCTTTGTCCTTTTCTTAAATTTTTCAAATGGTGAATGGTCTAAAATAAAAAGATAGTTGCTGAACCCAACTCTGGAAGGTCTAATAAATGCTAACCAAAGAAGTTTTTTTTTTCCTTCTTCTTTTTTTCTCTTCTTTTTTGTGGTGCTGGGGATCAAAATGTGTCTCTCACCATGCCAGCTAGCACTCTACCACTAGGTTATACTCCTACACCCCCAAATAACTGTTGGTTATTAAAAATTTTAAGACTTTCCTCCCTGTAGAACCTGACAATTTTAAGAAAAACTTTTTCATTTATTTTTTCTTGTTTTGTTTTGTGGTGGTGGTGGTAGTGGTACCAAAGACTGAACCATGGCCTTGTGCCTACTAGGCAAGCTCTCTACCACTAAGCCAAAACCCAGCCCCATCTTTCATAATTATGGTAGAACAATTTTGAATATATTCTTTATGGTTTTTATAAATTTATAAATTTCTCAGAAATACTTATTCAAAGTACAAATACTTCTGGTTAAGATTAGGAGGTTCAAAGACTGCTTTCAGTAGGTCTCTACCTACTGAAATGGTATTTCCTAATCAGAACAGTAAAAATAAAACTACTGAATCTTCCTACCAGGAAGAATATTGCCTACCAAAATTCTTCCTTAGAACTAAACAGTGAGCTAAACAACCAAATTAAATTCTCTCTAATATAAAGAAGAAAACTAGGTATTAAAATAACAAGAGAAACCTACTTAGATAAGAATAGACAGGAAAGTCCTCATTATTCAAGTGTTGACCTATGTGATTTAAATTGAAATAGATCTGTATGACTAGAATTCTTCACTAGCTTACCTCCTCATGTGGACTATTTTGGACATGATCTTTTCTTCACATCATAACCCCATTTCACAGTACTTCTTTAATCTGTTAACCTAACCCAGTCCCTAATATCATGCTTTCTAATTATTTTCCTTTGTTTCACACATTCAATTAAATAAACTAACATGCTATCAATTATTTCTCTATTAAAGTAATATATCTGATCTTCCTTTTCAATTTCTCTAACCCTTATCCCTTTTCATATAGAAAACACTATCAGTTCTATGGTATGTTCTCTGCCTCTAGTCTACTATGGATTTCTTATTTCCATTGGTCCAAACTGCTTATCAAATTATTCTCAGTAGATCACTGACATTTATCATAATTTTAAATTATATTGGCAAAAGTGACCAAATACCAATGGTACTTTCTCCTAGTAACAAAAAGTATAATTTAAGAATATATATACATGGGGTTGGGGTTGTGGCTTAGTGGCAAGGCACTTGCCTAGCATGTGTGAGGCCCTGGGTTCGATTCTCAGCACCGCATATAAATAAATCAAATAAAGGACCATCGACAACTAAAAGTATTTTAAAAAGAAATTAAAAAAGAATATATATACAGTTATATAGACCTAACAGGAATTTTATAAGAAAGGCTATCAGAAAGCAAAATAGCTTAGAGTCAATCAAGCTTTTTAAAAATATATATTTTTAATTATTAATAACATCATTAAGTAACATTATTAATATAATTATTAATGACATTATTAAAACATAGAAATGTTTGTCAAATCTGTAGTTACATGTTTACCAATCTTTTTTGTTTTATTTTATGTCACAGTTAGTAATTCATTTTAACACTTGAAGAGCAACATATTAGGGAGCATGGATGATACAAAGATGTCTAAAAACCTTTAGTCTCCAAAGGGTTTATGTAATTTGAAGATAAAATGTTACATGAGTAGCTGGGCATGATGGCACATGACTGTAATCCCAGCAACTAGGGAGACTGAGACAAGAGGATTTCAAGTTCGAGGTCAGTCTCAGCAACTTAGCCAGGACCTAAGAAACTCAATAAGACCCTGTTTCAAAATAAAAATTTTTTTTTTTAATTTTAAAAGTGCTGGAGATGTGGCTCAGTAGTAAAGTACCTCTGGGTTCAATCCCCAGTACCAAAAAAAAAAATTTACATGAGTTTATGTATGTAAATGATTATAAATAAATATAAAGATTAAGTTAATATTTTAGGACTCTATCTTATACTAAATTTTAATATCAAAACAAAAGATAACTGGAACTGTTCTGACTTCCACTTTTAATTTCATTTATGCTTTGAATATTGTAAAAAGCATATAAATAATGGCCAATAACAAATAGTATCATAGCTTCCCTACTTTATATAAAATTTTAAAGGACCATATCCTTAAACTATTCAATTCATAAAATATTTCTGCTTAGCAAAACCACTTTGATTATGCAACTATTAAACAATTACTGTAAATATATAATGTACAAGTATAATTAGTAATGTAGAGAGATGCTGATAATATATTAAGTATAAAAATAAGCTATAAAACATTTCTATATTATATGATCTCAATCTTTTGAAGAAAAATATATTTAACATGCATGACTGAATTGGCTTGATTATATATTCCTATTCTTAGTCTAATTTGTGAATAAGAATTCCTATGTAATAAAAATAGTCACAAGAAAAAGAGGAACTTATGTTTAAGAAATTTTTGATAATTTTCAATAAGATATATGTATATCTCATTTTATTCATTAATCCCTACTAAACACAACAGTTGATGGTATATATCATAAATAATCTAATCTTTTATAAAGAACCTTTTTTCATACTGTATTTACAAAATGAAAACAATGATTTCATTTTCAAAATATTCAATCTTAGTATAAAGCAATGATATTATTTACTTGTTTTGTTAAAAAAACAAAATTTTTATTCTTAAGGAACAAATGGTCATTTTTAATGAGACAAATAAAAATAAAGTTTAAACCTCATGAAACAAAAACCAGACACTTTTAATTACAACTAATTTCAAGAACCTTTACATGTTTAGCTACTTTCATAGACTTTGATATTTGATATGCAAAATAAAAAATTAAAATTACATGACTTACCTAGACTACATGTCTGAGATCATTACTATTTCTGTCTGGCTTTACAGTGGCATAAAATATATATACTCACAAGCATAAAATAAATGAAAATTTATTGCTATAAATTTCATCATTACAAGTACCATCTGCATCTTAGCTTATGAATTTGGGACAGAAAAATATCTTTGAAATTCATTTACCACTTTAAATAATACAATACCTCAAGAGCATGTTGTATTCTGTCTTTTTGTCTTCCAGAACGAGAAAGGGTGCTGGCAATGCTGGAAGTAGTAGTCTCACAAATCTGCTCACCCAAAAGACAGTCTTCTGGTAATAAAGTTTCTGCCCAGAGCCGGCACACGCCATCATGGCATGAAGTTAACAGCACATTACAGACAGAACCCCTAACATCAAAGAGAAGTAAACAAAGGTTTCCATGAATAACAATTCCACTAATCAATTAAAAGCTATTAATATTTGGTTCTTCATGTATGAAGATGACATTAATATAAAACACTGTATGGGAAGAAGCAATCAAAAAGCTTAAAATCCTATATCACTGTACAATCATAAAAACTGGGAAGTGCTCTTGATAAAAGCAATAGAAATTAAGGTCTGATTGCATATGTGCAGCTTGAAAACCAGACTCTGAAGCCCCAGTAAACACACACACACACACACACACACACACTCTCTCTCTCTCTCTCTCTCTCTCTTTCTCTCTCTCTCAAGGAATATTATTTTTGAAACAGAACATCAAAAGAAACCCTTGTAAGTTACAGAATGATTATAATAAAAGACCATTAAATGTAATTAAATAATCTGCCTTATGGCAGAAGTTTTATTTTGCATCATACTTCTTATAATTCAAGCAACTATAAATAGGCAAACAAATAAGCATCTTCATAATAAAACTGTAAATTATTATTACAAACTATAAACCAATGTCTATTAAATTCAGTAAAAACATCATAGCACCAAGCAGTTGAAGTAACTGCTTACTGTGAGAGAAAAAATTATTTTCCTTTCAAAAAATGTTTATACAGAATCTAGTTCAGTCAAAAAAGTATATTACAAGTGTCTTCAAGATATGTGAATAATTTAAATAGAAAAATATTTAAATTTGAAGTCCAAAGATGTATACATTTCCCTTGTTTTCTTTTCCTAAGCATCTCTATAATGTATGCTATTCTCATTCAGCAAGTGAAATAACCCTACTTCATGGAGGAAACAAATGTCTACGTAAGATTCTGAATGTCAAACAGCATTCTTAGATCTGTATATACAATACAAGAATCATCTGTATAACTTGTTTTGTAACTAACTTTATAAGTACCCTTAAGAGATGTCAAAACAATAAGAGAAAATTTACACAGTTGGCCCTTCATGTCCATGAATCTGTATCTATGGATTTTCAACAGCAGATTGGAAATATTTGTGGAGGAAAAAACTGCATCTGTACTGAGTATGTACAGACATTTTTCCTGTCCTTAGTCCTTAAATTATAGAGTATAACAAACTATTTACATAGCATTTGCATTGTACTAGGTATTATAAGTAATCTAGAGATGGTTTAAAGTATATAGGAAGATTATGTGGGTTAGATGAAAAATTTATACCATTTTATATAAAGTACTTGAGCATCTACAGATTTTAGTATCTGTGAGAGGTCCCAGAAACAATGTCCCATGGATATTGAGCATTGATGTAATAGAAAATACTTTGAATCCTGGCATGGTGTTATAAACCTATAATCCCAGCACTTGGGAGTCTGAGTCAGGAGAATCACTGGAGCCCAGAAGTTCAAGACCAGCTTGGGTAGCACAGCAAGACATCATCTCAAAAAAAAGGCAGCATCTTCTGATTGACATTAGGGGAAAAAAACAGGTATTTACAGTGGAATATCAACAACAATAAAAAAATTCTTTGAAAAGGCTGAGCATGGTGGCACATGCCTGTAATTCCAACAACTCAGGAGGCTGAGGCAGTAGGATTGCAAGTTTAAGGCCAGCCTCAGCAACTCATACAGGCCTTAAGTAACTTAGTGAGACTATGTCTCAAAAATAAAAATAAAAAGTGCTGAGGATGTGGTTCAGTGGTAAAGTACTCCTGGGTTCAATTCCTAGTAAAGCCCCCTATAAGAAAAATTCTCTGAGAAAGTTCTGTTGATAGCCTAAGATAAAATAAAAATTAAAATTAAAAAAATACATTTTATTCACTGTATACATTATCACCACATGTATTATTGACAACTTATTACTATGCTTTATTTGCCCTCATTGTGTGTTTTCCTACTACTTTCATATAAATCTTAGAATCTTCTAGTATGACAGTTACTACTCACAATACCAGCTAACATTTCCCAGGCACATACTAGGTACTTCACACACACAAACACATTTCGTCTCACAATAACTCTCTGAGGTGGTATCTCAGAGATAAATTTAGTTTTTAGATAAACTAAATTTATCCTACAGAAAGAAAAACTGAAGCATAAAGAGCTCAAAAGCATAAAGTCACAAGCTCATAAAGCTAGTGATAATAGCAGGCCCTGAACTGAGACAGCTTGACTCCAGTGTCTGTTCTGTTGAGCAACCATGTCAGCACAGTAAAAGGATTTTATTTTCATTATGTTTATAAAGATATAAAAATATGTTAAATTTATCTAACCTGGGCATATACTTGCTAGTTTTACGCCATGAAAAACCTGTCACTGCCCGGGGATGTGCCAAATAAACAAAGGAAAATTGAGTAGAAGTCTGTCTCCTTTTCACTTCATGGTGATCCTGAGGAATAATTGAAGACTTCCAACCAGTCATAGGATACCATACTTTCAAAAGACAGTCATCCTGCAAAATATCAGACATCAATATAAAATTAATTTGCACATACACAAATCAAAATTTAAGAAGTATAAACTTTAAAAACTTAAGACATCTCTAAAAACTTAAGATAGATCTAAAAACTAATGTGTAAACCTATGTATTATATATATAAACAAACCTAAAATGATCTAAAGAACACAATTCTTAAAAAACAAAGGAACAATTTTTTCATTAGCAATCTTCTCTGAATAATGGAGTTTTTAAAAAATATTTATTCTCAAGCTTTAGGTGGATACAATATCTTTATTTTACATTTATGTGGTGCTGAGGATTGAACCCGGTGCCTTGTGCATGCTAGGCGAGCATTCTACCACTGAGCCACAACCCCAACCCTTAATGGAGTTTTTGAAATACAGACTGATACCAATTTTTCCTATTTCAAGATCCATGGGTCACTGAAAAGATTTTGATGGTGTCTTCTTAGATAAGTTCAAAATGGCTAAGAAATATGCCATGTTATCTTATCAGTCACTATTATCATCCTTTCCTTTTTGAATTCTCAAAAGGTGAAACTGTTTTGTTGGTTTTTCTTTCTATGTGGGATAATTGATTCTGAGCATAAGAGAGCAAGTTGGCTCCAGACTTCTCAAAATCCAAATCTTTCATGTTCAAAGACAGGAAACCAAAGACACCTTAGAGGCAGGTGAAGGGTGAAATTCTTAAATACGAATTACTTTCTGCTCTAAATTAGGAATCAGAAAACTTTTTCTCTAAAGGGCCAGACAGACAATAAATAAGTTAGGTTTTGTGGGTCACTACATCTGCAAAACAGATTATTCTTTGTTTTATTCTTACAACTCTTTAAAATGTAAAAAACATTCTTATTGCATAGGCCAATAGTTTTCTGCTCTCTACTCTAAATGATGAGAAAGCATTCAGAAAGCTGTCAAGAATCATTTCTATACCTATTTAAAATATTTAAAGGTATAGGTATTAATTTTATCATTTTACTTAGTTCTGACTATTTTGTTATAGACCTAAGTAATTGTATCTTCTTTAATAGAAACTACCTGCTTTACAATACTTTATCCTGGACAGTGAAAAGTACATTAAAGAAAATAATAAATATCATCATTTATACAAAAATATCAACCTCTTAAGAAACACTGGAATTAAATATTTCTGAAAAGCATATATAGATTCAAATATTTTCATCTGGGTTAGGCAAATCTATGTTTTCTCCTCCCCTGGTAGTCTCAATTTATACTGCATTAAAGAAATGTTATGTTTCTATTAATGTCTCACTTGTTTGGATATTTTAATCATACAATAAAGCTTTTTCAGTACCTACTTTGAAACAATCACCTAACATTGTACCAGGTGTTTTCCTCTGTTATCTTCCTCATCTTAGCATCATTTTCTAGTAACCAATTTACAGACTATGTACCTCAAAAACCCTAGTTGTACCTGAGACCGCCCCAGAAGTGACAAAGGAAAAGAACTCCACAAGCAGGTGGTACTCTAGTACCTTCTCCCATTTCCACGGACTCTCCCTCAAATGAAGCAGCCCCACTTTCATGTTACTGCCTGAAACTCTAAAACCACAACAGGATTAAATGAGTATTCAATAACAGAAAGAGATCTTTAAAAATTCCCAGATATTTAAAAACTAAACACTTCTTCTAATTCATAAGGAATATTTTTAATATGTTGAAATATTAGAACTGAATGAAATAAGTTCAACTAAATGAAAATGAAGCACAACATAACAATACATGGGAGTTGCAGTTACGTAACAGTGGTTAAAGGAAATACACAGCTTTTAATGATTATATGAATAAAGAAATGTCTCTAATGGTTGAAGCATCCAGTGAAAGAAATTAAGTTTTAAGAACATGACCTAATTTGAGGCTGTATTACTTGCAAAGGCATTAAAAAGTTTGTAAAGATATATATTAAATAGAAAATAATAATCTTTTTTTTAATTGGGGGTTACATACTTTGGCAGGAAAACTTCATTTTCCACATTTTTATATTAAATCCATCCTATGCCAAAAATATGAAAGATTTCCATTTTGAAATGGGAAAAGAGGTTGCTATGTCAATTCTTAAATAAATGAAACACTGAATCTGGGAACAGCATTCTCATAAAAAAAGCTTCTGGAAAACCTGTGGCCCTATCCTCTTTCCTGCTAAATCACCCCCCTCAAATCTCACTCTAGGTCTTGGAAAGCCCAGGTTTTCACTCAAAGACGCAATCTTCTAATAAAGAAATCAGAATATTTTAAATTACCTGAAAATTTTTACAAATTAACCAAATTGTTACATATAAAATGTTCAGAGATATAAACTTTATGAACATAAACAAACAGAATTTCAAGAACACTTCCTAGCAAATAAACTAAAGAAACCAATTCTTGAACTAAAGATTTAGTCAATCTGTATACTGGGTAAAAATGGGACTTCATAACCCATTTGAATCAAATGTATGAAATATGATATGTCAAGAGCTTTGTAATGTTTTGAACAACCAATAAAAAAATAATAAATAAATAAATAAATAAATGATTTTTAAAAATAAATGACAAAAAAAAATTTAGTCAGATACGAGTTGTGGGGAGAAACAGTTCTTTAATAAGTAAGATTTTATTTTAAGCTCAGAAAAAAAATTCCAAATACTCTTAACCCCAAGAAAAATATAACTCCCCACATTTATTTTTTTTTAATTGGACCATATCAACAAAAGTATTCAATGAACTATAGTACCAAAAATTCTGAAAGTAATTGGATTTGGGTCCCATAACTCCTAAATTGAAATCCTGTCATGTCTAGCAGAGGTGGTAGAATATGCCTTCTAATGAGAGATCCACATGGTTACCATCTGTTTTATGAAGTTAGACAAACTTAGCTTTATTAACAGAAGCAAAACAGATGGGGGGTAGCAAAAACTGCCCAACATTCTGAAGTTAATTTCTGTTCTTTTTATCAAGAGAAGCTTAATTAGATGTGGTATCTTTACAAAATCATGAGGAAATAAACTTTTTAAACCCAAGACACATCTGTTTAACCCTCAGAGGATTCTTACCAATGAAGGATTCTTATCTTTCCATAAGAATTATGAAATACTTAGCTCTTAAGAGAACTGAACATAAGATGCCTAGAGCAAGATGACTTAAACAATGAAAAAAAAATCCTCCATGATCTACTTCTAAGTCTGTGTGCAATAAAAATTCAAAGAAGATACTGGAGTACACAAACTGGAGGGGAACCACATTAAGAAGCTTAAAGCCTAATTGCTTCATTTAAGAGGAATGTGCTTTCAGTATTATTATTTATCTCTGTTGGAAGTACAAAGGCATCCTTTAGATTCATTAGGGATGAGAGTTCAAACAGATGTTCAGACAATGAATAATGGTTATCTTACATATGTCTTGAGTAGTTTTTGAAGTATTAAGGGACTCTATCTAAAGACCATAGACCCTAAAATAATCCCAGTGTTTACTCAGTTGTTACAGGTAAAGAAAACAATCACATATTAGGGTAAGCAAAGAGAGATAATTAGAAACATGAAAACAATGGGAAGGAAATCATTAACAGAAAAGGAAGAATCTTGAAAATAAACAATATTTTTTGTGGGTATTTAACAGTTCTTCTAGGGAGGGGTTAAAAATCACAAAATTTGTATCAGTATACTATTCTTTTTTTTTCTTTCTTTTCTTTTTTTTTTCTTTTGACAGTGCTAGAGATCAAACCAAGGGCCTTGCACATACTAGGCAAAGGCTCTACCACTGAAATAAACTCCCCATCCCAAACATACTTATAATTCAATCCAATTACATGCCTTTTAAAATTAAGGCCAGCCTCAGCAACTTAATAGGACTAGGGATATAGCTCAGTGATAAAACACCTCTGGGTTCAATCCCCAGTACTCCCTCTGCCCCCGAAAAAAAAATCCCTGCTAATTTCAACCTCAGATAATTCATACTTTTCATACTTGATGTTCCCTGAACAAAAAACCTTCCTATAAAGACTGTCTATTCTAACAGAAACCCAGTTGCACTACTACATCATCCTGTCTTAATTTCCTGGATACCACTCTTTAATACTTGATGTTTTTCCTGTCTTTCTTTCCTCATTAGAAGGTAATTTTTACAAGGACAGGAACCTTACCTGTCATATTCATCATGAACAGTTCAGGATATATGGCAAAATTCAAAAGAATATTTGTTATATGTGGGAATTAAGGATAATTTCAGGTACAATTCCAAATTAGTTTTTCCTCCGAAAATGTACTATCAATTCTCTTACACACAAACACACACACACACACACACACACACACATATCTATAGAGAAAGAGAAATGAGGGAGAGACTATCATGATATAGGAACAACTATCAAAGATTCTCATACATCTTACAAGTGTAGGTGACTAGTTTGGGGGATAGAGGGCAGAGGAGGAATGTGTACTAGGTATCAAAACCCAGGGATCTGCCACCAAGCCCCAATCCTAGAGAATCCTGAAATATCTTCTCTTTGGTCAGTTCCATGATAAAATACATTTAACAATATACATATTAAAATACATGTTTTAAAAAGTTAAAAGAATTCTAAACTAGAAAGCCTGCACTACAGAACAATCTCAACAAAATATTCCATGAAGATGAAATGGGGGAAAAAAGTGAAAACCAGCAAAGGAAGGAACTACACTAAAGAAATAGTCAATCAAAGGAAAAACTAAATTCAAATTAAAAACTAGAAATAAACACAAATAAATGGGAATACCAATCATATCTCAATAATAGCCTTGAACATTGATGGCCTAAATTCATTAATCAAAAGACACAGACTGGAAGATTGGATTAAAAAACAAGACCTGGGGCTGAAGGTGTAGCTCAGTGGTAGAGCGCTTGCCTGGCATGTGTAAGCACTGGGTTTGATCCTCAGCACCACATAAAAATAAATAAATAAATAAAAATAAAGACATTCAAAAAAGATACAATAAAGTTTGAAGGAAAAAAAAAAAAGACCCAACAATATGCTGTCTGAAAAAGACTTACCTAATAGTTTTCCTCCAAAAACGTACTATCAATTCTTTTACACACACACACAAAGAGAAACAGAAATGAGGAAGAGACTATCATGATAAGAACAACTATCAAAGACATCCACAGACTGAAGGTGAGAGGGTAGGAAAAAACATATCGCTCACATGAATCACGTAAATAAGCAGCAGTTTCTATCCTCATATCAGATAAAGTGGACTTTAAGCCAAAGTTAATCACAAGGGACAAAGAAAGCCATTTCATACTGCTTAAGGAAATTATACATCAAGACATAACAATCGTAAATTTATGCCCCAAACAATAGAGCATCTACATACATCAAACAAACCTCCTCATTTCTTGGTCTATATCCAAAGGACTTAAAATCAGTATACTATAATGACATAGCCATACCAATGTTTACAGCAGCTGAATTCACAAGAGCTAAACTGTGGGACTGACCTAGACATCCACCAATAGATGAATGGATAAAGAAACCATGGTATATATACACAATGAAATAGTACTCAGCATTAAAAGAGAATAAAATTATGGCATTCTGGTAAACGGATGGAGTTGGAGAATATCATGCTAAGCAAAGTAAGCCAATTCCAAAAAACCAAATGCCAAATGTTTTCTATGATGCGGGGGCAGGCATGGGAGGAATGGAGGAGCTTTGGATTGGGCAAAGGGAAGGGTGAGGAGGGGTTATGAGGATAGGAAAGATGGTAGAATGAGATCAACATCATTACCCTAGGTACATGTATGATTGCATGAATGGTACATCTCTACACCATGTACAACCGGAGAATAAAAATATTGCACTCCATTTATGTATGATGAATTAAAATGCATTCTGCTGTCATGTACAACTATTTGTTCTACAAATAAAAAATTTAAAAAGAGAAAAAAAGAATCAAATAGACCACAACACAATAATACTGGATAACTTTAACATGCCTCTGTCACCACTAGATAGATCCTCCAAACAAAAACTAAATAAAGAAGCTATAGAAGTAAGAAAATACAATTGATAATTTAGACTTAATAGACATACATAGCATATTTCATCCATCAATGACTGAATACACTTTCTTCTCAGCAGCACACAGATCCTTCTCTAATATGAATCATGTTATGTAAGCTGTCACATATGTCAGCATACAATTGGAATATTACCTTAATATATTTTTAGCACCTGTAGAATTATTCTGATAGCTCCCTTTCCATTGATATTAATTTTTGTGTTCTTGCTCTTTTCTTAATTAGATTTGTTTGATTTTTATCAAATTTTAGCTCTATTATTTCTTATCTGTTTCATATATTTCTGCTCCTAAATCTTAGTTTTTTCCTTCCTACTACTTTTTTTTTGGGGGGGAGGGGGTGGTGCTGGGGATTAAACCCAGGGCCTTGTGCATGGAAGGCAAGCACTCTACCAACTGAGCTATATCCCCAGGCCTCTACTACATAATATGAAAATAAAATTTCCTAGCTTCTTTCTGATACAAGTACTTTAAGTTATAAATGTTCGTTTGAGTAGTGTTTCATCCCAGAGATCCTGATATTTTAAGCTTTTATATTCACTTAGTTCAAAGCACTTTTTATTTACTTTCCTTATGCTTTCTTCCTTGACCTCTGAGATATTTATAAGTGTGGCATTTAATTTTGAAATAGCTGACATGTGGGGGTGGGGTTCTGTATATCTTAAGGTGATTGATTTCTAATGTAATAAATCATACAAGAAACACAGTCTGCATGATTTCAAATTTTAAAAAAGTAATGGAAATGCTTTTTATATTGATTGTATTAGTTACATACATGCCAAAACTGATCAAACTGCATACTTCAAATATGTGCATTTTATTATACTTCAATAAAGCTATGGGGGGGGAGCTAAAAAAAATAAAATACAGTACATGTCTCAAATAAAAGTATATATACTACCTGCCCATAATCATAATGCCATTAATGATATTTCAAAGGGGATAACAGGAAAATGTGTTCTAAATACATAGTATGCACAATATGCAAGCTGATATCAAAGCAATGACTAACTGGGAATATTATAAAGCTACATTCCAATAGGAATCTAGAGAAGCTCTCTGATCATACTGAATTGGTTCAATTAAATCATTCAAGACTTCACCAAAATGGTCTCATTAAGTCAAAGGAATGACTATCCTAAGTATTCACTTATGCTAATCTTAAGAAATATGAGTTTAAAAAAATCTGAATTATTTTTCATGGTTAAATTTTAAAAGTAATGGGGCACTAACTGTTAAAAATCCAAAGTTAAAGGTAATTTAACTTTGATAATTTAAGAGATCAAAAGCATGAATTACATGATTTTTCAAACTTTTTTTCTTTTTTATTTTTATTTGGTCTTTTTAGTTATACATGACAGTACAATCTATTTTTATTTTTCAAACTATTTTTCCTGTGATTCTGAAAAGTTTTCCTTTATTGGGCCATGCTTCTTGGACATCAAGAAAAATTCTTTGTGAATCTCTGCATATTAAGGATTTTTTTAAATTTGAAGATGATTGAACTGGCTTATCAAAATTCTCAGGGTTTTATTTTTTAAATCCAGTTTAAGTTTTTTCCCTTCCCACTTATTTTAGCTGTATTTATTTTCTCTTTTTCCCTTAGGCTCCTTGATTTCTGCTTAGCCAGGTTGTTTAGGTAGCTCTATTATTTAGGAGGGGAAGCAAAAAGCACACATGGCAAAGAACTACAGGCAACCTCTAGAGTCTGGGAGAGGCCTCTAGGGTCTGGGAGAAGTCTTCAGCAAACAGTAGTCAAAAAGCAAACCCCTTAGTCATGCAGCTGCACAGAAATAAATTCCAACAAAAACCTGAGTGAGCTTGAAAATTAATTATTTCCTAGTCAAGCCACCAGATGAAAACTCAGCCCTGACATTTTTATTTACCTTTCCGATCCTCCCTGATCAGAAGCTTCTAGACAAACCATCCAGGACTCCTAATCTACAGGAGCTAATAGACATTTGGGTGGGGTTTTTTTTGTTTTGTAGTTGTAGATGGACAGCATGCCTTTATTTTATTTGTTTATTTTTATGTGGTGCTGAAGATCGAACCCAGTGCCCCATGCATGCAAGGCAAGCACTCTGCCGCTGAGCTACAGCCCCAGCCTGACGTTTGATTTTAAATTGCTAAGTTTGTGGTCATTTGTTACACGATAAAAGAAAACTAATAAAGACTCCTACCTATAAATGTTATGAGTAAAATTAAGACAAGCAAAAAGAATAGAGCAGAGTAAGATACAGTAAAATTTTAAAAGAGGTGCTTAGAGAGAACCACACTCAGGTGATAATTAACGGGGGAAAGCCATGCTGATCTCTGGGGAAAGAGAGTTTTATAAGCCAAGAGAACAACAAGTTTAAAACTCTGAGATGGGAACATCCTTACCCTGTTTAGGGACAACAATGAGGTTTGAATGGAGTCCAGCATACAAGGGAGGAAAATAACCAGAGATATGGTCAAAGGTGTGATGGAGGACCTAGTACATATAAGGCCTGATAGGCCATCATGAAGACTCAGGATTTTCAGAAATAAAATGAGAAACCTTTTGACGGTTTTTAACAGAAGAGTGACATGATCTGACTTCCATTTTTAAAAGATTACTCCACCAGTCGGTTTGAAATTACAGGAAGAAAGCAAAAACTGGAAAAATACTGTAATGAAAATTTTAATATATAAGCCAAGCACAATGGTGAACACATATAATCCTAGTGACTCAGGAAGCTGAGGCAGAAGAATCATAAGATTGAGGCCACCCTGGACAACCTACTGAGACTCTGTCTCAAAATACAAAATAAAAAGGAATGGGGATATAGCTCAATGATAGAGCATTCCAGGTGTCAATCCCCTGTACCACCACCAAAAAAAAATTTTTTTTAAATAATGTAAAAATACAAGTGATAAGGGCTGGGGTTGTGGCTCAGTGGCAGAGCGCTTGCCTAGCATATGTGAGGCACTGAGTTCGATTCTCACCACCATGTATCAATAAATAAAATAAAGGTCCACTACAACTAAAATATATGAGTGATAAATGATGACTTCAACCAGATTATAATGTCAAAGTGAGTAGAATGTAGATATATTCTGAAGTTAGAGCCATCAGAGGAATAATTCAAGGTGAGGGGAATGAAAATTAGAGGAGAAATACAGCCAAAAGATATAAATTTGAATGTCATCAGCATATAAAAATGGCAATTAAGTGGCATCTGAAACCATAAGACAAGATCTCCAAGAATAAAGAGTATAGAGAGAGGAGAGGTCCAAGAAATGAGTCCTAGGTACCCCAAAATTTAAAAATAGAGACTGTGACACCACAATTAAAAAGAGGAACACAGGATTTCTCGGGCAGTGAAAATATTCAATATGACATTGTAATAGATATATGTCATTATAGTTTTCCAAACCCACAGAATGTACACACCAAGAGTGTAATATAAGTACTGACTTTAAGTGGTAATGATTCTTCAATGTAGGTGCATCATTAACAACAAATGTATCACTCTATTTGGAGATGCTGTTAGTGAGAAAAGCTATGCATGTTTGGGAGTGGATCGTATATAAGATTTCTCTATACCTTCCTCTCAATTTTGCTAGGAATCTAAAACTTCTCTAAACAAAAGTAAGGCTTTAAAAGAAGGTGGAAATAACCAACCAAGTTAAATTATGCTGATAGGTTTAGTAAGAATTAACCACAGGATTCAGTAATAGGAAGTCTCATGAGGACAGTTTCAGAGAAGTGATGATGGGAGGGCTCAACACAAGCAGACAGCAACACTTTCTAGATTTTACAAGGAAGACAGGGAACTGTGGCAGAAGCTGGGAGGGAAAGCCACGAGTTATTGTTATTTACTTATTCTACAATGAACACGATTATAGCACATTTGGTATACCACGCTGTATGAGTCAACTTGGGCTGCCATAACAAAAAACAAACAAACAGACAAAAAAAGAAACACTGGGGTGGCTTAAGCAACAAAAAGTTATTTCCTCATAGCTCTGGAAGCTAAGAGTCCAAGATCAGGGTGTCTGCCTGGTTGGGTTCTGGTGAGGGCTCTCTTCCTGTCTTGTAGGTGACCATCCTCTCACTGTACCCTCACATGGCAGAAAAAGCAAGCTTGCTTATCTCTTCTTGTAAGGGCACTAATCCTAACACATCCATTCTTGTGACCTTATCTAACCCAAAGTACCTCCCAAAGTCTCCATTTCCTAACACCATCAAACTGGGGGTTAGCACTTCAGTGTATGAATTTGGGGAGTTACAAACATTCAGTTTACAACACAGGCTAATTAAATGACCTAGGAGAGAAGGGAAAACAGATCTGAAAATAGAAGAGTTAACTAATAATGATGCCCCTAAGTAAACAAGCAAATAAGATCTAGTATATATATTTGCGAAAGAATTGGCCCTATGTAAAAGCACAGAGTCCATCTATGGTAAAATAAGGCAAGGCAGAATATACAGATACATAGTAGAGAAGTGAACAGACATAGATAGTTGGTAGAACGTTATCTGTGTTCTGATTATGTCTGTTTTCTCTGGTAAGAACCTACAGTAAGCAAATGCTAAAGCTTTTTTTTAAAACAGCTCTATGAAAAGTCAGCTCAGAAGCACTTCCACACTGCCAAGAAAACCTCAAAGACAATCTCTAAGGATTAAATTGGCTTTTCAAAAAAGAAAAAGCCAGGTGTCGTGGCATACACCTGTAATCCCAGCATGTACGGAGACTGAGGCAGGAGGATCACAAATTCGAGGCCACCCTCAGCAACTTAGACAAGCCCCAAGCAACTTAGTGAGACCCTGTCTCAAAATAAAAAGTAAAAAGAGCTGGGGATGTAGCTCAGTAGTGGCGTCCCTGGGTTCAATTCTCCAGTACCAAAAAAACAGCGGGGGGGGGGGGGGGGGGCAAATCTCACTCCAACACATAGATCTCTCATAAATCTTAAAACAAGAGCAAACAGAATCCAAGAATATAGTACACTATAATCAAGTTGAGATTATTCCAGAAATCCAATGTTTGTTTAACACTTGAAAATCAGTCCATGTATTTCACCTTATTAAAAGATTAATAAGTGAGGCACTAAGCAACTCAGTGAGACCCTATCTCTAAATAAAATACAAAATAGAGCTGGGAATGTGGCTTAGTGGTCAAGTTCCCCTGAGTTCAATCCCCCCCTCAAAAAACTACAAACAAACTACAAGTAAAAGGAAACTTCCTTTATCTGAAAAAGAATATCTACAATAAATACCTTACGTATACTTACTTATGGTGACAGAGTATAAGGTATCTCTTTGAAATGAAAAATAAGAAAAAGATAACTATTTTCTTTTTTTTAATATTTACTTAGTTACAGGTGAACACAATACCTTTATTTTATTTTTATGCAACCCCAACCCAAGAAAAAGATAACTTTCATCAGCACTTTTATTCAATACTATACTAGAGGTCCTAGATATTTCAGTTAAAAAAAGAAAATAATATGAAACATGAGTGTTATAAAAAATGAACTAATAGTACTCACTATTCATAGATAATTATGTATAGAGAAAATCCAAAAGGATCTACAAAGGAATTATAAGAATTAATGGGTTTAGTAAGATTGCTGGACATAATGCCAATATGCAAAAATTAATCAGGGGCTAGGGCTGTAGCTCAGCGGTAGAGCGCTCACCTAGTACGTGCGAGGCCCTGGGTTCGATCCTCAACACTACATAAAAATAAATAAATAAAATAAAGGTATTGTGTCCAACTGTAACTAAAAAATAAATTTTTTTTCAATTAATCACATGTCCATATACTAGCAACAATTATTAAGTGATATTTGCATAATGATATCATCTATAACAGCATCAAGAATATCAAACAGCCAGGCGCAGTGGTGCACACCTGTGATCCCAGCATCCCAGCAAAAGCAAGGCACTAAGCAACTCAGTGAGACTCTTAGGTGGGGATGTGGCTCAGTGGTCAAGTGCCCCTGAGTTCAATTCCCAGTAACCACCGCCCCCCCCCAAAAAAAAGAATATCAAACACCTAGGAATGAATCTAACTAAATATGTTTATGATCTCCACATAGAAAATTAATAAAATATTACTAAGGAAAATGAAACATTTAAATAAACAAATGTCCATTCTATGTTCCTAGATGGAAAAACTAAATGTTATAAAATGTTTATTCTCCCCAAACTGACGTATAAAGTCAATGCAATACCAATCAAGATCATAAAAGAGTTTCTGTTCATTTGTTTTATAAAATTTATCAGCTTATTCTAAAATTATATGGAAATACAAAGGGCCAAAAATAAACACACTAATCTTACAAAAGAAAAAACAAGATGGGAGAACTTGCTCTACCAGATATCAAAACAATTTAAAAGCTATAGCAATTAAGACAGATGGCACTGGCACAAGAAAAGACCAATGGACTAGAGAAAAGAGCCCAGAAACAGACCCACAGAAATATGGACTTTGATTTTATAACAAAAATAGGCATACAGAGCAATGAAGAAAAGAAAGGCTTTTTAATAAGTTGTATACGACAATTGGATAGTCATATAGAAAAATTAAACTTGGTCTCTTCCTAACCATACCTAAAAATTATTCCATAAAGATTTTGGACCTAAATGTGAAAAACAAAACATAAAATTTCCAGATTCTAGAATAGGAATTCTTAGCCCAAGGTCCCCTGACCCAAAGGTTCCATGGTTAGAAGTCAAGATACAAAAGATATTTGCAATACATCATCTGTATCTCATTGTGCCTTAGTATTTTGGTGTGCCAGTTTCAACTGAATGCATCTACATATCTTTGCCTGCAGTTTTCAAGGAGCTGGTTGAGTGCTGAGAATCAATGCTGTGTCCTCACCAGCCCTCAATTTTTGACGTGTATGAAAAATGAACATGTGTAAGGAATGCTGTGTGCAAGGAACACTGGCTACCAGGGTGTCCAGAGAATTAAGCTTGGAAAGGCACTAAAAAAAGGGTATATTTTCAAGTTCATTAATGTATTCCTCAAAGTCAGTATATTTCTTGTAATCATTCCCATATTAACTACTGATATTTGAATCCTTATCTCAAGGTCTACATCTAGGGAAACTAAGAAAACTAAGACCCAGTAGTACCATGAACTTGGATGGAGAAGAACAATTCTCTATTTTCAAAACTGCTAATTGAAGGAAATGGTTCAATAAACCAAAGTAACATTAGCACTACACATGATCTTAGAGATCATAAACATTTTCATATCATATGACAGTTGCTATATATCAAAATGTTTTTACATTCATCTTTACTTGGAAACTGTTTGTTATTGAAACTACCACTAAACTACACATGATTGCAATCTTCCTGGCTATAATGTGTTGTGCAGTTTTCCTGTCTATGTTATTCATGTAACTATTGAGCAACTAACTCTATGCCAAGTAATTATGCAACCACAAAACAGTAAATTTGAATGTTTTCACAACTAGAGATTAACTCAAAGAGCCATGGATAAATACTGATATTCTTGGAAAGCTTAGCTTTACTTTATAAAGTGATATATGGAAGTTTTATTACATATGCAAAAATTAAATGCAATTAAACTTTAACCTGTCCATATTTGAGATCTAATTTTTTGTTACTATATGCATTTATTAAAATGTATATGTCTATTATCACAAAATTCAGTATCATGAAGTCATTATTTTAACATTTCCTTTATAATGTTGTGCATTTTCTTTTATGCATTTTAAAAAATAATACTGTTTAGAAGGATATATAGGCTCTACTAGATAAAAGACAAAAACACAAAACAAAACTTTAAGAAACTCATCCAGATGATTATACAATAAGCCGGGCACAGTGGTGCATGCCTGTAATGCTAGTAACTTGTGAGGCTGAGGCAGAAGGATGACAAGTTTGAAGTCAGTCTCAGCAATTTAGTGAGACCCTGTCTCAAATTTTTTTTAATTTAAAAAAAATGTCTGAGAACGTAGTTCAGTGGTTAAGCATGTCTGGATTCAATCCCTGATACCAAAAACAAGAGGGGAAAAAATTACTATTAATATAAGAAAATCCTCAGAATCTCAACGTAGAAAAATTTATTAAACAGAGCTCAACCTTAAAGGAAAAAAACTTAATAATCTTCATGTTAAAATTAAATACCACTATTCACAAAAAGATACCATTAATAAAGTGAATGAATAAGTAATAAGTGAGAACATCTTTACAAAATGTAATTGATAAAGAGTTCATACCCAGAAATAAAGAACTCCTACAAATCAGTAAGAAAAAAGATTAACAACTATTTAAAAATTAGACAAGGGACTGACCCATCGTTTGCTTTTAAATCAGTCATCCAAATACCCAATAAACCTATGAAAGGGTATTTAACAACCTTATTAAATGGAAATGCCCTTTAAACCTACAATGAGGTAACATGGGCATTCACCAAATACAAAAGATTAAAAGTCTGACTACATCAGTGCTGACAACAAACAATAGGAACTATGTACACTATTAGTGAGAGTGTTAAGTAGTATAAATGCTTTGGAAAACTGGCAATACCTCCAAAGAATACAAAAATTAAGTTGCATTAAAAAAATCAACTATATGGTGTAAGCTCAAAACTGTAGTAAAACATTATATTATTTGAGAATTTACACATGTGAAATTATTTTTTTAAATAAGCAATAAAATGATAAAACATAAAATTCAAGATTCTGATTGGGGTGGGAGGAGAAAGAAGAGATGTAAAGAGGAAGATAAGGGGCCCATTAATTTTAGTTGTCTCCAGTTGAGTAGTGATTTTTTAATTTGCTTTATATTTTTTAATTTGTTTCATTTTAATTTGTTATAAAGCTGAGCATAGTGGTACATGTCTACAATCCCAGTGACTTGAGAAACTGATGCAAGAGGATTTCAAGTTCAAGGCCAGCCTTGGCAACTTGTTGAGCCCCTGTCTCAAACTAAAAAATAAAAAGGACCAGAAATGTAGCTCAGTGGTAGAGCACCCCTGGGTTCAATTTCCACATGCACACACACAGACACACACAAAGTATGTTATAAGTTTTATATATATATATATATATATATATATATATATACACACACACACACACACACACACACACACACACACATACTTTCTGTACTCATAAAAAATATAATTTTAAAAAGAAACAGATAATAAGAAAGAACTCTTGGAAATTAAAAATGTAATCACAGGGAAAAAAAATATTTCAAAATTTAAGCTGAAAAATACCCCAGAAATGAAGTAAAAAGATGAGGAGATGGAAAATATAGAAGGGAAAAATAGCAAATTAGAGGGTTAGAAAATAAGGCACACATTTGAATAAGAAGAGATCCAGAAAGACAGAGAAGGAAATACTATAAAAATATTCTCTCAGAACTGAAGGACGTGAATTTCCAGATTAAGCAGGTCCGCCAAATAGCCTAAACAACAAAGTCTTTATCCATTAGAGGCAGATACTGAAATGTTTCCAGAGGACTAACTCAAAACATAGGCATCATAATGAAGTTTCAGAACTCTGGGGATAAGGAGAACCGCCTCAAAACCTCTGTAGCTAGAGACTGGGGAGTATAGCCATACTGGTATTGTATTTCTCAATAACAACACTAGAAGCCAGGAGGCAATAAAATACTGACACTAAAAATTCTGAGGAACAGTGATTTCAAACTAATTCTAGGCCCAACCAAATCAAGGAGAAGGAAAAAAAAATTTAAGATATACAAGGCCTCAAAAACGTTTATTCCTATTCTTTTCTCAGAAACCTACTGGAGCATACCTCTATCAAAACAAGGAGAGAAGATAAATAATGATTAAAAAAAAAACAGAATTTAACAAAGAAGAAAGGCAAAGAGAATTTCCACAGTTGGTAAAAGAAAATCCTCAAATGATAGTTTTGTTAGTTTATACTTGTAGAGAAACAAAGCCAGATTTGAGCAGAGAAAACACATTTCCAGGATATTTTCTATGTGAGATTATTCTGAGATATAATACCAAATTCTGTCAGTAATTCTGTGGATGAATTAGTTAGGTATAAGGTATTACTGTCTACAAAGTGATTATACCTATGAAGAATATCATACAATCTCTTTTTTTTTTTTTTTTTTTTTTTTTTTCCAGAGACAGGTTCATTTGGGAAAGCAGAAACACATTTGAAGGAGAATGAGGCCCATTTCCAGGCCCATCTTAACAATGTAATAATAAATACCAATTTACCCCAAAATATCAGATATCTACACCAGGAAGATTAAAGTATGGAAAGCAAATATGCATTAGATGTGGGGATAGGGCTGGAAGCAGCGGCTAGAAAGCTAAAATCTCAGCTTCCCTCCTAGGAAGGTAAGAAACGATACATAAAACAGGGTAGAAAAAAAACATAAGTTTTAGCAAGTTATTTAGGAACAGGGAAGGAAATATCAAAACATTCAACTTGATGAATAATTGCCTCAGTACACTGGAAATAAGAGTGGGAAGAATGAGTTAAAGAACTTCTTTTCATCATGAATCCAGTAGTACAATTTTCCTTTTAATAAAATTATATTTGGGCCATGTGTGATGGCTCATGCATGTAATCCCAGTGGCTTGGGAGGCTGAGGCAGAAGAATTTGCAAGTTCAAAGCCAGGCTCAGCAAACTAGCAAGGCCCTAAACAACTCAGTGAGACCCTGTCTTTGAATAAAATACAAAAAAGGGCTGGGGATGTGGCTCATTGGTTAAATGCTCCTGGGTTCAATCCCCAGTGCCAAAAAAAAGTTATATTTGGGAGGCTGAAAGCAGGAGGATCACAAGTTGAAGGCCAGCTTTAGGGAGACCATGTCTCTAAATAAAAATATGAAGGTCTGGGAATATAGCTTGTGGTAAAGTGCCCTGGGTTCAATCTCCAGTACCAAAATAAATTAATTAACTAAAATTAAATTAAATACACTATTTGTAAATGTAAAAATTAGTTTTTAAAAATGTATATGAGCTAAGTTCAAGTAAAACTAATGATAATAGCCATTATTTCTCTGCATACCACATAGTACATACCAGGTCTTCTACACATGGTTTATATTTTTTCTATTGTTTTTTTGTGGGGTTTTTTGTTTGCACTGGAGATCAAACCCAGGGCTTCACAAATGGCAAGCAAGTGTTCTACCACTGAGCTATATTCCCAACCTCATAAACATTATTACTATTTCTCTGGCCAGCTGTATAGAATAGTAGTATCCCAATTTTACAAAGAAAGAAATAGAAAATACAGATGAATAAGGAACATTTTTAGTTGTTTTAGTTTTTTGTTTGATCCTTTACCTTTCCAGCAGTAGCAAAATATTCACCATCAGGAGACCATTCCATCAAATGTACAGAGACTGAAGTTCTAAAACAAAAAAACAAACTTAAACAGTTAGCATTTTTAAAATCTGGTACCCAGTACATGTAAATGATCAAGATAAAATTTTCATTACATCAAAGTTACAATCATCAGAACACGAACGTTTTGCCTCCCTAAAAATTTAAAAAAAAAAAATCTTAATAACAAATTAATTAAAGCTAATACAAAGTTCACTTTAGAGAAAGAAAAAACGTAAGTAATATGAATACAGGGTACCTCCACCCACAAAATGTTAAAAACTGAGCTCACCATCTTCTCTGACTAACTGGCCCTTTTCATATAATCCATGTTAATGTTAATGGTGCAGCCATCCTTCCACTTGAAAGAATAACTGGCAGCTTCCCAGTTTATATATTACCTACTAATTAATAATTTTTACATGTCAATCCTGTCAACTCAAGTCCTGGAGTTTTCCTGAAAATACTGCTATACTTTTTTATAAACATTTATGGCACAAACTGAAGAATGACATTATAATATAATCGGTTTTGGTTAGAAAAATTCTACTTTTGAGGCTTCTGAATGAAATGGTACCATCAAAAAATAAAAATCTTTGTAAAAGGAAACATAATTTAGAAAGCATTTTTTTAAATTAATGGTCATAAGAACAGAGTTAGACACTAACTTGCACTGCCAGACGCACTTCCAATCATTTAAAACGGGAGGAATTTTATTATCAATTTCTTCCTCCTCTTCTAGAATATCACCTCCTGGAGGAGCCCACAACTGAACAGAATCAGTTGCTGTCAACAATCTGTTATCTGAAAATTAAAGAAAGTTCTGATGAATAAGCAAGGATTATCTTGGGAAAGAAATGCACTTGTGGGCCTCTGCCTTGGTCTGCAAACTATCAGAGGAAAAACACACAATACTTTCCTATGAAAAACACTTGGAGTATACATATTTAGAAGCATCCCCTAGAAGAGAGTGAAAAAAGAATCCCTAAACAAGAAAAGCTTACTAGTGAAGAGCTATTATGTATCTAGCAAGTCTTTAAAAAAAAGGAGGGAGAGTAAAAGTAGAATAAGAAATCCCCAAACCTCTGATATATATACTATATACAGTATAAAATGACATGAGGCATAACTACAAATTAATGAAATTCGGTTTTCTACATGGAATATAAAAATAACTCTTATTAATTGTGAATGTAAAAGGGGCCAACAGCTATTATCAGTAGAAGTTCCTAATCTTTGGAGATTAAAGATAGAAATTTCCTGAATTATAAATGATAACAAAATACGGTGGAGTTTTTTTGGTCTCTGTTTTATTGACGATTTTGTCTCTTAGTAAATATGATAAGAGTAAGGTGAAGCACATGTTAACTAAGGAAAAACATCACTATTTCTTGAAATAAAACACTAAAAGGCAAAGACAAAAAAGCACAGAATAGTAAATTAAGCATTGTTCAAAGCAGTATCTATCAAGAAAGAAGTATACTTATTCATCAACAAAAGGAAAATATAATATTGATCGTTTTCTTATTATGAAAGGCCATATCATACTGTAATCATACATTTAAAACAAATATTTAATTTTAATAATTTGTAAATATAATTGCCAAGTACCTTGAGGGTCCCATGCTAAGTTATATGTCACGGAACTCAAAAAAAACTGCCCAGTTTTAAGCCACTGATACTTGAGTTGCTGAAACATGTAGAGAGAAAGAAAAAAAGAAAAATGTTTTAAAAACATCCCAAAACCCCAACATTTCATTATTTTCTTCAACTTAAGCCCTTATGATCTAAAATGAAGATGCAAATACTTCACCATTATTTTCATATGCTATTTTTAAAATAATATTCCAATAAATGGTCCCACTTAGCATTTATTCTGCCACATTAAGCTGTTGGCCAAACCCAAACAAGCATGTTCTCTCAGGCTTCCTTCCACGTCTATAAGTATATTTTTACACTTAAGATATATTCCCCTCTTCTCCATCTGAAAATTCCTAAGTTTCCATTAAGATTTAGCTAAATCTTCATGTCTGTTATGAAGCTTTCTCTGACATTCTGATAGCACCCAAAGCACTTTGACATTCTGTCATTAAAACATTGATGACATAATTATCAGTCATTTATGTATCTGACTCTCTTAGTAAATTGCAACTTTTCAAGGGTAGTAACTATACCATAAAAGTCTTTGTATCTTCAGTCTTATTAATGCTTGCTACAAAGATGGCCAAAAATGATTAATAAAATAAATGTATATTTTTAAAAAGTGTAAAGAAAGAAATGTATATCATAATCCAATGGATTTAATGTCTAAAAGAAAATTAAATATACTTCAAGAAGTCAACAGATTACATAACCTATAATGCACAAACCTGATGTATATTATATTTGAATAATTTCCACCCATTTTTAAAAATATTTTCATTCTAAAAGGAGATTTAAAGTTTCAAAGTCGAGAGGCTGGGGATGTGGCTCAAGCAGTAGCGCGCTCGCCTGGCATGCGTGCGGCCCGGGTTCGATCCTCAGCACCACATACAAACAAAGATGTTGTGTCCGCCAATAACTAAAAAATAAATATTAAAATTCTCTCTCTCTCCCTCTCTCTCTCTCACTCTCTTTAAAAAAATAAAAAATAAAAAAAAATAAAGTTTCAAAGTCGAAAGCCTTCAACACGAAATACAGCATAAAAGTTAACACACTTCTTTGCTATATGTAAATATAATATCCTTTTGTAAAAATACAGTGCAATGTAAAGCCATATATCCTCAGATAAGTTATATATTAACTGTCTAGCAACTAAAATGTTTTTAAATACCTTTTCTCTTTATAATATTTTTTAAATGTTTAATAAATAATTTATACAAGGTTTCTTGAGTACTTCTACATGTAAAACCTACATTTCATTATCTAAAAATAATTTTGTATTTTATAATCAGGGAAAAGTTGTTTTTTAAAGCCTACCATTGCTAACCAACATCAGCCTCAAAAGTATTTTAAATACTAATCAACAAATGTATTTTAAAAACTACTCAGCAAATCTATTTTAAAATAATAATTAAATAATTCCTAAAATTACAAACTTTAAATAAATGTATATTTTAAAGAAATGTAATGAAAGTATGTATAAAAGACCATATCACAGTGTAATCAGACATTTAAAACAAATATATATATTAGATATTTATACATATAAATATCTAATATGCTTTCTTTTAGTGTTCCTTAGAATGTAATCCATGAACCAGCTACAACTGCAGAAATTTGAGGGAATATGAATTTAAATATGTACTCTAGGTGACAATGTTTTGTTTTGCTTTGTTTTTCACAGAGCTCAAGAAAGAACCAGGGCTCATGCATGCTAGATAAACACTCTATGAGTAAGCACTCTAAGTGACTCATAAGTACTTCAAAATTTGACATTCATTTCACAGTATTACTATAAAGAACAGCATTTTAATTCAACTTTTTTTAGAAACATTAAAAGAAGTTATCAAATATACATATTTAATGAAATATACCAAAACTAATTTTAATGCATTTCATTTTTAAAAAAACTTTTTAAAGAAGCTGGGCATAGTGGTGCACAACTATAGTCCCAATCACTCAGGAGGCTGAGGCAGAAAGATGGTTTGACTCCAGGAGTTTGAGACTAGCCTGGGCCTCAGAGGAAGACCCTGTTTCAAAAGAAAGAGGAAAACAGAGAAAGAGAAAAGAAAGAGTAAGGCAGAAAAGAAAGAGGAAGGTAGGAAAGAAGGGAGGGAGGGAAGGGAAGGGAAGGAAAAATATAGTTTAAAATTACTTACAAATAGATATTCAACATTCATATTTAACATTTGCAGTTTTGATTATTTTGAGTGACTGAGGAGTTCTGATGCATGTAGTTTTGTTTTAAGAATTGCACCAAGGGCACTTTACAAATCAGCTACATCCCCAGGCCTTTTTATTTTGAGACAGAGTCTTGCTAAATTGCTAAGGCTGGGCTTGAATTTGCAATCTTCCTTTCTCAGCTTCCTAAGTCACTGGGATCACAGGCGTATGCCACCATGCCCAGCTGCATGTAGTGATTTTTAACAGAATGAATGGTTAAATGAATGTAAAATTTTCTGAATAGTAAATAAAATTCAGTACTCAGTATAATTGTGAATGTTTCTCAATGTGGTGTACTAGATCACGAAGCTGGTGGTGAACTTATCAAAGCCTCTGACTTCAATAAACAAATATTTACAAGTACTAAGTATTTAGAATGAATCAATGAACAAAAGAAATAATGTTCCCTATTCCATATGGATACATCAAACGCACAAGATAAGTGTTATGGAAAAAAGTTTAAAATAGATAGGAAGAGTAGAAGTAAGTTGTAATTTTTATAAAATTGTGGTCAAGGTAGGCCTCACTAAAAAAGTATTTTTCAACAAAAATCTATAAAAAAAAATATGCAGAAGCTAGCCCTGGAGCTATATGGAGGAAAAACATTCCCAAAATAGCCAATGCAAAAGCCCTAAAATGGGAGGGTAACTGAGGAACAGTAAAAATTTACCAGTGCAACTGGAGTGGAATCAGGGAGAATAAGAACAGTAGGAGATGAGCTGAGAGGTAATTAAATGTGGCACTGGGGAAAAAGGAGGTTATAATCTATTTTAAGGGCTGGGTTGTAGCTCAATGGTAGAACGCTTGCCTAGCATATGTGAGGAACTGGGTTCGATTCTCAGCACCACATGTAAATAAATAAATACAATACAGTACAATACAAATCCATTGACAACTAAAAAATATTTTTTAAAAAATAATAATCTATTTTAAGGCTTTTGGGCTTTTAATTTGAGAGATATATGGAGTAATTATAGAATTTAAATAAAAGAAGTATCGTAACCTGCTCTGTTGAGAGTAAAGATGGGAAGAGGAAAAGAAGAATTAATAGGGAACCAGACATCAGATAGAGATAATAAGAAATTAGAATAGTTCAGACTAGCATAAATCTCAACATAAGAAGTGACAATTAGCAATACTCTACAAATGTGGGTTTCTAAAATACCCTTATCAACTTTACACTGATATTCTAGCCCACTTTCAGCACCAGCTCTTAACTCTTTATTTCTACCAACTAGATTCTAAAGTTAACTAGAACGATTAAAAGTAAAAGTTTTTCAATAAAAAAGTAAAGTTAACTAGATTCTAAAGTATTCTACTATCAATTAGTACTTACACAATTTCTCTTATGAGAATTTATGCCCAGAGGCTCAAAAATACAAACAGCATTACCATATGAAGCTGCAATCTAAAAAAGAATGAACATAACATTAATATTTAGGAAAAAGTAAAATAAAGACCATCTTCTTTTCAAAAAACTAATTACATACAATATAATCTGAATGCAGCATTCGTGGTTTATTTCCTTCCACAGACATACCTGGAAGTGTACCAGACTTAATATTATTTTCTGGGTTATCAACAAATTCAACAGGCTTTATGTAACAAATACAAAGCTCACCTACTTAAAGAAATCATCTTCTCCAAAATAATTATTTAATTTTTAATATAGAAATAACTTCAATGACAAAAATACATTTCAATGGTACATCTCTTTATCAGAAATTGTATAATCCAGTAAAAAATAATATAAAAACCATGAAAAGTAGAGAAAGACATCATCAGGTATTAAGAATGTATCAAATAAAATGGCATTAATTGTATCATCAAACATAAATGCTAATTGGGAAACCATCAAGAAGGAGAAATTAACTAAGGAGATATCACGAAGTCATCCACTGTACCTGGAGGGAAAAGAATTGAACAGTAGTCTTCAAAGGACTTAAGTTAAGGTTTAATCACATAAGGAATGTCAAATAGAGAAGATAAAAGCCTACTACTTCCCTTCTATTAACTTAATGGCTGCTGGAATTATCTACTGCCAGAAAAGGAGTATGCATGAGATTGTGAGAGCTATAGATCTTTCAAAACAGTAGATACCTGTAGAACAAATAATTATGACATTGTCAGCTTAAGAGCACTTTACAAGTTGTACACAACTTTTCCCACTACAACTCCAATCAATAGCCATTTATACACAGAAATATAAATAAAAATCATAGAAAAGCCTTACATAAAAGCATAAGAATATTCTAACATTATTAAATACATTAAAAATGACAAGTAATTAAATCCCTTACTCTTCCTTGTTGGTTAGAACACTCCACACAGCTGACTTGAATGTTTCCATGCTTAGCACCAGGAATGATCTGCACACATTCGAAGTCACTTGCCAAAATGACAATATCACAGCCTGATCCATATGCCTAAAAAGAAGATTTATGATATGTAAGATATATATAACTTTTTAATTATTATTATATTTGATCTTAGATTTTGTTGCCATTTTAATATATACATTGACACATTTTATGAAATAGTTAATATAAGAGTATCAATTGACAACTAAGAATATTAAAAGTCACATCAAAAAATAAATTGATGGAACTCCAAGCATTATCATTCAAAAACTGGTACTAACAGGAAATGAGTTCTTCCAGTTTTACTGCAGTCTTTGTCCCTGCAGATCACAAATCATACTGTTTAGTTTCTTTCCAAAGCGCATCTCTGAAAACCCTAAAGAATAAAACCTCCACCTGAAAATATTAAAAGTACTGAAAATTACAACTGTATATCCAGGATTCAAACCAGCCTTAAGAAAAATCAAGAGAGAAATCAGACATGCACTTTCTAACACAATTCCAGATGGCTTAAAGAGCTAGTTAAACAGAGATGAACACCCAAGGCAGGATTACATGCAGTGAGGCAAAAACTAAAGTCATCAGTTGCTCAAGAGAATCCAAGATGTAGCCTGCCTCTATTGCTCACCCCCAACCAGGTATAGGGAGAAAAGAATCCAACCCAAAGTGGTTTAAAAAAAAAAAACTAAATAAATTTTAAAATAAAATGATTTACATAAAATATTGAGTAAGAATAACTCTATAGTCTGAAAAATAAACTATAACACAGAGCTACTAAAAACTGTTCATCCTGGGATGGTGGCACATGCCTATAATCCCAGCAACTCAGAAGGCTAAGGCAGGAGAATCACAAATTCGAAGCCAGCCTCAGCAACTTAGGGAAACATTGTCTCACAATAAAAAATAAAAAGAACTGGACATGTGGCTTAGGGGTTAAGTACCCTTCAGGTCAATCCCAAGTGCCCAAAACAAGAAGTCCTCATTCAATGTAACTGTAATGACAAAAACCACATATTTATTCTATTGCCACAATTATTGGTATCTATTTTGCAATTTTGTGAATTTTATAATCGTAATAAGGGACAGATGGGGGTAAACTTTTCTTTTTCTTTCAAACTTTATTTATGATGAAATATCCAAAACAACCTGATTCTCAAATGAAAAATCCTCAATAAAAACAACATAAATATAAAATTTATGAGGTGGTATCTTTCTCCCTATTTCCATACCCTTAAGTAATGTGTTAATATCCTATAAAAGAGGTCCAAAAGGCAGTGCTAACATGTGATGACATCTAAATCAATGACTTATGCCCATAGCATCTATTATGACTGCTAATGAAAAAGAAAAATGAATATAAGCAGCAGATAGGAGACAAACTACTTCTTCTGATTACTAAAACTTCCAATGTTACCAAAATTCTGATATAATTAGTATAAATCAACCTCAACCCATGTACTTATAAATATCAAAAAAATTCTCTAAAGGAAAAACAAAGACAGAATTTTAAGGAAAATTAATAAGAAGAAAATCCCTCACAAGAGGAAGTGACTATTTGTATTCTTATAGACAAGGCAGACTTACTGTACCATGCAGTCAGGAAGTCTAAACTGAAAGGGAATATTAAGTATAAAGAGAAGAAATGTTTGTGTCACCATGCTAATCTTTAAAATTATATTAATAAATAGCAAAAAAATCTTATATTGAACATATCACAATTTCTGAAGTGCCTAATACTACCTCAGCAAAGCAGAATGATACAAAAGCATAGTTTGAAATCATACATAAGAGTTTTCAATTTTAGTTCTGCCATAATGTGTGATCTTAAGCAAGTTATTTAAGCTCTCTGAGTATTTCTCCATGATAAAATTCAAGAAATATAATCTACCTCTTAGGAAAACTGAAAATTAAAGTAGAAAATCTATTTGCATAGTGCTAAACATCCATCATTCATTTAAGAAACAGAACAATGCACCTAGGCTAGGAACTAGGAATACAAAGCCACAAAATATGGGCCCCCATTAATTTAATGGGGAGATGACAGGTGAATCACCAATCTCAACTAAATGACAAACTGCCATTGCAGATATAGACAAAATATTACCAAAATACAAAAGAAATACTCAATAAAGATTACATCACTTCCTCTTTAATCTTTGCTAGAAACCAGGAAAGTAGATTTTATCACTGTATAAAGATGCATTAATTTGCCCAAGATAATACAGTAAGTAGAAAGTGTTCAGACTCAGGCCCTTATAAATTCTTACATCTTTTCCCTACACTGTATATCAAAGAGACGTAAAATAGTCCACATAGAGTGTGCTCAGAGCAGGGGACTGAAGATTGGTTCCTCTGTTTATAATACACCCAATAGGAATCTGGGGTTTTGTAAGGAAGGGCACAAAACTGGAGTGGCCTTACCAAGGTTCCTTTTGATGTTTTTAATTGTGATATCCAAAATTTCATCAGAACAGCCTTGCCAATAGTTGAGACTTAAAAAAAAAGTGAGCTTCTTCTTTTACCTTAATAAAATATTTGCAATACTTTATGAAAAAAGTTAAATATCATCTTCTGAAGTTATAAAGTTCTCTGAAATGACATGCTAAATTACCATAATAAAGATACTGCTAGCTTCTCTAGAGAGTTTAATGTCATTGTGAAGAATGATTAAGTGCATGTGACTCATTCAGTCTTCTCTAACTTTAGTTTTTATATATTTGTCTTGACTTATTTTCAGAAAGAAAAACAATCTAATCCCACAAACACTGCTCTGATTTCTCAGATATTCTTTGTATCTCAGATAAATTAAAAGTGTTCAATAAAGAAATAAAAACTATTTAAAATCTTATACCAACATGACCTTCCCTATGGAAATACAGAGTACAAATATACTCCTGTGCCACTCAACGGGGACACATTCTGAAAAACATGTTGTTAGATAATTTCATCATTATGTGACTATGACAAAGTGCTCTAGAAACGAACGAAAGACTAAAGAGAAAGAGGGCTGTTATATCAATTGGTTGTACAGAATTCTCTTCTGAAAGTAGTCTTAGGGAGGCCAATGCTGATCTATGGAAAAATATTTCCATCAGGAAGGTAAAGCACAGATTGACTAAAGTTTCCAAAGAGGCCAGGCACAAAGGCCTGAAGTCCCACCTACTCAGGAGGCTGAGGAGGGAAAATCACTTGACATGTGTTTCCTGTTATTCCATCTTGGCCAGAAGCAAATGTATCAAAACCAGAGGTTTTGAATGAAGGATCACTAGGCAATGCTGAGCTGACGTGGATCTGGGGCGAACAGTCTGGGCCTCTCAGAACACACACTGAGCCCTGATCGGCTGAATTCAAGCTCCCGTTCGCCTGCTTCCCACAGACAAACAGCTGCGACTCAGCATTAATCCATCCGGCTGAAACAACTGGTCAGCCCTTCCATCCTACGGAGGTAAATGCCTACCGAGCCTTCATAAGTAGTGGCCACAGGTTTCAAACGGGGCTTGGGAGAGACAGTAAGGACCCACCCGTTGCATTGGTCGCCCGGCAAAGGGAAACGAACTGTCGCCATTTGCAAGAGACACCACTATGGCAGAGAACTGACGTCATCAGACTGCGGCGGAGGAGATAACTTCATTGAAACCTGCAGCTACAGGTGTGTAATCCCCTAGCCTTCCCTCTCCACACATCGGGGAAACCTTAAGGGCCCCTCCCAGCTCTCCCATAAGTGCCCCTCCCAGCTCTCCCGTGAGTGCGACAGCCAGCCCGAGGGAATCAGAGGTGGCGCGGGACCCGCGGCGCGGAACTACCGCTCCCACCAGGGCTGACTGCTGAGCTCTCTTGCACCAGCTACCGGGAGAGTGGCTACCGGAGGGCAAGTAAAATTCGCTGAGGATTCTCAGCCCCAAGCTCTCCAAACTTAGGGTCTGAGGGAATGGCAAACTGGAAGAGTGTGCCCAGTCGTTCATGAAAACAGGGCTCCCGGGAGCAGCAGACCTGGCGTGTAGCCAGTACTGTGATGAGCGGCACCCGTGAGAGGGGCCTGACCTGAGGAAAAGTGGGAAGTGACTAGACACAAGAGGAGGCCCTAGACACTCAGGATTGGAGACTCGCCCAGTCTGGGAGGAGCTGCTGCACAGTGACTGGTTCCCGCGTATTGACAGGAGAAACTTGGCCTGGTGGGCACAGCGCCACCTACTGGAAGAGAAGTTAATCAAACTCTAAGACGACATTTATTAGGTTTTTTTTTCTTTTTTTTTTTTTTGATTTGGGTTTTTCTTTCATTTTCATTTTTCTTTCTTGTTTTTTTAATTTTTTTTTACAATTTTTTTTAATTTTTTTTTCTTCTAATTTTAATTTTAATTTTAATTATTATTATTTTTTTAAATTTTTTTCTTTTTTTATTTCCTATTTTTTTCTTCTTTTGTCTTTTCATTTTTCTTATCCCCCCTTCCTTGAATTCTACCTGCTTACTCTCATTCTCTTTAGTGACTTCTTCCCTTCTAATACCTTTCCTCCCAAACATCAAATAAATTTATAGGAGTAAACAGTAACTCATCAGTCAAACAGAACAAGAAGTAACATGAGCAGCTTCAAAAAGCAAGGAAGAAAAGGAGTACAAACAATGCAGGACAGCCTAAATATTCAGGAGGACCTAGAGTCATCAGAAAAATGGTCATATAAAGAACTCAAGGAACACCATAGACAGATGGAATGGAACCTTAAAGAGGATACAAGACAGCAAATTCAAGCAGTGAAAGAACACATTGAGAATGAATTACATAAACAGATAAAAGAAGAAGTTAAGCATCTTTATCAGGAGATAGAGATTATAAAAAATAATCAAACAATAATTCTAGAAATGAAGGAAACGATAAACCAAATTAAAAACTCAATTGAGAGTATCACTAACAGAGTGGAGCAAGTAGAAGCCAGAACGTCAGATAATGAAGACAAAATATACCATCTTGAAAAGAGTCTAGCCAACTCAGAAAGGCTGGTAAAAAATCACGAGAAAAACATCCAAGAGTTATGGGATAACATAAAAAAACCAAACTTACGAGTCATCGGGATATAAGAAGGTACAGAGATTCAAACCAAGGGAATGAGTAACCTGCTGAATGAAATAATTACAGAAAACTTTCCAGAAATAAAAAAGGAAACAGATATACAAATTGAAGATGCATACAGGACACCGAGCACACAAAATCACAGTAGACCAATGCCAAGACACATTGTTATGAAGATATCCAATATACAGAACAAAGAGAAAATATTAAAAGCTACAAGAGAAAGGAGACAGATTACATTCAGGGGTAAACCAATACGGTTAACAACGGATTTTTCATCACAGACACTGAAAGCAAGAAGGTCATGGAACAATGTATTTCAAACACTGAAAGACAATGGATGCCAACCAAGAATTCTGTATCCAGCAAAATTAAGCTTCAGGTATGACAACGAAATAAAAATCTTTCATGTTAAACAAAAATTAAAAGAATTTGCAGCCAGAAAACCAGCAATGCAAAGCATTTTGAGCAAAACACTACACGAGGAAGAAATGAAAAACAATAACCAAAACCATCAGTGGGAAGTGCCTCAGTAAAGACAGAGGGCGAGGGGAAAGATAATCATGGAGAAACAAACTAAATTTTTTTAAAAAAGGATAAACAATCAAACACGGATGGAAGTACAAACCATATATCAATAGTAACTCTAAATGTTAATGGCTTAAACTCTCCAATAAAGCGACATAGGCTGGTATCATGGATTAAAAAAACAAATCCAACAATATGCTGCCTCCAGGAGACACATCTGATTGGAAAAGACATACACAGGCTGAAGGTGAAAGGATGGGAAAAAATATACCACGCACACGGTCCTCGTAAGCAAGCAGGGGTGGCCATCCTCATATCAAATAAAATCGACTTCAAGACTAAGTTAATCAAAAGGGATAAAGAAGGTCATTATATACTGTTAAAAGGAACCATTCACCAACAAGACATAACAATTATCAATATTTATGCACCAAATAATGGTGCTGCGACATTCATAAAACAAATTCTCCTCAAGTTCAAGAATCAAATAGACCACAACACAATAATTATGGGTGACTTCAACACACCTCTCTCACCATTGGACAGATCCTCCAAACAAAAGTTGAATAAAGAAACTATTGACCTCAATATCACAATCAATAACCTAGACTTAACTGACATATATAGAATATATCAACCATCATCAAATGGATATACTTTTTTCTCAGCAGCACATGGATCCTTCTCAAAAATAGACCATATATTATGCCATAGGGCAACCCTCAGTAAATATAAAGGGGTGGAGATAATACCATGCATTTTATCTGATCATAATGGAATGAAACTGGAAATCAATGATAAAAGAAGGAAGGAAAAATCCTACATCACATGGAAAATGAACAATATGTTACTGAATGATCAATGGGTTACAGAAGACATAAAGGAGGAAATCAAAAAATTCTTAGAGATAAATGAAAATACAGACACAACATATCGGAATCTCTGGGACAAAATGAAAGCAGTTTTAAGAGGAAAATTCATCGCCTGGTGGTCATTCCTCAAAAAAACAAAAAACCAACAAATAAATGAGCTCACACTTCATCTCAAAGCCCTAGAAAAGGAAGAGCAAAACAACAGCAAATGTAGCAGAAGGCAAGAAATAATTAAAATCAGAGCGGAAATCAATGAAATTGAAACAAAAGAAACTATTGAAAAAATTAACAAAACTAAAAGTTGGTTCTTCGAAAAAATAAATAAGATCGACAGACCTTTAGCCATGCTAACGAAGAGAAGAAGAGAGAGAACTCAAATTACTAACATACGGGATGAAAAAGGCAATATCACAACAGATGCTACAGAAATACAGAAGACAATTAGAAATTATTTTGAAAACCTATATTCCAATAAAATAGAAGATAGTGAAGACATCCATAAATTTCTTAAGTCATATGATTTGCCCAGACTGAGTCAGGAGGATACACACAATTTGAACAGACCAATACCAATGGATGAAATTGAAGAAGCCATCAAAAGACTACCAACCAAGAAAAGCCCAGGACCGGATGGGTATACAGCGGAGTTTTACAAAACCTTTAAAGAAGAATTAATACCAATACTTTTCAAGTTATTTCAGGAAATAGAAAAAGAGGGAGAACTTCCAAATTCATTCTATGAGGCCAACATCACCCTGATTCCGAAACCAGACAAAGACACCTCAAAGAAAGAAAACTACAGACCAATATCTCTAATGAACCTAGATGCAAAAATCCTCAATAAAATTCTGGCGAATCGAATACAAAAACACATCAAAAAACTTGTGCACCATGATCAAGTAGGATTCATCCCTGGGATGCAAGGATGGTTCAACATACGGAAATCAATAAATGTTATTCACCACATCAATAGACTTAAAGATAAGAACCATATGATCATCTCGATAGATGCAGAGAAAGCATTCGACAAAGTACAGCATCCCTTTATGTTCAAAACATTAGAAAAACTAGGGATAACAGGAACTTACCTTGACATTGTAAAAGCTATCTATGCTAAGCCTCAGGCTAGCATCATTCTGAATGGACAAAAGTTGAAGGCATTCCCTCTAAAATCCGGAACAACACAGGGATGCCCTCTATCACCACTTCTATTCAATATAGTTCTCGAAACACTGGCCAGAGCAATTAGACAGACGAAAGAAATTAAAGGCATAAAAATTGGAAAAGAAGAACTTAAATTATCACTATTTGCAGATGACATGATTCTATACCTAGAAGACCCAAAAGGGTCTACAAAGAAACTACTAGAACTAATAAATGAATTCAGCAAAGTGGCAGGATATAAAATCAACACGCATAAATCAAAGGCATTCCTGTATATCAGCGACAAAACTTCTGAAACGGAAATGAGGAAAAACACTCCATTCACAATATCTTCAAAAAAAATAAAATACTTGGGAATCAACCTAACAAAAGAGGTGAAAGATTTATACAATGAAAACTACAGAACCCTAAAGAGAGAAGTAGAAGAAGATCTTAGAAGATGGAAAAATATACCCTGTTCATGGATAGGCAGAACTAACATCATCAAAATGGCAATATTACCAAAAGTTCTCTATAGGTTTAATGCAATGCCAATCAAAATCCCAACGGCATTTCTTGTAGAAATAGATAAAGCAATCATGAAATTCATATGGAAAAATAAAAGACCCAGAATAGCAAAAGCAATTCTAAGCAGGAAGTGTGAATCAGGCGGTATAGCGATACCAGATTTCAAACTATATTACAGAGCAATAGTGACAAAAACAGCATGGTACTGGTACCAAAACAGGCGGGTGGACCAATGGTATAGAATAGAGGACACAGAGACTAATCCACAAAGTTACAACTATCTTATATTTGATAAAGGGGCTAAAAGCACACAATGGAGGAAGGATAGCATCTTCAACAAATGGTGTTGGGAAAACTGGAAATCCATATGCAACAAAATGAAACTGAATCCCTTTCTCTCGCCATGCACAAAAGTTAACTCAAAATGGATCAAGGAGCTTGATATCAAATCAGAGACTCTGCGTCTGATAGAAGAAAAAGTTGGCTCCGATCTACAGATTGTGGGGTCGGGCTCCAAATTCCTTAATAGGACACCCATAGCACAAGAGTTAATAACAAGAATCAACAAATGGGACTTACTTAAACTAAAAAGTTTTTTCTCAGCAAGAGAAACAATAAGAGAGGTAAATAGGGAGCCTATATCCTGGGAACAAATTTTTACTCCTCACACTTCAGATAGAGCCCTAATATCCAGAATATACAAAGAACTCAAAAAATTAGACAATAAGATAACAAATAACCCAATCAACAAATGGGCCAAGGACCTGAACAGACACTTCTCAGAGGAGGATATACAATCAATCAACAAGTACATGAAAAAATGCTCACCATCTCTAGCAGTCAGAGAAATGCAAATCAAAACCACTCTAAGATACCATCTCACTCCAGTAAGATTGGCAGCCACTATGAAGTCAAACAACAACAAGTGCTGGCGAGGATGTGGAGAAAAGGGTACACTTGTACATTGCTGGTGGGACTGCAAATTGGTGCGGCCAATTTGGAAAGCAGTTTGGAGATTCCTGGGAATGCTGGGAATGGAACCACCATTTGACCCTGCTATTGCCCTTCCCTGAAGACCTTAAAAGAGCATGCTACAGGGATACTGCCACATCGATGTTCATAGCAGCACAATTCACAATAGCTAGACTGTGGAACCAACCCAGATGCCCTTCAATAGATGAATGGATTAAAAAATGTGGCATCTATACACAATGGAGTACTATGCAGCAATAAAAAAATGACAAAATCATAGAATTTGCAGGGAAATGGATGGCACTAGAGCAGATTATGCTTAGTGAAGCTAGCCAATCCCTAAAAAACAAATACCAAATGTCTTCTTTGATATAATGAGAGCAACTCTGAACAGAGCAGGGAGGAAGAGTAGGAAGAAAAGAGTAACATTAAACAGAGACATGAGATGGGAGGGAAAGGGAGAGAAAAGGGAAATTGCATGGAAATGAAGGGAGACCCTCATTGCTATACAAAATTACATATAAGAGGTTGTGAGGGGAATGGGAAAATAAACAAGGAGAGAAATGAATTACAGTAGATGGGGTAGAGAGAGAAGATGGGAGGGGAGGGGAGGGGGGATAGTAGGGGATAGGAAAGGTAGCAGAATACAACAATTACTAATAGGGCATTATGTAAAATTGTGGATGTGTAACCGGCGTGATTCTGCAATCTGCATTTGGGGTAAAATTGGGGGTTCATAACCCACTTCAATATAATGTATGAAATATGATATGTCAAGAGCTTTGTAATGTTGTGAACAACCAATAAAAAAAATAGGAAAAAAAAATAAATAAAAAAATTAAAAAATAAATAAATAAATGAAATGTATATATTGTGCTACAAAAAAAAAAAAAGAAAAAAAGAAAATCACTTGAGCCCAAGAGTTCGAGGACGACAACACAGCAACACAGAAAGATCCTGTCTCAAAAAAAAAAAAAAAAAAAAATCCCAAGAAAACATTCTTTCCCTCTCTTCATTTTAGTTACTTATTTAAAATCCTAACCCCTTATGACACTCTCAAAATTAGAAATTAATTTCTAAAAAGGACAAACAATTTTCCTTAAAGTCATCTACAAAATAAAGAAGTGATTCAAAATGTTTAATTTTAATGTTTTCAATAGTTAGATTTTCTTTTTTATCAAGAAAATAACAAGTACTAAATTTAAAAACTAAATAGAAAAATTAAAGTCACCTTCTTACCCTTGACCATCATCCTTTCTCACTCCAAGGTATAATCACTTGTTACCTTTAGAGTTACCAATGGAGACTTGCTGAAATATTCAGTAGGTACAGATTTATCCATTTATGTTTTAACATAAATGGAATCATATAAAATTCTGCAATCTTTTTCCATTTAATAACAACTCACCTTGAATAAATTTGCGTATCAGCACAGAAAGTACTTCACTCTCCTTAACAATTGCATACTATTCTATTTTGTGACTTTCCCATCTTTTACTACTGCAAACAATGCTTCAATAAGTATCCATGTATGATTTTATGCAGATGTGTCCAAGTATCCTCAGAATAAATTCTAAAATATAGTTTTCTGGGTCAGTTACTAAGATTAATTGCTAGCTGGGCGCAGTAGCACAAGCCTGTAAACCCAAGCGGCTCAGGAGGCTGAGTCAGAAGGATCACAAGTTCAAAGGCAGCTTCAGCAAAGGTGAGGTTCTTAGCAACTCAGTGCCACCCTATCTCTAAATAAAATATAAAAAATCGGGCTGGGGATGTGGCTCAGTGGTTGAGTGTCACTGAGTTCAATCCATGGTACCAAAAAAAAAAATTAATTGCTAATGCAAACTGCCCTCCAAAATGATTACACCCATTAATCATATAAAATTTTTCTCCACTTCTCACTGATCATAACCAAATATTTCACTCTTTCTTATCCAACAAAACCTGGCAAGGCCCTGTTGTTTTGCTTTTTTTTTTTTTTAATGTGTGTGTGTGTTTGTGTGGTGCTGGGGATTGAAGCTAGGGCATTGTGCATGTGAGGCAAGCACTCTACCAACTGAACTATATCCCCAGCCCTTACTTTGTATTTTCATTAGAAGGAAAGTTAAGCATCTTTTCACATATGTATCAGCCACTTGTGTTTCATCTCTATATACTAAGTATTCATGCTATTGGTCCACTTATCTCTTCTACAAGTTTCCACATCTAAAGAAAATGCTTATTCTGTCAACTAATACACACCACTACCACCCCCAAAATAAATAAACCTCCTGCCATTCACTGTAACTTCACCCTACAGTTAGAAAAGCAGCAAGGGGGCAACATTTGAAGAAGCTGCTCTTCTTGCCACAAAAGTGAGAACACATTTTACTGACACAATTTAGTCATTGCAACACCTAACGTCCACTCAAGAGTACTGAGTGAGGGCTGTGGTTATGACTCTGGTAGACTACTTGCCTAGCATGTATGACACATGGAGTTTGATCTTCAGCACCACATTAAAATAAATCAATAAAATAAAGGTATTATATCCATCTACAACTCAAAAAAAAAGTTTAAAAAAGAGTACTGAGTGAGCAAAATCAAAAACCAAAAAAGAACTTAATACTATGTATAAAGAGGAAAAAAAATTACCCTAGGTCAATGTTGAGTGTTAGAAATTATCTAATAATCATTGTGTCATTGTGTGGTAACCAAAGGGAACATTTGTTTTAGAAATAACGGACATCAGGAAATGTAAAATTAATAGTACTTACAAAGAGCAATAGAAAAAAGTAAAGCTACCTGTGGTGTTTTTGAACAAAACAGAAGACAAAACTTGAATACAAATATATGAAAACAAAAATAGATGGTTATAAAGAAGATAGAATAAAATGAGAAAATATTTTGCTTGTGATTAAATAGTATAAGGTAAAATGTTATTTTTATTTCTCTCTAATAACTACCAAAAAGCAATAAATAATAATACTAATAATAATAATTTCTTGGGCTAGAGGTATAGCTCAGAGGTAGCACATGTTGTTTAGCATGGACAAGGCCCTTGAGCCCCCCTCAAAAAAAAACTTTCTTTTTTTTCAAAAAAGCTTTCTTTAGTTAAAATTTTAAATTTCAAAAGATAATTTTAATATTAGTCAAAAACTAGCTGATTTTGATAATTTGCTAACAGAACTATGACAAATATCTAAATACTAAGTTACTTACCATAAGACTACTTCTATACTGTTGCACAAAGAAAAATGTTTACTGATGCTAGTAAATCTAAAAGGAAAATGAAACCTTGAAAAGGAAAATATGCAATAATTAAATAATTTATTCTAATTAACCATCACAAAACCTGTTCTGTCTCCGTCTTGCATGCACTCTATTAAAAGGTAGGTCTAACAACAGAAACCAGAACTTATCTCTTATAAATAACTATTTTATATGCTAGCATTAAAAACAAACCATTTTTCTGAGCATGGGGGTATACACATGTAATTCCAGCAACTTGGGAGGCCGAGGCAGGAGGATCACAAGTTCAAGGTCAGCTTTAGCAACTTAGCAAGACCCTGTCTCAAAAGAAAAAATAAAAGGCTGAGGGACATGGCTCAGTGGTAAAGTGCCACTGGGTTCAATCCCCAGTACAGGAAAAAATAAATAGATAAATAAACATTCTCAAAGTACTAATGATCAAAAACTTCTAAAGAAAATCACAAAATAAAAGAAAATCATAATAATATGGGTAAAAACACCAGCCTCAGGGATTGTGGGCATGTAAAATCTTGAAGTTACCTTTTGGCCTCAAATTCATTCTCTCAAGCTTGGAGTATATAACAATTTGCTTCATAAAAAACAATAAAGCAAAATACCACTTTTTAAAATGACTACTTTCAAAGAAATAATGACTTTTTTGATGATATTAAATTTATAATATTTTGTGACCAAACATTGCTTCTAAATTGTTCTTAACACATTTTACATTTGAAAGAGTTTTAAAAAGTATATTATACAAATTGTAATATGTAATATTTTTTACAACTTCATAATACTTTATATATATAAGAAATTTCCAGAAAACCAATTAACCTAAGTGTTAATGTTTTGAGGGAGATGGCTCTACCAGTGTTTTTAAATATTTTGCTCATATAACATGATTGTATTATTAAGTTGTAATTAAACTTATACCTTTAATATGATGGTAAGAGTAAATTCCTAAGAATTTAGAGGTGCTAACACCAACTATAACAATGAGCAAATCACAATCTCTCTATAAATGAAAGGGAAAGTTCCCTTTCAACTTTCAAACTATAATTCTGTGAGGACATAAATGTGCTCCAAAAAGCTCCCAAAAGCCAGGCATGGTGGCACACACCTGTAATTCCAAATACCAGGAAGCATGACAGGCAGGAGGATTACAAGCTTCAGGCCAGCCTTGACAAGTTAGTTAGACCCTGTCTCAAAATAAAAAATAAAAAGGGCTGGGAATCTAACTCAATAGTAAAGCACCCCTGGGTTCAATCCCTAGTACCATTTACAAAATAAATAAATAAATAATACAGTGCATACTATTTTACTGAGCCCCAGGAAGGTAGGCACATTTTGTTCTTGTCTTTTGACTTTTCTCTTGCTTATTGCTGCCAAGATTAGAAGATGGTCCACAATAATGACAAGTGGCTAATAGCCTGCTGGAAAAGACAAGCTAAGCCAATTAACCCACCTTAGAGAATTTAACCCAAGAAGAGTTGAACTGAAAATACATACTAAGGAATAAGACAGCCATTAAGAAACATGTAGGATTTGAACCTGAATCCTTCAATTCAAGAAGTAAATAGATCAGATGCCTGAAGACAAGAAGAAACCACAAGAAGTTTATAAAAACCCTAAGAGAAGGAAGTTGATCCTACCAGCTTTGTAGTTCCAATCACTCTGAAACCCATTTGCCCTTCTTCGATGGTTCACTGGATAACTGGACAATTAATCTTGCTTTTACTTCAATATATCTGTCTCTTGTCCTGAAGAGACCCAAAATTGATGAAGCATTGGCAATATTCAAAATGCAACTTTAAAGAAAATACAGAATTGGCTAGGACATTAGAGTAGGGAATACAGTGCGAATGCTAGAATAAAATGCTAGCAAAGTAGGATGAATAACAGTGATATAGGATCTGTGATCCCTTGAGATTCAGAATATGTACCTAGAGAGTAGGGCTTTTGAGCACAAGATAACCAAATGTACTTTTCTTTTACGCTTTAATAAAGAATAGTGAAAAATAATGAGCAAGAGCATGACACATCTATCACTCTCACACTACTACAATATAAAACCACACAACTTTTCTGGAAAGCAATTTGAAAATACAAATTAAGAGACTGTGAATAAACTTAAGTACTTTGATTCAGTAACTTTATTTCTAGGACTCTATCCTAAGAAAACATTGAACATGCAAACAAAGATTATAATTAGTACTAAGATATGTACTAAGATATGCATTATATGAAATAAAAAGTAGAAATGACCTAAACATCCCATAATAGAAAATCATGCATTATCATATCAAGTATATTGTCCCATCTTAACTCACAGGCCTTTCTAGGCAAAACTGCCCCATCCACTATCCTTCTGAAAGGGGAACCCTGGCAGACCACATGACAAATACTCACAGCATATAACTTATTGGACCATGGATTGACACATGAATCCAAAGGCCAAGAATTAACAAAAACTGTAGACTGGGAAGCAAAATATAATGTGGTGTGGCTTAGCTTAAAAAAATGAGCTGGGCCAAATTTCTTTTCCCAGATATTCAACTAAGAAATAGCAAGAACTACAGCAGACAATAACAAAACTAAACCCAAAGGACTTTACATGCAGAGGCCAAGACAATGGTTCTCATGCAAGTAGGTTTTAAAAGATCCACAGAAAGAGAGACCAAAACACTGTATGAGATCACATAGCCCACAAAGTAACCAGTCCACAGAGCTGACAAGTTCCTAATAACTGAAGCTCTGGTGTACAAAAACTGGTATTACAAGATTCTTTGCAGATTTATCTTCTACTTCCCTTCTATAGAATTATAATAAATACTCATTACTAAGGTAATTTGCCTTGACTAGTTCTGTTTTAACTCAGTTTTTGTTTTACACTAGCGATTGAACCCTTTAGCACTGAGATACATCCCTAGCACTTTTTATTTTTTATTTTGAAAAAGGGTCTCTGTTCATAGCAGCTCAATTCACAATAGCTAAGCTATGGAACAAACCTAGGTGCCCTTCAATAGATAAACACATAATAAAAATGTGATATATACACTCAGTGGAATATTATTCACCCATAAAGAAGAATGAAATTATGGCATTTGCCGGTAAATGGATGGAACTGGAGAATATCATGCTAAGTGAAATAAGCAATCCCAAAAAACCAAAGGTCCAATAAACTCTCTGATATGTGGATGCTGACTCACAATGGGGGCAGGTATAGAGGTTCATCTGATTGAACAAGAGGGGATGGGGGAAAGGGAGAGGGGATGGAATGGGAAAGACAATAGAATGAATCAGACATAACTTTCCTATGTTCATTTATGAATACACGACCAGTGCAACTCCACATCATGTAAAACCACAAGAATGGAAAGTTACACTCCATGTATGTATGATGTCAAAATACATTCTACTGTCATGTGTAACTAAAAAGAACAAAATTTAAAAAAAAAAAAAAGGTTTCACTACTTTGCCTGGACTGATTTGGAACTTGTGATCCCACTGCCTCAAATTAGGCCAGCCTCAGCAACTCTCCCAAATGGCTAGAATTACAGGTATGTGCCACCACATCAGAATTAATAATGTTTTTGAGGAAGTTCCTTTTTTAAAGTAATCCATATTATCAATACTGTCTTCTTTCTCTTGTAACATTTTTACTTTTGACTGACATAATTTCAAGTTTACAAAAAGTAGTAAGAATAGTTACAAAGAATTCTTGTATATACCTTATCTAGATTCCCAAATGTTAATATTTTACCCCATCTGCTTCATCCATTTCTCTATACACACATATTTTTATCTGAATCATCTGAGAGTTGGAGGCATGATTCCTTTTTATTCCTTAGTACTTTAGTATTTCCTTTAAAATATTCATATATGACCACAGTACAATTATCAAAGTCAGGGAATATTGATAAAATACTATGCCCTAGGGGCTAGGGTTGTGGCTCAGTGGTAGAGTGCTTGCCTAGCACACGCAAGGCCCTGGGTTCGATCCTCAGTACCACATAAAAATAAATAAAATAAAGGTACTGTGTCCAACTACATCTAAAAAATAAATATTAAAAAAAAATTTTTTTTAAATATGATGACATGGGGCTGGGGCTGTGGCTCAGCAGTAGAGCGCTCGCCTAGCACATGCGAGGCACTGGGTTCGATCCTTATCACCACATAAAAATAAATAAATAAAATAAAGATATTGTGTCCATCTACAACTAAAAAAAATATATATATTTTTTTAATATGATGACCTGGGCTGGGATTGTGGCTCAGTGGCAGAGCACTTGCCTTGCATATATAAGGCACTGGGTTCGATCCTCAGCACCACAAATAAATAAATAAATAAATAAATATATTGTGTCCATCTAAAACAAAAAAAAAAAAAAATTTTTTAAATACGATGACCTAATCTATAGAGTTTATTTAAATATCTTCAACTATTGGAATAATATCATTTAGAGTAAAAGAAAATCTCAGATTATGTGTTAGTTATCATTACCTTATTAGACTCCTTTAATCTGAAATAGTTCATTTTTTTAACATTTGTTTAGTTATACATGCGCACAATATCTTTATTTTGTTTATTTATTTTTATGTGGCTGAGGATCTAACCCAGAGTCTCACAGGTGTGAGGCAAGTACTCTACTGCTGAGCCATAACCCCAGCCCAGTTCCTCGTTCTTCGTCTTTTACAATCTCTTTCTTTGATAAAGATCAATAGATCGTATAAACTTGTAACATATAGAAGACAGGAAAGAAAATAATGAAGATCAGAGAATAAATTAAGTTAACCGCAGAAAATATAAATGAACGAATGAAATAAAAATCTGGTCCTTTGAAAAAGCTCAATAAAACACGTAAACCTCTAGCAAGAGAATTATAAATATCAAAAACAAAAGAGGAAATATCAGTATTGACCCAAATATCACAAACAACTCTAAACACATAAATCTATAAGCCAGAAACACACCCAGGATGAAGTTTATTACTGAAATAGTCCTTTATTTTAAAAAATCAAAAGTATAATTAAAACCTCCAAAAAAAAAAAAACTCCACACAAAGATGATTTTACTGGCAAATTCTACTAAAATTTAAATAAGAAATGACACTAATTTTACATGATCCTGACAGAAAACAGAAAAGGACAATATACCCCCAACTCATTTTATGAAACCAAGCATTACAATAATACAAAACTATACAAAAATAGTACAAGAGAAAAATATATACTAATATATGCAATGAATATATGTGCAAAATACACCATAAAATATCAGTAAATAATAATCAGTCATACGTTTAATAGAAAGGGGAGGAGAAAGTTTGGGGGTAACCACAAGAGAGAGAATGGGTTCTCTCAGAGAGAAAATTGAGAACTTACTTCTTTGTGAGTTCAGTTTAATTGAGGTGGGAGGAAAGGTTTCTGGAGAATCCTGCTACCTCTTAATTTTTGACGGACAGGAGAACTATATCATCAGATTTTTAAGTCCCTATTACACATGTTTCTACCTAAAGGCAACTCTTGGTCATTTTGTTTTATGTAATTGTCCAAAGATCCTCTTTTATATGGTCCAGGCTGAAGCAGGGTAACTTGTGTTTTTTCAATCAATGGAGTTGTTTTTGGACCTACACTGCTCAACCCTAAGAAGGAAGAACAATCCTGAAAATAGCAAACCTGTTACTCAAAGATTGTAACCTACTGTTCTCTTTTTAAACCACAGCTGGGTCAGAATGGCCTTGTGTGCTTCAAAGAGTCATGCTGAGAGTTAGCAAATAGTCACAGTCTATAGAATTGACCATTTAATGCCATGTCCCCACTGCTCATGTTTACCTGCCACTTAACAGCAGGACATGAAGAACAGAGCAGAAAAAGAAGGAGCTTGGGTCTCCATATCCCCTTCTTGGGCATGCCTGCAGTGAACAGAAGACCTCACACTAGCCTCTTCCTTTAGAAGTTACACCACCTCCCAATAACACCACAGACTGGGAACCAATCTGAACACATGATCCTTTAGAGGACACTGAAACCACAGCAGCTGCCTTGCTTTCTGGAAGTTTTCTAATTTCTGATATTATTTGTTTGCTAAAGAAACTGCATTTTCTTCCTGTGGGTCACATTTAAAAAAACAACTCAGCAGAATAAAATAGACATTATTATTGCTGTATGTATATAGGTAACTGTATGACCAATGTGATTCTGCAACCTGTACAATCAGAAAAATGAGAAATTATACCCCATTTGATTCAAATGTATGAATTGTCAAGATCATTGTACTGTCATGTGTAGCTAATAAAAAAAAACCCAAAAAAATAATAATCAGTCACAAATAAAAATAATAATACAGCATAAACAAGTGGGGCTTATACCAATAATATAAGACTGGTTTGATTTTCAAAAATCAATCGCTGATATCCACATTATAACTTAAAGAAGAAAAAATATATGAACCTGAAGAAAAGGCATGACAATATATAAGATCCTTTATCATAAATACTTTCAGCAAATAAGGAATAGATAGGAACTTCCTCAACCTTATAAAGAACATCCATTAAATAAATAAATAAGTAAAAACTAGTACTGGAAGTCCCAGCCAATGCAACAGGCAAAAAGGAAAAATCTTAGCACTAACAATGTCACAGAATATAAAATCAACACACAAAAATCAATAGTATTTCTATATGCTACCCATTGAACACTAGAAAATAAAATTTTAAAATACACCATTTGCTGGGCATGATGATACACACCTGTAATCCCAGCAGCTCGAGAGGTTGAGGCAGGAGGATTCAATGCCAGCCTCAGCAAAAGTAAGGTGCTAAGCAATTCAGTGATACCCTGTCTCTAAATAAAACACAAAATAGGGCTGGTGATGTTGCTCAGTGGTTAAGTGCCCCTGAGTTCAATCCCCAGTACCAAAAAAATAAAATTAAAATTAAAATACACCATTTAACATAACTATACAGAAAATCTGAAAATCAAAGGAAAAAGGTAAACTGCCACAAATGCTAACCAAAAGAAAAGCTACTAAAGCTATATTAATACCAGATAAGGGACCGCTAGATCTTTTGATTAAACAACAATGTAATTTTATTGACAAAAACAAGTCAATTCTCTAGGAAGATATAAATTTGAAATATATAAGACCAATAAATGAAAATAAAATTTAAAAAACTACAAGAAGGCAGGGATAAATCAAAGTTCCATAGTAAATTTTAACACAAGTCTCCATAAAGGAATGAATAAGCAGAGAGAAAAGCAGGAAATTCTGAAGACTTAAACAACATGACTAACAAACTTGACCTAAAGGATGTAAGTAGAACACAGTTTACAAAGAACAAATTTTCTTAAGCACAGGGAACATTTATAAATATTGGCCAACTGAAATTTCAACCAACTTAAAAAGCCTGTAAGTGTATACTCTAAAATGTTTAGGCACAATACAGCTATGCTGGAAACTAGTAAACAGAATTATAACTTTAAAAGTCCCATATACTTAGAAACTTAGTAATATAGTTTTTGGGGGGAAGAAAGTGGGGGTTTCACTGGGGATTTAACCCAGGAGAGGTCTAACACTAAGCTACATCCTCAGCCCTTTTTATTTTGTGAGTATCTCACTAGGGTGCTAAGGCTGGCCTCAAACTTGCAATCTTTCTGCCTCAGACTCCTGAGTAACTGGGATTACAGGCATATACCATGGTGCCTGGACTTTTTTAAAAATACACTTCTATAATTATTTATGGGTTAATGATTAAACAATTTGTGGCCTTTAGATCTTGGAGGAAAACTTATATTTTTATTTTTTCAAATATATTTATTTTAGTTGTAGTTGGACACAATATTTTATTTTTATGTGGTGCTGAGGATCGAACCCAGGGCCTTGCACATGCTAGGCGAGTGCTCTACCGCTGAGCCACAACCACAGCCCCAAACTTATATTTTTAAACGATTTTTTAGAAAGAAAGACTGATATGAGGCAGGCATTTTTCTCAACAAGTTAGGGAGAAAACACCAAAATTAAGCTAGACAATGTAGAAATTTAAAATAAATGTTAATTAAATAGCCAGGCATGGTGGCACATGCCTGTAATCCCAGCAACTCAGGAGGCTGGGGCAGGAGGACTGCAAGTTCAAAGCCAGCCTCAGCAACTTAGCAAGGCTCTGAGCAACTTAGTGAGACCCTGTCTCAAAATAAAAAGGGCTGGGGGAGTCACTCAGTGGTTAAGCACCCCTGGGTTCAAAATTTTTTAAAAAATTAAATACAAAATAATAAAAAGAACTAGTAAAGCTAGAAGTAGATTCAGACACAAAGAAACAAAGGCAAGAATGAGAAAAAAGATGCAATACAACAGATGCTACACACCTTTTTTAAAAGACAAGTTGCTATTAACAATGTTATACTAATAAATGTAAAATCTACACAAAATATTAATAAATTCATGACAAAAAAGTACAGATAAATATAATAAATAGTGAAAGGTTTCCTCCATAAGTCCATAGTCCAAATTACCATGTTTTATCTCTGGGTTGTCCCATTATAAATATTTTTATCTTTTTTTTTGAGAGAGAGAATTTTTTTTAATATTTACTTTTTAGTTTTCAATGGACACAACATCCTTATTTTATTTGTATGTGGTGCTGAGGATCAAACCCAGCGCCCCGCGCATGCCAGGCAAGCGCGCTACCGCTTGAGCCACATCCCTAGCCCAATAAATACTTTTATCTTCTTTTGCATCTTTAAAATTATCTACAAGAACATGTTACTTTTTAAAATTTAAAGGAAAGAATAAAGGAAGGACTAGGTGTCTTGGGTTCACCAGCTCAGCTGATTGCTGAAACATGTTCTGCCACAGGCCTGCGCCATTGCACCTGGCATGAATAAACTTTTTTAAAATAGAATGATGAGGGAAGGGGAAAGAGAGGAAAAGTAAGGGGTGGTATTGAGGGATTGGATATAATAAAAGTATGTTATATGAATATATGAATATGATACAATGAAACCCATTATTCTGGGTTGTTTCATATATGGCCTTCACTAAATCTTTTAATTTCTCAAGTGTATTATTTTCCTCATCCTTAAAATGAAGGTACTTACTAAACTATATTTAAACTGTAAAACATTTTATTTCATGTACTAATTTGACACAGAAATAGATATAACGTAAATATTAATAAACAGATAAATCCTACCACTTTTTTTTTTGTACCAAAGATTGTAACCAAGGGTGTTTAACCACTGAGCCACAGTCCCAGTCCTTTTTATTTTTTGAGACATGATCTCACTAAATTGCTGAGGCTGGCCTCAAACTTCCCAATCCTCCTGCCTTAGCCTCCAGAGTCACTGGGATTACACACCTGCACCCATGCTTGGTTCTACGACTTTTTTAAATTGCCTTGTTTTCTATAGAAAAAAAAAAGTCTCACATATAGATGACACTATTAAATACTGCCAGAAAGAAAGGCTACAGTTCAGTTATCTATAACCAAAACTAACATTTTCATAGATAATCTCCAATTTAACTAGTTTATAGCTGATGACGATATACATCAAGTGCTCTTGTACAACAGTTCACTTTAATAACTCATTTACCTAGGGATATGCACAATGCCCAGGAACTCAAATAATTGTTTTAACAGAACAAGGAAGTTATACTAGTCAAAATTCCACTAGGGAATGAAACCTTTCAGATTTACTTTCTTTCATCATGGAATTGTTTTTACATTGCAGACATTACATTAAATATTTAAAACAAAAAAATCTGAATTCTTTATGATTTTTATTTGCTTTCTGCTTTTAATGGTCATATCAGGCTTTTGATTATATCTATACAAATTTGTAAAGCATAAAATTATCTCAGCTATGTTTATTCCATGTGTGTATTATCACATTCTTAAAAATTACTTAAAGAGAATCTTGCTTCACTCAGGATCAGCATAGGACTCCCAGCCATGTCCACGCAGGACCTCCAGGTGCCCAAGCAGGACCACTAGCATTAGCACCTGCACAGGACTCCCAGCAGCCACTCCCAGACAGGACACTAGGCCATTGCCCATGTGCAGGAACTCCGGCTGCTGCTCATGTGGACCCCCATCTACCAACATGGGGCTCCCCCAGTCACCTCCATCTTGGGACATTGCAACCACTACCATAGTCCCCTACATGCAGTAGCCTGTACCTGCAGACACCACACAGCATCTGGAGACAGCCCCCAGCCACAACACTGCACACCACAGAGCTGCATCTCAGAACACACCGCCCACCACCCCATCCCACCCCACCCCATTCTACCACCCATCACCGATAGCAGCTGCCTCCATCTTGGGACACCTTTGTGGCCATCTCTAGTTGGAGCAACCCCCAGCTTGGCACACCAGCTGGGGCTTAGAAGCAATATCAAGATACCTTTAGTCCTCAACTCCCCCCTCTCCCCAGCAGCTGCTAACCTGGCACAGTGCTTGTGGCTACATAGAGTCTATAGCTCAAAAAACCTGGTCTTGAACTGCCCAATACCAAACAGCTCTCCACGATAGGTGAGCAACCCCCAGAGCGCAACCCACAAGATATCCAAAGAAAAAGGTTCCTGATTGCAAAGTAGAAAGCGTGAGTGTAATACAGTTTAGAGACTAAATTAGAGACCAAGAATTGTGAGGTTTACAGGAGATATAGGAAATGAGACCAGGCGCCCACATCACAAGGAGATCCTCAGGGTGCAGTATCCCATCAGGGACCAGCAAGTGCTATACCCTACTTCCAGAAGCCCCTCCCCCAAGACTAATCCTCCCACCCTAATAACCTTCACCATCCTGAGGGTGGAGATACTAGCAAACAACAGACAACCCCACTATTGGACAAGAAGGGAAGCAGGAAGACACTGATCTCCAACAAAAACAATCCTTATATCTTCCTTCAAGATTTTTTTTCCTCTCTCTCTTGTCCCGTCCTCACATCCCCAACATTTGTGAAACCAAGAACTTTTCATAACTTAGGCTACAGAGGACTGGGATGTCTGAATAGTATATTGCAGTGGCACTGTATATTCTTTATCTCCTATTTTTACATTTTTAATTTTTCTTAATATTTATGTTTGTCTTTTGTACTCTACTGTCTGCCCACTTACTTGTCTCCCCAAAATCACTTTCTCTCTCTTATCCTACTACTAATCAACTTCTTTAGATTCCTCTTTCTTACTTTCAAAGATCTAATAACTATATCCTCACTTCCTACCACCTCAACATCTCATCCTACATCTCACCCCCACCCCCAATTCTTTGTCCACCATCAGAAACTACAGACCCTTTTGCAAACCTACTGTAGATAATAATTGAACTCACCATTTATGTATATTGTGACAAAACTATAAATGTCTTAATAGCAGCCCTTTGGTTTAAGGTTGTATATTGTTTGTATTGAGATCTGTTAATATTGTTCTCCCCCTCAAAGGAGAGGTATCGGAACCATGCAGGGACACTATAAGCTTATAGGGTAAAAACTGTAATGCCTCAGATCCACAGTGATGGAAGGGATGACACACAAACAACATGAAAAAACAAGGGGGAAAAGTGCCCAAAACAAACCAAGATATTACATTATTAGAATCCATGGCCAGCACAGCAGAAGAAATTACAGAGAAGGAGTTCAGGATGTACAAAATTAAAATTTTCTGTGAATTACAGGATGATATAAGATAGCAAATACAGGCAGTAAAAGATTATTCAATAAAGAGCTACATAAGCAAATACAGAAAGCAAAAGATTACTTCAATAAGGAGATAGAAGTTCTGAAAAAAAAATTAAACAAAAATCCTTGAAATGAAAGAAACAATAAACCAAATTAAAAACTTAATTGAAAGCACCACCAATAGATTAGATCACTTGGAAGACAGGACCTCAGACAATGAAGACAAAATATATAATCTTGAAAATAATGTAGACCACACAGTGAAGATGGTAGGAAACCATGAGCAGAACATTCAAGAATTATGCAATAACATAAAAAAGCCAAATTTAAGAATTATTGGGGGATTCCACCTCTTGGGTCCCCTTCTTCCTCCGGGAGAAGTCTTTTCTACTGTCCTTTAATAAACTTCTAATTTCTACTCTGAAAAAAAAAAAAGAATTATTGGGATAGAGGAAGGTATACAGTCCCAAACCAAAGGAATGAACAATCTATTCAATGAAATAATATCAGAAAATTTTCCAAACATGGAGAATGAATTGTAAAATCAAATACAAGAGGCTTATGGGACACCAAATGTACAAAATCACAAGAGATCCACACCAAGACACATTATAATGAAAATGCCTAGCATACAGAATAAGGAGAGAATTTTAAAAGCCACAAGAGAAAGGAATCAGATTACACAAAGGAGGAAACCAATTAGGATATCTGCAGATTTTTCAACCCAGACCCTGAAAGCTAGAAGCCTAGAACAATATATACCAAGCTCACAAAGAAAATGGATGCCAACCAGCAGTGTATGAGTGTGCATTTTTCCCCACTTCCTCACCAACACTTATTGTTGTTCATATGCATAAAAAGTGCCATTCTGACTAGAGTGAGATGAAATCATAGAGTAATTTTGATTTGCATTTTTCTAATTGCTAGCAATGATGAACATTTTTTCCTATATTTCATATATCATATTCTGAGAAATGTCTGTTCAGGTCCTTGGCCCATTTATTAATTGGGTTATTTGTGGGGGTTTTTTGGTGCTTATCTTTTTGAGTTCTTTATATACCCTAGAGATTAGTGCTCTATCTGATGTGTGATGGATAAAGATTTGCTCCCAAGATCACTGCTGGTGGGACTACAAATTGTTGCAGCCAATATAGAAAGCAGTATGGAGATTTTCTTGGAAGATTGAGATTGGAACCACCATTTGACCCAGCTATCCCTCTCCCTGGTCTATACTCAAAGGACTTAAAAACAGCATACTACAGGGACACAGCCACATCAATGTTTATAGCAGCACAACTCAAAATAGCTAAACTGTAGAACCAACCTAGATACCCTTCAATAGATGAATGGATAAAAAAAAATGTGGCATATATACACAATGGAATATTACTCAGCATTAAAAGGGAATAAAATCATGGCATTTGCAGGTAAATGGATGGAGTTAGAGAAGATAATGCTAAATGGAGCTAGCCAATCCCAAAAAACCAAATGCCAAATGTTTTCTCTGATAATAAGGAGGCTGATTCATAGTGGGGTTGGGAGTAGGAGCATGGGAGGAATAGACAGAGTCTAGATAGGGAAGAGGGGTAGGAAGGGAAGGGAGAGGGCCATGGGGTTAGAAATGATGGTGCAACGTGATGGACATCATATCCAAAGTACATGTATGAAGACACAAACTGGTGTGAATACACTTTGTATACAACCGGAGATAAGAAAAATGGTGCTCTCTATGTGTAATAAGAATTGTAATGCATTTCGCTGTCATATATAAATAAAGAATTTTAAAAAATTGGATGCCAATCAAGAATCTTATATCCAGCAAAATTAAGCTTTAGATTTGATGACAAAATAAAAACCTTCCATGATAAACAAAAGTTAAAATTTACAATTACAATTACAAAGTTAAAATTTACAATTACAAAGCGTGCACTAGAGAATATCCTCGACAAAATATTCCATGAGGAGGAAATGAAAATCAGCAAAGGGAGATATTACACTAAATGAAAAACCAATCAAAGGAGAAACTAAGTCAAGTTAAATACCAAAAATAAACAAAAATGACCAGGAAAACAAGTCATGTCACAATAATAACCCTGAATGTTAATGGCCTAAACTTACAATCAAAAAACATAAACTGGTAGGCTGGATTAAAAATAAAAGACCCAACAATATGTTGCCTTCAAGAAACCCATCTCATAGGAAAAGACAAAAAGACATCCACAAACTGAGGTGAAAGGTTCAGAAAAAACATACCACTCACATAGACTGTGAAAACAAGCAGAGGTTTCCATCCTCATATCAAATAAAGTAGACTTCAAGCCAAAGTTAATCAAAAGGGATAAAGAGGGACACTTCACACTGCTTAAGGAAACCATACATCAACAGGACATAACAATTATAAATTCATATGCCCCAAACAATGGTACATCTACATTCATCAAACAAACTATTCTCAAATTCAAGAGTCAAACAGACCATAACACAATAATTCTGGGTGACTTTAACACACCTCTTTCACCACTGGATAGATCTTTCAAACAAAAGCTAAACAAAGAAACTACAGAACTCAATAATAAAATCAATAACTTAGACTTAACAGACATATATAGAATATTTCATCCATCACAGAGCGAATACACTTTCTTCTCAACAGCACATGGATCCTTCTCTAAAACAGACCATATACTGTGCCACAAAGCAACTCTTAGAAAATACAAGAAAGTAGAGATACTACCCTGAATTCTATCAGATCAAAATGGAATGAAATTAGAAATCAATGATAAAATAAAAAATAGAGCTACTGAAACACATGGAGAATAAATAATATGCTACTGAATGAACAATGGGTTGCAAAAGACAGCAAAGGGAGATTAAAAAATTCTTAAAGGTAAATGAGAATACTAATGCAACATATTGAAATCTCTGGGACACTATAAAGGCAGTATTAAGAGGAAAGTTTATTGCATGGAATTCATTCCTTAAAAGAAGAAAGTCAACAAATAAATGACCTAACGTTAAGTAGAAACTCTAACTTCTAATGTGACAGTATTCAGATAAGGTTTTTTTTTAATATTTTTTAGTTGTAGTTGAGCACAACACCTTTATTTTAATTATTTATTTATTTATATGGTGTTGAGGATCAAACCCAAGGCCTCAACGTGCTAGGCGAGTGCTCTACTGTTGAGTCACAACCTCAGCCCCAGAGATAAGGTCTTTAAGGAAGTAATTAAGGTTAAACGATGTCATAAAACTAGAGAAAGAGGAACAGGAAAAGGTTGATTAATGGGTACTAATTTATAATTAGAAAAGAAAGGAGTTTTATATATTTCAAAAAGCTGGAAAGTAAGAGCTTCAATATTTTCACCATAAAGAAATGTTTATAAATGTCTGGATACATGTATAACTTGGTTTAAACATAATACAATACATACCTAGATTAAAATATAACATGGTACCCCATAAATATGTATAATTTTTGTTTTCATATATTAGCAAAAATAAATAAATTCAAATTTAAAAGTGTCTCCTGATCTAACAGGACTAGCGTCCTTATAAGAGGAAAAGACACCAAGAATGCATGTACACAAAGAAAAGGCAATAGTAAGACATAGCAAGGAAGAAAAACAACCATGTATAAGCTAAGGAGAAGTCTTCAAGAGAAAGAAAATCAGCCCAACCTTGACCTTGGTTTTCCAGCCTCCAGAACTGTGAAAAAACATATTTCTGTTGTTTAAGTCACTCAATTTGTGGTATTTTATTATGGCAGCCAATACTACACAAACTAATACAATGTGTAATTCAAACTCTTAAATACAGAATCTCTACACATCAGATATTTGTCAGATTAATACAATTTGTCACATACTAAAGTTGTTTAAGAGAGTTAACTAAAGAACATTTGAGAACTGCCTAATGAGTATAATCTGTCAATACCTCCTAATACATTAATATACATCCTTGAATTAACCAGACCAGCAGAGCTTTACACCTGGATTGTATTATATCAGCTCTCTGCCCCAGTACTGTAAAACTGATTTTTCTAAGTCCGACTCAAAGCCACGGATCTATATCAAAAAGTTATTAAGAAACTGGTCACTGTATTTATGCAAAAATATGTTATGTAGTGTCCTTCTCATTTATTAATTTATTACACATTTTACCAGGCTCTGCTCCAGGTGTTATAGTAACTGCAATAAAAGACATTGAAGGCACTTGGGATTTTATTTGGAGTGTAAGGAAAAAAAGAAGTGATTTGAAAGTCTGTGTAAAAAACTGATAAGTTGAGGAATTGGTGATAGTTATTACACATTCAAAAAAGAAATATCAAAGAAACAGCTGGATATATATATCTGGAAGCAGGCTGAAAAGGAGAAATTAAGTGAGGAAAGGAAATCAAAGAGAACTAAAGGAACAAAGAACTTCAATAGAACAGAAAAAGCAATTTTACAAAAGAAAAAGGGGAAACTGACAGAGCAATGTCCTTGAGTTGGAAAGAGGGACCTTAGCATATAAAACAGCATTTCCTACAACTTCAACACCATTGGGGCTGGCATTCTAAGCTGGATAATTCTTTGCTGTGAAAGGCTGTCCTGTCCATTCTTTGATACTTATCACAATCCCTGGCCTCTCCTCACTAGATGCCAATATCAATCCCCCACCCTAGTCATGGCAATGAAAGATGTCTCCAGACACTGCTAAATGCTTCCTGAGGGGCAAAATCACCCCCAGTTTAGAACAACCAGTGTTAAGTAGAGAAAGTGTCCTTTGCTAAAAACCCTGGCTATTCATTCACATAAAAGAATGACAGAAGATGCTATGGGTAGAGTACAAAATAATTAGAAACCTCCTGCTGACTGGATCCTCTTAAATGCAGATACAGTCAAGGCCAGAGATGGTGTGAAAAAAACTGCTACCACATCACAAGACCAAAGTCAATACTCCTGAGAAAATTTGGGGCATCTTATTCTTGAACTACAGCTACCATATGAGCTACATATACCTGTGAATGGAATCTAAATCAAAAATTTTATGGTTTTTTTGTATCTATATCCACTTGCACAATGTCCTTATGAACTCATGTTTCTTGGATTTCTCCTACAGTCAAGAAGGAAAACATCACTAATTAATTTTATAATGAAATGTTATTATCCTTGAAGCAGTTAATATTTAGAGAAGTAAAGAAAACAGACCTAAAGGAACATATATTTCCAAGGTTAACCCATCTAAGAGTGCATTATTTATGTCTTTCAAATCAACCCACCAAATTAGCATGTACTATGTTCTGAGGAGTCCGTTTCTATTCAGCCAGACCCCTTTACATCTAACTAATGAGATTACCATCACATTTTTTTAAGTGTTTAGAATTGGGGAACACTAAAGAAGATTTCAGTAGTCATGAAATGAGAAGGTTTAAAAATAAAAAGAACAGGGCTGGGGTTGTTTGTGGCTCAGCGGTAGAGTGCTCACCTAGCACAGGCAAGGCCTTGGGTTCAATCCTCAGCACCACATAAAGTTAATAAATAAAATAAAGGTATTACTGTGTCCAACTAGAACTAAAAATATAACTTAAATGAAATAAAAAGAACAGGCAATTGGTTTCACATGTGTACATAAAGGTCCAGGGTTACATGTGCTATTTCTAAAGAAAAAGAAAATATAGTTACAGCACCTGTGTAAGTTATATCTCCTCCTTGAAAGAGGGCCTATGAGAAGTTATATTCCATTTATACTTGATGTGTCAAAATGCATTCTACTTTCATATATATAACTAATTAGAACAAAAATGAGATCCTATCTTTTTACATCATGAATTAGGGTTCCAGAGCAAAAATATAATGCAAAATAATTTTACAATCTCAAAAACATTGAAAACCCTAAGATTTCTTCTAAAGCATATGACTGACAGGTATCCTTCTCTTGGAACCCCTCCCCCTTTGGGAGCTCTGCTGTCTATTACTCTAATAAGTCCTGTTACTTTGCTCTCAGATAAAATATTTGGCTTCCAAACTTGTTTTAAAAAGTAACTGGGAAGCTGGGCATAATGGCACACACATATAATCCTGGTGACTGGGAAGGCTGAGACATGAGGATCAAAAGTTCAAGGTCAGCCTTAGCACTTTAGGGAGACCCCATATCAAAACAAAATAAAAAGGGCTGAAGTTGGAGCTCAGGGGTCAAGCACCTCTGGGTTTGATCCCCAGTGCCACGAAAAAAAAAACACAAGTAAGTGGCAAACTAGAAAAGCCTTTAAATCTGAATTACAGATATTGTTACTATCCCCTTTTAAATAATGCTTTGCTTGCTTTCTTAGAAGGTAATTAAATTGGTCAGGCATGACTTGTTTTTCCAACATCCGCTCTTTCTGATGATTAAATATTAAGACTGATTTGTTTTAAAAATTTCCCAAGCTGGCAAGCACTCTGAAGCTCAATGGCAGAGTGCTTGCCTTGCACCTGTGAGGCACTGGGTTCAATCCTCAACACCACAGAAAAATAAACAAATAAAATAAAAGCATACTGTCCATCTACAACTACAAAAAAATTTTTTTTCCAAGCTCCAAGTTAAGATAATATGATTTTAATATCTAAAGAATATTTTAAATATCCCAAATTCTAAGAATGGTAGGTAAAGGAATAATTTGTTGGGGAGTAGGCAAAAGAGAAGAGGGCCAGAGGGCCTTCCTAAGAAAGACCTGAACACCATCAACACTGGTCTTATCTTCTATCCCCTATTATGACTGTCCCAGGCAACTACTTACAGCTCTGTCAAGTGCTGAGGACACAGTCATAAACAAGAGCCTTCTCCTTCACTGTGAGTCCAAAGACTGACTCTTTCCTAGATCAACTACTTTATAATTCTCTGAATGGCCTATTTACTGAGCCAGGAAGAATAGACTACCAAACTGTGAAGTCTGATCAACAGTCTTATAAACGTAAGTGGAAGGGTAACAAGACAACCAAGACTCCATACCTATTGCTTTACTAAAACCACTGTTTCTGGTCCATTTTCTCTTTCAGTCCTAGAAATCTCTAATAAAGCCCATATAAGGTTCATTCAAGGTCTAAATACTTGGAGAGGACCTAATTTAAGAACTTTATTTACTCAGCTACTATGAGGCTGATCTGAGACTAAACTAGGCAACTTAGTTTCAAAGTAAAAAGGGCAGAAGATGTAGCACAGTAGTAGAGTGCTTGTCTAGCATGTGAGTCCCTGGGTTCAATGTGGGAAGGGGGGCAGCACTTCATTTTACATATGAAAAACTTAAAAATGTTTAAGTGATTTAGCCAAGATCATGCAATGTAGCTAGACTCTAAGCTCCCATTTGGGGGAAGACTTTATTCAGAATCACACCAGAATACGGGTAGTTACTAATATCTTCCCATCATAAGCAAGAAGTCTAACTAACAATTTACACAGGAACATAAGAATTTACATAACTTCATACTCACATGCAAGGTGACACTAAGTGCAAGCCCATAAAATTTGAAATAGTATATATCAACTTAAATAAATAAGAAGCTATACTCCAAGAATAAATGGACCAAATGCTCTTGTAAAACAAGTCCCTTCTAAATTCTTGACTTCTGCCTTTCCCCTTAGTCTATGCATAGTTGATGAATGCATGAGTTGTTATACATGTTAATAACATGCCAATGCAGAATCATTTTTCTGGCCAACAATAACCTCTTAGTCCTCCTGAATTCTCACAATTCAAGTGCCTAATAACATGGTACAGCTGGCCACTGTGGTTAAGTGTATGTTTTAACTCTCCTATTATGTCACCAGATTCCTACACTTCTTTAATAAACTCCCTGAAATCAGGACTATGTTTTTAGGGTTTTTTTTTTTTTAATCTCCCAGAGCCTAGTACACCTGTGTGTTCAACAAAAATCTGCTAAGTGTATAAACAGAATGATCATTTTCAATGGGTGGTACTGCCATAATTTACAAGAAGAGTTAAAACACACCTAAATGCCAGAAAAGAGGCTATGTAACATTATGTTCTAATTTTTAAATGACTGGTTTTTCATTCAGGCCAAATGTCTAGTGGTACTTTAATAAAATATAAAATCAATAACAAAAGTCAAAAACGTCAGCATACCAGATGTTTTCTTAAAAAGTTATGCATAATGTTTGCAAGTTATACTTTTCAACTTCTAAAGGTATTTGACATTTAATGAAGTCCTACATTTAAAAAAGGAAGTTGTTTTGTGAAAAGAATATTCAATAATTTATTTTTTTAATTACACCATTCCTTGTTTTTTATAGTTCTTGCCATCAGAAAGTCCTAATATCTCTTTTGCCAAATGTCAATATTCCATGAAACTTTTTATCTTCAACTATATATATATATATATATATATATATACTCTCTTCCATCTTCCTAATGTTACAATAATGTACATCATTTTAATCTCTGCTGGTATATTTATTATAAACTCTGTAAGAGTGCTAATGATTTACTAATTTTTGTAAACTTTGATCAAGATGTTAAATCATGTCAGACTGGAATAACATCAATTGCCTCTGCACATCTGAAAACACAGATTGCACTCCTGAGGCCAAATGATGAGCATTTTTTAATTATACTTGTAATCATTATGTATAATCCTTATCTTAATTAATATTTTAATATTTATAGAAAAGTAAAAGAAACTAGGTACTCTATGACTATTTTTCAAGAAAGTAATAACATTATGAGAAATTTACAATACCTATTGCACAAAGCCTCAAACCTTTCACTTATCTGAAGGATAGTTAGAAATATCTTAAAGAGTTAGAGATGATGGCACATACCTCCTGCTGAGACAGGAGGACAGTAAGTACAAAGCTAGGCTCAAGCAACTTAGTGAGGCCCTATCTCAAAATAATAAAAATGAGGGCTGGGGATGTGGCTCAAGCGGTAGCGCGCTCGCCTGGCATACGTGCGGCCCGGGTTCGATCCTCAGCACCACATACCAACAAAGATGTTGTATCCGCCGAGAACTAAAAAATAAATATTAAAAATTCTCTCTCTCTCTCTCTCTCTCTCTCTCTCTCTCTCTCTTAAAAAAAAAATGAATGGGAGATGTGGGGATCAATCCAGGGTACCAAAAAAAAAAAAAAAAACAAAAAAAAAAACAACCTTAAAGGAAAAACAATCAAGTATAATAAAGCTCAGATATGGTAGGTCTCTTCTTGGATAACCTAGACTCTAACTTAATGCATGATAATATTTCCAAAATTTAGATTTTACACTGAAAAGAACAGAATTATCAAAAGGTGATACTTCAGCTGGATGCGGTGGCTCACACTTGCAATCCCAGTGACTTGGGAGGCTAAGCAGGAGGATTGAAAGTTCGAGACCAGCCTCAGCAACTTAGTGAGAACCTCCGGACTTACCAAGACCCTGTCTCAAAATTAAAAAAACATTTAAAAAAAGGCTGTGGATGTAGCTTGGTTAAGTGACCCTGGGTTCAATCCCTGGTACCAAAAAAAGTGATGTTTTTAAATATAATATATAATTGAGTGTGGTGGCTCCTATAATCCTGGTGACTTGGGAGGCTAAGGCAGGAGGAGCACAAGTTCAAGGCCATCATCGGCCATTTAGCAAGGCCCAAAGCAACTAAGCAAGACCTATCTCCAAATAAAAAGGAATAAGGATGAAGCTCGGTAGTAAAGTACTCCTGGGTTCAATTCCCAGCCCCGTCCCCCGCGCCCCCCCATACACACACCCACAAAGATATACAACCGTGAAGGTTTTTCACAGTGAATGTTTTTAAAATGCTGTTAATTATCCAAAAAAATAAATAAATAAAGACCATCATAGCTTACATATCACCACTAAACCTACACACATCGCTGGGAATGTCCACTACAAACTGCACCACCATGTCAATATAGCACAATTTGGGACATCATGGCATTACCAAGCAGTCATTCACAGCCCAGTCAAGCAAACCACCCACTATGTACAGCAAAATATAGTACCTGGTTTTTCAATTATTACAATGTCATATGCACTTCAAAATCTTTTTATAATAATTCCATTTTTAAAAGCTAGACTGAGATGAATTACCTACCCTATTTTGAAAAACTTCTCGGGAAACACTACATTGACTAAGAACCACTAGTGAGCTGCAAGGCTATTTCCTTCTATACCAACCACATCTAAAAGATCTTCCACACAAAAAAGGTTTAGAGCAGGTCCAGTATTAAAAGGAAATATACTACTAAAAAGAGCCCACCAGATGAGTAGTCACTAGACCTTGATTCCAATCCTGCCTGGTCCCCTCTTCAGTCATCTGATGCAGAACTAAAGTTTTTCCATTTGACTGCTATAAAAATCAAATAGCGGAGCTAGGGCTGTGGGTCAGCAGTAGAGTGCTCACCTAGCATGTCCAAGGCCCTGGGTTCGATCCTCAGCACCACATAAAAATCAATAAAATAAAGATATTTACAACTAAATGTGTGTGTGTGTGTGTGTGTGTATATATATTTACAATAAATATATATATATGTGTCTATATATATTTAAAATATATATGTGTATGTATATATTTATAATAAATATATATGTATATATAATATACATATATATTAAATAGCATACTCCATTTAAAGGAACTTTATTTTTAATTTTTTAATTTTATTTTTACTAAAAAAATAGACATTCACGGTATTTGTTGATTCTAGAGTTCTTGAAAACAGCTTATTCCCACTTTTTTTTTAAAATTGTTTTCAGAGCTCAAAAGGTCATTTCTAATTCATGGTAAAATTATAACTGGATCACTGCATTCATAACTAAGGAATTAAAGCAAGATGGTGTGCAAAATGGGTTTATATTTCCATTTGTCAAAGGACCAAAATAACAATCAGGGTCTCAGCAGGCATTCTAAACTATGTACATTTTGAGTTGTGTTTGGCAAGATGAGAAGCAAGGACTCTCTTGTTGCAACATAAATATATAGGCTAGAATAAGAAGATTAGTATGTAACAGTGGGACTAAGGTAAGGAGTACATACACAGCAGGAGAATATTTAATAAGCTTAAATTTCCTAACACAGCTATTAGGAACAACTACATATTCTTAAACCAAAAGTAATATGATAAAATGGTACTTGAAAATTATCCTAACAGCTGTGTGGGGGATGAACTGACATGATCAGAGATGAGTGTCAGGAAACCCATTTGGAAGGTTTTATATTAAGTAAATAAAGTTCTCTGATAAAGATGGTGACTTTAGACATGAAAAGAGGTAAATCGAATAAACACTGCAGAGTCAGCTAGATTTGATGATTGGCAGAATTAGGGAAATGGTAAAGAGTTGAAAATGATTCCAAGTATCTGGTCAGAGATGGACTATACAACATAACCACACCTGCTAGGCACTAACAGTTCTAACACTGGCTTTTTCCAGATGGCATTTGAACATGTTCAACTCTCTATGACAGTCCTGCAGTGAGAAAATATTCCACTTTAGATGGAAGCAGTAAACTATCACCACCTTGATAGTGGGGAAAATACCTCATACCAAAGATTTCAGATTTGTTTCTTGATGAAGGCTGTTCTACCTCTCAGGAACTTCCTCCCTGTCTACACAATTGAGCAATAGAGAAATTTTCTCTATTCCCTAAATATTCTCTACATACTTGAAATCCAAGCTCAATTCTACACTGATCTTTTAAGTCACATGTAAATAAAATACAGATGACACCATTAATTGCAATTGGAGTTACCATATAGGTCAGGAAAATCCTGTTTTTAAGGGATTCATTCTAAATTGGAACAAAGCCAAGATGATTACATTTAAAAACTAATATGGCCAAAAAACAACCTTGTGGGGTTATTTTTAATGAATCACAAAACATTAAAAGACAGACAAATTCTGTTCCAGAATGCACTGCTACATAATGATTCTGCAGTTTTGCTGGGGCTTTTTTTTTTTTTTTTTCCTCCTGCAGTTTTAAAAACATGCTGCTGGAAAACAGACATCAGATCAAAGGATTTCCCCTTGTCTAAAAAGCATTTCCAATTTTATCAAGCAGAATGTTATCAATAACAATGTGCATTTAACCGAGATCTCACTGCCTACAGTTTCTAAGGAGGATCATTTATAAATTTACTAAAAATTTTTTTTAAACTCTTTAATCCATGGGAGTCTGATAAAAAGAAGCTCTAGGACTTGATTTGAACCTAGCATTCCCAAAAAGGACTGATTAATCCAATATATGTCTATTTCACCCAGATATTAAAGAGGTCCTAAAATGTTATGTTTATATACATTTTTCCTCACACGCGAAAGGAAAAGTCATAAAATTTTCACACTGCCTCGGTTAAAAAAAAAAAAAAAAAAAGCCTACCTTGCAAGCAGATTAGAATATTACCTAGAAGGGTAAACAGATTAACATATTACCCAGAAGGATTACCAAACAGCGACCTCGTCGTGGCCACTGTCACTCTAACCCTTCCATTCCAAATCTTTCAGGGAAAATTTTTTCAATTTTCTTGTTAGTGTTAAGATTTCCCATATCAGATATAGACAGCCGGCTTTAAAGCCACAGGCTCCAGCAGCTCCTCGCTGCCCCAACACAACTGGCTGGGGGAGCCAAGGCGCAGCATCGCCTCCACGCTCCAAGAGGAAGACCGACTCTTCCTTTCCAACCAAGAGCAGGTGCGAAACCGACACTCTGGGGTTTTAGCCGCTGCAACCACCTTCCTTCACCGCACACTCAAGGGCCGCCCCAGGAGGAACCTTCCAGTCCTGTCACCCGCGCCAGTTTGCTGAGGATGACGACCGCGTTGGATTCTTAATCCTTTCCACTGCCGGGTAATTACAACACCAGCCGCAGGACACACTCCCACCGGCCCCTGGGGAAACTAAATGCCAAGGCTGCAAAAGGGGAGCCAGCGGGCCCACTAACCCTTCGCAGCCTCCAGGGAGGCGTGGGCCCTGGCTAGGGAGTCCCAGACCCCGGTCTCTCCCCCTTGGGCTCCCGGTCGCCGCTCACCGTGAAAGGGACATCCCCGACGCTGCCCACGGAGTAGCAGTTGTCTCCGGGGTTGACAGCCCCGGTGAGGACCTGATGCAGATGCATCTCCGGAGCCCAGGCTGGACTGAGGAATGCGCGAAAGGGGCTACAAGCCCCGCGCCCGGCCCTCCTCCTACCGCCAGATCCACTTCCCCCTCCGCCTCCCTCGGGACCCACCCCGCCGCGGCTCCGGCTTAACGCCGCGCTCCCCTTTCACCTCCCCCCCCGCCTCTTCCCTGCCATGGGAGGTCCTCGACTGCCGCCGCCGCCCGGGTCGCCGCTTGGCTGCGGAAGTGCCCGGATGCTCCCACTGCCTGCTGCACCGGCGCACAAATGCGGGAGGAGGGCAAGGGTGCGTGTGAAGCGGGGGAGGCGCCCGAGGGAGCGCGCGAGCCGGGCGCGTGCTAGAAGGGACGCTCCGCCTGAGGGAAAAGACCAGTGCGCGCACGCCCACCGCCGGGGAGCGACGGTCAAGCGGGAGGGTAAAGCCCTCCTCTCTCAGCGAGACCGCCCGGTCCTCCCCCCCACAGCCCCGCGCTTGCGCGTGAGCTTGCAGAGGTTTCCAGGGCAATTGCGCGCGCCGCGCCGACCCCCTGTGCAGGGATTGCGCGCGCAGACGTGCGGGAGTTCCCTTGGAGCCGCCGGGACTGCGGCCTCTGGGGACGGGGGCGGAGCCACACAGCAACACAGCTCCAGGGACACGCAGCCGGCCTGTTTTGCTGCGTGTTTAATCTATTCCCGGTACGGTGTGTAATGATCAGTGCAGTTGACCTCAAGAGAAGGACACTACAGTCACTGGGAAATTCCATCTCAAGAATTCTTAAAGCCCTTGGGTCTTTTTTTAATGTGCAGTTCAGAAGATACTTTATTTTACATCTTGCAGCGATTTAGAGAAACGTATTCTCCTGACGGCAGATTATTTTGCTTCCACCTTTGGTCACGCTTATTCTAAACAACAAAAAGTCCCGGTAGAGACAGGTGATTCCTCTAGACACCCCCCACACACACACCTTTTTTTTTTTTTTTTTCTTACTGGTGATGTCATTGTAGTCGCAGAATCGCCTGATTTTTCCAGACTGTCTGCTAGACTTTGAGTGTTTAACACAGGGATCAGATCTCTGCTCCAGGTCAATTCATCGCAAAATATTCGAGCTCATACTCTGTAAGTCACAACAAGGAAGTAGAAGGGATACGAAGGCACAACTACCTTAAAAAGCCTTCAGAACGCCAGACGTGTCGTGATTGAGAAACAAAAGTCTATGCACCACAAAAGAGGAAGAATAATGGTGACTAAGGGCATAGATAAAGCGTTATGGAAACAGAACCTGACGTAAACTGGATAGAATTTTGACAGGCTGAGATGGAAAAGCAAGACTGTATTCCAACAGAAAATAGCAGGAACTAAGGCTTAGGGGAGTGCAAAGATTAATGTTTGGAGGCAGATGGAACCATATATAGGATGGGGAAAGGAAATAATAGTTAATAAGAGATAAAGCTATCCATGAGGTCTTTATCTCTTGCTATGCCAGAACGTGGAAAGTCTCAGAGCTCTACTCAAGAAGCCCTGATTTCATTCTACATACAGTGGATCTGTCAGATGTTTCAAAGCAGAAATTTACATAATCAGAACTGCTTCAGGAAGATCCTTTTTAAAAAATATTTTTAGTTGTTGATGAGCAAAATATCTTTATTTTTTTATATGGTGATGAGTATTAAACCCAGTGCCTTATATGTGCTAGGCAAGTGCTCTATCATTGAGCCACAACCCCAGCCCAGGAAGATACTTTTGTAGCACTTTGAAGCATTAAGTGAAGGGTGAGTAAGATTAGAGGCGAAGATTTGGCTAGATGGTCATCTATTCAATGGAAAGGAACAAGAGAAATCAAAAGACCAATGACCTGAGGTATTTTCCTTTTCATTTAGTGGCATAGCTGTTCTCCCACTCACCCAGACTAAAAACCTTAGAGCCACTTTAGGGTTTTCTCCCCTGCCCCCTTCCCCATATCCATGGGTTCTTTTTTGAGGTTCCCAGTTCATTCTCATCTTTACAGTCATTTACTGTCACTCCAGACCTCCTCCTAACTGGTTTAACTGCCTTCAGTTCCTTTGCTTTGCTCTCCAATCCATTCAGAGAAATCTTTTTTCTTTCTTTCTTTCCTTCTTTCTTTCTTTCTTGTACTGGGAATTACACCCAGGGCCTCAGGCTAAACAAGAGCTCTACTACTGAGCTATGCTCCCAGCCCCAGAGAAACATTTTTTAAAGGAAAAATTCTTCAGCTTGAAATCCTGTAGTAACTCCCCCTCCCTATCAGTTAAACTCCAAACTCCTTAGTTTGACAGACTTTTCGCTTGGCTGATAAGCCATTTTAATCTGGTTTCTGCCTAATCTTGTTTTATCTCAGGCTGTTCTCTCACACCCACCAGTCTCCAGCCCCACTGTGCTAATACTGTTTCCAGAGCATTCTATGTTCTTTTATGCTTCCTTACCTTTGCTCATGCTCTTTCCTCTAGAATGCCCTCCTGGGGCTGGCATATAGCTCTGTGGTAGAGCACCTGCTTGGAACGCCTTTGTCCCCTTTGCTGACCTGACAAACACCATTTTTTAAAAAAATTTACTTTATTTATTTTTATGCAGTGCTAAGGTTGGAACCCATTGCCTCACACATGCTAGGCAAGTGTTCTGCATCTGAGTTACAGCCCTAGCCCCTGACAAACACATATGAGCTCAAAAGTCATCTATTCAGTAAAACCTTCCTCGAGCCCACCCAAACATCTCGAGTCTTCCACCTCTGTAAAACACATATGCCACATATCCCATAACAATTCTTATTTATACTGTATATTAGTTTCCTCTACTAGAATCCTGGATATTTCAAGTCAGGTCAGTATCTGATTTTCTTTGTTTTCCTAATATCCGAATCATAATACGTTATTTGCTGACAAATAAGAGTTAAATGTGAATAAGAACATCCAATTGTGCAAGAAAAGTACCCTTCATTATACATGTATTTATTTGTATTTGAAAAATGATCTAAATGATGTTATATTGTTTTTATGGAGAAAAACATTCAGGTAAATAGTGTATTCTATTGTTAAATATAACTTACAGGAATCTACTGCTTTGGGTTGAGCTGCTGCACTAGGCCCCAACAGACCAGAGCAAACCAAAATGGAGAAATTCATAATACAGTTCCATGTCCCTAACACAAAACTAAGTTGTTTATCTGATTTGAGAAACAAGGAGAGTGAGCAATGATAGCCAGATCTCCAAACAAGCCAATTTTAGCCATCATGATAAGGAAGTCCCCTGTGCTCTGAACTTTATAAGGAAAATAACTTAGAAGTGGTCAGTCTGTTTTTGTTCTCTGATTTGGCTTTTCTCAGCCCTTTTCTATATATCATGCCAACCTCCTTTGCTCAGTTCATCAGAACATCCATTTTATTTTATAGAATGAATGTTGCCTGATTCTAGAATCACAGATAAAAACAAAGAAGATCTTTAAATTTGTTGTAATCTTTGCCTTTTGACACTGGGTACAGTATGCTGAGTTCTAGGGAATTACTGGTTCTGTATACTTAACTATGTACTACTAACCATGAGTAAAGGTACTAAGCTGCATAACTAAAATAAATATATTGAAAATACAGTTATTGAAAGTTAGCTATTTCAGTTATTGAAAATATAGCAGACAACAAAACAAAAATGTTTAATAATCAGTGAAGACTATTCTGCATGAAAATCCATGAAGGCAAATACTGGTGCTATTCATCTTAGAATTAGCAACTAAAAAACACATCACAGTAGCAAATAAATTTTAGAGAATTCTTGTATTGTACATATAGACACAGCATGTATTAGTTAAAATTTATGTAAAGCAAGTAATTAAATACAATGAATTCAAGTAAATTCCTTTATAAGAAGTTTTAATTCCTATAGGCAACCATTAAACTAAAAACTAAATCAAAACTTAGAGCAAAGTAGCAAATTTGAAGGAATTCCAACATTATATTCACACATAAAAGCAAATATTTTACCAAATACTAATATACATCAAATAACAGGAGAAAATGCAATGTGTGTTTTAGGAATAACAGCTATATAACTAGAAGTAAACACTGCTTCCAAGTGTCATAAAGATTTTAATCTTCCTCTCAAAACCTAAAGATATACTGTTTTAAAGTTTGAAACTATTTTAAAGCCTGAAAACTAATACTAGCTTCTAGATGAATCTCTTGATCTTCAACATTTACCATATTAGAAACTGAGTCAAAACCATTATCAAACAACAAATCAATCTTAATAAGGTTGCCAAGAGCATTACTAATTCCACATTATTTAAACCATTTCACAATTGGTTCTTGTTTTGTAGCATTCCATGAAGTTTTGACCCATTACACAGCTGTGAAACTGTAAGCTTCTTCCTTCTTTCACTCAATATTAACTCAAAATCTGAAGCCTGCATCTACCTGTTCCTTTCTTCCCTCATGAGTTATTTAAATGACTTCTTGATAAATATATCTCAAGGTTCCAGTTGGCTAGTTAAGTCTCCTGGAATTATAACCTAGAATTTTATTGTCCAATATGATCAACTAAAACTCAGTCCCAACTAATATGGCAACTTTCCTTGCCCATCAGAACTGTTGGGCCACATTTTGACATAATTTCATTTATTCCTTCCTTGTCCATCCAATCTTTTATGTAAACCTAAAAGTAAATTGGAAATTATTTCCTCTGATTTGGAAATTATTTTCTTTTTTAAAAAATTTTAAAATGACAATTTTATGTCATTAACAAAACATGTTTATATAATTATAAACTATACTTTCTCATGTCCACAAATTTTAATAGTAACAAATGTTGTACCTTTGGCTGGATTTAATGGCACTTGGAATGTCAGAGGGACTTAACTTCCCAGCAGCAATCCTGTAGCCCATGTATAATAGTTATCTATTACTGAGTAAAAAATTAACCCAAATTTAGTGGCTGACCAATAAATAAATATTCATTATCTCACAGTTTCTGTGGATCAAGAATTCAGTAATAGATAAGCTGGGAGATTCTGGTTCAGAATCTCTCATAAAGTTGGAGTCAAAATGTCTCCTAGATGCTAAATAAAAGAAGCTAGACATAAAAGACCACATATTTATATGACTCTATTTGTGTGAAATTTTCTGAAAAGTTAAATCTATAGTCACAGAAAATAGATTAGTGGTTGCCTGGGGCTGAAGATGGAACAGAGTAACTGCTAATGGACATAGGGTTTCTTTTGGGCATGATTCAAATATTCTAAAATTAGATTGTAGTCATGGTTGAGTAGCTCTTTAAATTTGCTAGAAATCATTGAATTGTAACCTTGAAATTAGTAAGTTTTATGACAAATAAATTATAACCTCAATAAAACTATCTTAAAAAGGAATATCAACCATGCTGGAGTCATCTAAAGGCTTGACTGAGACTAAAGGACCTGCTTCTGAGATGGCACACTATCATGGCTGGCAAAGTTGATTCTGGCAATTGTCTGGAGAACACAGTTCCTCAGTATATGATCCTCTCCATAGGGCTGTGTGTTCTCAAGACATGGCAGCTGGCTTCTCCTAAAGCAAATGATTTGAGAGACCTAGGTGGAAACTGCAATACCTTTTACAAACCAGTCTCAAAAGTCATACATCCTCACTTCCACCATATTTCATTAGTTACAGAGACCAGTCATTATTTTGTATATTTCCCAAGAGACGGAGTGCAAGGAAGAAAGAATCATAGGGAGTCATCTTGAAGACCATCTACCACGTTACAGAACTCAAGAATTGTATCTTCAAGAATCAAGTAGCAAGGGCTAGGGATGTAGCTCAGTGGTAGAGTGCGTGCCTTGCATGCATGAGGCCATAGATGTGATTCTCAGTACCACCGAAAACAAAAAAAAAGTCAAGGGGCAAAAAATAAAAGCGGGGTGGGACATGATTTTATTATTCTTTTTCATACCTATAAAGGTAACATGAATTTCTACTCATAAATCTAGAGTACCATAATGCTGATCTTTAAAACAGTTAATATTGTTTCTTCATTGCTGAATTCTCTATATAATTTAAATATTGAATGTCTCAAGTGACTCTGTTCTAGAGTCTAATATCCATGTTTTTAAATATTTCTTCTGGTTGTGGGATTTACAGTTTGCTTACAGATGTCTAACACTTTAACCTGCTACTTTATTCAGTTGATAATAGAAGCCCTGACTCTCTATTACCAATAACTTTTGCAATCTTTTGTTTTAGGACTGAAAATAGTAATAATACCTTCATTGCTTTTGAATCATAACCTATAGCAGTTACACATTCTAATCTAAAATATCATAGGGATGACCTTATTTCAGTTGTCTACTGCTGTAACAAACCACTCACACTTAGTGGCTTAAAACAATCATTATTGGGGCTGGGGATGTGGCTCAAGCGGTAGCGCGCTCGCCTGGCATGCGTGCGGCCCAGGTTCGAGCCTCAGCACCACATACAAACAAAGATGTTGTATCCGCCAAAAACTGAAAAATAAACATTAAAATTCTCTCTCTCTCTCTCTCTCTCTCTCTCTCTCTCTCTCTCTTTCTCTCTCTCTCTCTCTCCTCTCTATCTTAAAAAAAAAAAACAATCATTATTATCTCTTATGCTCTATGCATTGGTTGGGAAGTTCCTCTTCTGGTTTCACTTGGGCTCCTTCATGAAGTTGCATTCAAATGGAAGGGTCTCTTGGAGTAGAAAGTATAAGACAGTCTCATGTCTGACAGGTGACATTAGTGGTTGTGTAGGGTGTATGTTCCATATAATTAGATTCTTTCATTGCTACCAATGTTCATATCTTTGCAGACACCTATTTATGATTATTCTGTAAAAAAGCAAGATGTTCTACAAATGTAACTTATTTCCTTAAAGATCATTGGTTAGTGCTTTTGTAAACTCATTGAGAACTTAAATGAACTGATTTTTTTAAAATATTCATCCATTTAAATGTATGTGTGTCTATATATATCTTTTTTTTTTTTTTTTGGTACTAATGATTAAATCCGAGGGTTCCTTACCACTGAGCTGCATCCCCAGCCCTTTTTATTTTTTATTTTGAGACAGGGTCTTGCTAAATCATTGAGGCTGACCTTGAACTTGTTATCCTCCTGCTTTAACCTCCTGAGTTACTAGGATTGTAGGTATGCACCACCACACTCAGCCATTTGAATAATTTTTATGTAGAGTAGACCAGACATGATAATTGAATCCTTCTTGTCTTTCCTACTTCATCTTTCAACAATCCTGACCTGTAAATTTTTGTCCAACCACATTGAAGTACTAGGAATTCCTTCAATCTTCCAAGCTTCTAGACACTGACCATTCTCCCTATCTCTCACCCCATCACCATTGCCACTCTCTTTGCCTAACTTTCTTAAAAATTTAGAAATTTGGTTCAGAGGCCTTCATCTTTGGAAAACTTTGCATAATGTAGATTAGATTCCTTTGTTATGCACTCCTATAGTATTCTCTTTTCTTATCTTTCCACGGTAGGGGACTGTGTCTTGATGATAACAATTGCTAATTGCCTTCTCTCTATTATCTATTTTCTCCTCATGAGGAGCCCCAAGTTTTAGGTGGGAAGTAGATGCCCATAATAAAGACCACATTTCCCTGTCTACCTTGCTGCCAATTCATCATGTGACCATGTTCTGATAAATGATATGCTACCTGAAGCAAAAGTACACCAGATTCTAGAAATTTTCCTTTAAAAGTAGCTATTATATCCTTTATACCTTCACCTTCCTTCTTCCATCCTTCTTCCCTAGAACATAGATATGAGGATTGCAACTCCATCTTGAAACACAAGAATGAGGGTTCAACCCTAGAGATGGAAAATAGAAAGCTTTCCACTATACTCCCAGACCACTACAGAGTCCCCTTATTATCCCTGGACTACATCTGGATTTTTTATATGAGCAACAAGTAAACTTGTCTTATTTTTTTTTTTTATTTTTTTAAAGAGAGAGTGAGAGAGGAGAGAGAGAGAGAGAATTTTTAATATTTATTTTTTAGTTCTCGGCGGACACAACATCTTTGTTGGTATGTGGTGCTGAGGATCGAACCCGGGCCGCACGCATGCCAGGCCAGCGCGCTACCGCTTGAGCCACATCCCCAGCCCCTAAACTTGTCTTATTTAAGCCATTATTTTTTATATATTTGTTAATGTTATTCCTAATCCTATCTTGTACTTCTAGATGATGTTGTTGTTGTTTTAATTCCTAAAACCTGGCAAAGTACCTGGAACACAGTAGGAACTCATGAAATGTTTATTAAGCCAAGTAGTTATTAACTGGATCAGTGGTACATTATGTAAATTGATAAATTGAGTTAGTGAAAATGTCACAAATACTTAAAAACTCATATACCTTCCCACAACATCAGAAAACAAAATACTCTACATCCTTTGGAGAGGGTTAGAGGTGATTATAGAGATAGAAGGCTAGTAGCATTGAGTAGTCAAGAGACCATTTTATGGCTCTGGAGAAATGAATTAATTTTCCAGGATGGTGCTTGAGCAAAATAAAATTTTAAAGAGGGAGAAACAAGATTATTTTAGAAACTAAAATAAACTTACTACATTCTTCTGGTTGTTGGGATAAAAATCAGTCATGCTACAAAATAGACACTGTGGCATTATTTTTATATTGAGAAAACATAATGATTTTAAATTTTTAAACAAATGATCTTTCTTTAAGTCTCTGATGAAGTTTAATTAAGAAACTAGGTAGTGTACATGCCTGTAATCCCAGTACCTCGGGAGGCTGAGACAGGAGGAGCAAGAGTTCAAAGCCAGCCTCAGCAAAAGCGAGGCACTAAGCAACTCAGTGAAACCCTGTCTCTAAATAAAATACAAAAGAGTGCTGGGGATATGCCTCAGTGGTTGAGTGCCACTCAGTTCAATTCCTAGTACCCCCTCACCAAAAAAGAAACAAACTAGGAAACCATACTCATTTATGTCAGTTTTTCTGTTGCAGCATAAAATTTTAAGTGTTTATGGAGTATATTTCACTATCTTCAAAATATAATAATTTTAGCCAGGGGCAGTGGCACACACAGATAATCCCAGCAACTGGGGAGACAAGAGGCAGGAGGATGACAAATTCAAGGCCAGCCTGGGCAACTAAACCCTCTTTCAAAACAAAACAAAAAATTAAAAGGGCTGGAGATGTAGTTCATTTGCAAAATGCCCCTGGATTCAAACCCCAGTACCAATACATAAATAAATACACACACACACACACACACACACACACACACACACACTAATTTGTGCACATATGTAAAATTTTCAAATATGAATGCAAAAGTCATATCTAAGTTTGTTTAACAGACAAGCATTCCAGAGGATTACTGAATAAGTCTATAAGGATTATGTATTCAGATACCTGAAAGTTTCCACTGGACCTTTGATCTTAGAGCAGATGATGAATTCCAGAGCCTACTCTGAGATCTGACTACCTTTGAAAAGTGCTTAGTAAGGCTCTAGTGATCATTCTAAAACATATGCCTGGTAATCAGTGTTAACCCCAAAGATCTACCATGTCTACCATTGCTTTTGGCTAGAAGTTATTCTCCCCTCCACCCCACAACTCTGAGTATTTGGCTTATAGAGCTTTATATTTTTACCTGACCAAGTTCATTTGCATGATATTCCTATTAGGATTTTTAAATATTTTTTTAGTCGTAGTTGGACACCATACCTTTATTTTATTTATTTATTTTTATGTGGTGCTGAGGATCAAACCCAGTGTCTCACATGTGTTAGTTAGAGCTTTACCACTGAGTTACAACCCCAGCCCTCCTATTAGTTTTCTTCTTTCTTTTTTTTCTGTCTCTTTTTTTTGGGGGGGACGGGGGTCTGGGATTTTAATCCAGGGGCATTTTACTACTGAGCTACATCCTCAGCCCTTTACTTTTATTATGAGGCAGGGTCTTGCTAAGTTGCTGAGTCTGACCTTGAACTTGGGCTCCTCCTGCCTCCACCTCTCAAGTTGCGTCACTATATCCCTCTATTCCTATTAGGTTTTTAACACTTGACTTTTAATTCTTATAGTGTTTCAAAATAGCTTTGTCAATAGCAAATCAATCAAACAGAATCAGATAATCCTCTCAGCTCACCCTAGACAGTACACAGATTTTTTTTTTTTTTTTGCCTCTTTCCAAGCCTTGGATGATTCTTCTTGGCAATTCATAGCTTATATCTGTGTCTATACTCCTTTTAGAGTATAAGTTCAAAACTAGAACTTTAGGCATTGGCCAAACACTGAGAGCTACTTCATGCCAGTCACCAAACAAGACTTTAGGTATGTAAACATGATACAAAGGCAGAAAAATATCTTCCCCTGATGTTAGGGACTTATTCTAGTACATATTAAAGATACATAAACAAATAACATACAATATATGAGTTGTATCTTAAGAGGATAAATTTGTGGCGTAAGTATTATTCACAGGAAAGAAGTAATTCCACATATTACTATGCAAAAACCTGAGACAGTTGCACCATCCTTTTTAATAATAAAAGAGCAATTTATCTCTCTTGAGCCTATACTAAAAAAAGTAAAAACAGTAGTCCCTCTTATCCACAGTTTCAGTTACCCATGTTCAATCATGGTCCAAAAATATTAAATGGAAAATTCCAGAAATAAGTAATACATAAATTTTAAATAACTTATGTTACAGCATATTGTAATAAGTGTTACATTTTATTGTTAGTTTTAATAATCTCTTACTTTGCCAGTTTTATAAGTTGAACTATATTATGGGTGTATAGGTATAGGAAAAAAACATAGTATAATATAGTATATATAGGGTTCGGTACTCTCCTCAATCTTAGGCCCCTGAGGAACATCTTGGAACATGTGTTCCCAAGGATAAGGGGTCTACCATACAAGCAAAATAAATTGGTCAAAAGTTCCCCACACTCCCTTTTACTCAGATCACAATCTTTTTTTTTTTTTTTGTACCAGGAATTAAACCCTGGAGAATTTAACCATTGAGCTATATCCCCAGTCCTTTTTTATTTTTTATTTTGAGACAGGGTCTCATTAAATTGCTTAGTGTGTTGCAGCGTTACTGAGCTGGCTTCAAACTTGTGATCTTCCTGCCTCAGCTGGGGTTACAGGTGTGTGCCACTGTGCCCAGCCAGATCTCATATCTTCTGAAAAACTTTTCCACTAAGAATTCAATGTCAGATTTTTTTCACACCATATAATTCTCTGTATCATCAAAAGCATTGGCTTTGAAGAATTTCTATAAGAGTGTTGCAGTATTATTTCTGGAATTTTTCCCAAGCTGTGGACACCTATTCTAAAGAGTTGATGCAGAAGCATAGGAAATGAAAACCTATCATGATGGTTGCCTGACCAATGGTGCAAGAAGCAGCAAAAGGACCTAGGGATCTGGTTCTCAAATATCATACCATTGGCTGGTGCTGGGCTAATTACTGAAGCATCACCTGGAAAGCCTGTTAAAATTCAAAACCCTGGGTCCTACTTCCAGAGATTTTGGTTTAGTAGCAAGTATAGGTTTCCTTTGGTGTTTATAATGAACAAAATTTAATTAGAAAAAAGTTTAGCACAAAGAGTAGGGAAATGTGCTAGTTCAAATCCTGAATCTACCATTTGCTAATTATGTGACCATATGTGTTAACACTTTCCATCACTGTAACAAAATACCTCAAAAAAACAACCTAAGGAAAGAAAGATTTCTTTTGGCTCACAGTTTCAGAAGTTTCAGTCCATGGTAGTCTGGCTCCATTGTTTCCATGCCTGTTGCCAGGCAGAACATCATGGTAGAGAGTATAGCAGAGCAAAGCAATTCACCTCACTGTCAGAAAGTAGAGAAAGAATGAGGAAGGAGCTGGGGATGTGATTCCCTTCAAGTACATGACCCCAGTAACCTATTTTCCCCAACCAGGCCCCACCTTCTAAAGTTTCCACCACCTCCCAACAAAGCCATCAATACTCTGGTTTCTCTTCAGACCATATAAATCTTTCACCTTTTACCAACAATGCCATCAAATTATGAATCCATCAATGGATTAATCCACTGACAAGGCTAGAGCTCTCATGATCTAATACCTTCCCCAAAGCCCCACCTCTGAACATTGCTGCAGTGGAGACAAAGTCTTAAATACACTAGACTTTGGGGACCATTCCAGATCCAATCCATAACACATGCCGCATCCTAGTTTCTAATCTATAAAATGAGAGTAATAATAGCATCTACCTTGTTGTAAGAATTAATAAATTGGGCTGGGATTGTGGCTTAGCAGTAGAGTGCTCGTCTAGCATGTGCGAGGCCCTGGGTTCGATCCTTAGCACCACATAAAAATAAATAAATAAATAAAGGTATTAAAAAATAATTACAGTATACCATTTAATATTAAAAAAGAATTAATAAATTAACACATAAAAAGCACTTAGGACACTGCCTGGCACAGAAAAGTGCTATACAAATGTTTCAGATCAAATAATTAAAATAAATATATCTGTATCATTAAGAAAACAAGGAAGCCTGGTAAAACTGCTAGTGGAAATAATCAAAAGACCCATTATTCAACATTTGCTATGAACCAGGTACTCAAAAAATGGCACCTATCTTTTGCATTATATGCTTGGAAAATTCAACAGAAATTTATAATAAATATACAGTCCTATTTCTGTCTTCTAATGAGATCAGCAGAAAAGATGCCTATGTCAGTGAGCTCTCTCAGTAAACAGCATATGTATTTTTCATAATGATAACATTTCATCTAATAAGCATATGATCTGAATGCCTAATTCCAGTCTTCTCTTCCTCCCAACCCTCAGTGCTGGGGATCAAACCCAGGGCCCCATGCATGCTAGGCAAGTGTTCTACCACTGATCTACACCTTCAGTCCCCACAGTCTTCTTAAATAAGGATCAGTCCCCAGTATTGGATTAAGTACTGCTAGGAGGCAAAGACTTTGTTTTTGGCATTGGATTGGAATTATTTTGGTTTTGCTTGCTTTTATTTTTACTTTTTTTCTTGTGTTTCCTTTATTTTTCCTAAATTCAACGTATAACTATCATGGGGTATCTCTGGATTCTGGTTTCTCATGGTTTGGTAAACGAGTCTTGCTCACCTTGTCTTCTTTCTGATTTTTATGAGCACCTTTTACTTATTCTCCCATTCATTCAAAAGCTTATCTGAGCTCCTTGATTGGCCCAGGATTTCTGTTAGCAGCTGGATCTAGAGTCTCTGCCCTCACTGATCTTGGAGTCTAGTGGCACCAGAAACTATATTATTAGTGTCTATAACCAACACTAAAATAAGCACTTAATGAAATATTTGTTTGAAGTAATGAAACTTCCTTGTTTTCTTCTCTCTGGATTTGTAAATTGAGAAGTTCCTGTTAGTTCTTCAGTTACCCCTGACTCAGGCTAATATCCAATACTAACAAACAGGGTGTAGAGATCTCAGAGATCAGTTACCACCTAAAACAAATGACTAACAATTTATAACTTTATGCTGCACACTAGAAATGCCAGAAATGGAAATGCTGCTTAACTATCATCTATCTGTCTGTCTGTCTATCTATCTATCTATCTATCTATCTATCTGGATACCTAACAGTATGGGGAATTGAACCGAGGGCCTCATGCATGATAGGCAAATTCTCTACCACAGAGCTGTACCCCTAGTCTTCAGCAATTTTTTAAAAATAAAAAGACCTAAGTGCAAAACAAGAGCAATTAGCTTTATCAGTTGTCTTTAGATACATTGTTCCATTTTTTTCTGATATGATTGTATAAGAAACACTAAAAGATGAGGTTCTCCCATTTAAGGCCAATAAGAGAAACATAATGACAATGTAGAATACATAGGCAAAGTAAGATTACCAACTACTCTTTCTTTGCAAGGACAATCAATCCTTTGTTTTCACATTCTCTTCTTCCAATTTGGGGGATGGAGTGTTAAAATGAAAGCAAAGGTTATAGTAAGTAGTGTAATCATTTTTAAACTCCTTAACTGGCCAAAAATTAAAGGTTGATGACTCTATTTTTCTCTTTTCTCCATTTGTTCATATTTATAAAATCTAAAAGTCTAGAAACTGCTATACAGAGAGTGAAATCCACAGGAGTTTGGAACCTAGATGGTATTGCCTTATTCATTTATTTTAAAACTTCTATGGAACCAAACCACTATACTCTGTATGACAACCTCCCAAAACAAGATCAGATCTTATCCCGGTCCATAATTTTGTCCAATAATTGGTTTACTCTTATCAAAATATTTACTTCACCAAATCTTGACCATCATCCTAATGCTCCACTTTTCTGTGATTCAGGACTTAGATGTTGAAGAAGCAATGATCTTAAAAATAGGACAGCACCAGTTTCATGAATATAATGGAAATACAGGACACAGACTGTAGAACCAGAAGGATGCTCACAGAGTGCTTCTGCCAGTTACTTACCCTGTGACCTGATGCAGTTTACTTCTCTGGTCTTCAGTGTTTTCATCTGAATAATGAGAACAAAACTACACTGCTAAAAAATGTGATTGTAAGGACTAAATGTAAAATGTTCACGTGTAAGATTTAGAACACAATAGTTGTTCAATAAAAGTAGCCATTATGACTTACTTACTAAGATCACTTCTATAAAGTATTTGGAACTTTTTCAATGTCTTTTTTCATAATATAAATACAGAAAGACATTTTTAACAGAAAAACAATATAGTTATATCTTTCAGCCCCCACATTTCACCTCTCACCACATTCTTATCCAAGTACAAAGCTTGGTATTTTTGGAGCTAGTCTTCAAAAACTTGTCAGTCAAACAAAGTATTAACAAGTAAAAGCAATGATGTACCTCCAAAGCCTAAACGTTTTTTTCTAAAAATTATATGACAGTAATAGGTAAGATCAACTGTATGTGGATCTCACTTATCCCAAGCAAAAGATTTAAATAGACACCTGTGGTGTGGTGTCAGGCAAGTGCGGCACTACCTGCATGTTAAAAGCTATAACTCAAGGTGCTAGGGGGGAAGTGGGGTTTCCAGTGGAGGGCACAAGAATTCTACTCATCATTGGCTATTTGGCTTCCCAGTAATATATATAAGGAAAACATTGATGCAGGAATTTTTGTCATTATAAATAAATAAACAAGCCAGATTATAGTGTCATATTATATGCATGTATGAATATGTAACAACAAATCTCATCATTATGTATGACTATAATGCACCAATAAAAATATAGGAAAAAAGGCTATCACAGAGAGTAAAAATAATCACAGGCATTTCTTTAAGAATATGTTTTGGGAGCTGGGGTTGTAGGTCAGTGGTAGAGCACTTGCCTAGCATGTGTGAGGCACTAGGTTCACTTCTCAGTACTACATACAAATAAAGATCCATTGACAATTAATATTTTTTATAAAAAGTATGTGCTCTGCATATCTTACCTTTTGCTTTTAGCTTTTGCTTTTAAATTATCTAAATTCCTGCTTTCCCTGGCTCCCAGTCCTTCCATGGAGGACCTGATGTTACACTGGCCTAATGGATCACCTACAGGATATAACCCACAAATGTGGGCTAGTGGTGTGTTGGTCACCTGGAAGAGTCACTGACAGTCATTCTCCTCTCTGCTTCAGTCTGAAAGGTTTGTACAACATCAGTAAAGTTTTAATTATCAGATCTGTATATGTTCAGGATACCTAATGCAGAAGCAAACAAAATAAAAAATTCAAAATAATTTAAACAAACTGAAGCAAAAAACCAAACCAATAATATAAATAGGTTTTAAAAACATCAATTACAAGAATAGTTTTGGAGCGATTTTGTTTGCCAAAATTTCTATTGGAATCCAAATTTTTATTGATTTTTTAAAAATAAATGACAGCAGAATGCATTACAATTCTTGTTACACATATAGAACACAATTTTTCATATCTCTGGTTGTATATAAAGTATGTTCACACCAATTTGTGTCTTCATACGTGTACTTTGGATAATGATGTCCATCACATTTCCCCATCCTTGCTAACCCCCTGCCCCCTCCCTTTCTCTCCCACCCCTCTGCCTTATCTAGAGTTCCTCTATTCCTCCCATGCTCCCCCTCCCTACCCCACTTATGAGTCAGCCTCCTTATATCAGAGAAAACATTGAGCATTTGTTTTGGGGGGATTGGCTAACTTCACTTGGCATTATCTTCTTCAATGCCATCTATTTACCTGCAAATGCCATGATTTTATTCTCTTTTATTGCTGAGTAATATTCCATTGTGTATATATGCCACATTTTTTTTATCCATTCATCTACTGAAGGGCATCTAGGTTGGTTCCACAATTTAGCTATTGTGAATTGTGCTGCTATAAACATTGATGTGGCTGTGTTCCTGTAATATGCTGTTTTTAAGTCCTTTGGGTATAGACCAAGGAGAGGGATAGCTGGGTCAAATGGTGGTTCCATTCCCAATTTTTCAAGGAATCTCCATACTGCTTTCCTGTAGTAATAGAAGTGTCCTTTAATGAATACTCTGATTCAAGACCTTTAATCAATAATTCTGTATTGATTCAGACTGTGTCTGGGAAATACTTTCAACTTCTAGCCACCACAATTTAAGAGAAATTCTAATCCTAATAAGTAAATTTATAAATCAATGACTAGCACTAATTTATTCATTCAACAAACATTTAAAATATCTACTTTGTGCAAGGCACTTTTTAATTTTTATTTATTTTTTAAATATTTTTAGTTGTAGTTGACACAATACCTTTAATTTTATTTATTTATTTTTATGTGGTGCTGAGGATCAAACCCAGGGCCTCGGACATGCTAGGTGTATGTTCTCTGCTGAGCCACAACCCCAGCCCCAAGGCACTTTTTTTAAAAAATTATTTTTTAATTGTAGTTGGACACAATACCTTTATTTGGTTTATTTGTTTTTATGTGGTGCTAAGGATCAAACCCAGGGCCTCTCACGTTCTAGATGAGCACTCTACCACTGAGCCACAACCCCAGTCCCTGTGCAAGGCACTTTCATAGTGATTGATGAGAGAACCTGGGTAGCCAACTAAGGCCCTGGCCTCAAGGTACTTAAGTCTAGAAGGCATGGAACTACCGTAAAATTCCTACTATCCACTAGGTGGCAGTATTTCCTAATATTTTCCAAATCCTGACCATTCAGGCTAAAATAAGTATCATCTGCTATTTTCAAGAGTATTTTCCATGTAAATCTAATCCTATAAAGTGACGTGCAATGTCACATGAGTGGAAAAAAGTAGAATTGTTCCATCAAATACTAGGTCAATATGGTTGAGTAATTCTAGTAGTTTTTTTAAGAGTTGGTACAACAAATAGTGCTTTTTTTTCAAAGCTTGTAATGTTGTTTTTCTCATTAAAGACATTATTAGATTGAAGATATTTTAAATATTCTAATAACATAACCTATTAGCATATTTTTATGTCCTTTTCTGTTCCTTTTTTCTCTAAGTATATTCTTATAGTTGTAATCAAAGTACATAAAATTGACTTGTCATTTCCTCTTAGTATTAATCACATCCAAAATTATTATATTGAAGTAAAATATTCTAAAATACACCTATATACTTACATATTTATATATTTAAAATATATTAATGTGTAATTATAAAATGTACTTATTCCCAGGACAAGCAGTCACAGCTAATTGTTATATATCTCTTTAAAATTTTTGTAGTTTCTGTTTTTAAAATTAAAAAAAAACTCTAATCCTAAAAATTCTATTTGGTTCCATTTTTATCCTATGGAAAAGAGAATGAAGTAGGGAAGAGTAGCAGGAGGAAGAGAAAGGACATCTCCACCCCTAGATGTACCTCCAACAGAAAAGCATAAAAACATGCTTCAAGAAGCATGTACTAGATAGTTTACAGGAATATTATTTCAATTCTCTATTGATGACTTTGCTTCCTATTCAGTTAAAAAAATTAAGCTATCACAAGAAAATGTCCACAAGCCATCTAGCACATGTCATCCACCAGCACCTGCAAACACTGCCATCCTGTAGACGACGTGTTCGTACCACAGCCAATCTTTCTGCTTGCATCCTGAATCTAATCCTGGCATACTCAAAGCATTCCTTCAGCAATTCTTCCCTCTCTGCCTCAAGTCAAAATGTCTTGTTTTCCATTGGATTGTTCCCATTAACATTCCAATAAATATGTTGTATGTGTCCAATCTTTAAAAAACCTTCCTGACCCAAACTCCTTTCTAGATCCTGTTTCTTTCCCTCTTTCCCTTTACAATAGAACTCCAAGGAATATGAGTCTATTGGAAACTCAGTTTCCAGTTTCCATCTCACATACTCATATTCATTCATTCATTTTCTCTCTCTCTCTCTCTCTCTCTCTCTCTCTCTCTCTCTCTCTCCCTTTGATACTGGGGATTGAACTGGGGACGCTTAACCACTGAGCCACATCCTCAACCTATTTAATTTTTATTTATTTTTAGACAGGTTCTCGCTAAGTTGGTTAGGTCCTCATTAAGTTGCTGAGGCTGGCTTTGAACTTGTGATTTTCCTGCCTCAGCCTCCTGAGCAGCTAGAATTATGGGTGTGCAGCCACACATCTGCCCATTCTCTCTTGACCTGTTCTTGTTAGGTCCACACCAGGACTCACACTGAAACTGTCCTCAAGGTCACCAAAGCCCTCCATGCTACTAAATCCTAAGTTAATTTTTCTGACCTCATTTTATTTGCCTTATCAACATTTGTATTAATTGACACTCTCTCTTACTTAGAATATTTTCCTCCCTTGGGTTCCAGAAATGCCTCATTTGCTTGGATTTCTTCCTATCATTTTGGCTGCTCCCTCTGAAATCTATTTTTCTGGTTTCTCCCCATCTCACATCCAAGTATTTGAAGCTACAGAGATTAGTCATTGGACCACTTCTCTTTTCAACCTGGACTCATTCACATGGTGATTGCATTCAGTTTTAAGGCTTTAAATACCAGCCCTGTACAATCAACTTCCAAATTTATATCTCTAACTTAGAACTCTCCCTGGATGAAGACCTATATGTCCACCAGTTTGCAGGATATCTCCATTTGGATACCTAATAGGCATCTCAAGCTTAATATGTCTAAAACTGAGCTCTTGACGGCCATTCCAAACACACACACACACACACACACACACACACACACACACACACACACTCATATTTGTTTGGCAGTTTTCCCTATCAAAACTAATGACAATTCCATCCTTCAAGTTCTCAAGTAATCTTTGACTTCTCTCTCACACCCTCCATCTGGTTAATCAGCAAATTCTCTTGGTTCTACCTTCAAAGTATATCCTGAATTTGGCCAATCCTCATAACCTCTACTGCTATACCACCACACTGGTCCAAGACACCATCACCTCCTACTACTAGATCACTACAATAGTTTCCTTTCTCTTCCTCCTTCTATTCTTTCCCTACTTCAGTTGATTCTCAAAATAGCAGCTAAATAGATCCTTCTATTCTTTCCCTACTTCAGTTGATTCTCAAAATAGCAGCTAAATAGATCCTTTTATTTTAAAGTAGTAAGTCAGATTCTATTACTCCTCTGTTCAAGACTTTCCAATAGCTCCCATATCACTTGGAATAAAACCCCAAGTCCTTACAATGACCCAGGGGATCTTGTCTTTATTATCTCTCTGATGTTATTCCATCCCCTTCTACCCTGCTTCTTGCTCACTTTACTCCAGTGCCACTGAGTTCTTTGCCATTCCTTGCATAGGGCATGCACAATCCCAGCCCAGGGCCTTTTCATGTACCCCTTCCTCTGGAGGGCTTCCCCAAGATATCCACAAGGCTAGTCCCTCATTTCCTCTCCACTCTACTCAGAAGTCACATTCTTATTGAGATCCTTCAGCTTCTCCCTTAAATGTCATATCCCTTTTCTCCATTTATTCTCCTACTAAGGTCTTCTCACTTTCTAATTATATATTTCTATTTGTCTTATCAACATTCATTTAATTGATCTGTTTTGTCTATTTTTCTTCTCCACTTGAATGTAAGCTCCACAAAGGCAGGATTTTTGTTGGTTTTGTTCACTGAAGCTGTGTCCCAAAACCTAGAATGTGAATGGCACATGGTATGTGCTTAATGTTTACTGCATGAATAAATAAATGAATGATGGCAGCCCAAACTAAGGCAGTGAGGGGAAGGTGAGGAAGGAGATGGATTAGACAAACAATAGAAATAATTGATAGGCTGTGGGATAAGAATGCAGTTAAATATGACCCTCGGTGGCTCAGTGGGTAGTTGGGTTCTTGAGATACAGGAGGAGCGAAGGTGGAAGGAGCTTGACTAGTTTCATTTGGGACCCGAGTTGATGTGGGTCATCAGGTACAACAGGCAACTGGATATGAGGTCAAAGAAAGGGAAAAAAGATTAGTTTCTATGACCTGCTCTTGGAAAAGAGAAATTCTAGCTTCCTATGGTCTGCCTTAGGAAGGGAGCTATGAGCCAGGAACATGGACAAAAGCAAAAATATACACATATCATAATATCACAGATGATATTAAGGAACTATTATTATGTTGTATGATAATGGTAGAAAATAGAAAAAGTTCCCACACTATGAAGAGAGGATAGATTATATAGAAGCTATTGTAACAAGTAGTCACCATAACTGTTTTTTTAGACCTGCTTAATCAATAAATGATAGTTCTGTAACCATAGTTAAAAATAACCACCAGAACTGGTTTAAAATCCATTTAATCCATCATTGACCATTTCCTTCAATCCAATTTGCTATGGAATCCATTTGTGCCTTGCATCTGAAAGTCAATCAATAGGAAGTTAGTACAATGAACATGCTTCTGAATGCCACACTATCAGAAAGAGGTTTGTTTGCTAACTTTGCTCCTACAGCTGATGAAAACCTAGCCCTACCTCTAATATCCACCAGTCTCTGAATTACACTCTTTACCTGAATTTCACCCTTACTCTTCATCAGACTTAGTTTTTTTTTTTTTCAAAAGGTAACTCTGGTTACTTTAAACTATGAACTGAAGGGATGAAGGTATAAGTCAAGAGGAAAGGAAGTAGAGAAAAATTGACAGAAACACAATTAAAACCAGGATGGACTTGAAAAAATCTTGAATGTTTGTTTGGACATGGATAGGCCACTCATTCATTCATTCATTCATTCTTTTTTTTTTTTGGTAAATATTTACATGACAGGCTCTATTACAGGCACTCAGGATAGATGGATGGATAGATGGATGGATGGATGGATAGATAGACAAATTACATAACATGTTCAAAAGAGACAAATGACAAAAAATAATGCAAATGAGCTGCAAAGCAACAGGGTTAGAAGTACAGGGGTGTAAGAAGAGGAAGCAATTTTAAATAATCCATCATTGAGAAAGTAGCATTTGAGCTAAGGCTTAGAGGAGATGAGGAAATCGGCCATGCTGAAACTATTCCAAGCTCTTACAGCTCTAACATGAGGATATGTCTGGTCATGTCAGGAGCAACATAGGGCAGAGTGGCTGGCACTCAGGGGCCTAGGGAGAGTAGAAGGAAATGAGGCTAGAGAGACTATAGGAGTCCGGTGTGGTGGCCAATGCCTATAATCCCAGCAACTCAGGAGGCTGAGGCAGGAGGATCCAGGCTAGCCTGGGCAAATTATTGTCTTATAATAAAAAATAAACCAGGCATGGTGGCGCATGCCTGTAATCCCAGCAGCTTGTGAGGCTGAAGCAGGAGGATCATGAGTTCAAAGCCAGCTTCAGCAACTTCGTGAGATTCTTAGCAACTCTAAATAAAATATTTAAAAAGGCTGGGGATCTTGCTTAGTGGTTAAGCATCCTGGGTTCAATTCCTGGTACCAAAAAATAAAAATAAAATAATCTGGGGATGTAGCTCAGTGCCCCTGGGTTCAATCCCCAGGACTGAAAGAAAATTAATAAATAAAATTAAAAGAGAAGCCCCAGGAGCAGCAGAGAGGAAGGAACCCCTCCCCTCAGTCAATATTCCCTGCATTTTCAGGAGAAGCAAGCACTCCCACACTGCCTCCTCCTAGTCACTGCTCCATGTTTTACGGGTGGGAAAAATCAGTAATCACTGTTACTTTCAAAGAATGCATTAGGTCTATTTAATTATACCTATGCAGCATTCGGCAAGAAACACTGTCCTAATTCCCCAATGTTTGTAAACTGCCCAACTTATCTTGCAGGGAGTTGGCAGCTAAGTGGCTTTGGGTTACTGTGACCACAGCACACCTTCGAAGATGGCTGCAAGATGGCCTTTGGAGCACCAGAGAAAAGCTATTGATTTTCTGTTTCACTGAGAAAGATGTCTAATTCTGAGAATACCTTTGGGAGAAAAAAAAAGAGAGAACAGTTTCTCTCACCACTCTCTCCACCAGTGAGCAGTAAATTTTAAAATAAACCTTTATTAATGCAGCTTTTTATTATGAAAAGTTCAGACATATATAAATGTGAGAGGCTAGTATATTGAACCTCTCTGTACTTATTACTCAGGTTAAATAATTATCAGCAAATGGCCAACCTTATTTTTCTCAATTCACCTAGCTATATATTTTTCTTGGGATATTAAAAAACTAAATTCAGGCATCAATATTTGTTGAGCACTTATTATATGTCAGATACTCCTCTACATACTGAAAATATAACAATGAAAAGGAGTAATATGAACAAAAATTATAATCCACATAAATCTCACATTCTAGATGTGAGAAACAGAAAAAAAAAAGAAAGTAAATGATAGAGTATGTTAAAGGGTGATAAGTGCAATGGAGAATTACAGGCCCAGGGATGCGACTCAGTGGTAAAGCACTTACCTAGCATGTGTAAGGCCCTGAGTTCAATCCTTAGCTCTGCAAACAAAGAGAAAGGGGAGAGGAAAGGAGGGGGAGGGAAGAGAAAGACAAGCAGTGGGAGGAATGAGGAGTGAAGGACTTTAAATGGGGTCAGGTTTGTGTAGTAAATTTGGGGTGCACTCCTCAGATCCCCCTTCAGGACCCAAGGATTTATTTTCCCTGCAGCTGAAAAACACCATGTCACCCAAGCTCATGACTCCTCCCTAGGAAAGCTTACACCCAGTGACTTACCCACTAAGGAGTATAAAGGCCCCCCCTGGACAGCTCTGAAGGGTCCATTCATCTTCAGACCTCCTTGTAGGGTTGATTAAACCTTTAAATGAGATTGCTTTGCAATTCAATTTCTCCCTCTGCCAAATCCTGCTTCCTTCCCATTCCTTCTCTTCCGAATCAAGACAGCCCCTTAATAAACTTCCTGCATGTTAATCTCTGATTCAGAGTTTGCTGCCCAAGGAACCTGAGCTGGTAGACCTTTCAGAGACCATGACTTTTTAGCAAAGATATGATGTATGTAAGGGATTAAGTTCAGAATTATCTGAAAGCAACAGGAAGAACATTGCAGGAAGAGATAACAGCAAGTACAAAGACCCTGAGGTGGAAATGGACCTGCTGTGTTTGAGGATAATTGAGGAATCCTACATAGCTAGATTAGAGAGAGTCTGAGGGCCAATAATAAAAGATGGAAGTCAGAGATACAGTGGGGAGTCAAAAAATGCAGACACATATAGACTGCTTAAGTACTTGGATTTTCCTCAAAGTAGAAAAATTAAGAATTTCCCCAAAGAGGGGAAAGTACTGGAGAGAGATATTGGTCAAATTATATTGTTATATTGTCTATGTGCACTGATATGTAACAACAAATACCACCATTGTTTATAACTATACTGCACCAATAAAAAATGTGGAGAAAGAAAAGAGAATTTCCCAAAAGATCCCTGTCACTGCCTTCCTGTCCCAACTGCCTCAACTTTCTAGGCAAAATTTCCAGATATTCCTCATTTTCTTCCAGATCCATGAGTCAGTAAGTAGATATATTGATATGCAGCAAGAAAGACCCAGAAAATAACCTAAGAGAGACTTCTAACCTACTTAAGAGCCAGCTCTAGAACACTCTAGTTGCAGTAGGCAGAACCTCTTGAATCTCCACATAATCATTTTTCTTTGGGGGAAAGACTCAGGAAGCTCTCTCTGGAGTAACCTAATATGGAACCAAGGCAACAAACAAGAAGTGACTACCACCTTGGTCCACTGGAGACTGTCTGCATCTGAACTTCCACTTTTTAGTCTCCTGGTTCAGTACATGTTCAAAGGATGACACAGTTCTCAGAACATATCCCATCATTTGCTGGCTGTGATGGTACATGCCTATAATCCTAGCTATTCAGGAGGCTAAGATAGGAGGATTGCAAGTTTGAAGCCAGCCTCAGTAACTCAGCAAGGTCTTAAGCAACTTAGCAAGACCCTGTCTGAAAATAAAAAATTAAAAAAGGGCTGGAAATGTAGTTCAGTGGTAAAGTGCCCTTGGGTTCAATCCTCAGTACCAAATACATAAATAAATAAAATAGAAAGGGCTAGGGATGTAGCTCAGGATAAAGCACCTGGATTCAATCCCCAGCTCCCCCGAAGAAGAAGAAGAAGTGGAGGAGGAGGAGGAGGAGGAGGAGGAAAGGAAAGAGGAAGAAGAAGAAAGAAGAAGAACATATTTTGTCATTTAAAAACACATGAATGTGCATTTTTAGCAGATATTCCAATGCTGGAACCTACAGAAGGGAAACCCAGTTTGTATCCTTTATCTCTCTTCCCCCAAATTTCAAACTCCATATTTGCACCACTGAGCTGGGAGAAGAATTGGAATTGTCTCTTAATTCCTAGAGCAACAGGGCCCGGTAGGGAAAAGGGGAGATGCTAACCTGAGAGCATTTGGGAAGCCTTAGACCACCCCAAGCATGACCATAGCTATCTGGCAGCTTTGCCCCTAGAAAGTGAGGATCTACACAGAGCTGATGGAGATTTTGTGCAGTTCAGCCACTTGAGGTAGACTTTTGGCTTGGAAAAAAAAAAAGGTGCTAAGTTTCATGTAAGAGTACTGCTACAGGCAGATTTATAAAATGATAAGGTTCCATTCAACAAACACTTATTGACCTTTTTACTACATGCTAGGCACTGAGATAAATAGATGAATCCTAATCAGCTCCTCCCCTCCAGGAGGTTACAATAAAAAGGACATAGAAGTACTGATAATGCACTCTGGAAAATGGTTTAGAATGGCATTCAAATAGTAGGAGAATGTCAGAGAATACACAAAAATCCTTTCTACCAGATTTTAGTTTCCTCTCCACTGACCTTATCACAATGTATTTCACATCCCAGAAAAAAAAATTTATTATACATATCTAAAACATAATGGCATATGAAACACTGTAGCACACAAAATTATTTATATAGACTATATGCCTAGATCATAAAATTAATACATACTCATATTCAAAATTCAAGGCCGGGCGCAGTGGTGCAAGCCTATAATCCCAGCGGCTCTGAGGTGGAGGCAGAAGGATCGCAAGTTCAAAGCCAGCTTCAGCGATTTAGGGAGGCACTAAGCAACTCAGTGAGACCCTATCTCTAATGAAATACAAAATAGGACTAGGGATGTGGCTCAGTGGTTGAGTGCCCCTGAGTTCAATCCCTGGTACTTCTCCCTACCCTCCCCCACCAAAAAAAGAAAAGAAAATTCGAGCATTGGGCTAGGGTTGTGGCTCAGCAGTAGAGTGCTTACCTGGCATGTGTGAGGCACTGGGTTCGATCCTCAGCATCACATAAAAATAAATGGATGAAATAAAGGTTTTGTGTCCATCTACAACTAAAAAAATATTTTTAAAAATCAAGGATTGCCTAAGGATCAAAGGAAAAAGTACTAATCAGGCAACTACTATAAATATTGTGGGAAATAGACTACCAGATAAATTTCTCTCACACACCCCCCACACACACACTTTTTATAATAGGAATCACACTGCTACTAGGCAACCTGATACTTTCACTCAAAAATGTCTAATCCGTTTTAATTACTGTATTCAATGGTGTAGTGGGCCTCCGTTGTGGTGTTGGCCTTGTATATTCACTCTGATTGCTTCTGGGAAACTCCTATACTTGTGCTTCCGGAGGAAGCTTTCAGTCATAGTCTCACATCTTCCTCCAACAGCCCGTGGAGCAGCCCATTGATCTGACCTGGCTTAGCCATGGTACAAACAAGGTAAGTGAACAAGAAAAGTTTGCTGTCTGGCTACTTTCTCCTCCCACCCAGTCTCAGATTCATTTGGGGGATTTTCTACATTTAGATGGCCTATGACATTTAGTTATTTGGGGCCCATTTTCCTTATTCATATTCTCTTTTCAATTCCATGTTTTCCTTTTCCTTGATTGTTTTTAGTCTTGCTATTAGCTCCACTATGCTTGGTTATTTCAACTTTCCTCTGACAGTAAATTTCCAGATTCCACATTTATTTCTTGGCTGGGTGTGGTGGCACACACATGTAATCCCAGCAACTTGGGAGGCTTAGGCAGGAGGATCACAAGTTTGAGGCCAGCCTCAGCAATTTAGGGAGGCTCTCAGCAACTTAGCAAGACCCTGTCTCAAAATAAAAAATAAAAAGGACTGGGGATGTAGCTCAGTGGTTATATACCCTTGAGTTCAATACCGAGGAATAAAAAAAAAATTGCCCATATTTACTTGACATTTGAGTTACACCAGCAGCCAGCTCTAGTATAGGCATCCTGTGCCAGTCTCCTCTACTACAACAGATCCATTCCTATAACTCTGTGATCCTGAGGGTCATTGTTTTTCCTAAATACCTCCTCTTTAAGACTTTTGTAATGAAAATGCTGGGTGGGGAATCAATTCTGATAGTGTCTCCTCCAAAGGCATACAGCTATCATAGTTCTTTTGAAACCAAAGATAAACAGGCAACCCATCATTACTTCATTCATTTATTTAAGCTAGTAGATTTCCAGATACTTTTAAGAAGGGCTCAAAGATGAGTGAAACAAGATAGTTTCCCTTGGTAAGTTCACAGTTCAGTCATGTAGACAGCCAGATATGTAAGCATATATTTATAGTAAGCAACACCATTTTATAAATACATATATATATTTTTTTTTCTCAGCAAAAAAGGTGTACCAAAAAGACATAGATCAAAAGTTAGCATTTTGTTTATCTGTATTTTCAGGAATTTTCCCTCAATGTATGTGCATGTGTGGGTGGTCTATAGGTTTTTTTCCCACCAGTACTTGGGATTGAATATAGGGTCTTTCGCATGTTACACAAGTGCTATTTTTTAAAATAAGGAGGAAAGAAGCATTTACAAAATGCAACATAATGGAATACTTACTATATTGAAAGTATACACACTATCCCAAGGAAGCAATTAACTTTTCTGGGGAAGTTAAAGCAAACCTTGCACTTCTTCAGTCTTGCACTTCTGTGTATTTCTCACATGCCAACCAAATGTAATGCATGGCCTTGTTTAGATCCTGGTCCAAGCAAACCAACTGTAAAAATATTTGTAAGGAAAGTGGGGAAATTTAAACTCTGACAGGATATTTGATGATACTAAGGCAGTATTATTCTTATGAGATATGTTAAAGGTATTACAATAATGTTGGAAAAAATAACCCTTATCTTTTACATAAACATACTGACACATTGATGGATGAAATGACATGCCCTCTGGGCTTTTCTGAGTAAATAATTCATTGGGAGTATGAAGTGCCTCGGTATATAAAATGAGTGGACATGGATCAATGATTATTGAAGTTGGGTAATAGATTCATGGGTACATATTTCAAGATTTTATCTTCCTTTGCGTTTGAAATTTTATGTAATAAAATATGCAATAATGATTAATAATTTTTCTATAATAAACAAAAAACATCTTTTAAATGTATCTTCAAGTCTCAGCTCAGAAGGCATCTTCCCACCAGCAATAAGCACATAACAGTTGATCTACTTGTGTGTTGACAAGTACATAAGCAACACTGACAGACTCACTGAGCATTCTACACTATTTCACAATCATTTGATCTGTGTCAATGCACTCATCTTGTAATTTTCAATTTTTAAAATGTTATTTAATGTCTATAGTGTACTTACATATAAGAATAAAACATTTTAATCTTTTATCATTTATACATGAGCCATCTTCTTTTTGAAAGAAATCCATCATTTAGATTCCATCTGAACTTTGCACATGTAATTGAGTATTTGTTTACTTATATTTAAAGAAGATCAGCATGTTGCCCATGAAACCTATTTACTAAACAGGTGTTGTTATAAACACAATATTTTCTCTAGTAGGTTATAAGACCAGCAGATATCAACATTTTAATTGTCTGTATACCAAGCATCTATCTATATCTGGTACATTTCAAAAGCTCAATAAATATCTGTTAAATGTATGAATGAATAAATGAAATTTGGCTTGACTCCATTTATAGATTTATACTAAGTCCAGTGGGATAACCTTTAAGAGTAAAGAATGTAAACTAAATTAAGCTTCTTAGTTTACTCAGTTCTTCACAATCCATTTAATCAAAAACATAACATTCCCAATTTAAGTGTCCATTTAACATTATCACTTTAGCCCAAATAGCAAAGAAAAATGAAGTATCCTTTTTCTTTGGGGGATAAGAAATGAAAGACTTAATAGCCATCACTTATCTTCATTCTGCTCCTGAGTCTCCCAGTTGCAAATATAGAGTAGGGGAGAGGTGAGCCAGGAGTGGGACAAGGATAGAGGAAGACTAAGAGATTGTCAGTGACAGAATAAGTCTCAGATTTAGTAAATAACTATTTTACATAATATTGGATGCTATTTCTTTTGGTGGCAACATTTCTTTCAGTTGCCACCAAAAAAAAAAAAAATCTTCTGAAAACATTTCATGACATTTTTTTTAGGCTGTGTCAAAAATCTCAGCATCAAAATGACTTGTTCAAAACATGTACCCATTTGGTCTCCACAATAACAGTGGGAGGTAAACAGCCTATATTTCCATTTTTTTAAATATTTTTTAGTTGTCAATGGACCTTTATTTTATTTATTGATATGTGTAAGTACACTGTAGACACTGTGCTGAGAATTGTACCCAGTGCCTCACGTATGCTAGGCAAGCTCTCTGCCACTGAGTCACAACCCTACATTTCCATTTTAAAGAAGAAGAAACCAAGGAAATTTGCCCTTTACTTAGTTGGTATTTTAAAATATAGCCTAATTTTTAAGAACGCAGTATACTAGGATAATAATATTATGTTATTACTGTGAAAAAAGAGCTATTTGATGTAACCATTAGATTTAGTAGTATTCCATAACTCCCAAAATAAGTACAATTTTTATGTGTTAATTAAAAAAAAGATTCACATGGAAATTTAAAAAAGCAGTACTTTATAGATTCTTTAAGAAAATATTTGAATGACCTCCAAACTCAAAAACCTCCAAAATGAAGGAGATTTGTTTGTCAGCTTGGTTGTTTGTTTGTTTTTAGGTACTTGAATAACTAACTTGCTCCTTGAAAAGCAGGGGTACAGAAATCAAAGGCTTGATTGTGCTGAATCCTTCTCTTTGGTCATTATTCACACTGGTTCCCAGCAAGCCATGGCTCAAAGGAAAGGATCCAAGTTCTGTTTAAAAAATTAGAGACTACAGAGCTTGCTCAGCACCCTGCTCATATTATGTTGCTTGTATTCATTACTTAAAACTCTTTGGATTTCTCCTTGATGCAATAATCATAGGCTTCTGGGACTAGTCTCAGAATATAGGAAGCACCTCTAGACTTATGGTGAAAAACGCTTTTCATGGATGCCCCTTCTCTTCAAAAACCCCCTTGAACAGCAAAGTCCGCAGGCATAATTGAGACCTGCAACCTGGAGAAGAATTTTACAGAAGTGCAGTTTTTGTTGTTGCTGTTTTGTTTTGTTTTTCTCCCTCTTGGTTGGGGAAAGGAGAATAAAACTGGCCCATTGCTGCTCATCTACTCAGGAATGGACAGGCAATGGTTTATTGTTTTAGCATCAGGAAGAGTGAGAACGTTTTGCAGTAATCTGACTACTGATTTTTCCTTCAACATCCGAAAGTTCCTTGAATTTCCCAAGACTCCACCAGGGGCTGAGGACGTAGCTCAGGGGTAGAGTATTTGCCTAGCATGCACAAGGCCCTGAGTGGGATCCCCAGCACTATAAGAAAAATGAAATTAAGATAAAAGACTGTGGCGCTAAGACCAAGAACATCAAGAGTTGTTCGATATGTCAACACAAGTCACGAAAGGCAGGGCTTTTCTAAGGACAATAGAATTATATCTACCTTTTGATACAGTAGGTGAAACGGAAAGAAGAGATTCTGGAGCAGTTATACCAGAAGAAGAATCCCAAAGCAAAACTCTTTTGCCGAAGGTGATCTAACTCTCCTTGGCAGGTGCACGGGTGGAGAAGGCATTTAGTCCTTGAAGTAAGGTTACATGGAAGGTTACGACAATGATGTCAAGCTTACAGCAATCCGGCTATTCCTGGGCGCAGAAGCACCCCCAGGACTGCGGCACAGAAAATACGCTAGCAGGTCTTTCGCCCCTCCCCCGTTCCACTCCCGAGGCACTGGAGTAGCCCCGGAGCCGCTGACGCCATCCCTTCCCGCCTCTGGCTCGCATGGAGCATGCGCTTCCTCCCTCACTTCCTTTCCCGGAGGGAGCCAGAGTAAAGCTACGCCCTAGCCGACCTGCGGCTGGCCCCGCGTCACAGGAACTTCAGCACCCACGAGCGGACAGCGCTCTCTTCCACCTGGAGACCCGGCTCCCGAGCGCCCGAGTCCGTCAATTCCCTTCACTCCGAGCGACGACGAGCTCCCCAGGCCTCCGGTCTCTGCCACTCTCCCTCCCCGCACCCGCCCTCTTGGCCCTTCCAGCTTTTTACTCCTCTTTTCATTCATAACAAAAGCTCCAGCTCCGGGAGCCTGGCGCCAGGCTGTTTCTGAAGCCAAGAGTGGAAGAATGGGGTTCCTTTGGACCGGCACTTGGATTCTGGTGTTGGTGCTCCACAGCACCCCAATTCAAGCTTTCCCCACACTGGGAGGCAGCCAAGGTATGTGTGGACACTTTCCTTCTTCCCACCTTCCTTTCATTTCGCCACGAAAAGATAAAGCCTGGTATGATCCCAGAGCTGTAAATCACCCTGCTTCGTTTTCTGATCAAATCATATCCGTGCATGTTGACAGGCAAGTCAGTTTGAATTTAAGAACCAAACGGAAGACAGATTTACCACCATCCACTTTATTTTGAAAGATAGAGAAATAATATGGGTGTTTTAAAAGATGTTATTTTCAAAGTGGGAGGAGGGAGTAGCTTTTCCACCTAAAGTGGCTTTTTGTTTGTTTGTTTGTTGTTTTACAACTCTTTTCAGATACTCTATTCATAACAGGTGCAGTATATGATGAAAGAGCTTTTAATATGCCAATAATGCCAATCCAAATTATGCCCTCTCTAGTTGAGAAAAGCTGGGAAGCCAAGTGTCAGAACTATGTGTTAAATTTCTGATGGGGGTGGGAGGGAGTGTGATTCTATTAACTTAGGAAATAATACCAAGATCATAAACAAGGAAATATTGATATTTGTTGTCTTATATTATTCACATATATTGTTTCGGTCATCCAGAAATGTTTTCCTAATATTTGTTATTTTCTTTTTTAAAAGATTTTTTAAAAAATATTTTATTAGTTGTTGGTGGTCCTTTATTTATATTTTTTATGTGGTGCTGAGAATCAAACCCAGTGTCTCACACATGCTAGGTAAGCGCTCTACCACTGAGCTACAACCCCAGCTTTAAAAAAGATTTTAATGAGAAATGTATTTTCTCTTTCCAATGCACAATTAAATTTATATTTGTGTGTGTTTATTCTAGACAAATCTCTACATAATAGAGAATTAAGTGCAGAAAGACCTTTGAATGAACAGGTAGGTCAGAAGCAAAATTATAAATGCCAGTTCATTTTGCTTTAGTTATTTGTTGTTGTTTTTGTTGTTGTTTACAGACATTTGGCGTTTAATAGTAAATTGGTAGAAATAAGGATGGGAAATCTAGTTTTTGATAATTTCTATGCTCTAACAGTTAATTACATTGAGTTCTGTATAATACATAGAACTGACTATCCAAGAACCCAGTAAGTTCAACATCATATCCACCCGATTGTAAGATTGCTTAATTTACTAGAGTTCTTTCACAAATATTATAGGAGAAAGAAATCACATTTATAGAGTTTCTGCCCATTATCTCATTTATACCTGTAACAATGATTTGAGATAGGAATTATTATCTACATTTCACAAACAAGAAAACTAAATTCCATGGGGATTAAATCGTTTGGCTCTTGGTAAGTAGTGAAGCATTGATTTTAAACTAAGTCTGTCTCCTGTTTGTTTCACAGATTGCTGAAGCAGAGGCAGACAAGATTAAAAAAACGTACCCTCCAGGTAAAAAGAAATTATATTGATGTTAATTTAAATAACGTGAACTATCAGAATACGAATTAAAATGGATGTGTTGGGCTTGGGATTTTTCTTCCAGAAAACAAGCCAGGTGATAGCAATTACTCTTTTGTTGATAACTTGAACCTGCTAAAGGCAATAACAGAAAAAGAAAAGACTGAGAAAGAAAGACAATCTGTAAGAAGTTCCTCATTTGATAACAAATTGAATGTGGAAGATGTTGATTCAACCAAGAATCGAAAATTGATTGATGATTATGATTCTACTAAGAGCGGATTGGATCATAAATTTCAAGGTAAATGATGAAAAAGAACTTATTTTCTCTGGTTTGAAGTTTCCTATTATGTGACTAAGAAGAAGTCCTAAATCTTTAAAAACATCTCTTATATTTTCATAATCTTTTAATAGTCAAATTTAATACTGGGAGATGAAGCTCAGATTTGCTGATAATGTGCAAAGTCCCCACTTCACAGAGTCCCAAATTTTACTTTTACTTTAAAGGTTCCATTAGGGATGCCTTGAAAAAAATAATAAAATCAATATATCTATGCTTTATGTTGAATTCATTTACCATTTCATTTAGTTTAACAATTTGTACAAACAAAATTATCAAAAATTGTCAAATAATTAGATCAATAAAATACCTCCCATACTTAGAATATATTATATATATTATACCTCCTGTAGGATATTTATTGAAATACCCACTGTTTTCTTTTTAATATTCTCCTAGGTATGTCCTTTCTCCTTTGATCATCCTAACCTTTCTGTAGCTTCATGTACTGTTTATGTATTCTGATGTGCCAAACCACTACTTCAGACTTCTTTGAGCTATAGGCTTACTTGTCTGCTTACCTAACATCTTGCTTGGAATTCTCAAAAGCACTTAGAACTTAACATGTCCAGAATTGAACTCTAGATCAGTGTCTACCTCACAAGACCTTTTAGAGTGATCTTTGCTGCTATTCAGAAATCTAGAATTAAACAATTTATCTCTTCCCCACCTCTCAAATTCTGGTCTATCAAATTTGATTTTCACTTCCCATGTATCTCCAATTTTATTTTCTTGCACTAGGGATTGGATCAAGGGGTGCTTTACCACTGAGCTACATCCTCAGCCCTTTTTATTTTTGATTTTGAGATAGGGTCTCCCTAAGCTGTTAAGACTGGCATCAAACTTGCAATCCTCCTGCCTCAGCCTCCCAAATTGCTGGGATTATAGGTGTATACCACCGCATCTGGCTTCAATCTGTTCTTGATGTGGCAACTAGATACAGTATTCTTTTCAACACACAAATTAGGGGTTTTCATAAAACCCTTTAATAGATTCCCATTTCTCTTGGTATAAAAACCAAAATCCTTAATGTGGCTTCCACAGTCTGCATAGACTGGTTCCTGTCTACATTTCTAGGTTCATCCAACACACATAATCTAATAGAAACTTTGTTAACTTTCCTTCAGGCAGTTTGTAATTTTACATTCATAAGTGTAACTACCTATGATAAATGTCTTTCTCCAAAACTAAACTGAAAATTTTACATTATAACCCCAGTACCTAAATGCTCATGAATTCATTGAATGAATTTATGAATAAATGATTGAGCAAAAGAATACAAGAGGGAATAAATGAATTGCTATACCTAGGCATTGAGGAAGAGAATGTGTTCTCCATTCTGCAGACCAATGATTAGGAGTGAGTACAAGCTTTCTATGCCCCTATTTTGCTCCATAGCAACAAAAGAATCATGCTGATTATCTCTGCCAGAAAACAACTGTCAGTTAAATCTGACTTTCAGAGGACACCACAGCCTGAGGGGAGTTCAGAAGTATGTTGTGCTTGTGGGGTATAGAATGGAGGCGATGGCTTATATTTTGCCACATATCAATCTGTGCTAGTTGGGGATATTTTAAAATCTTGAATGTTATTTTTTAACCTAAAATATTTGGACTAGAAATAGACACTGGCATAACTGCACAAAATAGATTTGATCCTTTTGACTGGTTTAACAAAACAAACAAACAAAAAAAAAAACCAGTCTAATGTTTGACTGGTTGTATGTGCAAGCAGAGACATAAATATGTTTGTAACTTGACAACCCATTTTTAAATTGTCTGGCATTATAGTACCATCTCAAGTGAGTTTAGAACTACCAAGTGCCATCCCTGATAGCTTTATTTGTACCCATGGGATCATTTTACCTCTCCTTGAGATCACAAAGAAGCCAAACCAAAGATTTTTGCAGAGAATATTTTATGGGTAAACTTCTTGTTTCTCTTAATATCTTGAAAATCCCAGACCTAGAGGGTTTAGAACCACCAAGATGAATAGGACATTGGAAGCATGCAGATTTGTCCCAGAAGGCAGGGCGAAGGAGACTAATTTGGGCAGTATATGTTCCCAAATCTAATAATGCATTTAGGAATCCACCAGATAGGCTTGTGCTATAGGGCCCATAAAGTCTTCTTTTCAGTGTTTTCTATAATACATGTGATTCAGGATTTTTCCAAGTCCCTCATGTGGTAGTGCCTTAGGGCTCCTGTGTGCATTCACCTAACAAATATTTATCATGTAATTTCTCTGTTTCAGATAATGAACTAGATAATAAGCTTTGTGCAGTCAGAGACCATGACTAACCAATCCATTACTATTTTCAGTGGCTGACATATACTAAGACTTTAAAAACTTTATTGAACAAATGAATGTCAAATATTATATTAGATGCAAAGGTTTCAAAACATAGCTGGACAGTTGATGACTTGGGACATGGCCCTTTGACATCCACTCAGAATGTTGTGACTCCTTAATAAAAGGTTTAAATTTTGAATCCATGTTTAACTTCCTTCTGAGGGTCTCTATAGAGAGGGTGGACTTTCCCTCCATGAGCAGCAGGGAAGTCATTATGACTGATTCTGTCCATTTCAGAAGAGCCAAGGGAAATCAATGTCAGGTAGGGGTTAGTGGCCAAGTGCTCTGTTATTAACCCCATCTAGCAAAGCTCTGCCGTGGGAGACCTATGTCCCTGGGATCAGCATATGCAGCAGTGCCGCAGAGGAAAGAGGATATTTCTTCAGTGAGTTACTAACATTCTCCCTGCTGTGAAGTAAATGAACTGAAAAACAGTCACCTCAGTTATTTTCCAGCTCCAGCAGGCAACCAGGGCTCTTCCTTTTTGAGATCCTCAGGGATGAGTGAGAAGGGAAATAAATTCTTCCACCTCTGCAGACTGGGGCAGACGATATTCCCAAGAGCCTAACTTGCAGCTCACAAATGGAAAACTCAGACCTAAATAACAGTCTGTACTCCTGAAAAATAGATGATGAACCCGATTTCCTTTCAAGCAGTAGGGGAACTGATTTTATGGGGGTTTTGTTGTTGTTTTAATTTTTTTTCCTTAAGGGCTTTTTTACTCCTTTGTCACTCTGGTACTCAGGGCTAACAGGGCTCATAGCTCATAGGCTGGTCAACAGCTAACTTTAGTCCTCCATGTGTAATCACCCCACTTATTTTCCTAAGTTTCTTTTCAAACAAGAAGATATTCTTCCTGCGGCTATATATATCACCATAGAGTCTTGGAAGAAAGGTCATGAGAGAAATTCCTTATCCAAATCCTCAAAGCCATGGAAGAAAAGGGAAGAATCAGAGCAGAAATTCTAGGTTGTTATTTCTTTGAAAGAATATGATGAGGATTATTTGGGCAGAATCTGGCCAGGGATTCAATTTCCATTTTCTTTAGAAGATAATTGTAGTTCCTTTATTTCAAAATCCAAATCCACTGTACACAATTACGATAATCCATTCACTTTCGTATAGTACTTTGTGATTTAAAAAGTGCTTTTACATCTTATTTTATCTGATCATCACAAAAATTCCATGAAATTGATACCCTTATAATTCTTTGCAGTGTTCCAAGATAACAAGAAATATTACTGAGCTCAAATTCTGTTCTTTCCAGTCTGCCTAAGTGACAAGGGAGATTTAATTGCCTTGTAAATTGGATCTGCTCAATATTGTATAGATTGGAAAAGACTAATAGATTCCTAGTAGTTCCCTATAGATGTGTTCTGAAGCCTCATTGCCACTGATGCTTTTCCTCTGAATGGGCCCTTGCTTTAGTCTGAAGTAGTGCTGCCAAACATATTCCCAGAAAAACTAAAGATACTGTTTTCATGCTTCTCTGCAAAGATTTACATATTGCTTTTTGCAGATCTATTGCTATATTTTAAGTTTCAATTCCAGGCTCATAAAATAAATTCCCTATTCTCTGGAGAATTGGGCTTGTCAGATTAAGCTACATTCCATAAAGATAATGTGATGCACAGTCACTTAGGAGTAAATATTTATCCCAGGTAAGTCATAAAAATCTTCAGTTCACATCTCTCATTCTAGATGTGTAGCAGGTTCCCTTGCACCCAGCCCAGGAATTTGCCTGCAAAAGGAAGACAAGTGGAGATTTTACCAACCTACTCCCAGAGCAGAAATAGAATGTCAAATTACAAAATGTATAGAAGGATGCTTTGACTAATATGGCATATAATATAAATGCAGCATATTCTGTAAATAAAATTAGTATTATTTCTATTATTAGTGAAACTAATTAATGGAGAGGTCTGTACTATCTTCAGCTTTTATAGTCATGGGCTTTCAGAATTTCCATTATCATCCTAGGTTCTTAGCTCAAAAAGCCTTGTTTTATTTCAAACCAAGAGTTTATGTGGACCAAGCACCACTATATACATCTTAAGCATATCTGAGTTTAGAAAAGCAAAGTACAGATTATAAATGTAATATGATGTGTGAAATACCTACCATGATATGAAATAATGATTGTTCTCTCTAGATGATCCAGATGGCCTTCATCAACTAGATGGAACTCCTTTAACGGCTGAAGACATTGTCCATAAGATTGCTACCAGGATTTATGAGGAAAATGACAGAGGAGTATTTGACAAGATTGTTTCTAAACTGCTGAATCTGGGTCTGGTAAGTTGTATGCAAGAAAGTAAATCAAATCTTAGCACAGTTTGGAGGATGCCAAGAAGCCAAGCCACTTGACTCAAGTAGCCAAGTGTTTATAAAGCATCTACTTTGTAGTAGGCACCATAGTTTTCCCTTGAGGTATTTACAGTCTGTCAGAAGAACTAGACAAGTATACACATGGCCATAATGCAAACTGCTAAAGAGCCAGTAAGAACATTGCAGGATGCCAGGAATGGCAGTAAGGAAAGGCTACAGAGGTAGAGGTGTTTGAACTGAGCTTAAAAAGGTAGTTAAGATATAACTAGCAAAGTTAGAAGGTGTGTGTGGCAAAAAAGGAAATAACAGGAGCAAAGACATGCAATGCATGAAGTAAGCTAATTTCAGCCAGCCTCAGCTTGACACCATAGCTCTGGCAGGTTTGAGTAAGGTGATGACTTTGCAGAGTTTCAAAGTTTACCTGACTATGACATGCAACTGTGGAGGAGCAACTTTTCAGGTGTTTCTCAAAGTAAGTGTTCCATGAGTTTCAACAGGCAGGACTGACAGTTTGCATGGTTGGCCCAAAGATATGTCTTCCCAGAGTGCTGGGCAATTACTATAGCAGCTGGCATGTAGTAGGGTAATAGGAAGGATTTTCCAGAAAGAGAATTCACAAGATTCCTATTTTATTTTATTTTTGTACAAGGAATTGAACCCAGGAATGTTTTACCACTGAGCTACATCTCCAGTCCTTTTTTTTTTTTATCTTGAGATAGGATCTCACTAAGTTGCTGAGGCTGGCCTGAAATTTGCAATACTTCTGACTCAACCTCCTGAGTTGCTAGGATTACAGATATGCACCAGTGCACCCCAAATGATACTTTTAAAAATTTATGTTCAACTGCAAAGTTTAATCTAGATTTTTTTTTAAATCACAAGAATGGGACTAGAAGTTCATATATTTTGCCTCTTATAACAGATCACAGAAAGCCAGGCACACACACTGGAAGATGAAGTCGCAGAGGCTTTACAAAAATTAATTTCAAAGGAAGCCAACAATTATGAGGAGGAGCTTAATAAATCCACCAGCAGGACTGAGAATCAGGCTGGAAAAATACCAGAGAAAGTGGTATGTATATGTATATGTGTATGTTGTGTGTGTGTATGTGTTGGTATGTGCATGTGCATAGATGTGTGTACTTGGATCTGTATATAATTCGTCCTTCCTTGATGCCAAAGAAGATTTGAAGTATGTGACATTTCTAGCCCACTTAAAATGCATATCCATACAATGCTAATAAGGTAAAAGATATGAATGAATTTTACTTGGAAAATAATGTAAAGGTTACATATTATTTTCTATTTATAGTAAAGGTTACATCTTATACCACACTATAAAATAACACATCATGTATGAAATAACAATATCACATAATATCTATTTGTATAGTCCAAGTATACTAGACCCAAATATCTCACAGCATTTTTAGTATTCAATTTTTTTTTCAACAGGATCTTTTTGTTGTTGTAGATGAATACAATATCTTTATTTTATTTATTTATTTTAATGTGGTGCTGAAAATCAAACCCAGTGCCTCACATGTGCTAGGCAAGTGCTTTACCACTGAGCTAATACCCAGCCCTGATATTCAATTTCTGTTCATAATGGATGTCATGATCTGCTTCACACACACACACACACACACACACACACACACACACACACTGTGCCAAAGAATGTGTTGATTCTATCCTGTGCCACAGAAGAACAGTCCTATATCCCCCAGCCTGATGTTGCCTCCCTATTCTAGGCTGTGCTCTTCTACCTGCTCTCCCTTTCATTAGTTCAGAAGCCTGTCTGTCATCCTTTATCCACACTAGCCATTCATCCTTCCCTTTGATGGACTCCTTGCCTTTTCATTTTTTCCTTGGCATCAAAACTCTAATTGAATTTGACCACAAGAGAATATCAAACTCTTCATCTCTCCCTTGACTTTCTTCACTAAGCACCCAGACCCATGGCCCCTTTTATCCTCCAACATCCTATCTAAAATAGGATGGTGGTGGTTCTGTTCTAGAGAGGTTAGAAAATAGAAATTTGGGGGCTGGAGTTGTGGCTCAGTGATACAGTGCTTGCCTAACATGTGTGAGGCACTTGGTTTGATCCCCAGCACCCCATAAAAATAAACAAATAAAATCAAGGTATTGTGACCACCTACAACTAAAAAATATATATTTTTAAAAAAGAAAACAGAAATTTGGTCTGGATTTTTCACTAGATGGCCTAAAAATTTCCATCTCTCTCCCTACTTCCAATCCCCATTATCTGTCGTCTGTAAAAATAGCTTTTAAAGATCCACCCACTAATGAATGTAAATGTGCTTTATAGATTTATCAAAGAACTCACAACTCAAGCTTAAGGGTCTGAACTGTCATGATATTTTCATGGTCCTACAATCCCATTCCATTCATTCACCACTAAAATGTCCATATGCTTGACTTGTTCACTTGTGTTATCTAAATGCATCAATGCAAATGAAATATCTTTCAACAAAGATTTATTGCATACTAACTATATTACCAAGCACTGAGAATACCCTGCTCATTTAAAAAGGTGTAATTCTTTTTCCAAGGAGGTTAAGGTCTAGTGGAAAAGGCAGATTGTTTTCAAATAATCATTTTAATCACAATTGCAGTAAGTGCTCTGTAGAAAGACATGGTTCTATGAGACCTTATAAAATAGGAAACTGTCCTGCACTTAGGCTCAGAAAAGGCTTTCCTCAGGAAGTAATTTGAGCTGAGTATTGAAGGTCAAATACAGGTTAGCATGTAAACATAAGAGGCAGCATGCAGAGAAGGAAGTATGGAGTATCCAAGCAACTGAAACAAGGACAGTGTGACTGATACAGCAAGAGGGTAGTGACAGCTGAGATGGGGGAGTGGACCCAGACCAGCCCATATAGAGCCTTATGAACCATGGATGGTTTCTGATATTTTTGTAAGAGACATGGGAAAACACTAAAAGGTTATTTGGTAGCATTTTCTATTGCTGTGACAGAATACCTGAGACTGGGTAATATGTAAAGAGCTTTATTTAGCTCAGTTTTAGAAGCTGGAAAACTGAAGATCAGGCTATAACATCTAGTCAGCTTCTGATAAGGCTTCAAGCTGCTCTCAGTGGTGATGGAAAAGCAGAAGGACAAGTAGGCGTGTGAGCAAGAGAATGAGAGGAAATGCCAGGCTTACCTTCTAATAACCTGCTCTCACAGGAACTAAAGCATTTCCATAAGAACTAATCCAGTCTCAAAAAAACTAAACCAGTGTTACAAGAAAAATATTAATCCATTCATGAGGGCAGAACTCTTATGACCTAATCATGTCTTTAAAGCCCCACCTCCTATCACCTCTACATTGGCAGTCATATTTCAACCTGAATTTTTGCAGGGAGAAACCACATCTAAACCATAACAGATTTTAAGCAAAAGAGCTATGTGATCCAACAACTAAAAAGATAACTCTGGCTGCAATATGGAAAATTCAGTGTTGAGAAGAGATTTAAAATGGGTGGTGTACCAGTTAGAAATGAGAGATCAAAGGCTGCTTGAGATAGTGGAGAGAGAAATTTCAAATTTGCCATAAAATTTGAAAGGAGGGTCAACATGGCTGCTGATGGATGTGAATTGGGAAAGGAAGAAGAGCTAAGAAAAGCTCTTAGATTTCTGTGTAGTCCACTGAACAGTGAATTCACTAAGATGGTGAACACCAAGAAGAAACAGGTCTAGGGAGAAAAGAATTTTATGCATCCATCCCGACAGCTCCTAAAGTGTCACCCAGAAACTCCCAAATGTGCCTGTTGTGCTCCTGCTAAACA